>NC_082724.1:51822439-52440862 GCF_030144855.1 Hypanus sabinus | reverse complement strand
CAAGGCGCGGGATTGCCCTATAACGGTGCCAGTGGTCGCCCTCGGCTCTGGCTGTGAGGAGTGCCCCAGGGTGGTGGAACGGCGGGGGTGCAGGGACTCCGGGCAGTTTTGACTTGCGGGGCAGGCTGATATCCCGGGTGTGGCTGGCACTTCGTGGTGGGGGGTGGTTGCGGAGAAGTCCTCGCCACCGTTTCCTACGACCGACTTTCTCCTTTCGCCACTCAGTCCCGTCCATTCGAGCGGCTCGACCAGTCGGTAGCAAATTTACTGCGAGCCATGGCTGAGACTAAACCGAACAGCGCCGAGCAGAAGTTCATCGGTGGCATCACGAAAGAAATCGACCTGGTGAACCGCGACCCCAACCGCATCAACGAGGATGTGGTCAAGGTAGAAACCGCTTCCTCTATTGTAACCTGCATGCGCTGGGGATTTGTTTCTGGTAATCCCAAACCCGTTCATCCATTCATCAACCCGTGCCCTTCCTTTTGCACACATACCTGCCTTTTAATAATGTTACACTATTCAAAACAAACGCGCGCCGAAGTTTACTTCAATTTCTAAAGGCTAATTGCACTTCATTATTGGCCGTTTCGCCCACCTCTCCAGTCACTTTTTTTGGGGAGGGGGAAGTGTTACCGTTTTAAATGCGTGCCTACCCTAAATATACCGAGCCCCGAGGTGTTGACAGCCGCTCTATAATTAACCCGCCGTGCTCTGTTATGAATGTACAGACTCCGGATTGAATTGCACTTACTGTAGTACGGAATGCGATTCGATATTAACCACAGTTGTAAAGTCAAATTTTCATTGATTATCTCACATGTGGCGGCGGCCGGATATCATTTACCGAAAAGAGGACTACTTTAAACCGGAGCTTTAAAACAAAACAAAACAAACGTTCAAAAAAAAGCTGTTATGAGGTAAAATCTTTGACAATCAACAGAATGTTGTTGATACCCTGGTAAGAATGCATTGCAAGATCCTCCAAACATTCATCCCACAGTAGGTTTTCTGGAGACTCCTGCTCCAGCTCCTTGTACCTGGACTCTATCTTGTACCTCTCGCCCACCCCCAGCTTGTCCAATCCCTTCCTACCTACATCTGGGAAACATTCTTGCTTTCCACCATGCAGTTACTTCCACTGCCTCATCTTCATGGTGGACGTCCATCCCCGATATGGAAGGCCTTGGGTCTCTGTAACTTTCTAGAACATAAATCCAACCAATTCCATAGGGCCCTAACACACAGGAGGAGAAATAGACTATTTGGCCTATCGAGTCTGTTTTGCTGTTCCACCATGGCTGATTACTACCTCTCTCAACCCCATTCTCCTGCTTTTTCCCCTTGACCTTTGACACCCTTACTAATCAAGAGCCTATCAACTTCAGCTTTAAACATACCCAGTAACTTGGCCCCTACAGCTGTCTGCGGTAATGAATTCTGCAGATTCACTATCCTCTGGCTAAAGTAAATTCCTCCTCATCTCCATTCTAAAGAGATGTCTTTCCATCCAGTAACTCTCTCCTCTACTTGAGTGAACTTGTTCGTACCCTGAGCAACTTCTCTTTTGATTCATCCCACAATCAAGTGTGTAACCATGGGCACAGGCACGGGCTCCAGCTATGCCTGCCCTTTTTTTGGCCAGACCGAGTCGTCCACTTTCCAAACTCACTCTGGCACCACTCCCCAACTCCTTCTCCACTACGTGCATTTAAAGTGAGAGGAGGAGTGTTTAAAGGAGATGTGCAGGGTAAGTTTATTTTCACTGAGATTGATGAGTACCTGAAATATGCTGTCAGGGGCAGTAGTGGAAGCAGTTACAGACAGACAGACGTACCTTATTGATCCCTAGGGAAATTGGGTTTCATTACAGATGCACCAACCAAAAATAGTGAAGAAATATAGCAATATAAAACCATAACTAATTAAATAATAATGTTAATCATGCCAAGTGGAAATAAGTCCAGGACCAGCCTATTGGCTCAGGGTGTCTGACACTCCGAGGGAGGAGCTGTAAAGTTTGATGTCCACAGGTAGGAATGACTTCCTATGACGCTCAGTGTTACATCTCGGTGGAATGAGTCTCTGGCTGAATGTACTCCTGTGCCTAACCAGTACATTATGGAGTGGATGGGAGTCAGTGTCCAAGATGGCATGCAACTTGGACAGCATCCTCTTTTCAGACACCACTGTCAGAGAGTCCAGTTCCACCCCCACAACATCACTGGCCTTACGAATGAGTTTGTTGATTCTGTTGGTGTCTGCTACCCTCAGCCTGCTGCCCCAGCACACAACAGCAAACAGGATAGCACTGGCCACCACAGACTCATAGAACATCCTCAGCATCGTCCCGCAGATGTTAAAGGACCTCAGTCTCCTCAGGAAATAGAGATAGAAACATAAAAAGATAGAAAATAGATGCAGGTGTAGGCCATTCAGCCCTTCAAGCCTGCACCGCCATTCAGTATGATCATGGCTGATCATCCAACTCAGAACCCTATACCTGCTTTCTCGCCATATCCCCTCATCCCTTTAGCCACAAGGGCCATATCTAATTCCCTCTTAAATATAGCCAGTGAACCGGCCTCAACTGTTTCCTGTGGCAGAGAATTCCACAGATTCACCACTCTCTGTGTGAAGAAGTTTTTCCTCATCTCGGTCCTAAAAGGCTTCCCCTTTATCCTTAAACTGTGACCCCTCGTTCTGAACTTCCCCAACATCGGGAACAATCTTCCTGCATCTAGCCTGTCCAATCCCTTTAGAATTTTATACATTTCAATAAGAACCCCCCTCAATCTTCTAAATTCCGGTGAGTATAAGCCTAGTCAATCCAGTCTTTCTTCATATGAAAGTCCTGCCATCCCAGGAATCAATCTGGTGAACCTTCTCTGTACTCCCTCTATGGCAAGAATGTCTTTCCTCAGATTAGGGGACCAAAACTGCACACAATTCTCTAGGTGCGGTCTCACCAAGGCCTTGTACAACTGCAGTAGAACCTCCCTGCTCCTGTACTCAAATCCTTTTGCTATGAATGCCAACATACCATTTGCCTTTTTCACTGCATGCTGTACCTGCATGCCCACCTTCAATGACTGGTGTACAATGACACCCAGGTCTCGTTGCAACTCCCCTTTTCCTAATCGGCCACTGTTCAGATAATAATCTGTTTTCCAGTTCTTGCAATCAAAGTGGATAACCTCACATTTATCCACATTAAATTGCATCTGCCATGAATTTGCCCACTCACCTAACCTATTCAAGTCACCCTGCATCCTCTTAGCATCCTCCTCACAGCTAACACCGCCGCCCAGCTTCGTGTCATCCGCAAACTTGGAGATGCTGCATTTAATTCCCTCGTCTAAATCATTAATATATATTGTAAACAACGGGTCCCATCACTGAGCCTTGCAGTACCCCACCAGTCACTGCCTGCCATTCTGAAAAGGTCCTGTTTACTCCCACTCTTTGCTTCCTGTCTGCCAACCAATTCTCTATCCACATCAATACCATACCCCCAATACTGTGTGCTTTAAGTTTGCACACTAATCTCCTGTGTGGACCTTGTCAAAAGCCTTTTGAAAATCTAAATATACCACATCCACTGGCTCTCCCCCATCCACTCTACTAGTTACATCTTCACAAAATTCTATAAGGTTCGTCAGACATGATTTTCCTTTCACAAATCCATGCTGACTTTGTCTGATGATTTCACCGCTTTCCAAATGTGCTGTTATCACATCTTTGATAACTGACTCTAGCATTTTCCCCACCACCGATGTCAGACTAACCGGTCTATAATTCCCCGGTTTCTCTCTCCCTCCTTTTATAAAAAGTGGGGTTACATTAGCCACCCTCCAATCCTCAGGAACTAATCCAGAATCTAAGGAGTTTTGAAAAATTATCACTAATGCATCCACTATTTCTTGGGCTACTTCCTTAAGCACTCTGGGATGCAGACCATCTGGCCCTGGGGATTTATCTGCCTTTAATCCCTTCAATTTACCTAACACCGCTTCCCTACTAACATGTATTTCCCTCAGTTCCTCCATCTCACTAGACCCTCGGTCCCTTACTATTTCCAGAAGATTATTTATGTCCTCCTTAGTGAAGACAGAACCAAAGTATTTATTCAATTGGTCTGCCATGTCCTTGTTCCCTATGATCAATTCACCTGTTTCTGACTGTAAGGGACCTACATTTGTCTTGACCAATCTTTTTCTTTTCACATATCTATAAAAGCTTTTACAGTCGGTTTTTATGTTCCCTGCCAGCTTTCTCTTATAATATTTTTTCCCTTTCCTAATTAAGCCCTTTGTCCTCCTCTGCTGGTCTCTGAATTTCTCCCAGTCCTCAGGTGTGCCGCTTTTTTTGCTACTTTATATGTTTCTTCTTTGGACTTGATACTATCCCTAATTTCCCTTGTCTGCCACGGGTGCACTACCTTCCCTGGTTTATTCTTTTGCCAAACTGGGATGAACAATTGTTGTAGTTCATCCATGCGATCTTTAAATGCTTGCTATTGCATATCCACCGTCAACCCTTGAAGTATCATTTGCCGTCTATCTTAGCTAATTCACGTCTCATACCTTCAAAGTTACCCTTCTTTAAGTTCAGAACCTTTGTTTCTGAATTAACTATGTCACTCTCCATCTTAATGAAGAATTCCACCTTATTATGGTCACTCTTACCCAAGGAGCCTTGCATGACAAGATTGCTAACTAACCCTTCCTCATTGCTTAATACCCAATCTAGAATGGCCTGCTCTCTAGTTGGTTCCTCGACATGTTGGTTCAGAAAACCATCCTGCATACATTCCAAGAAATCCTCTTCCTCAGCACCCTTACCAATTTGGTTCACCCAATCTATATGTAGATTGAAGTCACCCATTATAGCTACTGTTCCTTTATTGCACACATTTCTAATTTCCTGTTTAATGCCATCCCCAACATCACTACTACTGTTAGGTGGCCTGTACACAACTCCCACCAGCGTTTTCTGCCCCTTAGTTTTATGCAGCTCTACCCATACTGATTCCACATCATCCAGGCTAATGTCTTTCCTTTCTATTGCGTTAATCTCCTCTCTAACCAGCAATGCTACCTCACCTCCTTTTCTTTCCTGTCTATCTCTCCTGAATATTGAATATCCCTGGATGTTGAGCTCCCATCCTTGGTCACCCTGGAGCCATGTCTCTGTGATCCCAACTATATCATATTCATTAATAACTATCTGCACATTCAATTCATCCACCTTGTTGCGAATGCTCCTTGCATTGACACACAAAGCCTTAAGGCTTGTTTTTACAACACTCTTAGCCCTTATACAATTATGTTGAAAAGTGGCTCTTTTTGCTTTTTGTCCTGGATTTGCCTGCCTCCCACTTTTACTTTTTACCTTACTGCTTTTTGCTTCTACACTCATTTTACACCCGTCTCTCTGCACTTGTTCCCATCCCCCTGCCACATTAGTTTAAAGCCTCCTGAACAGCAGTAGCAAACGCTCCCCCTAGGACATTGGTTCCAGTCCAGCCCAGGTGCAGACCGTCCTGTTTATACCGGTCCCACCTTCCCCAGAACTGGTTCCAATGCCCCAGAAATTTGAAACCCTCCACCTTGCACCATTTTTCAAGCCACGTATTCATCTGAAATATCCTCCTATTTCTACTCTGACTAGCACGTGGCACTGGTAGTAATCCAGAGGTTATTACCTTTGTGGTCCTACTTTTTAGTTTATCTCCTAAATCCCTAAATTCACCTTGTAGGACCTCATCCCATTTTTTACCTATATCGTTGGTACCTATGTGCACCACGACTACTGGCTGTTCACCCTCCCATTCCAGAATGTCCTGCAGCCGCTCAGAGACATCCTTGACCCTTGCACCAGGGAGGCAACATACCATCCTGGAGTCTCATTTGTGGCCGCAGAAACGCCGATCTATTCCCCTTACAATCGAATCCCTTATCACTATAGCTCTGCCACTCCTTTCCCTTCCCTCCTGTGCCGCAGAGCCACCCATGGTGCAATGAACTCAGCTGCTGCTGCCTTCCCCTGATGAGACATCTCCCCCAACAGTATCCAAAACAGTATATCTTTTTAGGAGGGAGATGACCCCAGGGGACTCCTGCACTACCTGCCTACTGCTACGATGTCTAGTGGCCACCCCTTTCCTTTCTGCCTGTGTAGCCTTTACCTGCGGTGTGGCCAACTCACTGAACGTGCTATTCACAACTTTCTCGGCATCGCGGATGCTCCAGTATGAATCCAATCGCAGCTCCAGCTGCTCAAAGCGGTCTGCCAGAAGCTGCAGTTGGACACACTTCGTGCACACATAGTCGTCAGGGACACTGGAAGTATCCCTGATTTCCTACATGCTGCAGAATGAACAAACCACGGGGCCAATCTCAGCTGTCATGACCTACCCAATACATTGCCTCAACTTTTAAAACGTTCTCCTTTGAAAGGAACTTACCCGGCCTTACCTCACTTGGAGTGAAGCTCGTCCTCAGCCTCTTCTCGTCGAAGCCTCTCAAATCTCCACTCCTTCACTGGCCCACTCACTCACTGGCCGCTTTCCACAGGATCACAGATGGCTCTGACCCTTCTTGTAGACAGCCTCAGTGTTCTTTGACCATTCCAGTTTATTGTCCATTCGTATCCCCAGGTATTTGTAATCCTCCACTATGTTCACACTGACTCCTTGGATGGAAACAGGGGTCACCGGTGCCTTAGCCCTCCTCAGGCCCACAACCAGCTCCTGAGTCTTTTTCACATAAGCTGCAGATGATTCTGCTCACACCATGTGACAAAGTTTCCCACCGAAGCCCTGTAGTCAGCCTCATCTCCCTTGCTGATGCATCCAACTATGGCAGAGTCATCAGAAAACTTCTGAAGATGGCAAGACTCTGTGTTGTAGTTGAAGTGCAAGGAGTAGATGGTGAAGAGAAAGGGAGACAGGACAGTCCCCTGTGGAGCCCCAGAGCTGCTGACCATTCTATTTGCCATACAGTATTGCAAGCGCACGTACTGTGGTCTGCCAGTCAGGTAATCAATAATCCATGACACCAGGGAAGCATTCCCCTGCATCACTGTCAGCTTCTCACCCAGCAAAGCAGGGTGGATGGTGTTGAATGCACTGGAGAAGTCAAAAAACATGACCCTCACAGTGCTCGCTGGCTTGTCCAGCTGGGCGTAGACACGGTTCAGCAGGTAGACAATAGCATCCTCAACTCCTAGTCGGGGCTGATAGGCGAACTGGAGGGGGTCTAAGTGTGGCCTAACCTTAGGCCGGAGCTGCTCTAGAACAAGTCTCTCCAGGGTCTTCATGATGTGGGAGGTCAATGCCACTGGTCTGTAGTCATTGGAGCCACTGGGGCGCGGCGTCTTCGGTACAGGAACGAGGCAGGACATCTTCCACAGCACAGGAACCCTCTGGAGACTCATGCTCAAGTTGAAGACATGGTGAAGTACTCCACATAGCTGGGAGCACAGGCTTTGAGCACCCTGGGGCTGACACCATCCAGTCCTGCAGCCTTGCTTGGGTGGAGATGTTTCAGCTGTCTTCTCACCTGTTCAGCTGTGAAGCCCACCGTGGTGGTTTCAGGTGAGGGAAGGGTGTAGACATGAGAACAAGGTAGAGGGCTATGAGGAGGGGTAGGAGGGGAGAGTGGAGTATGTGTTGGTTGAGGGCTGACAACAGATGAATTATGTGGGGGATGGGCAGGGGCCACAGTGTCAAATCTGTTGAAGAACAGGTTAAGTTTGTTGGCCCTGTCCACACTGCCTTCAGCTCCTCTGTTGCTAGTTTGCTGGAACCCAGTGATGGTCCTCATCCCACTCTAGACCTCTCTCATGTTGTTCTGCTGGAGTTTCCACTCAAGCTTCCTCCTATACCTGTCTTTAGCCTCCCTGATCTTGGCTTTCAGGTCCCTCCATTTCCATCTCTAAACACCCTCTTTTTAGCGTTCAGGATGTCCTTAATGTCCTTTGTTACCCATAGCCTATTATTTCAATAACAAAGGACAGTTCTTGCCCGAACATTGCAGTCCACACAGAAGTTGATGTAACCAGTGATGCACTCTGTGAGCCCATCAATGTCCTCTCCATGTGGCTCACAGAGGGCCTGCTAGTCTGTCACCTCAAAACAACCCTGTAATGCCTCATAAGCTTCCCCCGACCATTTCCTCACTGACCTCGAGGTTGCAGGTTTACTCTTCACCAGAGGCACGTAGCAGGGTTTGAGATGCACCAGGTTGTGTTCTGACCTTCCCAGTGGGGGGATTATGATAGTAATGTTTAAGAGGTCTTTAGATAGACACATCAATATGCAGAGAGTGGAGGAATATGGATTATGCATCGGCAGAAGAGATATATTTGACTTAGTAACATGTTTAGTGCAGAAACTGTGGACTAAAGGGATAATTTCCTGTGTTGGTCTGTTTCATGTGCTATATGCTCTACATTGACGGCTGTATTGGTGCTGCCTCCTGCACTTATAGAACTCGTTAATTTCATCAAGTTTGCTATTAATCACCATGTCTTTAGTTCAGAAGAAGGGATGAAACCTGAATAGTCAACTAGGAGTTTTTTTCTCTGCCGATGCTGCCTAACTCACTGAGTTCCTGCAGCTGTTTGATACTTGTACTCTGTTTTCTGGCATTGCGGAGGAATGAAAACTGTTCAAGACCTCGCTGTCCTTCATCACCTTCACTAGGGAAGACTCAAACAATCTCCCAGATGTAATAGTGGCCAAAGGAACTAGGGTAAAGGATGAACTGAAGGAAATTTATATTAGGCAAGAAATGGTGCTGGATAGACTGTTAAGCCTGAAGCCTGATAAGTCCCCAGGACCTGATGGTCTGCATCCCAGGGTACTTAAAGAGGTGGCTCTAGAAATCGTGGACACATCGGTAATCATTTTCAAATGTTCTATAGATTCAGGAACAGTTCCTGCTGATTGGAGGGTGGCTAATGTTGTTCCACTTTTCAAGAAAGGAGGGAGAGAGAAAACAGGGGATTATAGACAGCTTAGCCTGACGTCAGTGGTGGGAAAGATGCTGGAGTCAATTATAAAAGAGGAAATTACGACACATTTGGATAGCAATAGAAGGATCAGTCCAAGTCAGCATGGATTTATGAAGGGAAAATCATGCTTGACTAATCTTCTGGAGTTTTTTGAGGATGTAACTATGAAAATGGACAAGGGAGAGCCAGTGGATGTAGTGTACCTAGACTTCCAGAAAGCTTTTGATAAAGTCCCACATAGGAGATTAGTGGGCAAAATTAGGGCACATGGTATTGGGGGCAGAGTACTGACATGGATTGAAAATTGGCTGGCTGACAAGAAACAAAGAGTGGTGATTAATGGGTCCCTTTCGGAATGGCAGGCTGTGACCAGTGGGGTACCGCAAGGTTTGGTGCTGGGACCGCCGCTGTTTACAATATACATTAATGATTTAGATGAAGGGATTAAAAGTAACATTAGAAAATTTGCAGATGACAAAGCTGGGTGGCAGTGTGAAATGTCAGGAGGATGTTATGAGAATGCAGGGTGACTTGGACAGGTTGGGCGAGTGGGCAAATGTATGGCAGATGCAGTTTAATGTGGATAAATGTGAGGTTATCCACTTTGGTGGCAATAACAGGAAGGCAGATTACTATCTAAATGGAGTCAAGTTAGGAAAAGGGGAAGTACAACGAGATATAGGTGTTCTTGTACATCAGTCAATGAAAGCAAGCATGCAGGTACAGCAGGCAGTGAAGAGAGCTAATGGCATGTTGGCTTTTATAACAAGAGGAATTGAGTATAGGATTAAAGAAGTCCTTCTGCAGCTGTACAGGGCCCTGGTGAGATCCCACCTGGAGTATTGTGTGCAGTTTTGGTCTCCAAATTTGAGGAAGGACATTCTTGCTATTGAGGGAGTGCAGCGTAGGTTCACAAGGTTAATTCCCGGAATGGCAGGACTGTCATAAGTTGAAAGATTGGAGCGACTGGGCTTGTATACACTGGAATTTAGAAGGATGAGAGGGGATCTGATTGAAACATATAAGATTATTAAGGGATTGGACACACTGGAGGCAGGAAGCATGTTCCCACTGATGGGTGAGTCCAGAACTAGAGGCCACAGTTTAAGAATAAGGGGTAGGCCATTTAGAACAGAGATGCGGAAAAACTTTTCCACCCAGAGAGTGGTGGATATGTGGAATGCTCTGCCCCAGAAGGCAGTGGAGGCCAAGTCTCTGGATGCATTCAAGAGAGAGTTAGATAGAGCTCTTATAGATAGCGGTGTCAAGGGATATGGGGAGAGGGCAGGAACGGGGTACTGATAGTGTGTGTATGATCAGCCATGATCACAGTGAATGGCGGTGCTGGCTAGAAGGGCTGAATGGCCTACTCCTGCACCTACTGTCTATTGTCTATTATCATATCAATCCATGGGATCTTTTGCCTGGATGTTTAAGACAAGGTGTGTTTAACATCTCATATAAATAACCACATTTCTAAGAGTGAAGCTTGCTCTCTAAAACAGAATCAGAATCAGGTTTATTATCTGACGTATGTTACATTATTTGTGGTTTTGCAGCTCTACATAAGATATACATAAATTATAATAAAAGTAGGTCTTGCAAAAAGAGGTTGTGTTCATGCATTCAGAAATCTGATGGTGGAGGGGAAGAAGCTGTTTCTAAAATATTGACTATGTGTCTTCAGGCACCTCCTTTCTGATGGTACCTACCAATGAAATCCTAATGAAATATAGCCACTGACTATGGGCAGTCTTCATAACTGCATCATGAAGTTGGGCCCAGGAAAGATCTTCGGTGACGTTAACACCAAGGAACTTGAAACTGCTCACTCTTTTCACTACTGACTCCACAAAAAGGACTGGTGTGTGTTTCCTCAATTTCTTCTTCTTGAGGTCCACAATCAATTCTTTGGTCTTGGTTGAGTGCAAGGTTGTTGCTGCGACACCACTCACCCAGCCAATCTATCTCACTCCTGTACACCTCCCCATCACCATCTGCGTTTCCATCGACAGTAGTTGTGTCATTGGCAAATCTATAGATTTATGGAACATTGGAATGCCATTCCATACTCATTGTGTTCATATCAATAAAGTTGGGTTTGAACCCATGGTCTTCTTCGTCAGAGGTAAGTGAGAAAAATGAGCTTGGCACTGGTACCTTTAATCGTATACAGAACATAGAGCACAGCACAGGAATGAGCTCTTCAGCCCACAAGGTCTCTGCCAAACTGTGATATACTGTCTGTGCAGAGCATATTGTGTCCAAGCCCATAAGAACAGCACTTGAGCTTTCAAATAGCTCACATAAAGGTAACATGCAAGCAGATGTTGCTAATGTCTCAACTTGGTTCTCATTCAAAGAATCAAGGAAGAATTGGATGCTACAGTAGTGTAGTGGTTAGCGCGATGCTTTTGCAGCTTGATGTGTTCTGGAGTTCAGAGTTCAGTTTTGGCACTGTCTCGAAGGAGTTTGTATATTATCACCATGACTGCATGAATTTCCTCAGGGTGCTCTGGTTTCCTTTCACAGTCAAAGACATACTGTTAGTAGGTTAGTTGGTCATTGTAAATTGTCCTGTGATTAGGCAAGTGTTGAATAGGTGGGTTGCTGGGCAATGCAGCTTGTTGGACTGGAAAGACCTGTTCTGCACTGTATCTCTGAATAAAAAAAGAGATATATAAGATCATGAAAAGGCAACATAACTTCATTGGGCATGTGATTAGGGAAGAGGAATTAGAATGCACGGCAATTACAGGGAAGATTGAAGGGAAGAATGCAAAAGGAAGACAAAGACAAATGATGATGGAGACAGCAGCTAGAGAACTCGAAATGAATACCAATGAATTGATCCACTTGACCCGAAACAAGAGTGTGTGGGCCATGGCAGTCAAAGCTCAATCTGGGCCTGGCACCTGATGATGATGATGATGATTTCTAAATAAATAAATTGGGAATCACTGAGTGGAATGAAGACTAGCAAGCAGATTGAATAGCTAGATACACAAGGGAATGCTAATAGACTGGATCCTTTGGTCTGCACTGTATAAGATGGATGCAAAGTAAATTATCATCTGAATACATAGACATTACCATATACTACCCTGAGATTCATTTTCTTGCGGGCACTCACAGTACATACAAAGAAATGAAATAGAATCAATGGAAAAACTACACACAAACAAACAAACAAACAAACAACCAATGTGCAAAAGAAGACAAACTATGCAAATACAAAAAATAAATTAATTACATTAATTAAATAAATATTACTGAGAACATGAGTTGTAGAGTCCTTCAAAGTGAGTCCATAGGTTGCGGAATCAGTTCAGTGTGGGTTCTTTGATGATGGATGCTGCTTTCTTGAGGTAGTGCTCTTTGCAGATGTACTCAATAGTGGGGAGAGTTTTTCCTGTGATAGAATGTACTGTATCCAATACTTTTTATAGGTTTTTCTGATCTTGGGCATTGGTGTTTCCATACCAGGCCATGATGCAACTAGTCAGGATACTCTCCACTGTACAGCTAGAGAATGTCAAAGTTTTAGATGACACGCTAAATCTGCACAAGCTTCTAAGAAATATGGATAATGTTGTACCTCATGTTGGCACTTATATGGATCATTGAGACGGTTGATCCAAGCATGCCATCCAGTGAATAGTTGAGCAAAAGTACAGATTGTTGCAACGATAAATTGCAACCTTTCTTACTGGGATAAGCAGAGAAACAAAGTCCAAAGGAAGAATCTCAATATTCAATGGGTCAACTGCATTAATTGCATCTCAGCAGTTAATGTTTGACCTAAATGTGTCCAGCGGCATTTATTTTGTGTTTTCATAGAGAAAGTTAATTTATCCTATTTTTAACAATAACATTTGTGTGACTTCCATTGATCTATTCCTAAGTATTTTGCTTATTTGCTTGTAAACACACAGAGAACCATGGAGTTGTTTTTAAGTTTTTGAGTGGATTGAATAAATCCTTAATTTGTCACATCCTCCCTGGTGGATGGGTTTAACAAGTCACAGATTTGTTTAATTTACTCAAAACTCCAATCTTTCTCCATGTTGCCCATTTAATCTGCTGTTTTCTGTCGGTGGTCAAGGGAGCGGGGCTTCCATTACAAAGGTGAGCGTAACCAAGGCATGTCATTGGAATTAGCATTCTTCTCAGCTACAATCATACTGCAGAGCAGAGCAAACCTGAAAGGATAAGTGACTTCCTCCTGCTTTGAGTCTGGAGAAGACCTTCAGCAAGATGGTGGACAGCATGGACCCTGTGGAATAAGGATGAGGAATGCGCAGCATTGGATTCTCAGAGGCTAGAATCCACATCCCAAGAGAAATACCATGGGTCTCTCTACTGCACAGTCACTGCTTGCCTGTCCCGCCTTCCCCTTCCCTCACTTCTTCATTTGACTGAGATTTTTGCAATTCCTTCATTGGTAGATAATGCTTCCACTCTGCAAGCTTTTCTGTGGAGCAAGATAACCTTGTTGTGGTGCTCACATCCTCTTGAAATAAAGCCCAATGCACCTTTCATCATCCTACTTGCTGCATCTGCATGGTAACTTTCAGTGACTTGTGTACAGAGACACACAGATCCATTTTAAGAATGTAGTACAGAACAGGACCAACACTTTTCAGTCTATCTGCAATTTAACAGCACTCCACCTTTCTATTTTTTCACTAATTTAAAAGTACTCTACCTTTCATATTTTTCCACATTATCTTCTATCTGCCATGGTCTATGCCCTTTCATGTGAGCTGTCTACATCCTCCAAACACATTTTCTGTTTCCTTCTCACAGACCAAGTTGGTACCCAGTTTGAACATCAGAAAACTTGGAGATGTTACACTTGATCCGCTCTTCAGGACCATTGCTGCAGATAGACAATAGACAATAGGTGCAGAAGTAGACCATTCAGCCCCTCGAGTCTGCACCGCCATTCTGAGATCATGGCTGATCATTCACTATCAATACCCAGTCCCTACCTTGACCCTATATCCCTTGATTCCCCTATCCATCAGATATCTATCTAGCTCCTTCTTGAAAGCATCCAGAGAATTGGCCTCCACCGTCTTCCGAGGCAGTGCATTCCACACCTCCACAACTCTCTGGGAGAAGAAGCTCTTCCTCAACTCTGTTTTAAATAACTGACCTCTTATTCTCAATCCATGCCCTCTGGTACTGGACTCTCCCAACATCTAGAACATATTTCCTGCCTCAATCCTATCAAATCCTTTAATTATCTTAAACGTTTCAATCAGATCCCCTCTCAATCTCCTCAATTCCAGCGTGTAAAAGCCCAATCTCTCCAATCTCTCTGTGTAAGACAGCCCTGCCATCCCAGGAATCAACCTAGTGAATCTACGCTGCACTTCCTCAATTGCCAGAATGTCCTTCCTTAAACCTGGAGACCAAAACTGTACACAATATTCCAGGTGTGGTCTCACCAGGGCCCTGTACAAATGCAAAAGGACATCCTTGCTCTTGTACTCAATTCCCCTTGTAATAAAGGCCAACATTCCATTTGCCCTCTTCACTGCCTGTTGCACTTGCTCATTCACCTTCATTGGCTAATGAACTAGGACTCCTAGGTCTCTTTGCATTTCTCCCTTACCTAACTCTACACCGTTCAGACAATACTCTGCCCTCTTGTTCCTGCTTCCAAAGTGGATAACTTCACATTTATTCACATTGAATGACATCTGCCAAATATCTGCCCACTCACCCAGCCTATCCAAGTCTCCCTGTATTCTCCTAACGTCCTCTTCGCATGTCACACTGCCACCCAGTTTAGTATCGTCAGCAAACTTGCTGATATAGTTTTCAATGCCCTCATCTAAATCGTTGACATAAATCGTAAAGAGTTGTGGTCCCAATACAGAGCCCTGTGGTACCCCACTAGTCACCTCCAGCCAGTCCGAGAAACACCCATTCACTGCTACCCTTTGCTTTCTATCTGCCAACCAGTTTTCTATCCGTTGAAACCTGCCCCCAATGCCATGAGCTCTGATTTTACTCACCAATCTCCTATGTGGCACCTTATCGAAAATGTGCCTTCTGAAAATCTAGGTACACAACATCCACTGGCTTACCCTTGTCTAACATCCTTGTTACACCCTCAAAAAACTCCAACAGATTAGTCAAGCATGATTTGCCCTTGGTAAATCCATGCTGGCTCGGCCTAATCCTATTACTGCCATCAAGATGTGCCACTATTTCGTCCTTAATAATGGACTCAAGCATCTTCCCCATGACTGACGTTAGGTTGACAGGTCGATAGTACTCTGTTTTCTCCCTCCCTCCTTTCTTAAAAAGTGGGATAACATTAGCCATTCTCCAATCCTCAGGAACTGATCCTGAATCTAAGGAACATTGGAAAATGATTACCAATGCATCCGCAATTTCCTGAGCCACCTCTTTTAGAACCCTCGGATGCAGACCATCTGGACCCAGGGATTTATTAGCCTTCAGTCCTATCAGTCTACTCATCACAGTTTCTTTCCTAATGTCAATCTGTCTCAATTCCTCTGATATCTTATGACCCTGGCCCATCCATACATCTGGGAGATTGCTTGTGTCCTCCCTGGTGAAGACAGATCTAAAGTACGCATTAAATTCTGTTGCCGTTTCCCTGTTTCCCATAACAATTTCTCCCAATTCATTCTTCAAGGGGCCAACATTGTTCTTAACTATCTTCTTTCTCTTCACATAGCTAAAAAAGCTTTTGCTATCCCCTTTTATATTCCTGGCTAGACTGAGCTCATACCTGATTTTTTCTCTCCGTATTGCTTTTTTAGTTAAGATCTGCTGTTCCTTAAAACTTTCCCAATCATCTGTATTCCCACTCATCTTAGCCCTGTCATACTTCTTTTTCTTTAATGCTATACAATCTCTGACTTCCTTTGTCAACCACTGTGGCCCCTTCCCCCTCTTTGAATCCATCCTTCTCATTGGAATGAACTGCTTTTGCATCTTTTGTATTATCCCCAAGAATATCTGCCACTGCTGATCCACTGTCTTTCCTGCCAGGGCATCCGCCCATTTAACTTTGGCCAGCTCTTCCCTCATGGCTCCGTAGTCTCCTTTATTTAATTGCAACACTGACACCTCTGATCTGCCCTTATCCCTCTCAAATTGTAGATAAAAACTTATCATGTTATGATCACTACTTCCTGATGGCTCCTTTACTTCAAGATCACTTATCAATTCCTGTTCATTACACATCACCAAGTCCAAAATAGCCTCGTTCCTGGTTGGCTCAAGCACAAACTGTTCCAAAAATACATCCCTTAGACACTCCACAAACTCCCTATCCTGGGGTCCAGCACCTACCTGATTCTCCCAGTTCACCTGCATGTTGAAATCTCCCATAACGACTGCAATACCTTTAGCCCATGCCAATGTTAACTCCCTAAAAAGGCTTTTGCTATCCTCCTTTATATTCCTGGCTAGCTTGCGTTCATACCTCATTTTTTCTCTCCGTATTGCCTTTTTAGTTAAGTTCTGTTGTTCCTTAAAAATTTCCCAATCATCTGTCTTCCCACTCACCTTAGCACTGTCAAACTTTTTTTTTAATGCTATGCAGTCTCTGACTTCCTTTGTCAACCACTGTGGCCCCTTTCCCCCCTTTGAATCCTTCCTTCTCCGGGGGATGAACTGATTTTGCACCTCGTGCATTATTCCCAAGAATACCTGCCAGGGAACAGATGTTTGGCCAGTTGTACCTTCCTCACAGCTGCTGGACAGCTGCCACCCTCCATCTGTTTTAAATACTCATCGGGCTGCCGTTGTACAGATGAGGCTTGGAAGTCAAGTGCAAATGCTTCAGATCTCCAACTTGGAACTCCGAGTCTATTTTGTGCTTGGCTGTACCTACCCTCACCTTTCTGCACATACTCTTCAACAACATCTCCTCCCCCATAAATAAATAAATACACAAACACACACACACACACACACACACACACACACACACACACACACACACACACACACACACACACACACACACACACACACACACACACACACACACCTCCCAACTTTTCCCTGCCTTTGTTGTCCCTGACCCAGGGAACAGAAAAACAAATGCAGCCTTAGCTTTTCACCAGTCTTAGCCAACAATTATTATTGAAAGCAGATGAGAATGGGATCTAACTTGACTTTGAATTTACATTAATTTTACAGTCTGGTGCCCTTACTTCTACAGTTTAGCCTGAAAAATGAGGTATGAACTAGAGTAAATTGCCTGTGGAGTTGTGGATATTGATTCACTTTGGGTATTGGATGTGTACTTTGAGGAGCAATTGCTTATTGAATTGAGAGGATGGAGACTGTGATCAATTGTAACATATTCAAAAAGTTGATGCGTGAGTAATGTGCTGAGAGCTCTTTGATTCTGTGGTTGCCTGAGAGAGGTATGAGAGCTTCCAAAGCCTGTGTTTTTTTATATCAGAGATAGCTTCATTCTCAGAGCGTGTTGCTGTTGGTGCTGATGTCTGTGAGTGTATACAGCTGAATGTCTTGCAATGGTGCAGTCAGCCGAGCCACTGTTTCAGTGTGCCAGAAGATGGCCTCGACAGACCTGCAGCTGAAAAGTCACCTCATCTGGAAGGAGTGTGAGGGAGGAGGTGAATGGGCGGACGTAGCACTTGTTCTGCTTGCAGGTGGTTGCTTGCTCGCTCGTGTGTGGTTGCTCGTGGATTATTTTCTGTTTCTTTGTTTTATGGGTGCCCACAAGAGATAAATCACAAGGCTGTAAACTGCCCAAACTTTGATAATACATTTGGACTTTCAACTTTGAGGAGGGATATCAGATGGGAAGGCTGAGTGGATAAGGGAGTCGGTTGGGATCATCTACTATATCCAATACTCCTGGTGAGATCTCCTTCACAAAGGCGAGACCATGTGTAGATTGTTGGACCACTTCACCAAGCACCTTCGCTCCATTTGCCACGAAAGGCATGGCTACCAGTGCTCTTCAAATTCAACGTCAATATCCCATTCCCATTCTTACATGTCCGTCCATGGCGCCCTCTACTACCGTGATGAGGACACGCTCAGTGTGAATGAGCAGCACCTCATATTCTGTCTGGTTAGCCTCCAACCTGATGGCATGAACTTCAGTTTCACTAACTTCTGGTAATTGTGCACCTCCACTCCCTTTTCTCTTTTTCCATTCCCAATTCTGGTTTGCCTCTCACCCCTTCTCCTCACCTGTCCATCACCTTCCTTTGGTGCCCCTTCTCCTTCCCTTCTTCCTCAGTCCACTGCCCTCTCCTATTGAGTTACTTCTTCTTCCATCTTTTGCCTCTTCCACCAATCACCTCCCGGCTTCTTCCTTCATACCTGCCTCCCACCCACCTTCCTCTACACCTGGTGTCACCTATAGACCATAAGGCATAGGAGCAGTATTAGGCCATTTGGCCCATTGAGTCTGCTCCACCATTCAATCACAGCTGATCATTTTTCCCCTCCTCAGCCCCACTCCCCAGCCTTCTCCTGGTAACTTTTGATGTTGTGTCCAATCAAGAACCGATCAAACTTTGCCTTAAATACACCCAGCGACCCGGCCTCCACAGCTGCCTGTGGTAACAAATTCACCACCCTCTGGCTAAAGAAACTTCTCCACATCTCAGTTTTAAATGGATGCCCATCCACCCTGAAGCTGTGCCCTGCTGTCCTGACTCCCACCATGGGAACCATCATTTTCACATCCTGTTCACCTGCCAGCATGTACTCCTTCCCCTCCCCCCACCTTCTTATTCTGGCTGCTTCCCCTTTCCTTTCCAGTCCTGGTGAAAGGTCTCAGCCCAAAACATTAACTGTTTGTTTCCCTCCCTGACTTGATGAGTTCCTCCAGAATTTTGTGCAAGTTATCCCTGGGGGTGGGGAGTTGATAATGTGAAGAGAATTTAAAAAATGCAATTTGCTGGATTGGTGTAACAGCTGGTTGATGGTTGGTGGGGCCTTATTGGGCCGAAGGGCTTGTTTCTGTGCTGTATCCCTGTGTGGTCCTCTGACGAGTCCACTTTGATGGTCAATTATCTGGCCACTTTGGAGAGGGACTGGAATTTAGAAGGATGAGAGGGGATCTGATTGAAACATATAAGATTATTAAGGGATTGGACACGCTGGAGGCAAGAAGCATGTTCCCGCTGATTGGTGAGTCCAGAACTAGAGGCCACAGTTTAAGAATAAGGGGTAGGTCATTTAGAACAGAGATGCGGAAAAACTTTTTCACCAGAGAGTGGTGGCTATGCTCTGCCCCAGAAGGCAGTGGAGGCCAAGTTTCTGGATGCTTTCAAGAGAGAGTTAGATAGAGCTCTTATAGATAGCGGGGTCAAGGGATATGGGGAGAGGGCAGGACCAGGGTACTGATTGTGTATGATCAGCCATGATCACAGTGAATGGTGGTGCTGGCTAGAAGGGGCAAATGGCCTACTCCTGCACCTACTGTCTATTGTCTATTGAGTCCAGCTGCAGCTGCCAGGCCTCCTGCCCTTTCAGTGACCAGTGCATTTTTATTTCCAAAGGTTTTTCGAGAAACTGAACTCAAATCATCACATGACCACAGTGCAACAAATTCCTTTGCAGATTTCCTGAGGTACAGTCCTGATCATGTACTAGCATTGCATAAAGTCAAGAAGGATTAAAAAAAATACTCTTAGACCCGCAGTCTTATTTCACAGGCGATCTCTCAGGCCTTTGTTCCTCTGCTGGATTGGAGGTGGGACAGGTTGGTATTTGCTGAGGCAAACCAATGGCACAGAAGGGGTAGCTGGCAGCTGGTGACACCTGCTCGGACAGAATACCACTCCGATGGAATGCTTCACTCACACGCTATGCACTGCCAGCACTGCAGCCGAGACATGAGGGATCTACGGTGCCCAGGAGGGCGGGGTTGCCTGATAGGCTGAGCTGTAACCTGACCCTGATAAACGTTCTGTTTCTGGAGCGAAGGCTCAGCGCTTTTGCTGGTGTTTGGGCAGCCTAGCAACAAGCAGCACTCAGAGTAGCTAGCTTTATGCTTACTGTGCAGCGGACCTCACTTTCAGTTCAGTGTTTGAATTCAGTGGAGGGACAGAATTGGAAGTAGAGCCCTGGTGTCACTAATCTCCACCTCACATGGTTACCCGTATCATCTGCCAGAGTGTGCCTCACATCTCCCTTTCACCTCTTTATGCCTGCCACCTCTCCACTGCACTCCCAATCTCAACGAGCAGTTTACTATCCCTTTGCCTCCACAGAAGGTGTTCGGCCTGTTAGAATCCTCCAACGGCTTGTTGCTTAAGTCCATAAGGCCGTAAGGCATAGGAACAGAATTAGGCCACGTGGACCATCGACTGCTCCACCATTCTATCATGGCTGATTTATTATCCCTCCCAACATAATTCTCCTGCCTTCTTCCTGTAACCTTTGACACCCTGACTCCGCTTTAAATATACCCAATGACCTGGCCTCCACTGCCACCTGTGGCAACTAATTCCACAGATTCACAATCCTCTGGCTAAAGAAATTTCTGCTCATCTCTGTTCTAAAAGGACATCCTTGTATTCTGAGGCTATGCCCTCTCATCCCAAACTTCCCCACTAAAGGGAAAATCCTCTCCACATCCACTCTATCAAGGCTTTTCAATATACAATGGGTTTCAATGAGATCCCCCTTCTTTCTTCTAAACTCCAGTGAGTACAGGCCCAGAGCCATCAAATGCTCCTCACATATTAACCCTTTCATTCCTGGGATCATTCTCGTGAACCTCCTCTGGACCCTCTCCAACACCAGCACATCCTTTCTTAGATAAGCGGCCCAAAACTGCTCACAGTATTCCAGGTGTAGTCTGACCAATGCTTTATAAAGCCTCAGCATTACATCCTTGATTTTATATTCTAGTATAAACTTTATAGTTTTGCCTCAGATTACAGTGTTTGCAGTCTCTTGTGTTACCATGAGGCTGCTGTTTTATTAACTGATTCACTCAGGTTCTCAGGGAAGAAAACCTACTGGAATTAATTCCCATCAGAGGGATTTGCAACAGAGAGTGTGGCCACTGCTGTAATGGGACAGCATGGTAGTGTAGAGATTAGTGTAATGCGATTACAACACCGGCAGCCTGGGTTCAATTCCCACCGCCGTCTGAAGGGAGTTTGCATGTTCTCCCTGTAAATGTGTGTGTTTACTCTGGGTGCTCTGTTTTCCGCCTATATTCCAAAGACATGTGGCTGAGTAGGTTAATTGGTCACGCGTGTAATAGGGTGGCACGGGCTCTTTGAGCCAAAGGGCCTGTTACTGTGCTGAATCTATAAATAAAAAACAAATAAAATCAGATCCAATGCACATTTATTGAAATGCATTCTACCCGGCATTGCTTGTGGGTTTAAAGGCCCAAATGCAGTTAAACCTTAGGTAACCGTGTCAACACTTCCCAGAGGAGCTCCCTTCTGACGTATAACTCCATGGCTGAGGTCTGGAGTACTGTCTGGTGCAGGACCACTGAAAAATATTATAACCTACCTAAACATCAGAAGGTCTGTAGATTCAGGAAACCAAAACAACACACATAAAATGCTGGAGGAACTCAGCAGCTCAGGCAGCATCTGTGAAATGAATAAACAGGTGACACTTTGGGCCAAGACCCTTCTTCGTGACTAAGCCTCTTGGATGGTATCTGCCAGCTGGTTAAAGACAGAAAGTGCAGGGGAGTAAGTCCAGATTGCACCCACCAAATCATGCTCCATCCCAACTGGATGCCATATAACTTTTTTTCCAATATCACTAGGTCAAAGTTCAAGCATGCCCCAACCAACAGAGGAATATTTTCACCATATAACACCAGGTCAAAGAACTACCTCACTGCCACCTTCTACATATCTGTATATCCCTTAGACTTAGAAAGTGACCAATTTGCCTCATTGAGTCTGTGCATTCTCTCATAATAACCGCATTCCCACACTAATCTTCAATGTACCCTATCCTCCCCACATTCCATAAGAGTGCTTGGTGGCACTGGGCCTATATGCGTTGGGATTTAGAAGACTGTGAGGGGGGGGGATCTTATTTGCATATTCAAAGGCATAGATTGAGTGGTTGTGGAGAGCCTAGAACCAGAGAGCACAACCTCACAATAGAGAGATGTCCATTTAGAACAGAAGTTAGGAGGAATTTCTTTAGCCAGAGGGTGGTGAATCTGTGGAATTAATTGCCACAGGGTCCTGTGGAGGCCCAATCATTGGGTACACTTAAAGTGGAAGTTGATAGGTTCTTAGGGTGTCAAATCAGCCATGATGGAATGGCAGAGCAGACTCGATGGGCCAAAAGGCCTAATTCTATCCTTATGTCTTATGATTCAGATTTATTTATCATACAGTGAAATTGAAGTGTGTTTGTGTTAACAAGCAGCACACCCAAGGATGTGTTGGGGGGCTGCCCACAAGTGTCACCGTACATTCTCTTGCCAACGTAGCATGTCCACTTGGCTCAGCAGAGCAACACAGACAAAAGTACAGTCAACATTTTGGGCTGAGACCTGTCGATGACTTGGCCTCCATAGTCCTCTGTGGCAATGATTCCACAGATTCATTACCCTCTGGCTGGAGAAATTTCTCTTCAGCTTTGTTTTTAAAGGGATGTCCTTGTATTCCAAGGTTGTGCCCTCGGAGATGAGACTGCCCTACTAATGGAAGATTCTATCACATTCTTATCGGACTCTTGAGTGGACCTCCTGTATGATAAGATGGGTTCTTGATCTCATAATCTACCTCATTATGACTTTGCTCTTTATTGTTTACCTGCACTGCACGTTTTTGGTAGCTTTTACTCTTTATTCTGCATTGTTATTACACAGCACAATGCACTGTGTAAGGATCTGATCTCAATGAACAGTCTGCAAGACAAGCTTTTCGCTGTACATGTAACAATAATAAAGCAACACCAATCCTCTCCATGTATGGGATACTTGGTACGCTTGTCAATTCCCCAGATTGTACTACTCACCTACACACTTAGACAATTTACAGTGGCCAGTTAACCTACAAACCTGTGTGGTTTTAGGATGTGGGAGGAAGCCAGAGCAATGTGTAAACCCCCCCAGAAATTAGGATTTTTCTGCATCCAAAGTTAAGTTACCTAATGTGGTGAGTAGCAATTCAGCTTGAAGCTTTGCGGGTGCAGTTGTCTGATTCCCTCTCTGCCTCTTTCCCCCTGTCCACACTGACTACTTCCCTTCGTGGGCCTGACTGAGAAGGGGAAAGGGTGGCGGCTGTTGGTGGTAGAAGGAATTCACAGATGTGAGCTGCATATCACCACTCAATCAGGGGTCTAGGATACTGAGCCAACATTGTACCTAATTAGCCAATTCTGTGGTGGGAAAGGATGCCCATGTATCAAACCCTGGAGGGAGAGAACAAAGAATGTCCTTGCATTAGACCTGGGGGGTGGGAGGGAACAAGGACAAAGAATGAAACATTGAGTCTAGTTTCAGACCCTGTCTGCAAAATGAGATGGTCATAAGGGTCTGAAGTGAAGTGAGCAAGGTTAGTGTCAGAATCTAAACCAGTTTATTGGCAGACCAGGCAAGGATTATACCAAGATTCAAAATTATTCATCATGTCTGCATAAGTACAGTGAAATGCATTGTTTGCATTAACATGCCTGAGGGTGTTCTGGGGGGCAGCCCGCAAGTGTCAGGTACCAACATAGCACGCCTTCAATGCTTGGCAGAACAACACAGAATGTAACAAGCAACGAAAAAGCAAGTTCAGCAAAAAAAGCCCTGGTCCTCCCTTACGCACTCATCTAACCCCCAAGACAGGCCTCCAGCCTCCAGTGGACTTGGGCTCCCCCAGTGGACTTGCTGCAGAGTTCACAGACTCGCGGCTACAGTTTACGGGCCTTGGCTTCAGACCCTCAGCATCGACCCCAGAAGCAGCCGATCACTGGATACTAGGCCTCGAACTGATAGGATTTTGAAGATAAAATTATTCAGTAATTCCAGAGGGTGATAATGGGGTTAATAGAGAAGCATCTGTAGCCTGCTGGAACTACACTGAATGGTCACTTAATTAGGTCCTAACAGCTGAGGTTGATAGGTTCTTCATCAGTGTGGGTGTCAAGGGTTAGGTGGAGAAGGCAGGATAATGAGGTTGAGAGAGATAATAAATTAGCCATAAAGAGTAGAGTAGAGTAGACTCAATGTGGTGAATGGCCTAATTGGGTTCCTATGTCTTATGGTTTTCTTTTACCTAATAAAGTCGCCACTAAGCTTAAATCAAGACAAGTCAAATTTATTGTCATTTAACTATATACACGTATATTATGTATGTATACATATAATGTATATGGAAACGAGACAACTTTTCTTCAAACCAGGGTATAAAGCACAAAACACACACAACACTTGATAACTTATCAAGGATAAAATCTACAGATGAATCAGACATAAATAACAAACTAAAGTATATTCATGTTAAATAATGGAAGGTACAGAATAGATTAACCAGTGACACTTTGAATACCATGTGTACGGGAGTTCAGACGCCTAATGACCTGTGGGAAGAAACCGTTTCTTATCCTGACCGTTCTTGTCTTTATGCATCGGAGTCTCCTGCCTGATGGTAGAAAGTCGAAGATGGTGATGGGTGGGTGGGTGGGATCCTTAATAATACTAAGGGCCCTGTGTGTGCAACGCTCATGTTCGAGGTGTTTTGCTGCAGTAGCCCTTCCACTTCAGGGTTCAATCTGTTGTGCATTCAGAGCTGCTCTTCTGCACACCACTGTTGTAACGTGTAGTTGTTTGAGTTACTGTCACCTTCCTGTCAGCTTTAATCAGTCTGGCCAATCTCATCAACATGGCGTTTTCACCCTTAGAACTTATTGGATGCTTTTTTATATTCACACCAATCTTTTTAAATGCCAGAGACTGTCGTGCATGAAAATCCCAGTAGATTTGCCATTTCTAAGATTTTCAAACCATCTTGTTTGCCACCAACAATTGTTCCACAGTCAAAGTCACTTAGATCACATTTCTTCTCTATTCTGATGTTTGGTTTGAACAAAAATGAACTTCTTGAACATGTCAGCGTGCTTTTATGCATTGAGTTTTTGCCACATGGTTGACTGATTAGATATTTGCATTAAAGGGTAGGTGTACCTAATAAAGTGGCCACTGAGTGTATAAGCTCAGTATCATCTCACAGATTGAGTTCATCGACTTGGCCTGGGATAGGCATTTATTTCCTGGACAGGAGTTGTGAGATCAAACTTCACTCCAAGAACTTCATGCTATAATCTAGGTTCACATTCCTATTCAGTATTGATTTAAATTTGTACTGTAGGGATGAGAAGTTAAAGCAAAGTCCTGCCTGTCCTCTCACAGTGGTTCAAGAAGAAAAACAATATCACTTAAGTGCGCTTAAATAGTCACTTCCTTGTGATGCTTTGAAACGTTTTGTTGTTTTGCCAGTAAGCTGGTCAGCACACAGAAACTAAATAAAAGATGGAACAACAGATAGACGAATGCAATGCAAGCAGTGTGCATTAACAAAAGGACATCAGCCAATTTGCTACCTTTCCAATCATGGGAGACGCTCGGAGGGTTTATTTTCTAATTTGCATCCTATTCTGAGTGAGGAAAAAACAACCCAATTAGTTACTAGATCTACATGCAAATTAATGACAAAATATTCTAATTAATTCAGCTACAGAGTAATGAATTTGACCTCACAATTCATATTTACCACCAACATGTAATAGCCCATACATCAGTGTGGAGAAGGCAGCGACTTCACCTATCTATTGTTGGAACTATAGAACCATAGAGCACCACAACACACAAATAGGCCCTTCTGCCCATCTAGTCCATGCCCAACCATTATTCTGCCTACTCCCATCAAACTGTATCTGGACTATATTCCCAGTAAACTGACTGACCCACTTCCATTGGCAGTTCATTCCACACTCACACCATCCCCTGAGTGAAACAATTTTCCCTTGAGATCATATTGTCACATGAACGAAAGGTTGAACAAAAAACTTGACTATTCACACAGATTGAATCATTACACAACGTACAAAAAAGCAGGTCGGGCAGCGTCCATGAAAGGAGCAGTCAACGTTTCGGGTCGAAACCCTTCGTCAGAACTAAAGAAGAAGGGGGCAGGGGCCCTATAAAGAAGGTGGGGGGAGGGTGGAAAACCAATCAGAGGAAAGATCAAGGGGTGGGGGAGGTGAAGCAGGGAGAGGATAGGCAGGAGAGGTGAAGAAGGAATCCAAGGGGAAAGTACTATGGGTAGTAGAAGAAGGAGATCCTGTCTGTTGTGGCAGACACCTACTGTTGTGTACGTGCTCGACGAACAACAACAGAATCTCCTGGTTGCCACTCACTTTAACTCTCCTTCACATTCCCATTTGGATATGTCCATACATGGCCTCCTCTACTGCCACGATGAGGCAAAACTTCTTTTGGAGGAACAACATCTGATATACCGTCTGGGTAGTCTCCAGCCCCTTGGTATGAACATTGAATTCTCCAATTTCCAGTAACTCCCTCCCTCTCTCTTCCCCCATCCCACCTCTACTCTGTCTCCTCTTCTAGCTGCCTATCACCTCTCATGACTCTGCCTTCTTCTACTATCCATAGTGCTTTCCCCTTGGATTCCTTCTTCACCTCTCCTGCCTATCCCCACCCTGCTTCCCCTCCCCCACCCCTTGATCTTTCCCCTGATTGGTTTTCCACTCTCTCCCCACCTTCCTTATAGGGCACCTGCCCCCTCCTTCTTTAGTCCTAATGAAGGGTCTCGACTCGAAATGTTGACTGCTCCTTTCAATGGATGCTGCCCGACCTGCTGAGTTCATCCAGCCTTTTTGTACGTCTTGATTTGATAACAGCATCTGCAGTGTACTTTGTGTTTGAATCATTACATGGTACATCAAGGTAGAAAAGTTAAAACAATAGCAGAATGCAGAAGAAAGTGTAACAGCTACAGAGAAAGATCAGAGCATGTAAACAAGGCGATAAAGATTAATGACTTGCCCTATTTTTCACATTCATATTGAAACATAGAGTGAAATGTGTTGTTCGTGTCAACAAACAACAAAGTCCAAGGATATGCTGGGGGCAGCCCACAAGCCTCCTGTGTCAATGTAGCACGCCCACAACCCACCAACCCCCACGTCCTCGGAATGTGGGAGGAAACCAGAGCTTCTGGAGGAAAGCCACGCAGCCTTAGGGAGGACATGCAAACTCTACACAGACAGTGGCAGGAATCAAACCCTGATCGCTGGCACCCTCAAGTGTTCCAGCAACCACTAAGCTGCCTGCCAAAGCCATAATGAGATAGATTGCGAGGTCAAGAATCAACTAACGCCCTGTTTGGGGATTCAAAAATGTGGGGGTTTGGGATAAAGAGGGGCAAAAGAAATGAGGTATAGTGGGTCCATTGCCCCTCTCAAAATTATTTTACACTGAGGGTAGTGTGTGCCTGGAATCAATTGCCAAAGGAAGTAGTCAAGTTGGGCATAATTGCAACACATAAGAGGCATTTGGATAGGACTTGGAGGGTTTATATTTGAATTTGTGTCCCATTCTGAGCGAGGAGAAAAGAGTCCGATTAGTTACTAGATATGCATGCAAGTTAATGGAAATTTTCCTAATTAATTCAGCTGCTGAGTAATTAATCTGACCTCACAATTCATATTTATCATTTACATTGTTACGAATGTGCCGCAACTCTGAGGGGCCGAAGGGTACAAAGTCGCCCCCTCCTTCTTGAGAATCGCAAGATCGCTATTAATTCGTGTCTGGGACCCAGGAAATGAGAGAGAGACACGTAGAATCCACAAGGGTTGGAAAGTGTCCTGGCCTCAGCGAAACAAAACCACGGATAACGGCTATTGTCTCTTGGAGACGGAATTGTGTATTGAGTACTGTACTATTCATTGAAGCCCTCAGGGGACGACCAGAGTGGGCTGGTTGAGGGATTGCATCATCCCAACCTGATTGACATCTGAGACCCCGTGAGTAAGGATAAAAGAGGATCTGGGGAACAGCCCCTTTAGACACACCAGGAGAAACGCTAGAAATCCCGTGACAGCATTTAATAGCGACAGCCGATGGGGTCCGCGTGCGTCCTTCCCTTGCCTGGGATTGACCGGCTCACCACGGAAGAAGAAGAGGCCACAAGTGAACGGCCACCCCAACGAGACTCCGACTGATCGAAATCATAAAGGAAAGCCAGCAAGTTTTTCTCCCAAAACTCTCTCTCTCCAACTATTGCAAACCCAGTGGTCCCCAAACGCTGCAGCCTGTATGAACTGAGTGAACTTTATATTTCCATCGGACAATACATTAACCCCTAGACTACGATAGAGCTATTTCTTATTGATTATTACTATACCCGCACTTTTAGATTTAGTATTGATGACATATATTATCTGTATATTTGCATTGATATTATTTTTGTGTATTTTTACTAATAAATACAGTTAAAAATAGTATTATTTGACTTCAACGGACCTCTCTATCTTTGCTGGTAAGTGACCCAGTTACAAGGTTCGTAACAAAGTGGGGGCCTCGTCTCAAGATTTGATACCAAATTGGAGGGCTAGTGAATCGGGCTTTTAAGTCCAAATGTGGATCTGGTTGCGCGGGTAACCAGACGGGACACCAGCAAAGATGGACGTGGATGAATTTATAGAAAACCCGACTCTGGAGGCGCGAGAGGCTGCCACAAAGTCGGACTTGATAAATATTGCGAAAGGACTAAACCTCGCAGAGGTGGGGTTGTCGATGAAAAAGTGGGAGGTGCGGAGGGCCATATCTCAGTATTATATTGTGAAGAATGTGTTTTCGGCTGAGGTATTGGAAAATATCCCGGAAAAGGTACCAGCTAGTGGAACGGCTCAGTTAGAGTTGGAGAAATTAAGGTTGGAACATGAAACTAAGTTAAAGCAGCTGGAAGCAGCTGAAAAGGAAAAAGCAAGAGCCGAAAAGGAAAAAGAAAGTGCTGAAAGGGAAAAGGAAAGAGCCGAAAAGCAATGGGAGCATGAGCTCCAGCTAAAGGTGAAAAGGGAGCAGGAAAGAGCTGGGAAGCAGAGGGAGCATGAGATTAAGTTAAAACAGCTGGAAGCAGCTGAAAAAGAGAAGGAAAGGGCCGAAAAAGAGAAGAAGAGAGCTGAAAAGGAGAGGGAGTATGAGAAGGAGAAACAGAGGCAACATAACTTGGACATGGAGAAGCTAAGGCAAGAGCGAAGAGCTCAAGGGCCAGACCGAGAGGAGCAATTTAATGTTAGTCAGGAGTTTAGGTTAGTACCTCTGTTCGAGGAATCGGATGTTGATAGTTATTTCTTGCATTTTGAAAAGGTGGCAGTGAGTCAGAAGTGGCCCAAAGATAAGTGGATGGCGTTGAAACAAAGTGTGTTAAAAGGGAAGGCACAACGGGCATATGTGGCATTGTCCATGGAGGAAGAGGAGTCTGAGAATTATGAGAAAGTAAAGGAGACTATTCTTCGGACCTGAAGCCTATAGACAAAAGTTCAGAAATTTAAAGAAAGGGTGGAACCAGATGTATGCAGAGTTTGCCTATGAGAAAGGTGTGCTCTTGGATCATTGGTGTGCAGCAGAAATAGTGGAAGAAGATTTTTGGTGTCTCAGGGAGTTAATTCTGATTAAGGAATTTAAAGGTCGTGTTTCGGATGATATCCGGATCTATTTGAACGATAAACCGAATAAGTCCATATCCGAATTTGCTAGGTTTGCAGATGAATATGCCCTAACCCACAAGACAAAGTTTTCCTTGAATAAAAGTTACCAGAGAGACCGTGGGAATGGGAGAGAAAGCCTGCCAGCTGAGGCAGAGATTCAGCTGGGAGCTAATGGTAAAATTAAGGAGGAGGAAAGGCAAGATGGCAGGAGAGGTCCTGGCTTGTCCTGTTTTAATTATGGAAAGGTGGGTCATATTGCATCTAAGTGCCTTGCTCCGAGGAAGGAGGTAGGAAAAGGGAGAGCAGCAGTCCTTACAGTATGTGTTGTAGTGATCAGTAAATCGACGAGAAAGCCCCAGTAGACAGAATACGAGAGGGGCCTGAGAAATGTATTTCAGAAGGAACCGTGTCTGTGAAAGAGGGAGACACACCAGTTCCAGTGCGGATCTGGAGAGACGCGGGAGCTGAGCTGTCATTGATTCACAGTAAGGTACTAGATTTTGGTCGCAAGACTGGAGAGGTAGCTTTGAGAGGCATAGGAAAAGGGACAGAAGCGGTGCCCTTGCATAGGATCTTTATAAATTGTGAGCTGGTATCTGGACCAGTTGAAATAGGGGTGCGATCAGAATTCTCGAGAACTGATGTAGACATCCTTCTGGGTAACGATTTAGCTGGTGGTGACGTTTCGTTGGCCATGGAGCTGCCGAGCCAGCCTGTAAGTGTCAAGGTCCCGCCCCCAGATTCCAAGATCTATCCCGCATGTGCGACCACTCGCAGCATGTAGGAAAAGGCAGCTGAGAACGAGACCAGTTTAAATCAATCCAGTATCGATTTGGCCGAGACGTTTTTACCAACCCTGTACCAAGAGGGTTTAGAGGGTGGTAAAACGGAGAATAGGAAAGTGAAAGAGAGTAAGGGAGAGGAAGTAGACCTGCCCTTAGCCAGGAGGAAATTTAAAGAGGCACGGAGTAAAGATGAGAAACAGATAAGGCTGTTAAAAGGTCCAGGGTTGGACATGGATGATCTGTTTGGTTTGGCAGAACTGTTTGAAGAAGTTGAAAATTTTAAATGTGTTCCCGATAATGAAATGAGGGCAGTCCTAGATGAAAAGGAGGCCATTACCTTGAAGAAATCTGCTGGGTTGGCAGATGAGGTTGTTTCAGCCCGCGGGGTTGAGTTTACTCCGGAAGGGAGTTGCCCAGAGAGTAACTGGGAAGATCAGGGGAACTTAGAATTTGAAAAGGGTACAGATATTGAAAGCCTGGAAGAGGCAGATGTCCCGTTTGAGTGTGTTCAAGCTGTGGATGCATGTGGTACTGAACCTAGTAATGAAACTCAGGAAAGGTCTGAGGTATTTGATTCAGTTGAAAAGGAATGCAGTCCTTGTGGGTCAGATGGACTTGGTTCAGTGAAGAAAGGGTTAACCTTGGTACTAGTGGGAAGTGAGAATTCCCAGTTGTTTGTGTTTGAAGGTGTGTTAAAAGTTAGTGAGGAGGTAAAAGGTGGTGAGGTGAATATTATTATTGAAGGAAAAGGGAAAAGTGTAGTTCCTAAATTGAATGAAGAAAATTTAAAGTCTGGATTGATGTCAGAAGCAGCAACCAGGCTGCAGAGACAATGGCTTGGTAACATGGTGCCTGTGAATCAATTACAGGTTGATTTGGAATGTAAGGGTGCCCCACACGCTATTGTTATTCAAGAGAGTGCTGTGAAGAGGCTGAATTTGAAATGCTGTTTGGACAAAGAGGGATCGCTTGCAGAGTTTTAACTGAAAACTAATAGCATGAAGAGTCCTGAAGATAAAATTGACAACTTGCTTAAAATTAAAGAATTGTGTGGAAATTCAGAAAATGATCTAAGTTTGGAACACATTGTTGATAGAATAACTCCTATGAAAGTAGCATGCAAAAGCCTATTCCACACTGGGATACAAGTTAACCACGTGGGAGTTAACTGGAAAAGGGGCGAGGGTTGATGGGATGCCATTTTAAATAACAGGATCCGGTTTTAAGGGATTTCGACAAAGCATGTGAATAATAAAGACAACCCCATGGAAGATTGACTGTTAAGTTTGAAAGTAATATAAAGATTAGTATTTGCATGAACTTTTTGTAATATACATGTCAGCTAAGATCACAACTCTTTAGTTTTTGTTTGCTGGAGAAAAGGAATAAAAATAGGTGGTTATTAAATTGGAGTCTGATGCTACAAGAATTTATTAAGGTACAAGATGTTAAGATATTAAAGGAAGTGACAATGTAATCGCTAACTGTTTAGATGCTGAATTGAATGTATAACTGTATTACTCTGTAGTGAAAAAAAACTCATTTGTATTGCGTTAGATTCTGAAATCCTGTAAGACTCTGTATTAATTCATTTTTACCGGTGGTAAAAATCTTAGAAGGAAGGGGGTGTTACGAATGTGTCGCAACTCTGAGGGGCCAAAGGGTACAAAGTCGCCCCCCTCCTTTTTGAGAATCGCAAGATCGCTATTAATTCAGGTCTAGGACCCAGGAAATGAGAGAGAGACACGTAGAATCCACAAGGGTTGGAATGTGTCCTGGCCTCAGCGAAACAAAAACCCCTGATAACGGCTATTGTCTCCTGGAGATGGAATTGTGTATTGAGTACTGTACTATTCATTGAAGCCCCTCAGGGGACGACCAGAGTGGGCTGGTTGAGGGATTGCATCATCCCAACCTGATTGACATCTGAGACCCCATGAGTAAGGATAAAAGAGGGTCTGGGGAACAACCCCTTTAGACACACCAGGAGAAACGCTAGAAATCCCGTGACAGCATTTAATAGCGACAGCCAATGGGGTCTGCGTGCGTCCTTCCCTTGCCTGGGATTGGCAGGCTCATCACAGAAGAACAGCTTAGCTAAAGAAGAGGACACAAGTGAACGGCCACCCCAACGAGACTCCGACGGATCGAAATCATAAAAGGAAAGCCGGCAAGTTTTTCTCCCAAAACTCTCTCTCTCCAACCATTGCAAACCCAGTGGTCCCCAAACGCTGCAGCCTGTATGAACTGAGTGAACTTTATATTTCCACCGGACAATACATTATCCCCTAGACTACAATAGGGCTATTTCTTATTGATTATTACTATACCCGCACTTTTAGATTTAGTATTGACGATGTATATTATCTGTATATTTGCAATGATATTATTTTTGTGTATTTTTACTAATAAATACGGTTAAAAATAGTATCATTAGACTTCAACGGACCTCTCTATCTTTGCTGGTAAGTGACCCAGTTACGGGGTTTGTAACAACATATAATAGCCCATATGTCAGTGTGGTGAGGGCAGCAATTGAAGCGATGAGTTACTGAAGAGCTCAGGCTGAAACGATTGCTTGTTATTGCTGATTCATCAAACAGATAACAACTGGCACTTTACATCAACTTTAATATAGAAAAGTGTCCCAGAGTTCTTCACAAGAAGGTCAACAAGCAAAAAGATACTAGGGGAGGTGACCTCTTGGTCAAAGAAGTAGATTTTAAGAACTGCCAAAGAAAAGGAATGGGTTGAAAAGTTGAAGGAAGAAATCCCACGATGGCAATCTATCACTAATAGAAGAGCGAAATCATTCGGAAGAGCTTAGGTGGATGTCAATTGCCAGGATCGGTGAACTACTCAACCCAACCAGTAGAGTTAAAATCAGGGGTGAGCAAAAGGCTGGAAATCAGAAATACCAAGATCTGGTGTTGTTGCAGAACTGAAGAAGGGGTGAGGGCTGGGTTTGTGGAGGAATTTGAAATGAAGTGTCAGAGTTTTAGCTGGAACCATATCAGTTGAGCAATCATGGGGCAGAGAGCAAATCGGATGCAACTCAGAACATGACTTTGTTTGAAAACTGATTGTAACAAAAACCTTAAGGTTACATTTGTTAATGTGGTGAATTACATGTACCTGTCTGGACATGCCCCCCTCTCCCCCTGCTGACTGCTCCTGTGGCTCCTCCCATGGACCCCGGTATAAAGGCGATTGGAGACACAGCCCCAGTCTCAGTCTCCAGGATGTAGTGTGGTGGTCAATTGCTGCTTGTTCTTTCTTCCAGACAATAAAGGCCTATATCTCGCCTCATGTCTCCGAGCGTTATTGATGGTGCATCAGTTATAAATTGCAAATACAAGTAACCAGTTAATCAACATTTACATGTAAGTTCAATAAATTGTCCATTGAGTAGGTCCAGTCTTTTCTAAATCAGTCCATGCAAGAGATTCGTTTCAGTGTTGAGGTGATGTAGAAAACTGAATTTTGTGCTTGAACATAAAGTTCTGAGTACAGAATATTTCTCACTGTGAAACACCCATATTTAAAGTCTACAATACTCCACAGCACTGAGGTCAGACACCTTTTTGATGCTTGTACATAATGTGGAAAATAAGTCATATAATTGCAGCTAATCTCAAATAAATAAACATAGTTGCAGTAGATGTAATTACCTGCCATGTAATGCAATAACAACCCAGAATTCTACCCTGTATATTCAAAATTGGAAGATAATTTGATACCTCTTGTTCACTTTTTCATTATACAAACCAATGAAAGAATAAACTTGTAAGTAAGGACTCAAACATGCCAAGGTACCTTATAGCTAATGGAAAATGTATGAGCTTTAGTCAGAATATGTAGGAAATCCAGCAGCCTATGTGTAGGCAGCAAACTTGCATAGACAGCAGTAAATTTTGGTGATGTTGATTGAGGAATAAATGTTTCCCAAAATCCCGGGAGAAAATCTGAGCTCCTTTGCAAATAGTACCAAGTGAAGTATTAATCTGGTTCAGAGTATAGGCTGAGTCTTATTTTAAAGTCTTGACTAAAAGTCAATATCTCTCACAGTGCAGCCCACTCTCAGTATAGTACGCGGTAATGGGTGGGCTGTCTAGCGGGGCCAGACTGGAGGTGTTTGTGTGTGCATATGTAACAATCTCCATTAAGTGGAAAGAATGCTATTCCCCATTCCGATTTGGAGAATACAACCACAACAATTTATTTATGTTTATTTGGATGTTTATTTTGTGCATGTGTAAGTTATGTACAATATCGGTTAAATTAAGTTTATGTTAGCATGTTTGTACTTGTCTTATAATGTACTGTGATGTTGCTGCAAAGGGCTAATTTTAATGGTGTTAATACCCTATGACAACAAACCTGAAGTTGGAGTTTGCTGGTGTGTTGTTCTGGTTGATAAACTGATACTCCAGAGATCTGAAGGGAATAATCCAGATAATTAAATTGCAGTGACCCCCCCCTCCCCTCAATCACCCCTTCCTCCCTCTATTGCCCACTTCTACCTTGATTCAACTCTTAGCTTTTATGGACCACTGCTTTAGACGTTTCACATGTAACCCCTTGGGTCGCCTCAGGCTCGCTCAGCTCGTTTCGTCTAGGGGGAGCAGCCTTCGGCCCCGCCAAACTGGGTAATCAGCTGGTGTGGATGCTGTGTGATGTCCCCGCCTCGCCCAAAAACAGACAGTACACCATGCGATTAAATAAGTACAATTTATAAAGGTTACTATAACTAAGTGATTAATAATGATACAGTATATATGAAGAGAAAAAATAAAGAAAAGGTGCCAAACTTATCAAAGTCCAAACCACTTCGTGCACAACCGTTGGAGCTCAATTACTGAAGTCTTCTGGCTACCATTCAATCCCCTCCGAACTCCTCGACTCACAGCTCAGGACCCTCCAAACTCCTCGACTCGCAGCTCAGGGCCCTCCGAGTGGTCAACCAAGCACATCTAGCTTCATCCTCCCTCCTTGAAGTACCTCCCTGCCTCGGACCCCCGCTTGGGGTCCGTTCCTTGCCCAGCTTACAGCATTACATCCTCTCTCTCGACCCCCTCGCGCCGATCTGCCCAAAAGCCCGTCAACAAAAGCTTACAGACTCAGAAGAAAGAACATTAATCCCCATTTGGTTTACAAAGGAATACAATTCTCCCAGCACTCTCTCGCAACAAAGAAACATTCCTGCTTTTAACAAAACAAAGAAACCCTTTCCCAACAGTAACAAAGAAAAAAGAAACCAGATAATTAAATCGCAGAGACCCCCCTCCCCTCAATCACCCCTTCCTCCCTCTATTGCCCACTTCTACCTTGATTCAACTCTTAGCTTTTATGGACCACTCCTTTAGACGTTTCACACATAAAGCACCATTTGGCTCTATCTGCCAAATCTGCTCAATATTCCTGGGCCACCGGGAATGCAAACATAACTTCCAGTTTGTGCACTACGGACTTGACTGTTCCCATGCCCAGTTCTGAACACATCTTTACCCAATTTTATTCCCATTGCTATTTGTGCCCTTCCTGAGCCCATCTTATCAGTGATGCAGATCTGCTGCTCCCTCGTTCCTGTTCCCAGTAAACTGACTGGCCAGCTCCCCAATCTGGCTCCGTCAGGTACTGGGACCTTACCTTCATCACCATCCTCCTCAAAACAACCACAACCTTCAAACCCCCCTGTCTTTGCAACCTATTGCCCCGTCCCCAGCTTCCTCACTTCCCAACACACACCCATCTTAACTTGCTTGTAAATCTCCATTCATACCATTGCACTACCTGTATGTATAATCTATATTTTCATTTATATTTATCATCTGTTATGAGCAGATAGACAACATCTGCCGGAAGTAAATTCCTTGTATGTGCACAGGTACTTGGCAATTAAAGTCTGATTCTGATTCTGATTCTGCTGGCCTTTCCATAGAGTTGAAATGGCTCTATCCAATATTGCCAATAATGTAATGTGTGCTTGTGACCTCCCAACTCACCTTCCAGACTTATTTACAGCTTAGCCTCATACCTAATAGCCACTGAAAGCTGTTTACCTTTCAGAGGGGAATTTGTGAGGATGCTTGATGCTTGGGACAGGTTCCTTTGTGGCGGTAGTGCAGAACCAGAGGATACAGTATAGTGAAATAATTGGGGCAACCTTTTAATAAAATGAGTAGATAGCTCTAGAATCTCCCCTGGCTGGCTTAGTGCATGAGATTCAATCTCTGTATGTACTTGAAAGAAAATCTATTAGCAGGGCTTGGGTAGAGGAGGAGGAAGTGGAATTAGCTGTTGCTTAAGATGGTATGTGGCTCTTATGTTGGTGCGTGGCCTAGTGGATAATGCATTGGTCTAGTGATCTGAAGGTCACTGGTTCGAGCCTTAGCTGAGGCAGTGCGTTGTGTCCTTGAGCAAGGCACTTAACAACACATTGCTGTGCGACGACACTAGTGTCAAGCTGCTTGGGTCCTATTGCCCTTCCCTTGGACAACATCGGTGGCGTGGAGAGGGGAAGGCTTGGGCAACTGCCAGTCTCCCATACAACCCAATGCCCTGGAAACCTTCCAAGGCACAAATCCATGGTCTCACAAGACTAATGGATGCCTAAAAAAGATGGTACAGACTTGATAGACTAAATGTTCTCCAGTGCAATACTGTGATTTCTCCAATATTGTTCAGGTGAGTGGAATTGTTCTTGCCTGGCTTATTCTACAGCATCTAGAGAGTTCTCTGCCTGATCTCCTCTTTTATTGTGCACTGCTCAGTGTAATGAATTCAAAAGATTATAATTTGTAACTGGTAATTCTCATTAACAGCTGGTGTTTGGTATCACAACATAATCCAAAAACACAGCAGACATTTCTGCAATTACATTGTCAGTCTTCAGTTCTAAGCCAGTTACTCCCACCGTCTGCAAACTGATTTTTCGGCATAGCATGTGGTGTGAAGAGGAGTTATTAAGAACACTGAAAATACTTTCTTTATTCCCAATGACAAATCCAGTTTTCTAGCCATCAGCTTCTCCCTTGCCTCTGTCTGACAGACTTTGCAAACAATCCCACATTGGGCTCTGAGATGAGTTTTGAATCAATTATCCATGTCAAAGTTAAGTCTTAAACACCAGAGATTCTACAGATGCGTGAACTCTAAAGTAACACACAAAAATGCTACAGGAACTCAGCAAGTCAGGCAGCATCAATGGAGAGAAGTAACCATAGAAACATAGAAAACCTACAGCACAATACAGGCCCTTTGGCCCACAAAGCTGTGCCAAACATGTCCTTACCTTAGAAATTACCTAGGGTTACCTATAGCCCTCTAATTTTCTAAGCTCCATGGACCTGTCCAGGAGTCTCTTAAAAGACCCTATTGTATCCACCTCCACCACTGTCGCTGGCAGCCCTTTCCACGCACCAACCACTCTCAGTGAGAAAAAAAATTACCCCGACATCTCCTCTGTACCTACTTTCAAGCACCTTAAAACTGTGCCCTCTATACTAGCCATTTCAGCCCTGGGAAAAAGTCTCTGACTAGCAACATGCTCAATGCCTCTTATAATCTTATACACTCTATCAGGTCACATCTCATTCTCTGTCGCTCCAAAGAGAAAAGGCAGAGTTCACTTTTCTCATAAGGCATGCTCCCCAATCCAGGCAACACTTTGTAAATCTCCTCTGCACCCTTTCTATGGTTTCCGCATCCTTCCTGTAGTGAGTCGACCAGAACTGAGCACAATACTCCAAGTGGGGTCTGACCAGGGTCCTATGTAGCTGCAACATTACCTCTCAGCTCCTAAACTCAATCCCATGATTGATGAAGGCCAATGCATCATATGTTTTCTTAACCGCAGAGTCAACCTGCACAGCAGCTTTGAGTGTCCTATGGACTCAGACCCCAAGATCCCTCTGATCCTCCACACTGCCAAGAGTCTTACCATTAATACTATATTCTGTCATCATATTTGACCTACCAAAATGAACCACCTCACACTTAATTGGATTGAACTCCATCTGCCACTTCTCAGCCCAGTTTTGCATCCTATCAATGTCCTGCTGTAACCTCTGACAGCCCTCCACACTCTCCACAAAACCTCCAACCTTTATGTCATCAGGAAATTTAATAACCCATCCTTCCACTTCCTCATCCAGATCACTTATAAAAATCATGAAGAGTAGGGATCCCAGAACAGATCCCTGAGGCACACCACTTGTGACCGATCTCCATGCATGACCTGTCTTTGCCTTCTGTGGGTAAGCCAGTTCTGGATCCACAAAGCAATGTTCCCTTGGATCCCATGCCTCCTTACTTTCTCAATAAGCCTTGGATGGGGTACCTTATCAAATGCCTTGCTGAAATCCATATACACTACATCTACTGCTCAATCTTAATAAATGTGTTCAGTCACATCCTCAAAAATTCAATCAGGCTCATAAGGCACGACCTGCCCTTGACAAAGCCGTGCTGACTATTCCTATTCATATTATGCCTCTCCAAATGTTCATAAATCCTGCCTCTCAGGATCTTTTCCATCAACTTACCAACTACTGAAGTAAGACTCACTGCTCTATAATTTACTGGGCTATCTCTACTCCCTTTCTTGAAGAATAGAACAACATCTGCAACCCTCCAATCCTCCGGAACCTCTCCTGTCTCCATTGATGATGCAAAGATCATTGCCAATGGCTCAGCAATCTCCTCCCTCACCTCCCACTGTAGCCTGGGGTACATCTCATCCAGTGCCAGTGACTTATCCAACTTGATGCTTTCCAAAAGCTCTAGCACATCCTCTTTCTTAATATCCACATGCTCAAGCTTTTCAGTCCACTGTAAGTCATTCCTACAATATCCAAGATTCTTTTCCATAATGAATACGGAAGCAAAGTACTCATTAAGAACCTCTGCAATCTCCTCTGGTTCCATACACACTTTTCCACAGTCACACTTGATTGGTCCTATTGTCTCACATCTTATCCTCTTGTTCTTCACATACCTGTAGAATGCCTTGGGGTTTTCCTTAATCCTGTCTGCCAAGACCTTTTCATGGCCCCTTCTTCCTTTCCTAATTTCTTTCTTAAGCTCCTTCCTGCTAGCCTTATAATCTTCTAGATCTCTATCATTACCTTGTTTTTTTGAACCTTTCATAAGCTCTTCTTTTCTTCTTGACTAGATTTACACCAGCCTTTGTACACCATGGTTCTTGTACACCATCCTTCCTGTTTCATTGGAATGTACCTATGCAGAACTCCACGCAAATATCCCCGGAACATTTCCACATTTCTTCCGTACATTTCCCTGAGAACATCTGTTCTCAATTTATCCTTCCAAGTTCTTGCCTGATAGCCTCACATTTCCCCTTACTCCAATTGAATGCTGCAGCAAACCTCCCTGCCAGGATATTGGTCCTCCTAGGATTCAAATGTCCAGCTGGTGGCACAGTGACATCAGCGCCGGACTCCGGAGCAAACCTTTGCTCAAGTTCGAATTTCCCGAGTTGGATTGCCCAAGCTGGATTTCCTGAGTTCAAATCCAGTCAGGCCACTCTCGGACATGCTTTCCATCCGTGCCGGGTTGAGTGTCGAGCTCGCAACTCGGCCTTGTAAAAAAAATACTGCGCTGTGAGAAGGACGTAGGGAACCACTCACAAAGTCTTTCCTCCAAGACAACCACTTGAAAAAAAAGTGGTCGCCGAGCCTCTGGCAGAGTATGGCACACAAAAAAAAGGATTCAAGTGCAACCCATCCTTTTTGTACAGGTCACTCCTACCCCAAAAGAGTTCCCAGTGATCCAGAAATCTGAATTCCTGCCTGGGCTCCAATCCCTCATTCTATTCCTATACTCACTGTCACGTGGCACAGGCAATAATCCCAAGATTACTACCTTTGTGGTCCTGTTTCTCAACTTCCTTCCTAACTCCCTGTAGTCTGCTTTCCGGACCTCCTCCTTTTCCTTGCCTGTGTCGTTGGTACCAATATGTACCATGACCTCTGGCTGTTCTCCTGCCCACTTCAGGATATCGTGGACGCAATCAGAAACATCCCGGACCCTGACACTTGGGAGGCAAACTACCATCTATGCTTCTTTCCTGTGTCCACAGAATTGCCTGTCTGACCCCCTAACTAAATGGTAGGGCATTGAAGAATGCAGTAGAACAGAGTGTTCTAGGAATAATGGTGCGTAGTTCCCTGAAGGTGGAATCTCATGTGGATAGGGTGGTGAAGAAAGCTTTTGGTATGCTGGCCTTTATAAATCAGAGCATTGAGTATAGGAGTTGGGATGTAATGTTAAAATTGTACAAGGCATTGGTGAGGCCAAATTTGGAGTGTCGTGTACAGTTCTGGTCACCAAATTATAGGAAAGATGTCAACAAACTAGAGAGAGTACAGAGAAGATTTACTAGAATGTTACCTGGGTTTCGGCACCTAAGTTACAGAGAAAGGTTGAACAAGTTAGGTCTTTATTCTTTGGAGTGTAGAAGGTTGAAGGGGGACTTAATAGGGGTATTTAAAATTATGAGGGGGATAGATAGAGTTGACGTGGATAGGCTTTTTCCATTGAGAGTAGGGGAGATTCAAACAAGAAGGCAAGAATTGAGAGTTAGCTGACAAAAGTTTAGGGGTAACACGGGGGGAACTTCTTTACTCAGAGAATGGTAGCTGTGTGGAACGACCTTCCAGTAGAAGTGGTAGAGGCAGGTTCGGTATTCTCATTTAAAATAAAATTGGATAGGTATATGGACAGGAAAGGAATGGAGGATTATGGGCTGAGTGCAGGTCGGTGGGACTAGGTGAGAGTAAGCATTCAACACGGACTAAAAGGGCCGAGATGGCCTGTTTCCTACTGCAATTGTTATATGGTTATATAACTTCAGCGTCCCCTATCACTGCTGTCATCCTTTTCCTTTCCCTACCCTTCTGAGCCACAGGGGTACTCTCTAGCCTCTGACTGCTGTCCTTCTCTCTCCTGACCGTTATCTGTCTCTCCAGGCCCCGGTGTGACTACCTGCCTGTAGCTCCTCTCTATCACTTCCTCACTTTACCTAACAGGGTCCCGAAGAAGCTGCAGCTTGATGCTCCTGGTGCAGATGTGGCCATCCAGGAGGCTGGGAGTCTCCAGGACTTCCCACAACTGACACCGTGTACAGAACACCGGCCTCACACACATTCTTCCTGTCTGTATTCTATACCCTCGACCCGTTATCGCCAAAGCCCCGTTGAGCCAAAGCCTTTTTATTTTGTCTTCCTCTACTTTGTCGCCTGCTCTGCTGACGCCTGCTCTATAAGGTGTTTCTTTTTAAACTCTTCTCGCTGTTCTCACTGGCTGATGTCCACGCGCTTGCACAGTCGTGCCCCGATCAAACCGTTGAAGAAATAACCAGTCCATCAGTCAATCAGGGTCTTGGCCTGATACATGGGCTGTTTATTCCTCTCCGTAGATGTTGTTTGACCTGTTCCTCCAGCATCTTGTATGTATTACTCAAGGTTAGATCTGGCTCTTTCCACCTCATCTGCACCCAGCCTCAGCTTCTCTGCCACTGAAACTCAACCACACAATTCTTGATGTGTTCATCAGACTCAATGCCCTTGCCTAACTGGCAGCACACCTTTCACTTAACACTCAGTACTTGCCGCATTGGCTCCTCGTTTAGTAACACCTTAGTTTAAAAATTCTCATCCTTGTTTCAAATCTGTCCAGTGCCTCAGTCCCCTATCTGTCCCCTCCAGCCCTTCAGCCTCCAAGTTGTCTGCACAAGTTGTCTTGGTCACCCTGGGATTTTCGTGCATGCTTTTCTGTTCATAAGCAGAACTTGAAGATTTGAAATTAATTCCCTTCCTAACTCCACATCTCTCTCACCATCTTTGCTGCTTTCCTTCCCTTGCTAAGCCTTTTGGCACTTATTGTGATATTTCTCCTGGTGAGAAACCCTCTATGAAAATGGTTCAATGAGGCAGCTTGTTGACTAACGCACATCAGATACTGGAGGAACTCAGCAAGCCAGGCAACACCCATGGAAAGGTATAAAGAGTCAATTCTGGATCTTGATCCTTCATCAGGACTGGAAGAGGGAAGAAGGTGGGAGGAGGGGAAGGAGTATAAACTGGAAGGTGGTAGGTGATGCCAGGTGAGGGGGCAGGTAGGTGGATGGGAGAGGGGGGATGAATTGAGAAGCTGGGAGGTTAATAGATGGGAAAGGTAAAGGGCCGAGGAAAAGGGAATCTGACAGGGGTGGAGAGCGGACCATGGGAGAAAGGGAAGGAGGATGGGCACTTGAGGGAGTTAATAGGCAGGTGAGGAGTTAAAAAAGGGTAAGAAGGGAGTCGAATGCAGATTGGGAAAAGAGAGATTGGGGAGGGGGAGAAATTACTGATAGTTAGAGAAATTGGCATTCATGCCGTCAGTTTGGAGGCTATCCAAACTGAGTATGAGGTGTTGCTCCTCCAACCTGAGAGTGGCCTCATCATGGCAGCTAAGAAAGCCATGGACCAACTGCTCAGGATGGGGATTGGAATTACATTGGTTGGCCACCGGGAAACCCTGTTTGTTGCAGATGGAGCTCATTGGATTTTGCTGTGATAAAGGTGCTACGTAAATGCAGGTTAGTGTTGTCAGTTTGAAGCCCACCTGGATACCTTGAGAAGCTGAGTTCTGTTTCAAAATATCAAGAAATAACTAATTAGTATGAGTATGAGTGACTATAGAGTTAAGGTTAAATAAATTGATAACCTTAAGGGAAAATAAATTGGCCACATTTGTTTAGTCTGCCCTATATGTGACTCCAGTCCTTCATCACCACAGTTCACTGACAGTTACCTTCTGCACAGGTCCAAAATTTCACTCAATTTCAGAGATTTTACTGTCAGCCTTTCCGTATACAGTTAAACTCCAATAATTCTGCACCTTCAGGACCTTCAGGGTAGGATTATCAGATTTTCTGGACTATTGCATGTCACTCCTAGGACAACTTTGTCCCCACAGTGGTATAGTAAAACTTCTATTGAACCTAGTTAGGAGGGAGTGGGAAATACAAAAGCATTCTTAACCCTGGCTCACAATCCAGATGAACTGTCAGGTTTTGCAAACAATTGGATACTGGATTATTGGAGTTTTACTAAATACATCTTTGTACTGGGAATGAATGGCAATGAGTCTTTAAACTTCCTAAGCACCCTGGTAGTTATCACAGTGAGCTCTTGCACTTAGAAACTGTGGTTGAATCTGACTGGACTGATAATCAGGGTGACATCAGCTTGATACAATTTCAAAGTTTAATGCTACCGTTAGTCAAACTAATGGTAAAATTACACAATGCAATTTAATTGACCCTGCTAATCAGACCATGAACGTGACTGGTACAGTACATTTATGCTGCAGTGTAAATCAAAGTTCTCTCAATATTTTGGAAACTTTCAATTCTCCCTAATTTGGAAATTTGATATTGGCCCCACAGTTTCATTTCAAACAAAAGCAAAATAATGTATTTTCTGTGATTAGCGATCTAGAAATGTTGTGTGGTCCAGCAGTTTAGGATTGTGTAAGCAGATAGAGGCCAATATATTATGCAATTAGATCATTCATCTGTTTTGTTTCCTTAATCCTCTAATTAAAAATTGATCAACCTTGGTTCCAAGCAGTTCCCAATACCTACAACTTCTGAGAAAGAGGGAATTCTACTCTTCACTCCCTGTTAAATCCTTCCCAATTTCAGTCTTTAATGACTTAAGTTAATATTATGTTACAGGCCCCTCAACCCAAGGAAACTAAGGAAACAAGGCATTACACCACACACTCAAAATAAGAGCTCAGCCATTTAGGGGGAGAGGTGAGAAGATAGTTACTCACCCTGAGGCTGGTGAATCTCAATTGAGTCATTGAGCATATTCTAGAATGAGATTGGTAGATCTTTAGATATTAGGAAAATGAAGATTAGTGCAGGTAAGTGGCACTGACGTAAACAATCAGCTATGATCATACATGAGGAAATCTGCAGATGCTGGAAATTCAAACAACAACACACACAAATTGCTGGTGGAACACAGCAGGCCAGGTAGCATAGATAGGGAGAAGCACTGTCGATGTTTCGGGCTGAGGCCTTTTGTCAGGACTAACCAAAAGGAAAGATAGTAAGAGATTGACAACGCTACAGACCTAGTAGTACGGTGACAGTGGCATCATGGTCATGAGTTCACTACTGGTTTCTATAGGACGTCCAGTCTGAGTAATCTGATTACACCCAAAACGGTAAGCTTTGAGAAGGGATGAAAGTACTGTTGGGAAGCATTAGAAATTAGCTTAGGGTATTGATACAGTGATGATCTTAATTGTAAGCAGACATGCATGAAAAATCTCTTGCTATCTTTCCTATCTTTCCTTTCAGTTAGTCCTGACGAAGGGTCTCGGCCCGAAACGTCGACAGCGCTTCTCCCTGTAGATGCTGCCTGGCCTGCTGTGTTCCACCAGCATTTTGTGTGAGCTATGATCATATCGAGTGATAGAACAGAACAAGGGGCTGAATGACCTGTTCCTGTTTAGTTTTCTTACGTAATTATTAGGCTCTTACTGCATCCTCTGAAATGTTGAACTACAAGAAACATCACTTGATGGGGAAAGATTTAGAACCTGGTATTCTCTAATTTTCCACTCCTAAAAATGAGTTCCCCAAAATAAAATCTGATAGCTTAATTTTCACCAAACATCATGGAAATGCTTTCAAAACCAACCCAATTCTGTGTATTCTCTTCATAAACTTGTGGACTAAAGCAGGGTGAAAGAAGACTCTGGTAAAAAAGGTTTGAAGTATGATTTTGGTTCTTTCCCACAGGTGGACTTTGAAGATGTGATCGCAGAGCCTGAGGGGACATATAGCTTGGACAGTGTGTGGAAAACCAGCAACACAGTCTTCACTGTGTCCAAGTACTGGTGCTACCGGATAACCTCTGCTGTCTTTGGAGTCCCCCTGTCACTGATCTGGGGTTTCTACTTTGCCTGCCTCTCCTTCTGCCACATCTGGGCCATTGTGCCTTGCATCAAGAGCTACCTGATCGAGACCCAATGCATCAGCAGGGTCTTCTCCCTGTGCATTCACACCTTCTGTGACCCCTTCTACGAAGCCCTGGGGAAAGTATTCAGCAACATCCGTGTCAATTTACACAAGGAAATTTAGTTTCTCCTTATGGTTCCAATCAACAAATGTGGCCTGTCTGCTAAAGTGCTAGATTTTATTCAGAACTTTTGCAAATGTAACTGTACTTCGACTGTTGATATGGTTGCAACTTGATCTCACCGATGTTTTCCACTTTTGATCATTGAGCAGTTCAAAAAAATCGCTGATGACAAAGAGTTGTCTGAGTCATTTTTCATGCATGTCTGCTTACAATTAAGATCTTCACTGCATCAATACCCTAAGCTAATTTCTAATGCTTCCCAACAGTACTTTCATCCTTTCTCAAAGCTTACCGTTTTGGGTGTAATCAGATTACTCAAAGTCTGGACATCCTATATAAACCAGTAGTGAACGCATGACCATGACGTTTGCTTCACACTGCCACCGTACTACTAGGTCTGTAGCGTTGTCAATATCCTCCTCGGCCCATTTGCTCCTGAAACCCTCATGCGTATACCTACCACCGTTGGAATCAGTTATTTCAGCCTCTCCCTACATCAGGCTTTGGTTCACATGCTCTGTTCATAGCTGTTCTCATCCTAACAATCATTTTTAGATGGGAGCTGTAATCATTGGGGTGTTACAGGCATTCATACTGGGGCTCCAGTTCTCCACAGTCTGCTTGATGGAACTGATCAGGATATCTAGTGTAATATATCCAAATGCTCTTGCTGATGCTAAGCTGAGTGGTAGAGTGGGATCTGAGGAGGATGCTAGCAGGCATCTGTGGAAATAGTAAGCTCAAGTGATTCTGCTGATGATGGAAATTCAGAGCAACACACACAAAATGCTGGAGGAACTCAACAGGTTAGGCAGCAGCTATGGAGACGAATAGACAGTTGATGTTTGAGGCCACTCCTCTGCATCAGGTCCTGATGAGGGGACTTGGCCTAAATCATTGACTGTTTATTCCTCTCTCTAGATGCTGCCTGACCTGCTGAGTTCCTCCAACATTTGAGTGCTTTGATCAAGGGAAATAGACAAGCTAGGTTACTTGGCAAGGACATAGTAAATCTCACATAACCCCTGCTCCCAGGACACTGCCAGCATCCTCCTCCTTTTCCTTCTGCTCAGACACACAATGTATCTACCATCTTAACCTCTTTATGCTACAGAATGTGCATCCTCCTCCTGTTCCCTGTCCTATTCCTCAATGTTGTTTATGTCCTCCGCCACTCATCCTCTGCTTCCTGGGACACTGTATGCACCCTTTAATTCCAGCTGCTGGGACTGGCATCTTTCCTCTCTCTTTATCCTGTAGTTCCTTAGAACATTGGCTGCACCCTCTTCCATCTCTAACTTACTCAATCTTGCCTCCAGCCCCTTCTGCCTCTTCCTGTGCCTCTAAAGCTGTCTACCTGCTACTACTCCAGCTCATCTGATGTCATCTGCACCAGTCTCCTCCGGCTCCTGTTCCTTCCACTCTCCCCATCCTGATGCCTGGAATCTCCCTCAAAAGTCAAATTCATTATCAAGATATATCGTATACCACCTTGAAATTCATTCTCCTACAGATGTTTCCAGGAAAATAAAGAAATACAACAGAATCTACGAAAAACTCCACGTAACAAAGACTGACATGACATCCAATGTGCGATCCGTCTTCAAGCATATAACATGTATTCTCCTTCCTCTCTTCCTACCCATGTGGTCAAATACTACACTTACTTACCCATACCACTGGCACTTATGGCAGCAATGAAGGTCCTCCATGTCTGGCAGTGTTCAGAGCTTCATTCATTGTGTCAGTAGATTCCTTTTGGTTTTCACTACTGTCAGCCATGCAAGTCTCGGATGGAGGCTGAGGAATATTGTTGCATTCACATGTAGGAGGATTCTTCATTGTTGTTTCTGTAAGTTTTACCAGTCAGGTTGTTAGCCCTGAGCTAAACCCCTGAACCTGGAAGACCAGTGGACCACTCTTAGTCTGTTCTCTACCCTTTGACCTGTTGGGCATGGGTGACCTGACCAAAAACCAAAGCACAAAGCCCTGATTCCAGCCAACATAGCTCTCTGGGCCATCGAGGCATGCAAGCCTCCAAACTATGAAAAGCTTGTGGTCTTCTTGGAGGATGTGTTTAGATGTTGTTACTTTATTCTCCTCTTCCCACCCTTCTGCTCCCAGTTCATTGGATACTGCCTCCTATTTGCCCAAATGTTTGGAAATTTGCTGGAATCAAATGCCTCCCACCACTCTCACTCCTCATGCAGCAAAGGACTCCACTCACCTGTACCACAGGCATAGAGGATCTCAGGGACGGCTTTGGCACGAGCAAGAGTTGGAGGAGTGGCTTAGTGAGTGGGCAAGTCTGTCAGTGCTCTATTGGCTCCACTCAGAGCCTGATTGCTGTGGATAGGGGGTGGGGGGTAAATTCCAAATTGGAAGGTGTGAGGGTAGAACTGGGGAGAGAAAACACGTGGAAATGCTCTGCTCCCACCCTGCTGAAGGTAACACTAGCTCTACAACAGCTGACGATTCCAGCCCACTAGTCTCCCAAACACTAATATGTATGCAATTGTGCCCACAGATGCCACAAATATTATTTCTCCATTTTCCCTGCAGGTATTTCTTTTCTCATTGTCCTCCTGCCTCTAAACTTAATCCTTCTCCCCCCCCCCTGTCCCTCAAACTTCCTCCTCCTCCTTTAAACTTCATTCTCCTCCAGACCCTGAAACTTCAACCTTCTCCTCCAGAACCTCAAACTTCATCCTCCTTATCCTCCAGAACCTCAAACTTCACCCTCCGCCTCTTCCTCCCGACCCTCAAATTTCACCCTCCTCCTCCTCCAGAACTTAACTTCATCCTCCTCCTCATCTTCTAGACCTTCAATTACATCTTTCTCCTACAGACCCTCAAACTTCATCATTCTCCTCCTCCAGACCCTCAAATGTCATCCTATTCCTCCTCCAGACTCTCAAAACATCCTCCTCCTTCCCAGATCCTCAAACTTCATACTCCACCTGCTCCCCAGTCCCTCAAACTTAATTTTCCTCCTCCAGACCCTCAAACATCATCCAGACCCTCAAATTCATCTTCCTCCTCCTCTAGACCTTCAAACTTCACCTTCATCCTCCTCTAGACTACTAAACCAGACTTCTTCCTGACCTTCAAACTGGTCTGCTCCTCCAGACCTCCAAACCATCCTCCTTCCCCAGACCCTCAAACTTCACTCCCTTCCTCCAGATCTTCAAACTTTATCATTCTCCTCCTCCTCCTCAAGGCCCTCAAACCATTCTCTCCCCTTCCTCCTCCCAACCCTCAAAATTCATCATTCTCCTCCTCCAGATCTTCAAGTGTCATCCTGTTTCTCCTCCAGACTCTCAAACTTCATCCTCCACCTCCTCCTCCACACTCTCAAAACATCCTCCGCCTCCCCAATCCTCAAACTTCATCCTCCACCTGATCCCCGGTTCCTCAAACTTAATGCTCCTCCTCCTCCAGACACACAAACTTCATCTTCCTTCTCCAGACCTTCAAACTTCACCTTCATCCTCCTCCAAACCACTAAAGACACATCTCTTCCAGACCCTCAAACCATTCTTCTCCTCTTCCTTCTCCAGACCACCAAACCATCCTCCTCCCCAGACACTCAAACCATCCTCTTCCTTCTCCAGACCCTCAAAATACACTGTGCTCTTCATCCAGATCCCCAAACTTCAACCTCCACCTCCTCCTCCAGATTCTCAAACTTCCTCCTCCTCCTCTAGACCCTCAACCTTCATCCTCCCCTCCCCCTTATCTTCCAAACCCCCAAACCTCATCCTCCTCCTCCTTCTCCTCCTCCTGGATCTCAATCAGTCCTCTATCCTCCATTCTCCTGGTGCTCAGAGCCATTGGATGCAGGTCCCTCTTGATTCCTCACACTTAACCAGGTAAATAGTGTTTGGGAGCCCAGTGTCCTGGAATGGTCATCGTTTGCAGGGCCCCAGCTATCTTCTGCAGGGTGGGTACAGGATACTTCCATGTACCTGTTCGCCCCTATTCTACACACACACCTTCCAATTTAACAATTTACTCTCCCCTCCCACCGTCAGTGCAGTCAAGCAGAGGTGGGATTGGTGAGTAGATTAATTTGCTTGTTCACTCACTGAGCCAGTGACACTGACTGGCAGCCGCTCTTCCCACTGACTCTCCCTCCAAAGCTGCCCCTGTAATCCTCTCCCTTACACTTAGAACATAAAACGGGATCACTGCATGGGAACAGGCCCTTCAGTCTACAATGTTGAGCTGATCCAATTAAATTAGTAATCAAACGGGCATCCTAACTAATCACCTCTGCCAACACAATGTCCATATCCTTACGTTTTCCTCATTTTCATTTGCCTATCTGAAAGTTTCTAATGTGTATGCCTCTGCCACCACTCCAGGCAGTGCATTCCAGCCACCCACCACTCTCTGTGTAAAAAAAAAACTTGCCCCTCACATCTCCTTTGAAATTACCCCTCTCACCGTAAGTAACTTCTTGTTCATTTCTGACTCATGAACAGTTCAAATTACAATCTGTTCTCAAGAATGAAATGCTGTGGTAACCCGGGGACTTCTTGTATTCCCTTCACTCTCCTCTTCTTTGGAGATGCTGCATCCTCATTCCTCCGACTCTTGCCTCCAGGACAATGCCCCCATTCTCCTTATTCCTACTCCCAGTGGACAATGCCTTATGCTCTTTATCCTGCTCCATGTTAGAGACTGTAAGGTCAGAAGATGTAGGAGCAGATTAGGCCATATGGCCTATCATTAGGCCATATGCCATCATGGCCGATTTGTTATCCCTCTCAAACCCATTCTCCTGCTTTCTCCTTGCAACCTTTGACACTCTTACTAATCAAGCCCCTATTAATCTCTGCTTTAAATTCACCCAGTTACTTCGCCTACACATTGGCATCTGTGGCAATGAATTCCATAGATATCCCACTGTCTAGTTAAAGAAAGTCCTCCTTTTCTCTGTTCTAAAGGTACATCCTTGTGATCTAAAGCTATACCCTTTGGTCCTAGACTCCCCCACTATAGGAAACATTATCTCCACGTTCATTCTATCTAGGCCTTTCAATATTCGGTGGGTGTCAATGAGATAACCCCTCAATCTTCTAAACTACAGTGGGTACAGGCCCAAAGCCATCAAATGCTCCTCATATGTTAACCATTTCATTCCCAGAATCATTCTTCTGAACCTCCTCTGATTCCTATCCAATGCCAGCAGGTCCATCTTTAGTTAATGGGTCCAAACATGCTCACATTACTCCAAGTGCAGTTTGACCAATGTCTTATAAAGCTTCAGCATTCCATCCTTGCTTTTATTTTCTAGTCCTTTTGAAATGAATCCTGACATTGCATTTTCTTTCCTTACCACCTACTCAACCTGTGAGATAACCTTTAGGGAATCCAGCAAAAGGACTCTCAAGTCCCTTTGTACCTCTGATTTCTGAATTTTTTTCCTGTTTAGAAAACAATCTATGCTTTTATTCCTTCCACCAAAGTGCATGACCATACACTTCCCTGTAGATCAAAGAGACTTTTATCTGCAGCAGGTGAGCCTCCTGTTACTCTCAACACCGAAGAGTAGACAGGACCATTCCCAACCCTGGCTCTTGCTTCATGCTGTGACTCTTCATATCCATCCCAATCTTGTGCTGAGCTCTGGGTTGCAATGAAAACCAGTATGGGTCACATTAAATGCACCAGCACCCACCGGTCGTTCTCGTCATATGCAATTGTATGTAAAACGCCTCCTCCAAGGATTTTCTCCCCCAGACGAAGCCAGGCTCTGGAGGGAGAGAGGTTTTAGTTTTTAAATCCGCCAAGTTGTTTTTCAGTTTTAAATTACCTGACTGGTGCAGTATAAAAGCAGGAATAAAGCACTTATGGCATCTAATCAGTGACAGCTCATTCATGCTGGATCTCTAATAGCCCAACAATGCTTTAAAGGCTTCGGTACTTGAAGTTGCAAATACTGTGACCTTTAGTTCCTTTCCCTAAAGAACTAATACATTGTTAAAAGAAAACATAGCTTAAGTAAGGAAGGATTCATTCACTACGCAAAGCATTGATTTCAATGTCATTGTGATCACCAAAATATGTTCAATAGAAGGCCCTCAGTGATGCTAATCTTGTTTCAATCAGTGAACAATTCTAAAAAATGAATAGAAATTAACTTCAGCATTTCTACCAATAGTTAAACACTTTCTGTCAATAGATTAAATGTGTTTGAGGGTTTGGGGTCCACAATGAACTCAAATTGACATGGTGTTTGGAGGTTTTGGGATTTTCTTGAATTTACTAGTGAATTTACAACAGGGTGGAAATTAGCAAGGGTCTCTAAATGGCAGATTTTAGAGTGGAGAACTCACTAGGATACACAATTCTTAATGATTTAGCAATCAAACTGTATCGATCTATGACACAAGAAATTCTGTAGGTGCTGGAGGTCCAGGGCAACAGACTAAAAATAATTGAGGAATTCAGCAGGTCGGAAAGGAGTATACAGTCAGCGTTTCTGGTTGAGACCCTTCAGCAGGACTGGAAAGGAAGGGGAAAGAAGTCAAAATAAGGAAGTTGGGGCAGGGCAAAGAGTACAAGCTGACAGGTGATTGGTGAAACCGGATGAAGTGGAAGGTGATTGGATGAGGGGCAGGGGAACTAAGTGAGAAGCTGGAAGGTGATAGGTTGAAGTGGTAAAGTGCTGAATTCTGGCATCTTCCCTCTTCCTTTACAGTCCTGATGAAGGGTCCCTGAAACATTGACTGGTCCTCTCCATAGATGCTGCCTGACCTGCTGAGATCCTCCAACATTTTGTGTGTTGTATAGATGTATCATTATCATTGTCATTATGGTGCAGATTTTTCACCATTTATTTATTTCTAGAGTGATTTGCATTATCATTATACCTAATCAATCAGGCTCTGTTGACAAAAAATGAAATCAAATCCTGAGAGAGAGGTGACTGGGATTGGAAGATGTAGAATCCTTGTGGGTAGAGTTAAGAAGCCACAAGGGTGAAAAGGCCTTGATGGGAATTACATTCAGACCTCTCAACGGTTTCCAGGATGTGGCATTGAAATTAAAATGGGAGATAGAAAAGACATGTTAAAAGGTTAATGTTACAATATTCATGGGAGGATTTCAATATGCAGGGTGGATTGGGAAAATCAAGTTGGTGTTGGATTCCAAGAGAGGGAATTTATAGAGTGCCAAAGGGGCTAGTTTTTGGAGCAATTCTGGATTGGATTTTGTGTAATGAAGCAAATTTGATTAGGGAGCTTAAGGTAAAGGATCCTTTGGGAGGCAGTAATCATAGTATGATGGAATTCACACTGCAGTTTGAGAGGGAGAAGATAAAGTCAGATATATCATTATTCCAGTGGAGTGATGGGTATTATAGAGGCATGGGAGAGGAGCTGGCCACAGTTGTTTGGAAGAAGCACTATCAGGGATGACGGCAGAGCAGCATTGGTTGGAGCTTCTGGGAGCAATTCTGAAAGTTCAGGAAAAATTCATCCCAAAGATGAAGAAGTATTCTAAAGGAAGGATGATGCAACTGTGGCTGATGAGGGAAGTCAAAGACAGCATAAAAGCAAAAGAGAGGGTATATAATATAGTAAAAAATAGTGGGAAATTAGAGGATTGGGAGTTTTTAAGAACCAACAGATGGCACCTAAAAAGCCATAAGGAGTGAAAAAATGAAATATGAAGGTAAACTTGAAGATATTATAGGACAGATATTAGCATGGATCAAAAATTGGCTGACTAGCAGGAGGCAAAGCAGTGAAATAAAGGGAGCCTTTTCTGGCAGCCTGCCAGTGACTAGTGGTATTCTGTAGGGGTCCATGTGGGGACTGCTTTTATCATGTTATATGTCAGTGATTTGGATGGCAGAATTGATGGCTTTGTGACCAAGTTGGTGCACAATATGAATATAGGTGCAGGGGCAGGTGGTGTTGAGGAAGCAGGGAGTTTGCAGGAGGACTTAGACAGATTGGGAGAATGGGCAAAGAATTGTCAGATAGAATATGGTGTTTGGAAGTGTATGGTCATACACTTTGGTAGAAGGAATAAAGGTATAGAATGTTTTCTAAACGTGGAGAAAATTCAAAAATCAAAGGTGCAAAGTGACTTCAAAGTTTCAATTTAATGTCGGAGAAATGTATATAATATACATCCTGAAATGTTTTTTTCTTGGGAGTTCTTATGCAGGATTCCCTAAAGGTTAATTTGCAGCTTGAGTTGCTGGTAAGGAAAGCAAATGCAATGTCAGCATTCATTTCAAGAGGACTAGCATATAAAGCAAGGATGTCAAGCATCAGGCTTTACAAGGAGACCACACCTGGAGTATTGTGAGCAGTTTTAGCCCCCTAATCTAAGAAAAGATGTGCTGATGTTGCAGAAGGTCTGGAGAAGCTTTACAACAATGATCCTAGGAATGAAAGGGTTAACATATGAGGAATGTTTCATGGCTCTGGGCCTGTACTTGCTGAAATTTAGAATAATAGGGGGTTGGTCCTCATTGAATCCTATGGAATATTGAAAAGCCTATATAGAGTGGAGAGGATGCTTTCTATTGTGGAGGAGTCCAAGACCAGAGGACACAGCCTCAGAATAGATGGATGTCCATTTAGAACAGCGATGAAGAGGAATATATTTAGCCAGAGGGTGGTGAATTTGTGGATTTTTTTGTCACAGATGGCTGTTGAGGCCAAGTCATTGAGTATATTTAAATTAGGGGTTTATAGGTTCCTGATTAGTCAGGGTGTCAAAAGTTATGGGGAGAAGGCAGGAGAATGGGATTGAGAGGAATAATAAATCAGCCATGATTGAATGGTAGAGAAGATCTGATGGGCTGAGTGACCTAATTCTGCTCCCATGTCTTATGGTATCCAGCTATTTGAAAATCTTGATGGTCTTGGATCTGGCTCACTCATTAATGTGGAACTTGGTCAGGGGTTCTGAGTGCAAGCAAGGTGTGTCACTGGAGCCAGGTTACCAAATATGGATAAAGTGTGGGGTCTGGGTAGGGGTTGGGGTCAGTAACATGGTTGGGTTTACCAGGAGTGTTTGAATATTTCCTGGTCCCTTTAAACGCACTGGGTTCACTGGAAAAATTATTGTATTGTCTAACCTGTAAAAGAGAATGAAATGAAAAAATATTTAGATATCAGTAGGAGTAGAATCCAATAGTCTGGGGAACCTGCTGTTGTAGTAGTACCAAAGTCCCAGGGGTGCCAGATTATTGGAGTTATTGGATAGCAAGGCTTAAACATTGTGCCAATTCAAACCGGGGCGGATAGGTTTTTGGACATTTAGGTTAGGAAGATAGTGCTGGAAAATTGAATGAAGGCAGAAAACTAGCTGTGATCTTGCTGAATGGCAGAGTGGACCTGAAGAGCCAGTTGGTCATCTCCTCCTATTAACCTTGTTCTACTATTTTATATTTATCCAAACAATTAGCTAGCAGAAACACAATGTGATAAGTTGACTCCTTCACTGACAGAAACGTCAATCCTCATTGGGCATACTCAATTTGAAAATATTTGGTGTATCTGGGACCAGATGATCATATCTTTTTGATGAGGCTCAGAGCCAGAATATCCGATAAAGATAGATTTCATAAGTAAAAAGGTAGTTTACAGACCACTTTAAATAACTCTACACTGGAGATGATAGGAATGATTTTATAGTGTGAAATTAATTTTTTATAGTGTGGGCTCTGCTGCAATTGTATTAATTGATTGGAAAGTAAAGTTATAATGGACCATGTGGACTTCTTTCCATCACAAAGATCCAGTCAATAATGTGGTAATCCACAGGGCACGGTGCTTGTGTTATCAAGCAGTGTTGATGCAATATGAGATGAATGAATTTCTGACTCACTTAACTCACACAAAGATGAGTCATAGCTACTGTTTTGTCAGCTCACATCCACATACAGACACCAATGAGTTTAGAGTTTCTGGATAGTTCAATTGCAGAGGGGGAGTATTCCCTTCTCATCAGATGGAGAACGCCAAAACTTTACAAAGTAACCAAGCCCTTGATTTCTGAACAGAGATATGCCACATTTTCAGCAGCAGGATCAGGTTAATTATCACTGAGATGTTGTGAACTTCAAATAGAAGATCTGCAGATGCTGGAAATCCAAGCCACACACACAAAATGCTGGAGAAACTCAGCTGGCCAGGCAGCATCCATGGAAAAGAGTAAACAGTCAACATTTCGGGCCAAAGCCCTTCGTTGGGACCTTTGTGGTGAACTTCGTTGTTTTTTGACAGCAATACAGTAAAGCGATTGCGCTAACCACTATGTTTCCATGGCACTATGCGCAGTGGAACTGGCTGAGTCAACAGCCTTCTGCATGTCTTTTGGTCCTCCAGATGGGATGCAACCAGTCAGAGCGCTCCTCAGTATACGGGTACCTGCCGAACTTGCTGGAGTCTTTGGTGGTATACTAAATCTCCTGAGTTTTGGTAATATGTCCAGTTGCATTAGAATTTTGTCTTACCTCAATTGCAAATCATTTATTGGAGTTACTGGTTTCAGATGGCTATAATGTGATTGGGTGTTTGGGGGCCAGTACATGCATCCTTTAAATAGCAGTGCGGGTGCCTTGCCTAGTGCAAGTAAATCATTCACAGGGAGGAGGCTAGGCAGAGAGTCTCACAAATATTCAACAAGAACGCTGGTAGGTGTTAAATAAAGAGCAGGGACTGACAGAGTGGTAGAAGAGCCTGACATACCAAAAATTCAGCAATGCAAGGTCTCCTGGACTGAGAGAGAGGTGGGACCAACTGCTGGACTTTGATGAGTGGGTTGTATCATGCCCAGGGAGGTGATGCTAGCATTGCAGGTTGCCCCTCATCCCAGACTGCAAAGCAGTACCAGGTGGAGACCAAAGGACTGGCCAGAGAAGACCAGGCAACAGAAGTGTTTTGAGACACGGAAGACCGCAAATGCTGGAGGATAAACACATGAGATTTTGCAGATGAAAGTCCCTTTCTCACATCTCCGATTTCAGCCATGTGCATCCAAACAGCACATGGGCCACATTTGGTAACCGTCACTCAATCAGGACAAAGTGGCACACAGTATCAGTGCTAGGCTCTACCCAGATGGGTCAAAGCCATCTTGGAATCTGTGGTGAACTACATATACCTGTCTGGACACGCCCCCTGCTGACTGCTCCTGTGGCTCCTCCCACGGACGCTTGGAGACACAGCCCCGGCCTCAGTCTCCAGGATGTAGTGTGGTGGTCAATTGCTGCTTGTTCTTTCTTCCAGTAAAAATAAAAGCCAATATCTTGCCTCACGTCTCAGAGAGTTATTGATGGTACATCAATTTTATTGGCTGGAAGTTTTAAAACATGGAAAGTATTTTACGTCCGGAAAAATTAGACTTGGACCCCCAAAACTCAGAAGCAGCTCTTGCCTTTGAACTCTGGCTTGCATGCTTAAAATCATACTTGGAGGAGGTTCGTGCAACTGAGCCCGCTGTTATGCACAGAATTCTCCTCTCGAGGGTCACCCCGAAAGTTTACTCACTTATCAGGGACCTGCCAACCTACGAAGGGGCACTGGACACCCTCAAAAGACAGTACCTGCGGCCGGTGATCACCATCTATGCAAGACATCGCTTAGCGACGTGGCGACAGCGGGCTGGAGAGTTCAGCACCGAGATTCTCGGAGCCCTACAGACACTCGTGCGAACTTGTGACTGCAAAGCTCTCACGGCAGAACAACATGTGGAGCTGCTAGTACGAGACGCCTTCGTTATGGGGATCAGGTCAGTGTATGTGCGCCAGCGGCTGCTGGAAAATGCCGATCTTACCTTACGCTCGGCGATCGAGACGGCCGATTCGCTGGAGGCTGCTCTGCACAACGCTGACGCTGTCCAGCTGCGCGATCCCCTGCCGGTCCCATGGACACATCAGACCCTGCCACCCGCGAGCGAATCGACCTCGGCCGTTGCCAGTCGCGAGTCCACGAACTACCCGAACCTGACCACAGCTGCTGCCAGTCACAAGTCCGCGCAGTGTTACTTCTGCAGATTCAAAAAGCACCCCTGAAAACGCTGCCCAGCCTGAGAAGCGACCTGCTCCAGCTGCGGGAAGAAGGGCCATTTCGCCAAGATCTGTAAGTCTAAACCACGAGCGGGGTCGGGCAGCGCTGCATGTGAGGCATGGGGGCCGCCATCTTGCCTGCCCGGATGGGGGCGGCCAACTTTGTTGGTGCCAACATGCCCCGCCCCCTACCCACTGGTGCTTACCGGGCACCATGACGGCAGTTCAGCTCTAGCCTCCGTAACCCTCGATGATGGACATCCTGGTGGAGGGGCACAGGACTAGCTGCCTCTTTGACACGGGCAGCACTGAGAGTTTTATTGACCCTGACACAGTGCAATGCTGTGGACTCGTGACACGGCCGGTAAGCCAGAGGGTCACCTTGGCTTCTGGGTCGTATTCCACAGACATCTGGGTGGGTTGTGTAGCGACATTGGTGGTGCAGGGCACAGAATATTGGAACTTTGTGCTACTGGTCATGCCTCAACTGTGTGCACCTGTGCTATTGGGGCCGGACTTCCAGAGCCATCTCGAAAGTGTGACTATGGCATATGACGGGCCCCTCCCACCACTCACTGTCAGGAATCCTCAGTTTGGTGGGACTTCGTCATATACCCCACTACTGACCACTCACACACACCGAACCACACGTCCCACCCAGCACCATGCCGACAGCTGCGCTACCGACACCACTTGCAGCCTCTCCACTCTCAAGGTCCCTCCCCCATCGCTGCTCGCCAACCTGACCCCTGACTGTAAACCTGTGGCAACTAAAAGCAGGAGGTACAGCGCGGGGGACAGGGCCTTCATTCAGTCAGAGGTGCAGCGGCTGCTCAGGGAGGGGATCATTGAGCCAAGCACAAGCCCTTGGAGGGCCCAGGTGGTTGTTGTTTGGACCGGGCAGAAAAATTGGATGGTCGTGGACTATAGCCGGACCATCAATAGGTTCACGCAGCTTGACGCGTACCCCCTACCCCGCATCGCGGATATGGTCAATCAGATAGCTCAGTACAAGGTGTACTCGACAATAGATCTGAAATCTGCTTATCAACAGCTCCCCATCCACCCAGAGGACTGCCCCTACACCGCCTTCGAGGCGGGCAGCAGGTTCTATCACTTCCTGCACGTCCCCTTCAGTGTCACAAATGGTGTCTCTGTCTTCCAGAGGAAAATGGACCAGATGGTGGACCAGATGGTGGACCAGTGCCAACTGAAGGCCACATTTCCCTATCTGGATAACATCACCATCTGTGGTCATGACTGGTCGGATCACAATGCCAACCTCCAACGATTTTTCCAGGTGGCCAAAGCCCTGAACCTTACTTATAACAGGGACAAGTGTGTGTTCCGAACCACCCGACTCGCTGTCCATGGGTATGTCGTGGAGAACGGGATCATTGGCCCTGATCCTGATCGTATGCGCCCCCTGTTAGAACTCCCTCTTCCCACCACCCTCAGAGCCCTCAGACGGTGCCTGAGCTTCTTTTCCTATTACACCCAATGGGCCCCCCATTACGCAGACAAGGCCTGCCCCCTGGTCAAGTCTACCACTTTTCCCCTCTCTGCTGAGGCCCATGCGGCCTTCAGCTGCATTAAAGGGGACATTGCCAAAGCAACGATGCATGCGGTGGACGAGACCATTCCCTTCCAAGTAGAGAGTGATGCCTCTGACTTCATGCTGGCTGCTACCCTCAATCAGGCAGGAAAGCCAATAGCATTCTTTTCTCGTACCTTTCAGGGCCCTGAAATTCGGCACTCTGCGGTTGAGAAAGAAGCCCAGGCCATAGTGGAAGCTATTAGGCACTGGAGGCACTATCTCGCCAGCAAAAGGTTCACATTGCTGACCGACCAGCGCTCAGTTGCGTTCATGTTCAGCAACCAATAGCGGGGCAAAATCAAAAATGATAAAATTTTGCGGTGGAGAATAGAACTCTCCACCAACAACTATGATATCCTGTACCGGCCTGGCAGACTCAGTGAGCCCCCTGATGCCCTATCCCGGGGAATGTGTGCTAGCACACAGCTCGACCAGCTGTACGCCCTTCATGCACAACTTTGCCATCCGGGGGTCACCCGATTTTACCATTTCGTGAAAGCCCGGAACCTGCCGTACTCCCTTGAGGACATCAGGACGATGACCTGGGACTGCCAAGTCTGCGCTGAGTGCAAACTGCACTTCTACCGTCCTGAAAAGGCGCAACTTATCAAGGCCACCCGCCACGTTGAGCAACTGAGTGTTGACTTTAAGGGCCCCCTTCCCTCCATTGACCACAATGTCTACTTTCTGAACATTATCAACGAGTACTCGCGGTTCCCCTTTGCCACCCCCTGCCCCGACACCACTGCCACGTCCGTCATAAAAGCCCTGCACCAGCTCTTCACTCTGTTCGGATGTCTCTGCTATATCCACAGTGATAGAGGGTCCTCCTTTATGAGTGATGAGCTGCGCCGGTACCTGCTGGCTAAGGGCATTGATACTAGTAGGACCACGAGCTATAATCCCTGGGGAAATGGACAGGTGGAGAGGGAGAATGCCACAGTGTGGAAGGCCACACTTTTAGCCCTTAAGTCAAAAGGGTTGCCGGTCTCTCGATGGCAGGAGGTCCTCCCCGAGACACTCCGCTCTATCCGCTCCCTGTTATGTATGTCCACCAATGCCACCCCTCATGAGCGCCTCTTTTCTTTTCCCAGGAAGTCTGCCACTGGGACCACCCTACCGGCTTGGCTGACATCCCCAGGGCCAGTGCTGCTCCGGAGACATGTGAGGAGCAATAAATACTCCCCGCTGGTCGAGAGGGTTCGCTTTCTACATGCGAACCCCCAGTATGCCTATGTGGTCTTACCTGATGGGTGGGAGGACACGGTCTCCGTCCGCGACCTGGCGCCTGCAGGAGCAGCAGACCACTACCCCGAACACTCCACGGTAACTACGAGCCCTGTACCCGAGGTGACACCGCGCACACCGGGCCCTACACAGACTCCTCACGAGACTACAATACCGGGTGTCTCGCACACGCATGAGGGATCACTGACGCCTAGTGGGCTGACACCTCCAGTTAGGCCGGAACCAGCACAACCACCGTCTCCGGTGCAATCACCACCGGCACCTGTGCAATCACAGCCGGTGCTACATCGGTCGCAGCGACAGATTCGACCACCTGATAGACTTAACCTGTAAATATACTTGTAAGAAACTTCGCCCCATGGGGACTCTCTCTTAAAACAAAGTGGGGGTGAATGTGGTGAACTACATATACCTGTCTGGACACGCCCCCCCCCTGCTGACTGCTCCTGTGGCTCCTCCCACGGACGCTTGGAGACACAGCCCCGGCCTCAGTCTCCAGGATGTAGTATGATGGTCAATTGCTGCTTGTTCTTTCTTCCAGCCAATAAAAGCCAATAATTCACCTCACGTCTCAGAGAGTTATTGATGGTGCATCAGAATCATTCCAAACCTTTACACAAGGCACTGAGGTGAACATGAGCCGTTCCACTTGAGTGCAAGGCAGGGCTGTATGTTCTTGGTGTCAAGGAACAGAGTAGCTGCACAGGTATGGTCTCCCTTTAAAGCAGCGTAAATCACCAGCAATTTCCCCCTAATTATGAGAGATTGATATTCATGTGTTGGAGACAGGGAATAATTCATATGTGCTTCACATTTACCCTCCTTTTCTTCCAGATCCTTTGACAAACCATTTAGGAAATTTTATGCATAAGGATAAGTGCCAAGCTTTTTGCCATATTTGTGTCATACACCCACCTGAACCATAATGAGATTCTATTAAACAAGTTGTAGAGCATGGACATGACATTTGTAATGTGAAGCTCCAAGTACAGTACTGGATATAAATTTGAGGAGAGAATATAGAACATAGAACATTTCAGCACAGTAGGCCCTTTGGCTCATGGTGCTGTGCTGATGTTTTAATCTAACCCTTCCCTCCTAAATAAGCCTCCATTTCTGAATCATCCATGAACTATCTAAGAGTTTCTTAAGTGCCCCTAATATATCTGCCTCTACCAGTAGAGCATTTCATTCACCTCTGTGCAAAAAAAACCCGTGACACCCCCCCCCCCCACAATACTTTCCTCCAATCATATTAAAATTATGCCCCCTTGGTATTAGCCATTTCCGCCCTGGGTAAGAGTCTGTGGTTATCCATTCAATGTATGCCTCTATCATTTTATACACCTCTATCAAGTCAACTCTCATCCTTCTTCGCTCGAGAGAGAAAAGCTCTGGCTCTCTCAACCTACCCTCATTAGACATGTTCTCTCATCAGTCTCCTCTGCACCCTCTCTAAAAGTTCCACATCCTTCCTATAATGAGGTGCTAATGAGCATGTTCTAATGCTGTAATGAGTGCTTTCAATTCCCAAAGAAACTCCAGTCAGAACTATTTGTGAAGCAAGGTTTGTTTAATCATGAACAGGGTCTCTGGTACAAATCAAAACACAAAGGCACCTCACATTTTCCTTTTATTTCACTGCTCTCTCCCTGCACTAAAAGTTACATCTGGCTTTAGCCACTTTATTCACCCTTTTTCCAAATACCTTTCTTATAATTGAAGTTCTCATGATTGGTCCAGCCCACTGCACGCTTACTCCAGGAAACTCCTCAGAATGTTCACCACATTAGGCCCCTAGTTTTAGCATACGACAGGAGCTTGGCTGTGCATCAGTCTGGTGTTTCAATTGACCCTATCTTATTGTAGCTGAACACTTCTGGAAATGATGTACCATGAGATCGACATTTGCTGCCAGATTTCAGGTTCATACTTAGCTTGTTCTGATAGTAAGGTTTTGTACCCACTTTTCACTTGTAGATTTGCCAAAAGAGTTTCCCCTAACAGTCTGGAGACCAAATTATCATTATGTGTTTTTTCACTCACAGCCCTCTTCAGACCGCAGCACAGCAGTGGAAACTGCGGACAGTTTCAAACTCATGGGAGTGCACATCTCAGACAACTTCTCATGGTCTCAGAACACATCCTCTGCAGTCAGAAAAGCTTACCAAAGCCTCTACTTGCTGGGGAGGCTGTAGAGAGCCAGTCTATGCACACCAATACTCACGACCTTCTACAGCTGTGCAGTGGAGAGCATCCTAACACGCTGCATCACTGCCTGGCACAGAAACTGCACTGTGGCAGACAGGAAGGTCCTACAATGGAGAGCCAAAACTGCCTGATGCATCATTGGCACTAGCTTATGTGCCATCAAAAGGTGCAGGAAAAAGACCAGCAATATCCTGAAGGATTCCATCCACCCTGCTCATGGACTGTTTGTCCCGCTCCTACCAATGAAAAGGTTATGCAGCATCCAATCAGGACCCACAGGACTCAAGAACAGTACCTCCCCTCAAGCCGTCAGGTTGATCAACACCTCAGTCCATTAACCCACCCTACCAGCAGTACATATACATCACCCAGCAACACTTTATATACATAAATCTGTCTATGTGTATAACAGTTAATTACACATTCTGTTTTATAGAATGGCTTTTATATTTATATTTATTGTGTTTTTTAAAAATTCTGTTCCTGTTCGTTTTTTAATGCTTAATGTGTTTTTAAGCTGCATCAGATCTGGAGTAACAATCATTTCATTCTCCTTTATACTTGCGTACCAAAACAATCTTGAATTTTCAGCCTCTCCTGGTTCTGGATGAGGAGTGATGACTCAGGACTTGGATGAATCATTTCCAATGTTGATCTCCCCATCAGATGGTTGCCCATTCCTTCCCTGTGCGAGTAAATGGTGATCAATCTCTAACTCCAGGTGGCTAGTTGGGGGAGGTGAGCACGAGCCTACAATGAGTTTCTGGGATCTGTAACAACTCAAAACAAAATTCCTGCAAGACCCCTGTCAAAACTTTCAGTCCTTTCCCAATCCAGGAGTGGCATTGTAATTTGTGAGGAATTCCCATCTTGCTAGCCGCTAGACATAATGTGGACCCAGAAAGTGATTAACTTCAGGTCACAACAACACCAAATTGATGAATGCATTCGAAATAAATACAGAGAAATCTGCATGACAAATATGATAAAGAAACTTCCTAGTAAAAGTTAAAAGTCATAGCATATTTTTATCAGCTAATTCTTGTTTCATGCTGCTACTAGAAGACAACCAGAAGTTGGTAAGGTGTAGACAGTGATGGACATCAATGATATCTAGAGCTTTAGTCACAGCCAGCCGATCTATATGACGCTGGCATTTCAGCTGGTTACAAAATTTCCTCCATCCAACAAATGGCAACTAATTATGTGGACCACTTCTTTCTGTGTTGGCCTCCTGAAGTGGGCTTTGACCTCTCTAAAGTGAGACTGTAACATTGCCTCCACCCTCAGTAGCTATTTAGTTCAAGCTAGTTGGGGGACAAATAATGGTCCTGCATTATCTCTGTCCTCAGAGAACTGCTGGTTGTAATAATGGCACACCAAATGAAACAAATGGTTGTAAGGGTCAGTTCTATCACTGCATTAAAGGGAATTTGAGAGGAATCAGAACTTATCACTGGCATGGCATCTTGCGAAATGGGTCAGGAAATAAGCTGGAAAGGGAAAGTTCCAGGGAACAGTCCTCACATCGCCTGGTCGAGATCTCCTCTGTCTATTGCTCCCCCTGCTGCAGCTGGAGAGAGATGCTCCTCTGACTGCTTGAGCTCTTGAGACTGACGGCAAAGGTGGAGGAATTGCTCTTCTTGCTGCAGGTCAGCTCCCCGCTGGGCTGCTCGACGCGGTTAGGCCGCCTGGGACAGCAGAGGAAGTGCTGGACCAGGTCGTGGAACAGCCGCCCGGTGAAGAACATGTAGATCCAGGGGTTGCAGCAGCTGTTGAGGCTCGCCAGCAGCATCGTGATGACGAAGGCTATGTCTAGGGGAAGATCAAAGCAAACAGCTGGATGACTCCTTTAACCAAGCATTCATCATTTCATCAGTCAGAATACTGAGTCCAGGATTAGGGACATCATGTTACAAGACATTGGGCAATATTACACTTGGAGCATTATGCGCATTTCTGGTTGCCTTGCTGTAGGAAGGATGTCATGAAACTGGAGAGGGTGCAGAGATTTACGGAGATGTTACTGGGACTGGAGGGCTTGGGTTCTGAGAAGAGACTTGTTAGACTGAGGCTTTTTTCCCCCTAGAGTGTAGGAGGCTGAGCTTATTGAAGTTCACAAATTCATGAGGAGCCCAGATAAGGTTAATAGCCATGGTAGGGAAGTCCAAAACTGGAGGGCATTGAGTTTAAAGTGAGAGGGGAACTAATTAAAAGGGACTTTGGAGGCAACTATTTCACACAAGAGTGTGTTAAGGAATGAGACCATAAAACATAGGAGCAGAATTAGGCCATTTGGCCCATTGAGTTTGCTCCACTATTCCATCATGGCAAATTTATTATCCTGTTCAAACCCATTCTTCTGCCTTCTCCTGGTAACCTCTGTTACCCTGACTAATCAAGAACCTATCAACCTCTGCTTTAAATATACCCAATGACTTGACCTCCACAGCCATCTGCAGCAATGAATTCCACAGATTCACCACACTCTGGCTAAAGAAATTCCCTCTCATCTCTGTTCTAAAGGAATGTTCTTCTATTCTGAGGCTGTGCCCTCTGGTCCTAGGCTCTCCCACTACAGGATACACCCTTCCCTCATCCACTCTATCTAGGCCTTTCTATATTCGATGGGTTTCAATAAGATCCCCCTCATTCTTCTAAACTCCAGAGAGTACAGGTTTAGAGCTAACAAATGCTCCTCATATGTTAACCCTTTCATTCCTGGGATCATTCTTGTGAACCTTCTCTGCACCTTTTCCAATGCCAGCAAATTCTTTCTTAGGTAAGGGGCCCAAATCTGCTCACAATACTCCAAGTGTGGTCTGACCAAAGCCTTATAAAGCCTCAGTGTAATGTGCTTGCTTTTGTATTCTAGTCCTTGCAAAATGAATGCTAACATTAATTATTTGCTGCTCTACCTGCTGGAGGGAGAGGTAGAAGTGAGTTCAATAATGACATTTAAAGAGTATTTGGACAGGTACATAGGTAGGAAGACTTTAGAGAGATCTGGGCCAAACTCAGGCAAATGGGATTAACTCATGAGCCAACTTGGTCAGCATGGAGGGTTGGGCCCAATGCCCTGATCCCGTGGTGCATAACTTTATGGCTCCATTCATGCTCATAATATCCCAGTGTGGTGTGTTCTAGTCTGAAAATCACCTCATTCAAATTATAAGTTTTGTTTAAAAATCCTTCCACAACCTTGTTCCCAAGTATAATTTCATTCAACATTCACTGGGCCAACATTGGTTGCTCTCGCATTGAGTGGTGTTCTAGGTGACCTCAGAGGTATTTAAGAATACAACTATTCTCAGATTTCTAAACTCCCAAGGCCTTGAAACTCCCCAGAATTCTGGCCTTTCACTCAGCGTAGGTTCCTGTTGTATAAACTGAAGAGGGAGGAAAGCATTGTTCATGGTCAGATCACCTGCTACTGCTGTTCAGGAGGATTTAAACTAATGTGGCAGGGGGATGGGACCAAGTGCAGAGAGACAGAAGGGTGTAAAATGAGGGTAGAAGCAAAAAGTAGTAAGGTGAAAAGGAAAAGTGGCAGGCAGGCAAATCCAGGGCAAAAAGCAAAAAGAGCCACTTTTCAACATAATTGTATAAGGGCTAAGAGTGTTGTAAAAACAAGCCTGAAGGCTTTGTGTGTCAATGCGAGGAGCATTTGTAACAAGGTGGATGAATTGAATGAGCAGATAGTTATTAATGAATATGATATAGTTGGGATCACAGAGACATGGCTCCAGGGTGACCAAGGATGGGAGCTCAACATCCAGGGATATTCAATATTCAGGAGGGACAGACAGGAAAGAAAAGGAGGTGAGGCAGCATCTGCTGGTTAGAGAGGAGATTAACACAATAGAAAGGAAGGACATTAGCCTGGAGGATGTGGAATCGATATGGGTAGAGCTACAAAACACTAAGGGGCAGAAAACACTGGTGGGAGTTGTGTACAGGCCACCAAACAGTAGTAGTGAGGTTGGGGATGGCATTAAACAGGAAATTAGAAATGCGTGCAATAAAGGAACAGTAGTTCCTTTATCTACATATAGATTGGGTGAACCAAATTGGTAAGGGTGCTGAGGAAGAGGATTTCTTGGAATGTATGCAGGATGGTTTTCTGAACCAACATGTCGAGGAACCAACTAGAGAGCAGGCCATTCTAGATTGGGTATTGAGCAATGAGGAAGGGTTAGTTAGCAATCTTGTCGTGCAAGGCCCCTTGGGTAAGAGTGACCATAATATGGTGGAATTCTTCATTAAGATGGAGAGTGACATAGTTAATTCAGAAACAAAGGTTCTGAACTTAAAGAAGCGTAACTTTGAAGGTATGAGATGTGAATTAGCTAAGATAGACTGGCAAATGATACTTAAAGGGTTGACGATGGATATGCAATGGCAAACATTTAAAGATTGCATGGATGAACTACTACAATTGTTCATCACAGTTTGGCAAAAGATTAAACCAGGGAAGGTAGTGCACCCACGGCTGACAAGGGAAATTAGGGATAGTATCAAGTCCAAAGAGGAAACATACAAATTAGCCAGAAAAGTGGCACACCTGAGGACTGGGAGAAATTCAGAGACCAGCAGAGGAGGACAAAGGGCTTAATTAGGAAAGGAAAAAAGATTATGAGAGAAAGCTGGCAGGGAACATAAAAACTGACTGTAAAAGCTTTTATAGATACGTAAAAAGAAAAAGATCGGTTAAGACAAACGTAGGTCCCTTACAGTCAGAAACAGGTGAATTGATCATGGGAACAAGGACATGGCAGACCAATTGAATAACTACTTTGGTTCTGTCTTCACTAAGGAGGACATAAATAATCTTTTGGAAATAGTAGGGGAATGAGGGTCTAGTGAGATGGAGGAACTGAGGGAAATACATGTTAGTAGGGAAGTGGTGTTAGGTAAATTAAAGGGATTAAAGGCTGATAAATCCCTAGGGCCAGATGGTCTGCATCCCAGAGTGCTTAAGGAAGTAGCCCAAGAAATAGTGGATGCATTAGTGATAATTTTTCAAAACTCCTTAGATTCTGGATTGGCTCCTGAGGATTGGAGGGTGGCTAATGTAACCCCACTTTTTAAAAAAGGAGGGAGAGAAAAACCAGGGAATTATAGACCGGTTAGTCTGACATCGGTGGTGGGGAAAATGCTAGAGTCAGTTATCAAAGATGTGATAACAGCTCATTTGGAAAGCGGTGAAATCATCAGACAAAGTCAGCATGGATTTGTGAAAGGAAAATCATGTCTGACGAATCTTATAGAATTTTTTGAAGATGTAACTATGGATAGGGGAGAGCCAGTGGATGTAGTATATTTGGATTTTCAAAAGGCTTTTGACAAGGTCCCACACGGGATTAGTGTGCAAACTTAAAGCACATGTATTGATGTGGATAGAGAATTGGTTGGCAGACAGGAAGCAAAGAGTGGGAGTAAACGGGACCTTTTCAGTATGGCAGGCAGTGACTAGTGGGGTACCGCAAGGCTCAGTGCTGGGACCCCAGTTGTTTACAATATATATTAATGATTTAGACGAGGGAATTAAATGCAGCATCTCCAAGTTTGCCGATGACCCGAAGCTGGGCAGCGGTGTTAGCTGTGAGGAGGATGCTAAGAGGATGCAGGGTGACTTGGATAGGTTAGGTGAGTGGGCAAATTCATGGCAGATGCAATTTAATGTGGATAAATGTGAGGTTATCCACTTTGGTTGCAAGAACTGGAAAACAGATTATTATCTGAACGGTGGCCGATTAGGAAAAGGGGAGATGCAACGAGACCTGGGTGTCATTGTACACCAGTCATTGAAGGTGGGCATGCAGGTACAGCAGGCGGTGAAAAGGGCAAATGGTTTGTTGGCATTCATAGCAAAAGGATTTGAGTACAGGAGCAGGGAGGTTCTACTGCAGTTGTACAAGGCCTTGGTGAGACAGCACCTAGAATATTGTGTGCAGTTTTGGTCCCCTAATCTGAGGAAGGACATTCTTGCCATAGAGGGAGTACAGAGAAGGTTCACCAGATTGATTCCTGGGATGGCAGGACTTTCATATGAAGAAAGACTGGATCGACTAGGCTTATACTCACTGGAATTTAGAAGATTGAGGGGGGATCTTATTGAAATGCATAAAATTGTAAAGGGATTGGACAGGCTAGATGCAGGAATATTGTTTCCAATGTTGTGGAAGTCCAGAACGAGGGGTCACAGTTTAAGGATAAAGGGGAAGCCTTTTAGGACTGAGATGAGGAAAAACTTCTTTACACAGAGAGTGGGGAATCTGTGGAATTCTCTGCCACAGGAAAAAGTTGAGGCCGGTTCATCCGCTATATTTAAGAGGAAGTTAGATATGGCCCTTGTGGCTAAAGGGATCGGGGGTATGGAGAGAAAGCAGGTACAGGGTTCTGAGTTGGATGATCAGCCATGATCATACTGAATGGCGGTGCAGGCTCGAAGGGCCAAATGGCCTACTCCTCCACCTATTTTCTATGTTTCTATGAACATTATAGATACCATGGTAATATTAGACACTGGTTGGATTGTTACCCAACTGACTAAAAATCAAAAACACAAGGGGTTCTGCAGGTGCTGGAGATCCAGAGTAATACACACAAGATGCCGGAGGAACATAGCTGGTTAGGCAGTATCTATGGAAAAGAGTAAAGATCTGATGTTTCAGGCCAAGGATTTTATCAGTTCTAAAGTGAGGTCTTGGCCTGAAATATTGGCTATTTTGCCTTTCCATAGATGCTGCCTGGCCAAAATTTAATTCAATTCATCTGCTCATTACATTTTTTGTTGTTTATGGGACCCAATGTAATGAAAAATGTGTTAAAATTTTGTTATGTATTCTTTCCTTGTCCAGCTCAAGCTACTTGCATACGCATCAGCCAACAAAGGAGACACTTCACACATATTCGATCAAAAGAAAACACTATTAGAACAATCACAAGTGCAAATTAGAAAGCAAAACAGATGTCTACAGTAGCAGCAGTACAGGAATCAAAATAATACTGAATCGACGAAGCAAGCTGATCTCTGTGGTATTGAAGGGAGTCACAGATCTGACAAGTCTACTTGGAGCCAGTTTTTTCTCTCTCTCTCCCTTTCTAACTTGACACTCGCTGACTCTCTCAGCACCAGCCATGATCTAGCCTAAGATAAAACTCTCTCTAAACCCCATTCCCCGCCCCGCACAATGTGTTTTATACTCTTCAAAACCCCTTGCACCGGTACTTTTCCCACTTGGTGATACCAGCTGCACTCCCCATGTCTCAGCTCAGACAAACATGTCTTTCACTATATTCCACCATTATGGCTGCATTCTTATCCTTCATGGTGCTCACAGAATGTTGCTGTGGACTGGTTCTCTTGTACTTTCTCAGAACCACCTTCTCCCACTCCAAGCTAACACCATTTTGTCTTGCAGACTTCCATTTGAGCATATACCAAGAAGGAAGCTCATTTAACTCTTCCCTTACATCCAAAACACTAATTGATTCTGACGTTACAGAATTCCAAATGGGCCACATTAGCCCTAGTATTAATCCATAAGGATGTGAATTAAAGTCTCAGCTGTACTGAGGAGGCCCAATCCATTCATTGCGCAATTAATTGGCCGCATGGACACTCACCATACTCTGGCAATCGAACCTAAACAGTTCAGTAGTGATATGCAAATTGACTGGGTGAGATGGGAAGACAGTTGTTAAGAATGGGGTTTGTTTTCGACTCGTAAACCAAGGACCTCCATTTTAATATCAGCCACCTCATGCCTCCATATCTCTCCTCCTCTCTGAATTCACCCTGGGCCAGTAGCTGGATAGTAAAAAGTGACTCCTGAACAGACACTGGTCCGGTGGGAAGTAATACAGGCCATCACCTAGAGCAGCCTTGAAGTGTGGTCAGCAAGGGAAGTCTCATGGTTTCCTGAGCGACAGATGTTTGCCTGGGAGTTAGGTTGATTATAGGGTGGGTAGTTCCTTCAGGTAATACTCTATAATCAACAGTGGTCAACAGTGAAGTTCTGGTGTTACCTGGAGGGAAGCCAATGTTGATTTAAGTGTAGCTGTTAGTATTTGAGGGGTCTGATGTTTGTTGGTTTGTGGGAGGGGGGATGTTCCACATTCATCAGAAGAGAAACACTGGTGATCAGGGGATCCCAAGTCTGATGGTGGCTGGTCCTTTGGTGGTCAGGCTGCTCATTAAGTGGTCAGGGTTAGTTGTGGAAGTGGCCAGAGCGGTGGCTGGTGAAGACATCAAAGGTGGCCAGCACTACCAGTTTGAGAATATCTGGTAATGGTTGGTTGGAGAGGCCCGATGTGGATGTGTAGAATGGTGGATGAGTGGAGATCTAATATTAGCCCTTGGGGACCTCATGGGGTTTGGTAGGAGATGGGGTCTGATAGCATTTATTGGGAGAGGTTAGTCTAATGGTGGGAATCAGGATAACCTGATGAGGAACCTGTTGAGGATCAGTGGTTGGAGTGTGATCTCATGAGGTGACAGTGAATGGTGGGTATGGGGAAGGAAGTTATTTAATGATTTATTATTGTCACATGGAACATGGAACAGAGACCACTACAGCACGGTACAGGCCCTTTGGCCCATGATGTATCTACTTTTTAACCTACTCCAAGATTAATCTAACCCTTCGCTCCTATCAAGCCCTCCATTTTTCTATCATCCATATGCCTATGAGTTTCTTAAATGCCCCTAATGTTTCTGCCTCTATGACAGACAGACAGACAGACAGACATACTTTATTGATCCTGGGGGAAACTGGGTTTCGATACAGTCGCACCAACCAAGAATAGTGAAGAAATATAGCAATATAAAACCATAAATAATTCAATAATACAAAGTAAATTATGCCGAGTGGAAATCAGCCAGGACCAGCCTATTGGCTCAGGGTGTGTGACACTCCGAGGGAGAAGTTGTAAAGTTTGATGGCCACAGGCAGGAATGACTTCCTATGACGCTCAATGTTGCATCTCGGTGGAATGAGATGTACTGAATGTACTGGCTGAATGTACTCCTGTGCCTAACCAGTACATTATGGAGTGGATGGGAGACATTGTCCAAGCTGGCATGCAACTTGGACAGCATCCTCTTTTCAGACACCACCGTCAGAGAGTCCAGTTCCACCCCACAACATCACTGGCCTTACGAACGAGTTTGTTGATTCTGTTGGTGTCTGCTACCCTCAGCCTGCTGCCCCAGCACACAACAGCAAACATGATAGCACTGGCCACCACAGACTCGTAGTACATCCTCAGCATCGTTCGGCAGATGTTAAGGACCTCAGTCTCCTCAGGAAATAGAGATGGCTCTGACCCTTCTTGTAGACAGCCTCAGTGTTCTTTGACCAGTCCAGCTTATTGTCAATTCGTATCCCCAGGTATTTGTAATTCTCCACCATGTCCACACTGAGCCCTTTGATGGAAACAGGGGTCACCGGTGCCTTAGCCCTCCTCAGGTCCACCACCAGCTCCTTAGTCTTTTTCACATTAAGCTGCAGATGATTCTGCTCACACCAAGTGACAAAGTTTCCCACCGTAGCCCTGTACTCAGCCTAATCTCCCTTGCTGATGCATCCAACTATGGCAGAGTCATCAGAAAACTTCTGAAGATGGCAAGACTCTATGTTGTAGTTGAAGTCCAAGGAGTAGATGGTGAAGAGAAAGGGAGACAGGACAGTCCCCTGTGGAGCCCCAGAGCTGCTGACCATTCTATTTGCCATACAGTATTGCAAGCGCACGTACTGTGGTCTGCCAGTCAGGTAATCAATAATCCTTGACAACAGGGAAGCATCCACCTGCATCACTGTCAGCTTCTCACCCAGCAGAGCAGGGCGGATGGTGTTGAATGCACTGGAGAAGTCAAAAAACATGACCCTCACAGTGCTCGCTGGCTTGTCCAGCTGGGCGTAGACATGGTTTAGCAGGTAGACAATAGCATCCTCAACTCCTAGTTGGGGCTGGTAGGTGAACTGGAGGGGGTCTAAGTGTGGCCTAACCATAGGCCGGAGCTGCTCTAGAACAAGTCTCTCCAGGGTCTTCATGATGTGGGAGGTCAATGCCACCGGTCTGTAGTCATTGGAGCCACTGGGGTGTGGCGTCTTCGGTACAGGGACGAGGCAGGACATCTTCCACAGCACAAGAACCCTCTGGAGACTCAGGCTCAGGTTAAAGACATGGTGAAGTACTCCACACAGGCTATGAGCACTCTGGAGCTGACACCATCCAGGCCTGCAGCCTTGCTTGGGTGGAGACATTTCAGCTGTCTTCTCACCTGTTCAGCTGTAAAGCCCACTGTGGTGGTTTCAGGCGAGGGAGGGGTGTAGTAATGAGAGCAGGGTGGGGGTCTGTGAGGAGGGGTAGGAGGGGACAGTGGAGTATGTGTTGGTTGGGGGCTGACAACAGATGAATCATGTGGGGGATGGGCAGGGGCCACAGTGTCAAATCTGTTGAAGAACAGGTTAAGTTTGTTGGCCCTGTCCACACTGCCTTCAGCTTCTCTGTTGCTAGTTTGCTGGAACCCAGTGATGGTCCTCATCCCACTCTAGACCTCTCTCATGTTGTTCTGCTGGAGTTTCCACTCAAGCTTCCTCCTATACCTGTCTTTAGCCTCCCTGATCTTGGCTTTCAGGTCCCTCCATTTCCATCTCTAAGCGCCCTCTTTTTAGCGTTCAGGATGTCCTTAATGTCCTTTGTTACCCATAGCCTATTATTTCAATAACAAAGGACAGTTCTTGCCCGAACATTGCAATCCACACAGAAGTTGATGTAACCAGTGATGCACTCTGTGAACCCATCAATGTCCTCTCCATGTGGCTCCCAGAGGGCCTGCTAGTCTGTCACCTCAAAACAACCCTGGAGTGCCTCATAAGCCTCCCTCCACCATTTCCTCACTGTCCTCGAGGTTGCAGGTTTACTCTTCACCGGAGGCACGTAGCAGGGTTTGAGATGCACCAGGTTGTGATCTGACCTTCCCAGTGGGGGGAGGGGAGAGGAGCTATATGCATCCTTAATGGTAACATACAAACATACATCAAGTCCAGGGTCCTCTCCCCTCTGGTTGTACAGCTCACATACCTCTGACAGTGTGTTCTGTGCACTCACCACTCTCTGTGTAAAAAAGGTACCTCTGACATCTCCCCTACACTTTCCTCTAATCATTCAACCATAAATGAATACCCATAAGTGCCTACAAATGAAATAACATTACTCTAGGGCCAAAGTACAAAACGCAGTACCAACAGTCATACACAGTACAAAACACACACAGCACATATAAGACAACAGTAAAATACAGTCACACAAAAAAATATATAGTCCAAGTTCCCAAGTCCATGAATGTTGCAGCAGTCTGCATTCGAACACAATACGCTTTGTCTTCTGCCGAGCGAACACTGGAGAGCAGCACTGACTCCAGCATGTATGTCGTGCCACACTGCCTCTTTCACTCTGGTGGGGCGCACCAACTCTGATGCCTCTCTCCTGGGAGACTACAAATAGGTGATAATGTGGCTTGAGGCCTCGTCCTCACTACTGAGGCCACGTAGCTTCCCTTCCATCTACCCCCACCGTTCGCCAATAAACCAGTGAACTGGACTTGCAGCATCCCACATTAACAATGTCCAACAGGGTCTTGTGATCACAAGAAAAGCAACTAGGACAATCAATCGCTCTTAGGCTGCACACTTCCTTCATGCATACACCCCGACGCCTCTCAGACACAGGCGGCAGCACAATCTGCACCGGTTCCTTCAGTTTCTCTGTCAATGAGCAACTTGCCGATGGGCTAAATCTACAGTCCTTTAAGTTTTTAATGTCCAGCAGGGTCTTGCAATCATAAAAATAGGTTTAAAAAGAACAATTACACCCTAGGTTAGCTCCCTGCTTTCTTATCAGGAGTCATTTTTGCTCTGGGAAAAGTCTCCAGCTATCCACTCGATCTATGCTTCTTATCATCTCATACTCCTCTGTCAAGTCACCTCACATAAACTGATTAGAAAGGCTGGCTCTGTTATAGAAGTCAAACTGGACATATTGGAGGCTGTGGTAGGACAAAGGAGCCTACAGAAAATCCTGGCAATTCTGGACAATGTTTCTCACCCTCTGATTGCCACCTTGGCTGAACAGAGAAGCACTTTTAGCAATAAGCTAAGACAACTGAGCTGCTCCAAAGAGTGTCATATGAGGTCATTCTTACCCTTGGCCATTATAATGTCAACCTATGGTTGGCAAAGTGATGACCCCCTCCTGTTAGACTGTTTGAGGTAACTTATTTTAACATTCTTCTTTCTTCTTTCTTTTTCAATCTTTTTATTAAATTTCATATATAAAAAAAAAACAACACAAAATAATGAATAGATTACAGATTCAATAAACTTGAGATTACATTAGTAATAGGATAATAATATCCTATTAAAACATCCATCAACAAAAGGTGCATAAATCAATCAAGTCTATGTAAATATATATGAAAAACAAAAATAATCGTCGAAAAAAGAGAAAAAAAAAAATTGAAATTATATATGAGAAAAAATATATAATGAAAAAAAATACTAAACTAACACTAACATGGGCAATAATAACACTTTATAAATATATAAAGGTGTCAAGAAAAGAACTCCAGAACTCCATACCTGAACAAGTATAAGTAGAGAAAAGGATCTGAAATAAGCCAAATTAATTCATATGAAAGTGTCGAATAAATGGTCCCCAGGTTTCTTCAAATTTAATTGAAGAATCAAAGATAGTGCTTCTGATTTTTTCCAAACTCAAATAAGAAATAGTTTGGGAGAACCACTGAAATGTAGTAGGAGGATTTACTTCTTTCCAGTTTTGTAATATAGACCTTCTGGCAATTAATGTTACAAAGGCAATCATTCGTCTGATTGAAGGGGAAAGTTGATTGCCATCTTCATTTGGTATACCGAAAATTGCAGTAATAAAATGGGGTTGTAAATCGATATTCCATACTGAGGAAATGACATCAAAAATGTCCTTCCAATAGTTATGTAAAGTGGGACATGTCCAAAACATGTGAGTCAATGAAGCCACTTCTAAGTGACATCTGTCACATTGAGGATTGATATGCGAATAAAATCGGGCAAGTTTATCTTTAGACATATAAGCTCTATGTACAATTTTAAATTGTATTAAAGCATGTTTAGCACAAATAGAGGAGGAATTAACCATTTGTAAAATTTTTTCCCATTTATCTGTTGATATATTACATCGAAGTTCTTTTTCCCATTCTTGTCTAATTCTATCCGATATTTCTGGCTGTATCTTCATAATCATGTTATAAATAAAAGCTACTAATCCCTTCTGACAAGGATTAAAAGTAAAAATCAAATCTGAAAAATCCGATGGAGTTGAATTAGGAAAAGATGGAAGAATTTTATGTAAGAAATTTCTAATTTGTAAGTATCTAAAAAAATTAGATTTAGGTAATTCAAATTTGTTGGATAGTTGATCAAAGGACATCAAAGTACCTTCAAAAAAAAGATCACGAAAACATTTTATACCTTTCCTTTTCCATATACTAAAAGCTTGATCTGTCAATGAAGGTTTAAAAAAAAAATTACATAAAATAGGGCTGTCCAAAGCAAAGTTTTTCAGATTAAAGAATTTGCGAAATTGAAACCAAATTCGTAGTGTATGTTTAACAACAGGGTTAGATATCTGTTTATTGAATTTGGCTAAATCAATAGGAAGAAAAGAACCAAGAACGGAAAATATAGAATATCCCTTAACCTCACTACATTCCAAATTTACCCACTGTGGGCACACAGGTGAATCCAAATCTAGTTTCCAGTACATTAGGTTACGAATATTATTCGCCCAATAATAAAATCTAAAGTTAGGTAAAGCTAGACCACCATCTTTTTTAGACTTTTGTAATTGCCTTTTGCTTAACCTAGGATTTTTATTTTGCCAAACAAATGAGGAAATCTTTGAATCAATATTATCAAAAAAAGATTTAGGAATAAAAATTGGTAAAGCTTGGAATAAATATAAAAATTTCGGTAAAATCATCATTTTAATAGCATTAATCCGACCAACTAATGATAAAAATAAGGGAGACCATCTAGTAGTAAGTTGCTGAATTTGATGAAGCATAGGTAAAAAATTCAGTCCAAATAAATCTTTATATTTCTTGGTGATTTTTATACCTAAATAGATAAAGTTATCAGTAACAACTTTAAATGGCATCCTATCACTCAATAAAGTTTGCGCGTTTAAAGGGAATAACTCACTCTTATCTAAGTTTAACTTATAACCAGAAAAACTACCAAATTGAGCCAACAAGGATAAAATAGCAGGAATAGACCTACTAGGATTAGAAATATATAACAACAAATCATCAGCATAAAGCGATAATTTGTATAACTTCTCATTACGGGTAATACCAAAAATATTAGGAGACTCACGAATAGCAATAGCTAAAGGTTCTAATGCAATATTAAATAATAAAGGACTTAAAGGACAACCTTGTCTCGTACCACGAGATAATTGAAAAAAAGAGGATCTATAATTATTTGTAAGAACAGAAGCAACAGGTTTATAATATATTAATTTAATCCATGATATAAAATTAGGACTAAAATTAAAGTTTCTCAATGCATTAAATAAATATGTCCATTCAACTCTATCAAAGGCTTTTTCAGCATCTAATGAGATAACACATTCTGGGGTTGTAGGTGATGAAGTATAAATTATGTTAATCAATTTTCTAATATTAAAGAAGGAATATCGATTCCTAATAAAACCAGTTTGATCTTCTGAAATAATCTGTGGTAATACCTTTTCTAATCTAATGGCTAAAATTTTTGTAAGAATCTTAGAGTCTACATTTAATAATGATATAGGGCGATAAGATGCACATAAGGTAGGATCTTTATCTTTTTTAAGAATTAGAGAGATAGTAGCTTCATAAAACGATTGAGGTAATCTCTTCTTAACAAACGCATCATTAAAGATTTCACATAGCCAAGGAGAAAGCAATAAAGAAAAAGTTTTAAAAAATTCTACAATAAAACCATCAGGACCAGGAGCTTTCCCTGAATTCATTGATGAGATAGCCTCTCTTATTTCATCCATAGAAATAGGAGCATCAAGCAAGCTACAATCTTCATCTATCAGTTTAGGAATATTCAAATTATTAAAAAAATTATCCATCGTAAACCGGTCACCGTCAAATTCTGATTGATATAAAGATTTATAAAAATCTTGAAAAGTGTTATTGATTTCTTTATAATCAGTAGTTAAATTACCGTCTTGTTTACGAATTTTAATAATTTGTCGCTTAGTCGAAATAGCTTTTAATTGATTAGCTAACAATTTACCAGTTCGATCACTATGAATATAAAATTGAGCCCTAGTCTTAATTAATTGATTCTCAATTGAAGAAGATAATAATAAACTATGTTCCATTTGAAGCTCAACTCTCTTCTTATAAAGTTCTTTGGTAGGAGTAACAGAATAAATCTTATCAATTTCTTTAATTTTATCCACCAATAAAGCTATATCTGAATATCTTTGTTTTCTTTTACCAGCGGAATATGAAATAATTTGTCCACGAATAAAAGCCTTGAAAGAGTCCCAAAGTATTCCTTTATCAATCTCTTCATTATAGTTTGTTGAAAAAAATAAGTCAATTTGTTGTTTTATGAAGGTAATAAATTCTGGATCTTGAAGTAAAGTAGCATTAAGTCTCCAAGATCTAGTATTGATAGAAGAATCCGAAATCTTGATAGATAACTTCAGAGGTGCATGATCCGAAATAGCAATAGAATCGTATTTACAATCAATAACATCTGTTAATAAACGATGATCAATAAGAAAGTAATCAATTCTAGAATAACTATGATATACATGTGAAAAAAAAGAAAATTCTTTACCTTTAGGGTTCAAAAACCGCCATATTTCAGTAATTCCAGAATCAACCATAAAAGAATTAATAAGTAAAGCTGATCTATTCGGAAGAGTTCGAATAGGTTTAGATCTATCCATCGAAGGATTCAAACAACAATTAAAGTCTCCACCCATAATCAACATATATTCATTCAAATTAGGAAGAGAAGTAAATAACCGTTTAAAAAATTCAGGACAATCAAAGTTTGGAGCATAAATATTAACTAAAACAACTTTCCGATTAAAAAGTGAACCAGTTATCAACAAAAATCTACCCTGTGGATCAGAAATAATTTCATAATGTGTAAACGAAATTGAGGCGTCTATAAAAATAGACACACCCCTAATTTTAGCGGTACAATTTGAGTGAAATTGTTGACCTTTCCAGAACCTAAAAAAACGTTGATTATCCTCCCTCCTAATGTGGGTCTCCTGTGCAAAAATAATATTAGCGTTCAATCTATGGAATACTTTAAATATTTTTTTACGTTTAATCGGATGATTTAAACCATTAGTATTCCACGAGATAAAGTTAATAGATTTATCCATCATACCAATATTAATTGTGTGTATCATAAAAGGTTAAAAAAAACACATAACCCACAATTTAGGAAGAAGGAAAATTGATTCAGGAGCAACCGGAGATCCTGACACCTCAACAATATTAACAATTTAAAGTCAGCCCATAAACTAAAAGCAAAAAAATAAAAAGCAAAAGCATGAAAAAAGATCCCTCCCCCCTCCCCCCACCCTTTGAAAGAAAGCCAAGCGGCAGGCGCATAAACTAATACTAATATTACCCCCATTTCAAGATGGCAGCTCCATAAGAAAATTTTTTAAGAAAAAACTATATAACACCCCAATTAAAATATAGAGTTGCAAAAAAAAAATATATATATATATATATACCTACATATATATATATATATATATATATACATACACATACACATACACACCCATATCAGACAAATCAAAAAAAAAACTAAAATAGTAAAACCAGAAAGATCATTAATAAAAAAAAATGCACATTAAAGTTTAAGAATGTGATACACCTTTAAAAAAGAATTTCCATATTCAGATACAAAGATGACGTTTCACAAGCCAAGACTTATGGGAAGAAGAAACGACATTTTGAGAAAGCCATATTACAAAATATGAATATAAATTCAGCAATCTAATGAGAAAATATAGTAAAAAAAAGTTATCAAAATAGAATATTTTTATATAAAAAAAAGATTTAACAGACACTACAACATATTTAAAAAAAAACTAAAGAAAAAGAATTCAAAACCTTTGTTCCATTTCTAAATACAGGCAAGCAAATAAACGCTTATAAAAAGTAAAGACTTATGGGAAGAAGAAACGACATTTTGAAAAAAATAATTCATTATTACAAAATACAAACGTATATAAAAAAAGGATATTATAAAGATTAAAACAGCATCTATAAGCGATAATAATAGTAAAAAAAAAGACCCAGACCCATAGTTCAAAATAAGAAGTTATAACCCAACTTCCAGGGTTAAAACTTAAAATGAAATAACATCCTCTCTCCAAAAAAAAATCTTCAATGTAACTCATAGTTCAAGTTGCACTAGAGGATCGATATTCTTCAACAAATTTCTTCGCTTCTTCAGGAGTGATAAAAAAGTGTAGACTGTTGTCGGGCAGCACCATTCTAAGTTTCGCTGGATACATTAAAGCTTGTTTAAAACCAAGCGAATGAATCTCTGCCATCACTGGTTTAAAAGCGATCCTGGCTTTCATAACTTCATACGAATAGTCTTCAACTATTCGAAATGAATAATTTCTGTAGGAGATCATACCTTTTTTACGAGCTAATCGAATTAGAAGCTCTTTCTCACGAGGATAATGAAGGCGAACAATCACCGCTCGTGGTTTATCAGACACAGACGAAAGCCTCGCAACTCTATGAGCGCGGTCAATAACAGGTTCATTTTTCAAACCTTCACCACCGAAAATTTCCCACAGTAATTTAGAGAAAAATTCAGTTAAATCACCGGACTCAACTTTTTCGGGAATTCCGATGATGCGCAAATTCTGTCTGCGAGAACGATTTTCAAGATCAGTAATTTTAAACTTGTACTGATCTAAAGTTTTAGCAGTCGACTCTATCTTCTTCTCTAACACTTCAATTGTACGTGCTTTTTCACAAATTGATTGTTCAAGAGTCGCGATCTTATTTCCATGCTGTTGAACCTCTAACGCCTGCGACTGAAACTTAGTTTCAAGCGATTTAACAACTCCTTCAAGATCGGATATTTTCGAAGTAATCCTCCTTTCCAAACTTAACAGTTTACTGTCCAATTTACCTTCTAGTCTGCCTTCCAGAGCCGCAAATTTAGCATCCAGTTTATTGTCCAATTTACTTTCCATAGCCGCAAATCTAACATCCAGTTTAGTGTCCAAAAGACCAACAATTGCGTCGATGGATAAAGGATCCTTAGCCGATTTCTTACTTGTAGCCATTTTAGGTTTGACAAGATTAGATCAACTATTATTTTAGGAAAAAAGGGTCAATCAAAGGTAGCAACTCATATGATTAAGTTCGAAAAGGTCTAATTAAAGGGTGATTATAGTTAAAAAAATAAAGAGCGCCTAAAAGGCAGATGCTTACGTCGCCATCTTGAAACTCCTAACATTCTTTCTTACTTCTCTGCTAATACTTGTATATCTGTGCACATATAATGCACTGTAATTTCCTTTGGGATCAATAAAGTATCGAATAAAGTATCCTTCACTTCAAAGAGGAAAGCCCAAGCTCACTCAACCTGACCTCATAAGACAAATAGCATCCTAATAACTCTCCTCTGCACCCTCTCTAAGGCTTCCACATCTGTCCTGTAATGAGGCAACCTGAACTGAACACAATATTCCAAGTGTGGTCATGTATCTGGATAACAGTGAAAAACATTTGCCTGCATACCTTCCAGGCAGACCCTTCCAAATATAAATACACTAAGAGAGAGGAAAAGGACAAAATGCATGGTACAATGCACCAGTTACAGCAAAAGGGCAGTGAAGGTAGACAAAAAGAAGTAAGGCCATGTCAAGGCAGACTGATAGATCATGAGTTCACCTATATTGTACAAGAGACGTTGAAGTCCCTCCCATCTCCTGCAGCTCGAGACATATTCAGTTCTCTAAAGGGACTTTCTCTCTGGCCACGCTTTTAATAGACCTATAGAATCTCTTAAGATTTTCCTGAACTCTACCTGCCAGATCCATCTCATGCCCTCTCTTTGCCCTTCTGCTTTCACTCTTGAGTATTGTTAATACTTTTTAATCATCATGAGATTAACTCATCTCCAATCTCCTAAACCTGATTCACGCTCCCTTCTTTTTCTTCATCATTGTCTCAATGTCTTTCATCAGATAGGCTCTATGAACTTGCCATGTTTAGCCTTTACCCCAACAGGAAACTGAAACTCTCGAACACTTTGACATCACACACTTCTGATAAGAAGGCGGCACGCTTGGGCACAGCTGCATCTGAGCGTCCAACCAGAGGTGCTATCTTCTGTAAGAGTGATTTTTACCATCGCAACACCCTGCAGGACATTGAGAACGCAGAGTGCTGCATGTCTATAGCATCAGAGGGTTGCTCGTTGGCGGAGCGGCTGGGTTTGCTGTGTGCATCGGAGAGACATGGAAGGAGTCGATGAGCAAAGGAGGTGCGCTCTCTAACAGCGGGTGATCGTCTCACTCACTTTTCTTGTGATCTCATTGTTGCTGTGGAATGCTGCAAATCCAATCCATTGATCTATTGGTGGACCAAGGGGGAGCTGTGTGGCTTCAGTCTTGGCAAGGATGAGATCCAAACTGGAGCCATTGCTGCCCCACCATTGTCCGCTTGGCAGAAGACAAGTCACATTGGGTTCAGCTGCAGACTGCTGCAGCATCTATGGACTCAGGGCCTTGGACTAAATACGTTTTGTATGACAATATTTTACTGATAACTTACAGGTGCTTATATGTACCTTGTGCTGTGTGTGACTGTCGGTACTGTGACCCTGGAGTAACATTGTTTTGTTTGGCCGTTTTCGTGGGTACTCAAGAATGGTTGAATGATAATGAAAGAGGAATTGAATTGGCTTGAATTAAAAGCCTCACACTTGCCATTCATTCCTTTGCCTTCAAACAGACTCGCCCAATAGACCTTTGTTAGACCCTGCTTAATTCCCCAAAAATTAGTTGAGGCGTTTTAGAATATTAAAGGATTTTGTATGGCAGGGAAATGAAAATACGAGGGGTGATTGATAAGTTTGTGGCCTAAGGTAGAAGGAGTCAGAAAGTTTGAAGTTAATAACTAATCAGTTAATAACTCATTGGGGTGATTGATAAGTTCGTGGCCTAAGGTGATGAGTTATAAACTTCAGACTTTCTGCTTAATCACTCAAAGAGTTGAACTGCGTGTGCATGTAACGAGAGCTGTATAACTCATCTCCTTCTACCTTAAGCCACAAACTTATCAGTCACCCATGCTGTGGACACTTTCTGGAGTCCAAGGTCTGTATGCTCCACAATCGCTGGACTAAGTGTATAAGTGTAGGAGGGGACTATGTTGAAAAATAAATGTGCTAGGTTTTCTAAAATTGACTCCTTCTACCTTAGGCCACAAACTTATCAATCAACCCTCGTATTCATTTAGGTACAAAAGTCCAGAACAATGAGCCTGAATTAAAGCTTGGTGATTAAATGTTCAGCACACAAAGACATTTTAACAAAAAAAGTAGTGAAAATTTGGAAATCTCTTCCAAAAAGCTACTGAGTCTTATTATCAATTGAAGACTTCAGAACTCAGTCTGGCAGACTTTCAGAGACAGGGATATATTAGTCAGTTGAAGTCAGGCATGTCTTGACTTGTGGAACTGCACAAGGATGAACTAAACACCATTGTTCCTATGCCCTATCCCATTGAAAAAACTGGGAGGAATTTGCCTTCAGTGCTGTATAAAAGTCACATCAGACTGTTTCGCACCAGTAGCAGTCACCTCTCTGCAATCACCTAATTGATTTGCTGAAGTGCATACTCAGAGGCTCAGGGTAACGTCCGGGGCCTGCATTTCGGGTCTTGATCCGGTCCGTGGACTCCGGACTCTGGGTCTTGTAGCCATCCCTCCTTTCACCCTTGAGCCCAATTAGTCACACCTGTGGATCATCGTGGCTTGTTTGGAGTCAAGGAGGCGCTCCTGATGCCCATCGGCTGGCGGTGTATATAACGGGCTCTAAGACTGAGTGGAGCTGAGGGTTGTTTTGCTCCATTGGTTGCCCTGGCTTGGAGTTCCCCTGTTTAAAGATGAGTTCTTTGAGTAAGTCTGGTAGTCACCCTGGACCTAGTTCCCTTCCTATTCTTTGCCTCGGTTGGCAAGCCTGGCTGAACTGCTGTTGCCTGGTGGGGGGACTCTGCCCCTTTCCATCCCTTGCTGCTGATGGGTTGTGCCCTGTGACCTGCTCAGGCCCGTGTGTTCCTGCCTGGGAGATCTGGGCCCTGCCTATGAGTTATACGGCCTGCCCAGAGGTCTCTGCCCCTACCTATCCCTTGTTGTTAATGGGTTGTGCCCTGCTACCTACCCAGGTGTCCTGTGATCTGCCCATGCCCCCGTGTTCCTGCTTGAGAGGTCCGGGCCCTGCCTAGGAGTTATGCGGCCCACTCAATGAACTCCAGGATCCTGTCTTGCCTGAACTCTAAGACTCTCCCGGAACCCCAGAATCACCTTGAACGTTACATCCCTCATGCACACCATGGTCAACACATCTTGTCTATTGTTTAGTTGTTCCTGTCCTGCCCCTAGTACTTCAGTGCCTGCATCCTGCTATTGTGTCCAGTCTCCTGTCCCCTTGTGACACGTCTAGGATGAGAGCACAATGTCTTGGGATGAGGTGGTCAGCCAATTAGGACTGAGATGACTTTACTCAGAGTAGCAAGTCATTGGAATTCCTTGTACAGATGGGTGCAGGTGTTCGGTCCCTGTCTGTTTTCTGGCCTGTTTTATAGACTTTGGGCTGTAAAGTTTTATCTGGATCTTAATGTCTGACGAAATGGCTTCTGTCAACCATGTGGTCTACTCCACCTTTTATGCACTATGTTCTAAGGTGCAGAGCTGAGTGACGCTCACTCTGCATTCCGTCTTCCAGCCTTTCAGACAATCTCAAATCCCTGCAATTTGACTTCTGACGAAACAGGTCTCCAGTGGACACCACCTCCTTGGCCCCATGTTCATCTCTGAAGCCTATGTCATAGGCCTATGTCATACCTATGTCAGGCTAATGTTTATTGACCTCAACTCGCCTTCAAAACCTTAATTCTAAACAAACTCATCACCGACTCTGGACTATGAGAGTCAACGCCTCCCTCTGCAACTCGATCCTTGACTTCCTGCCCAGCGGGCCGCAATCAGTAAAGACAGGCAGCGACATCTCCGCCATGTGGATCCAAAACACTGATGCTCCACGAGGTTGCATCCTCAGCTCCCTGAACACTCACGTGACTGTGAGGCCAGATTCTGCTCCAACCCCATCTACAAGTTTATGGATGTTACCAACTCAATGGGCTGCATCTCAAATAACGTTGAGTTGGCGTACAGGAAGGGTTTAGAGCTTAGCATCCCGCTATCATGGCAACAATCTTTCCCTCAGTGTCAGCTGGTCATTAATTTCAGGAAGGGGAGGGATGAGCGCTTTAAAGTCCTAACAGAGAACATCACCAATAGCCTGTCCTGATCCACCCTCATAGACACCATGGCCAAGAGGGTTCACCAGCTCCTCTACTTCCCTGTCGACTTGAGAGTCCTCATGCAGGATTGTTTGAAGGTTGAGGTGGTGGCAGAAAAGACAAATGCAATGTCCGAATTCATTTTGAGAAAAGTAGACTATAAAAGCAAGGATTTAACGCTGAGGCTTTTTAAGGCATCGATCAGACCACACTTAGCATATAATGAGCAGTTTTGGCCTCTTATCTAAGAAATTATCTAAAAAAGCATTGGAGAGGGTTCAGAGGAGAATTATCTTGGGAATGAAAGGTTAACATGTGAGGTGTGTTTGATGACTCTGGGCCTGAACTTGCTCGAGTTTAAAGGAATGAGGGGAATCTCATTGAAATCTATGGAATATTGAAAGGCCTAGATAGAGTGGGTGTGGAGAGGATGTTTCCTACACTGGGGGTAGACTGCAGCAGAGGGCACAACCTCAGAATAGAAGGCTGTCCCTTTAGAACAGAGATTAGGAGGAATTCCCTTAGCCCAGGGGTCAGCAACCTTTACCACTGAAAGAGCCACTTGGACCCGTTTCCCACAGAAAAGAAAACACTGGGAGCCGCAAAACCCGTTTGACATTTAAAATGAAATAACACTGCATACAACGTTTTTTTTGCCTTTATGCTATGTATAAACAAACTATAATGTGTTGCATTTATGAAATTGATGAACTCCTGCAGAGAAAACGAAATTACATTTCTGCATGCAACAAAAACATTTTGAACTCCGAAAAAAAGACGTTGGGTTGAAGGTTACTTTTAAGTAAAATACTCAACGTCTATTTGAGTCCTTCTTGTATTTATGAAAAACACCAAACTTAAATTTGCCGCCAGCAGCAAACCAAAAATAACATCAGCCAGCTGTCAGCCTGAAAAATAAAAGGACTATTTCACTGAACAATGAAAAAATATGAATATACATAAAATAATAGGCAATTAAAATATTTATCATACTTGGTTAATGGGATTTCTGCTCCTGGACCTCAGCGCACAGCGTCTGCACATCAGGGCTGTATGACGTCACCTTCATTTTTACACAGGATCGCAAGCTGTCATCTGTGAGGCGTGCGCGATGTTTGTTTTTAATAAAGTTCATGTTGGAGAACACCTGCTCACATACATATGTGGATCCAAAGATCGACAGGACTCCAAGCGCAAACTTTTTCATGTTTACATAAATGTCGGGCATAGCATTCCATGTTTCGAACACAAGTTTGTCCGGTTTTGGAAGGTTTTCAATATCACTCCATTTGTGATTCTGAGCAAGAACGGCCTTCTGACGGGCAACATCTTCAAGGTCTGCTGTCAAGCGTCTAAACTTGGACACCCATATGTCTTTGTCGGCTATGTCGGCCAGTTCCATCTCAAGATCAGGTTTACTCACACCTGCCAATGCAGTCGTATTCAGTAGGGAAGGATCGATGCTTAAGGGAGTGACCGGGAAGGATAATGTGTTTTTTTCCTCTCTGAACTCACAGAAGCGTTTCCCAAACGATGTTTGCATTGCGATGATTGCAGAATGTAAATACTCCGAAATTATCATGTCGTGACCTTGTTTGAACTCTCTCAAATTGGGGAAGTGAGACAAAGTGCCTTTCTGTAAATCTCTGGCAAGCACTGTCAACTTGCGCTCGAATGCCAAAACATCCTCCAACATGTGCAGGGCTGTGCGTCCTTTCCCCTGAAGAGCTGTGTTCAGCGTGTTCAGGTGCGCTGTCATGTCTACCATGAAGTGTAGCTTTTCCAGCCACTCTGGCTGTTCCAGCTCAGGAAAGGTGAGCCCTTTGCTGCCCAGGAAAGTTTTCACTTCTTCCAGACACGCGACAAAGCGTTTCAGCACCTCCCCTTTGGACAGCCACCGGACTTTGTTGTGCAGCAGGAGATCAGAATATGCGCTTTCCATCTCGTCCAGTAACAAACGGAATTGACGGTGATTTAAACTTTTTGCCATTATTTTATTGACAATCTGAATGACAACATCCATTACTTCTGTGCATTCCGGAGGAAATGTTTGAGCGCACAGTGCCTCTTGGTGCAAGATGCAGTGAAAAGTCAGCAGCTTTCTGTCCAGCGACTTCTGCAGTAAAGCCACAAATCCCTTGTGCGTTCCCGTCATATTCGGAGCCCCATCAGTAGCTACTGACACCAGATGGGTGGTCTTTATTCCTTTGGCTCTTAAACAATTCAAGACAGCCTCACAGATGTCCTCCCCCCGTGTTTAGTCTTTTAGAGGTATCAACTCAATCAGTTCTTCCTGTGGCCCGGCAGAGTTTACATACCGGCAGAACAACGCTATTTGTTCAATATCACCTTTGTCTTTAGACTCGTCACAGGCAATCGAGTAGGCCACAGCTGAATTGATGTCTTTAATTTGCTGTCTTGTGATGTCTTCTGCCATTTTTATGGTTCTGTCTTTGACAGTCTTTGCAGAGAGGGGCATATCCCTGATTTTCTGCACAATTTCACTCTTGTTTTTAAAGTCCGTGAATAGATGTTCTGAAATCTTAATGAAAGATTCTTTTATATATTCACCATCTGTAAACTGCTTCCCGTGCCTGACTATTTCCTGAGCGGCAATATAACTGGCGTATGTCGTTGATTTTCCAGACTTCATCCATTTCTGGAAATGATTTTTGCTCAGATCAACCTTCCGCATCAGTTCCGAAACGGCTTTTTTTCTCTCATCTCCATCCGGATATTTTTGAGCAAAGGCTGCGTGTTTACTCTGGAAATGCCTTGTGACATTTGACTTTTTGTTGTTTGCTAGTTTCTCATTGCATATTAAGCATACCGGTAAACCAGTCTCGTCAACAGTGAAAGCAAATGAATCTGTCCACGTATCATTAAACGTTCTGTTTTCTTCAGTCACTTTTCTTTTTTTAGAATTCTCCATAGTTGGCTTACCTTGGATCGAAAAATTAAAGAAATCGCGCACTGGCGGGTGTCAGGTATTGGCAGTGGTGACGTATATTAATAGCGATAAAAACACGTTGTAGCGGTGTGCTCACGCAGTCAGTAAACTGCAGTCGAATAACTTTATTCGAACTAAACAGCCTTGCTTTTAAGCCTCCCTCAACCCAGCCCCCATTGACGCAGATGCTGCAAAAGACGCGTACTCACAAACCCCCGTAGGCTATCTCCCTTAGCCGGAATGCTGGCTAATTGTGAGGAAATGTGTCGCCACACTTAGATTGTACAAGATCACCATAATCTTCAAATTTAGAATTACATTTCAAAAGCTAACAAACTAACATAAAATACATTTTAATTAAATACTGACCAATTATTTCCCAAAGCCACAGGGAGCCGCAGCACAGAGGTGAAAGAGCCACAAATGGCTCGGGAGCCGCAGGTTGCCGACCCCCGCCTTAGCCAGAGGGTGTCGGATACGTGGAATTTGTTGCCACAGGCAGCTATAGAGCTATGTCATTGGGTACATTTAAAGTGGAAATTGATGGGTTCTTGATTAGTAAGAATCTCGAAGGTTACAGGGAGAAAACAGGAGAATAGGGTTGAACGGGATAAAAATCAGATAAGATGAAATGGTGAAGCTGCCTCAATGTGCCAAATGGCCTAATTCTGATCCTATGTCTTACGATCTTAACAATTTTTATCAATGCACCTCAGAAAACATCCTATCTGGATACATAAGGCTTGGTATGACAACTGCTCAGTAAAACAGTCAGCATAATCGAAAACCCTAACCAGCCCGGACATTCTCCCTTCTCCCCTCTTCCACTGTACAAAAGTCTAAAAGCAGATACCACCAGGCTTAAGGATAGCTTCCACCCATTATAAGACTATTAAATAGTTTCCTAGTGTGATAAGTTGGACTCCTGACCTCATAATCTGTGTCATTATGATCTTGAACTTTATTGTTTATCCACACTGCAGTTCCTCTGTACCTTTTACTCTTCATTCTGCATGATTATTGTTTTACCTTGTTCTCCCTCAATGCACTGTGTAATGATCCAATCTGTATGAACAAGCTTTTCACTGTATCACAGTATATTTTACAATAATAAGCTAACTCTAATTCAATTTCCAATTCCAACTCCATGGATGCACACTTAAGACACTGAAGGCAGATATCTCCCTGTGATCCTTCTGGATTTGACATGCCAACTGTTAGGAGACAATCTAGTCCTCTGGTGTTTGTCCACAGCAGAAAGATCACGGATGGGATGATGCCATGGATACATCACTGTCAATCTCACTTTCTCCACTCTTTGATCATGTTAACGGATGGGGACAGACATCATTGAGTTGACGCTTAATTGAAGTCTACAAACTAATTCAAAACCTGATAGTGTTGAACAATAACTCATTATTTCTCACTGATATAAGAAAACAACATTTTAGTTTTAAATTGATCTCTGGGGACTAAAGCTAGAGGCACTTTTCAAACTAAGATCAGGTAGAGTGAAATCTGGAACTCTCCACCTCTGGTGTTTGTTGGATTACAGTAGTTTTCCACATCAAATTGATAATATTTTGTTGGCTATGACTATCTCGAAACGAGAGAGGGAGCAGCTTGATGGATCTGTCATCCTAAATTCATTTGATCCACTCCTGGAGCTCCCACTTACCATCTGTTTATATTAAACTTCTGAACTTGGTTAGCAACTGAATTCCTGGATAGTTTGTCTAGTAACACCATTAACTTGACTGATTATTTTCCTCCTCAATCCTTTACCCAGCAGTAATTTATCCCAGTTCAGTTGAAAGATCATTGGCTCATGACATTAGTTTTGTTTCATTCCTACTAGAGTATCACCACTTTTTTTCTAACCTTATTTTCCAATTTCCAGCATCCACAATATTTTGCTTTCGGTGTTAATATGATCCAATGAGGGAATTGTTCTTTTGCACAGTACTTTTGATGATCTATACCACATGAGATGCAACTTTACATCACACCAGAGACTGAAACTTCCTGACTAAGTTGGAACAGGCTCTGGCACATGAATCAGGTTGGATCGCAATCACTTAATTCAGAGCAGTGCAGATAAGTTGGTTGTACTTTACAGGACTGCCGGCAGAGGGCAGCAAAGCACACCTGTAATTGCATCGATTCAGTGGACAGCACTCGAACAGAAAGTTTTTGAGTTCAGACCACCTCACCCAAGTACACAAGCAGGTAATCCAGTTTAGCATTTCACTACCAAATTTAGAAATGGGAAGTTAAAAACAATTTGCTGTTAATTCTTCTCGATAAATACTAATGCTAACAATTATAAACACAAGACAATCTGCACATGTGGGATATCCACAGTAACACACAAAATGCTGGAGGAATTCAGCAGGTTAGGAAAGGAATAAAGAAAGGAGTAATGTTTTGGGCTGAGGAATGGAAGAATAGGGGAGGGGGAGGAGTGCAAGGTAGAAGGGCAAAGGTGAAACATGGGGAATAAAGCATAAAGCTGGGAGGTGATAGGTGGAAAAGTAGACTGAAGAAGAAGGAATCCAATAGGAGACCAGAGTGGGAGAAAGTGAAAGGGGTGGGAAATACCAAAAGGAGTTGATGGGTAGGTGAGGAGAAGGGGTAAGAGGAAAGCCAGAATGGGGAATGGAAAAATAGAGAAAGGGGAGAGAAATGACCAGAAGTTAGAGAAGTTGATGTTCATGCGTTCAGGTTAGAGGATACCCAAATATAACATGAGGTGTTGGACTGCCAACCTGAGAGAGGTCTCATCATGTCAGTGGAAGTAATTAAAAGCATATTGTTTGAAATTGCAAGCTGCAAGTACTGGAATTTTTACTGGTTTATTATTGAGTCATGTACCGAAACATTGAACAGTTTTATTTTGAGTACCATCCAGACAGATCATATGCACGTTGAGGTAGTAATTTGAGAAATGGAATGCAAATTAAAGTGCTACAATCACAGGGAAAGTGCAGTGCAGCTGGACAGGTATAATACGACAGTCACAGTGAAGTAGACTGGGTGCTCAACAAGTTCATATTTTAGCAAATGAGAGGTCTGTTCGATAGTTCGACAGCCGGATAACAGCTGTCCTTCACTCTGGCGGTGCAGAGCCTCAAGATTACTGGTGGTGGTTGAGCTGTCTGTTTTGAGCTGCTTTGGAGTGGGAGCTTTGTCACGGACACTGGGGAAGGATGGCAGGATTTTGCCTCTGAATGTGACACAGTGCTTCCTCAGAACTCCAGGGAACAATATCCCACTGTTACCAGACTCTTGAACAGATTTCTTGTATGATAAAATGAACCACTGGCCCCAGAGTCCATTTGTTATGTTCTTGCACTTTATTGTTGACCTGCTCTGCACTCGTTTGGCAACTTTTACACTTTATTCCACATTGTTTTGCCTTGTTCTACCTCAAAGCATTGAGTAATGAATTGATCTGTGTGAAAGGTATCAAAGGCAAGCTTTTTACTGAATCTTAAACCATAAGACATTGGAGCAGAATTAGTCCATTTGGCTCATCAAGTCTGCTCCACCTGATCCTTTATTACCCTCCTCAGCCCCACCCCCCAGCCTTCTCCCTCTAACCACTGATAGAAAAACAGAGGGCTATGTGCTGGGAAATTCTAGGCAGTTTCGAGAGTAGTTTACTTGGTCGGCACAGCATTGAGGGATGAAGGGCCTGTAATGGGCTATAAATTTCTAAGTTTATGTTCTATGATGCTGTGTCCAATCAAGAACTATCAAACTCTGCCTTAAATACAGTCAACGGCCTGGCTCGAGACAAACACAACAGGGGAAAAGGCCCTTCAGCCCATTGAATCTGTGCTGATCATCAAACATCCATTTACATTAATTCCTCTTTGTTTGTTCTCCCCAGATTCCCAGATTCTACCACTCACCTATGCACTAGGGCCAATTTACTTTGGACAATTAACGTACCAGCTCTCACGTTTTTTTTTGGGGGGTGGTGTGTGTGTGTGTGTGTGGAATCAGAACACGTGGAGGAAACCTCTGTAATCACAGACAGAATGTGCAAAAGTAACACAGAGGCGACCCAAGGTTGGGACTGAGCCTGTGAGGAACTAGCTCCATCCAGGTTCTTTTTATTACAAGGTTTATGAGTGTACCGGAGGATGAGATCAGAGCAAATGCTTCAAATGGAGAGCTGAAATGGTGATGGAGGAGAGAGAAAATGCCTCTGTCTAGGCTGGAGATTACCGCGATTCTATTGTTTGGGAACAGATAATCCGTATTTCCCTACAACACAGCCTGTTCAGTCTATACTGGTTTATAGTGTGGCACCATATCCCCTCTAATTTTACCTGTCATTTATTCCCCTCCAGTTTGATGCCTGTAACAGAGCCAGCCTTTCTAATCAGTTTATTGAGCCTGTTGGCATCACCCATATTGATGCCATTGCCCCAGCACACCACCGCACAGAAGATTGTACTTCTATTCTAACCCACAGACTTTATTTTTTGAGAAACTTATTTATTGCTTATTATTTATTATTTGAGAAACTTTATTCTTTGATGGGTGTCAGTGACCTGAACGGGTACAAAGGAATTTAAAACAACACAATCTAAGAAATGGAATAGAGACAAAGGTCTGCACAGGATATTCCCAAAAGAAAGAGGAAACTAACAAAAATAACTTTAAAAAGTTACTAAAATGAAATCAAAAACCGGATACAAAAATAAATCAAATCAATCATCTGGATCTTAGTAGATTTTATCACTCTATTTTCACTTAAATTCTCCAGCAAATTAAACTTAACTTACCTCAGTGGAATTTAAAGCTGTTGCCAAGTGTTAGACCAAGACAGAACAAACATTGTGTGATTTTGGTGTATCTGAACTACACATAAATCCTTCCTCTTTCCTCCTCCTTTCTTGCTTCTCCATCCCTCCACATTCCCTCTCCATTTCTAGATTTTCCACTCCACACCCCGCCTTGTCTTTTTTCTCCCTCTCCTTTCATTATGTCTCCCTCTCTCTTCCTGTCCTAAGTTTTGCTAGGCCAACATACTCTGGAATTGCTTTGGGTCTTTTATTGTGTATCCAGTGTTTTTTTTGGGGGGGAGGTAGTGAAATAATTGGGTGCAAGTGTATCTCAGTACCTTCATAACAACTCTTTGCCATGGTATAGCCTAAGCAATGACAACTGGTGTGAGCAGCAGCCTTTAATGCAGGGTTCTGAACCTGGAGTCCATGGATCCCTCAATTAATGGTTGGGGTCTATGGCATTAAAAAAAGGTTAGGAAACCCCTACTTTAAAGAGTGTCTGACGCACAATTACATTTTATAATACCTCTTGTTAAGCTGCAGGATAAATACAAGAATGGGGTGGGGGGGGGGGAGTCTCATTGAAACCTTTTGAATATTGAAAGACCTAGGTACAGTGGACGTGATGTTTCCTATAGTGGGGGAGTCTAGGTCCAGAGGACACACCCTCAGAATAGAAAGATATCCCTTTGGAACAGAGAAGAGGAGAAATTTCTTTAGCCAGAGGGTGGTGAATCTGCGGAATTCATTGCCATAGATGGTTGTGGAGGCCAAGTCACTGGGTATATTCAAAGTGGAGGTTGATAGGTTCTTCATTAGTAAGAGTGTCAAAGGTTACAGGAAGAAAGCAGAAGAATGGAGTTGAGAGGGATAATAAATCAGCCGTGATGGAATGGTGGAACAGACTCGATGGGATGAATGGCCTAATTCTGCTCCTATGTCTTATGGTATTAAAAATCAAAACCCTTAATCAAAGCTGGTTTGGTTCGGGAAGACTGCAACATTTTACCTACATAACCTTACCTGCAGTATGTTTTCTTCCGACTACCAATATGGCCTAAGATCTAAAATTTTGTGATAATCCATTAAATTGCAGGACTCTTTGGGACTTTGCTAAGTAAATAACCTCAAGATTTGGGGGAGTAGGTTTAGGACGGAGATGAGGGGGAACTGCTTTTCCCAGAGAGTGGTGAATCTGTGGAATTCTCTGCCCAATGAAGCAGTGGAGGCTGCCTCAGTAAATATATTTATGACAAAGTTGGATAGACCTTTGCATCTAGGGGAATTAAGGGTTATGGGGAAAAGGCAGGTAAATGGATCTAGGGTAGGTGGATCTCTGCCCAATGAAGCAGTGGAGGCTATTAAGGGGAATTAAGGGTTTTGGGGAAAAGGCAGGTAGGTGGATTTCTTATATTCTTAAATGAAAATATAAAAAATACTGCAGATGCTGGAAATCTGAAAACAAAATATGCTGGAAGCATGCAGCAGTCAACAGCCTGAACTTTCTGAGTCGGGCTTTGGTGTGCACCTCAAGTTTAAGCCCTGCATCTTCAATTTACTCCCAGTTCCTCACATGATAATTTAACTTCTCAATACGTTTGCCAATAAAATGAATGAATAGAGCATGGGAGCTCACTTACCAGATGTCTTTCCTAATTATTACAGCACAATCGGGGGACCTTTTCCTGCTCTTCTTCCTCAGATCAAACAGATCTGGCTGAACTGCACAACCATCAACTCCTTTGACCTATACTCCTCTTGTGGCAGCATAATCCAGTGTCTTATTAACTTCGCTGGTTGCACTTGCTTAACATTAATTAAAGTAATTTCAACATTCTTTTGGGATGTTTTCCATCTGTTCCTACATGGAGCACTTTACACTTTGACATCGTTTGGGAAGCAGGCAGGGGAATGGGATTAAGGGAGCTAATAGATCAGCCGTGATGGAATGGTGGAGCAGACCCAATGGATCAATCACTCCCCACTATCAAGCAACCTATTCTGATTTCATGCTTCCTATAACCTGTGTGTACAATTACCCTGTACTGACATTCTGAATACAGATTTCAATACAGATCCTCAAGTTAACCAGAATATTCTGCCTCAACGACTACCATCCTGTTGCACTCACATCCATCATCATGAAGTATTTCGAGAGGCTCGTCATGAGGCATATCAAGACCCTGCTGCCCCCCTCACTGGACCCCCTGCAGTTTGCATACCGTCTCAACTGTTCAACAGACGCCATTGCCATCACCCTCCACCTGGCCCTAACCCACCTGGACAAAAAGGACATGTATGTTCAAATGCTATTCATAGACTTCAGTTCAGCATTCAACACAATCATCCCTCAGAAACTGATTGGAAAGCTGAGCCTACTGGGCCTGAAGACCGCCCTCTGCAACTGGATCCTAGACTTCCTGACTGGGAGACCTCAGTCAGTCTGAATCGGGAGCAGCATCTCCAACACCATCACATTGAGCACGGGGGCCGCCAGGGCTGTGTGCTCAGTCCACTGCTGTTCACTCTTCTGACCCACGACTGTGCTGTAACACACAGCTCGAACCACATCATCAAGTTCGCTGATGACACGACTGTGGTGGGTCTCATCAGCAAGAACGACGAGTCAGCTTACAGGGAGGAGGTGCTGCGGCTAACGGACTGGTGCAGAGCCAACAAACCTGTCTCTTAATGTGAACAAAACAAAAGAGATGGTTGTTGACTTCAGGAGGGCACGGAGCAACCACTCCCCACTGAACATCGACGGCTCCTCAGTAGAGATAATTAAGAGCACCAAATTTCTTGGTGTTCACCTGACGGAGAATCTCACCTGGTCCCTCAACACCAGCTCCATAGCTCCAGCAGCGTCTCTACTTTCTGTGAAGGCTGAGGGAAGTCCATCTCCCACCCCCCATCCTCATCACATTCTACAGGGGTTGTATTGAGAGCATCCTGAGCAGCTGCACCACTGCCTGGTTCAGAAATTGCACCATCTCGGATGGCAAGACCCTGCAGCGGATAGTGAGGTCAGCTGAGAAGATCATCGGGGTCTCTTTTCCCGCCATCATGGATATTTACACTACACGCTGCATCCGCAAAGCAAACAGCATTATGAAGGACCCCACGCACCCCTCATACAAACTCCTCTCCCTCCTGCCATCTGGGAAAAGGCACATTCGGGCTTTCCCAACCAGACTATGTAACAGTTTCTTCCCCCAAGCCATCAGACTCATCAATACCCAGAGCCTGGACTGACACCAACTTACTGCCCTCTGCTGTGCCTATTTTCTTGTTTATTATTTATTGTAATGCCTGCACTGTTTTGTGCAGTTTATGCAGTCCTGGGTAGGTCTGTAGTCTAGAGTAGTTTTTTTTCTGTGTTGTCTTTACGTAGTTCAACGTAGTTTTTGTACTGTTTCATGTAGCACAGGGTCCTGAAAAACGTTCTCATTTTTACTGTGTACTGTACCAGAAGTTATGGTCGAAATGACAATAAATGACAATAACTGGACTTACTAGTTCCCAACTCTGATGAGATCCAAACAATGCCTGATATCTATGTTTTTAATCTGTTGCAGCAATTCATGCAGTACCTCTTCAGATTTGAGTTTAATCTGTGGTATACGGAAAGGAATTGTGAATATATGCACACATATCTAATTTATTATTTAAAGCTAATAGTATTGTAGAGCCAATATAGAAAATAAAGGAACTAAAGTAAGCTATTTGGCCTTCCAAGTTCAAGCTTATTGTCCTTCAACCATACATTTGTATTGTGCTCAATGAAACATTGCTTTTCTGGGGTCAAAGGGCAAAACACGGTACATACAGTGACAGAATAATATTAGCACAAGTCCCTGAGTGCATGGTCTGAAGAGTGACAGGTTGACGTAAATTGTGAGGTGCATGTTTATGTAAGACAGTATAATGTTACTGTCAGTATTATAATAAGCAAGCAGTCGCTCATATAACTATGTGAAACAGCAGCAACAGTGACAAGCGACCAGTGTAGGACGAGTTGGGATATGGGCACGGCAAGGAATTTAGACAGGTTGTACCCATGTGCTGGGTTTCTGCAAGGTGTTACCCTCTGATTGAGGAAGTTTCTCCGTGTCTCAATCCTAAATAGCCCAGCCTTTATCCTGAAACAGCAACCCTTGGCCAGGGAAGACCTTAAGACATAGAAGCAGAACTAGACCATTCGGCCTATCGAGTACATCTGCTATTCAATCATGGCTGATTTATTATCCCTCTCAACCCTTTGCTGTCAGTGGACCAAGCACTTTAAATTGAGTAAGTTATAGTGAGATCTAAACTCTAGAGAACTCAGACCTAGTTTACCCAATCATCTCTGTTGTTTTTAGTTGAAAGGACCTAACACTGCAGATGCAATCTCACCAAGGCCCTGTGTTGCTGCAAGAAGATACTTTTGCTCCAATACTCAAATATTCTTATAATAAACTCCAACGTACCATTTACCATTCTTATTCTGCACGCCGGTTTTGAATGAGTTGTGTACACTTTTGAACATCAACATTTCCCAATCTATCACTACGGAAACAATACTCTTCTATTGTGAGCACCAAAGTAGATAACCACATTTTTCCCACATTATTTTCCATATTTCTATTCAGTCACTTGTAAATATCTCCCAAACTTCTTTATACATCCTCCTTTTCCGCACTAGTCCAACTTACAGACCAACTGCCCATAAATGGGATGAATAAAAATAAGCACAATGGTCAGAATGGACAATGTGGGCTGAAGGGTCTGTTTCTGTATACAAGTTCAAAGTAAAATTATTATTGAACTATGTATATGTCAATATATACTACCTTGAGATTCATGTTATTGTAGGCATTTTTTGGGAAATAAAGAATCTATTAGAATTTATGAAAGAACTATAAGTAAAGAAGACAATCAACCAATGTGCAAAAGGAGTCAAATCATGGAACTAGAAAATAAATGATAATACATTGCAGAGTCCTTGAAAGTGACTGTGTAAGGTTGTGGAGTCAGTTCAGCATTGAAGTGAGTGAAGTCATCCACGCTGGTTCAGGAGCCTGATGGTTGAAGGGTAATAGCTGTTCCTGCACGTGAGGCTCCTCTACCTCCATCCTGATGGTAGTAATGAGAGGAGAGCATGGATTGGATGGGGAGGACGGTGTCCTTGATGATAGATGCTGCTTACTTGTTTGTAAATGTACTCAGTAAAGAGGAGGGCTTTGCCTGTGATGGACTGGGTGGTATCCACGGCTTTCAGTAGACTATTCCATTCCTTAGTATTGATGTTTCCATACTGCACCATGACACAAGGAGTCAGGATCCTCTCCACTGTACATCTATAGAAGTCTGTCAAAGTTTTACATGACGTGCCTAATCTACGCAAACTTCTAACAAAGTCGAGCCACCGTTGTGCCTTTGTGACAGCACTTCCATGCTGCTTCCAAGACAGATCCCCTGAAATGTTAACACTGAAGAAATTAAAGTTGCTGACTCTCTCCACTTCTGACTCTATGATCAGCACTGGCTCTTTCCTCCTCCTGAAATGATTCTCTGACTCTATGAATGACATTGTTCACTTGCACATCAACTTTTATAAAATCTATAAACTTGAAAATATGACATTTTGTCCCCTCAGTCAAGTTGCTAATGCAGATTGTAACAGGCCGCAAGCCAAGCATTGATCACTACATACTCCACCAGCCACAGCCTACCTACCCAGGGGTAGGTGTTAATATTGGTATTAGTTTTTATTGTCACATGTACCGAGCTACACTGAAAAACTTTTGTCTGCATGCCCTCCAGACAGACCATTCTATGTGTAGATTAATTGAAGTACAAGAACAAAAACAGAATGCAGAATATAGAGGTGCCACTGCAGGAAAAGAGCAGAGCAGCGAGATGCTTAAAGTGCGCGGAGCACGAGAAGGTAGATTGGGAGATGAAGAGTTCATTTCTTTTAATGTAGAAGAGGCCCATTCAAGAGTCTGGTAGCAGCAGGACAGAAACTGTCCTTGAATCTTGTGGTAACATTCTCATCTTTTTGTGTCATCTGTCTACAGGGTGTGAGGGTCCTTGATTATGTTGTTTGCTTTCCTGAGATAGCAGGAAGTGTAGACAGAGTCAAAGGAGAGAAGGCTGGTTTTTGGCTTAGAATGGGTTGTGCTCACAACACTCCGCAATTTCTTTCAGCCTTGGGAAAAGCTGTTGGGATACCAAGCTGTGGTGCTTTCTGTAGCGCATCTGTAAAACTTGGTGAGGGTCATCCGGTTTAGGTTCTATTTCCTTAGGAAATAGAAGCATTGGTGTGCTTTGATGGCCCTAGAGTTCATGTGGGTTCATAAATAAAGGGGAACGTTCATTAACTAATTTCATGCAGAAGTGAGATCTACAGATTTTTGGATATTGGAGGAATTGAGGAATTTGGGGAAAAGGCAGGAAAGTGATGCTGAGGTATTACATCAGCCATGAACAGTGGGGTGGGCTCAAGAGGGGAAATCGTCTACAGCTGATCCAGTTGCTGATCTCTTCCAACATACACTCAATTGCAACTTCATTAGGTACACCTGTACAGCTACTCATTAATGCAAATATCTAATCAGTCAATCACGAGGTAGTGATTTTATTCACTAAATATTTTCCATATCACGTTGCAGCTCCTCAGTCTTCCAAAACAGCCAGCCTGAGAGGGTTCTGCCTCTTTCCTCATGCTCCATCTACACCTAGGCTCCCACATGGGCTTAGGCTGATGTCCACCATTTGACTTGGCACACTTTAGTGACATTCACTTCTGTGGATTGAGCTAATTTGCAAATGAATGCCTCATATTTTCTGATGTCCACTCAGTGGCCACTTTCATAGTTCATCAATTTTTGCTCATTGATGCAAAAATCAGCCTATCACGTGGCATGCAGACATGGTCAAGAAGTTCATTTGTTGCTCAGATCAAACCTCAGAATAGGGACTTTGATGGTGGAATGATTGTTAGTGTCTGACGGGGTGGTTTGAGTATCTCAGGAACTGCTGATCTCCTGGGATTTTCACACACAACATGCTAAACTTTACAGAGAATCGGAAAACAAAAAATGTCCAATAAGTGGCAATTCTGTGGCTGAAAATGCCTTGTTAATGAGAAAGGTGAGAGGAGAATGGCCAGACTGGTTCAAGATGACAGGAAAGCGACAGTAACTCAAACAACCACAACAGTGGTGTGCAGACGAGCATCCCCGAATGCACAACACTTCGAAGCTTGAAATGGATGGGCTATAGTGGCAGAAGGTCGTGAAGATACAGCACACCTAGTGACCACCTTATTATTTAATATAGTGGCCACTGAGTGTATATTACAGATTATTCTAGCTTTCCTGAAAAAAAAACACACTATCAGTGGTTAAACAATTCCAGAACCCCTAAGAACCAGCCAAATAAATACTGAATTTTTATGAAATGAATATATTATTTCAAAGTGATTGATGGTGGCATGGCAGCATACTGGTTAGCATAACGCTTTAAAGCACCAGTGATCAGGGTTCTTTTTCCACCACTGTCTGTAATTCTCCGTGTGACGGCGTGGGTTTCCTTTGGGTGCTCCGGATTCCTCCCACAATCCAAAGACTCATGGGTTAGGGTTAGATGTACGGGCTATTTTGGCATCGGAAACATGGCATCACTTGTGGGCTGCCGCCAACATATTCATGATGCAAACGATGCACCTCACTGTATGTTTCGATGCTTCAATGCACATGTGACAAATAAAGCTAATCTTTGAATCTCGATTGGAAAAATCATAGCTGTGACTATCTAGACAGCCCATGCTAAGGTCTCTGAATAATAATCCACCTGTTTAGCAAGGGGATAGCTGGAAATCCAGCCGCAGGATGCCCTGTGGGCTTTGATTTATAGTGTAGCCAGGCTTTGCTTAAAGGTGTCATCTGGCTAAGATGCCCACTTGTTTGACCTCCCCTTCAGCTCAGAGAATATGTGCCCATTAAGTTTCCGGAAGTGCGGTCTAATAACTGCTTGATGACAGAATCTGGCTATCAATCGAAGGGCACAACTAACAGGGGAACACTCTCACTAATGAGATTTAAGGACTGGGAACAAAAGGAGGAAAGACTGAAAAAAATGGGTGAATTAGAAGAAATAAATTCATTGTCCATTCAAGTACAGGAAGTGAAATTCAAAGAGGGATAATGTTCAATCAGCAAGAGAGAGAGATAAGCAAAAGACACAACATTCCCATGTTACCATAAGTTATATTCCCATAAAATCAAGCATGTTGCTAATTCTGTAACTAAAACTTGCCAGAAAAATGACAAATTTGATGTTTGTTTCACGTACTGTTTTTATTTAGTTTTTCTATGAGTTTCTGTTGTGATGCATTGATGGAAGGGACCAACAACTGCTTCAAAGTTTATATTGGAACCAAGTGGCGCCGGTAAAAATTGCCAAAACCAACTTCTAAAACATGAAACCATTTTGACCAACAGACACATTTCTATGACAATAAGGCTTAGGCTACTAAAGGGCTACATTTGGTCAATCTTGCTGTGTGCTTTTGAAACATGGACTAAAACACCAGAACTCCAAAGAAACTTAGAAGCAACACAAATGTGGTTTCTTAGAAGAATGTTGAAAATATTATATAGAGATAGGGTAACTAATGAGACAGTACTCCAACGTGCCCATACAAAAAGATCTTTAATGAGAACATTAAATAGGAGGAAACTTAAATTTCTGGGCCATGTCATCAGAAAGGGAGAAATAGAATGCCTTACATTACAAGGCTGAATGCCTGGGAAACGTAGAAGAGAAAGGCAAAGAAGAAAATAGATGGACACTGTGAAAGAACTAACAAATCTAAGTGTGCGAGACATCATTGACTCTGTGTGGGATCGTTCGATGTGGAAAGCCATGATCACCCAAGCATGTAACGTGCAAGGCACATGAAGAAGAAGTTGTGATGCAGGAAACATGGCAGCTAATTTGTATATAGTGAAGAGCTGCAAACAGTAATAGCCCTATCACCCGCTAAGATGTGATATAGGTTGAATGGTCAAGTTAGATCGGGGCACTGAGGTAACATTCAACTGTCACTCAATCTGTCATGGTCACAGATCACTGATCCCCACCAGAAACACCAATGCCCAGTGTAACGAGCCGGTTCATATCTTTTTACTGTTATGCTGCTCTGTATTTGACTTTTGCACCGTTCTCTGCAAGCTGCTTGCTTGGGTTACTGTTGAAGATAAGAGATAGGAGAATGGTGTGCCGTCCAATGGGGATGGCCGGATTAAGGGACAGTTTCACTGGTGATGACACAAAGGTTGGGCTTGGGGCTTTTGTTAAGGGGTAGAAGAGAGAAGAGGTTGTAGGATTTGACCTGGAGCGGGGCCGTGATTTGCCGAAGCCCGGGGTGGGATCGAAGGAGGATCGGCAGTGGGGAAACGGTGAGCTCCAACTTAGGCACGTTAGACTGTTTCATTAAAATGGACCCTTTTCTTTGCTCTTTCTTACTAACCTTTGAGTCAAATTAGGAATTATAAAGCTAAATCTTTTAATTGTATGCAGTGTTCTGTTACTTCCTGTCACTTATTTGTAACAGGGTAACGTCATGCACCATCTACATGAACAGAGGGTTTTGGAGTGGGCTTGTGCCTCAAACTCACAGGCTTGGTGGGGCCGGAGGTAAACGCAGCCGATGGAACCAGACTGTTACAGAAAGTCTACAGAAAGTGGTGGATACAGCCCAGTCCATCATTGAAAAAGCCCTCCCCACCATTGAGATTGAGCTCACTCATAAGGAGAGCTGCCACAAGAACATCTATCATCTAGGGGCTCCGCCACACAGGCCATGCTCTCTTCTCACTACTACCATTGGGCAGGAAGAGTTATTACCCTACAACCTTCAGGCTCCTGAACCAGTGTGGTTAACTTCACTCACTACAACTTTGAATGGATTCTGCAGTCTACAGACTCACTTTCAAGGAGTCTACAACTCATTCTCTCCATATGATGTATGATTTTTAACTTGTACAACTTGTCTCCTTTTGCATTTGTCAATCTGCTTATGTGTAGTGTTTCATAAATCAGATTAGATTTATTTATTTTCTTGTCAATGCCTACAGACAAATGAATCTCAAGGTAGCTAACTTAAAATGCTGGAGACGTACAAAAAAGCTGGATGAACTCAGCAGGTCGGGCAGCATCCGTTGAAAGAAGCAGTCAAAGTTTCAGGTCGAAACCCTTCATCAGGACCAAAGAAGGAGGGGGCAGGGGCCCTATAAAGAAGGTGGGGAGAGAGTGGAAAACCAATCAGAGGAAAGATCAAGGGGTGGGGGAGGGGAAGCAGGGAGGAGATAGGCAGGAGAGGTGAAGAAGGAATCCAAGGGGAAAGCACTATGGATAGTAGAAGAAGACAGAGTCATGAGAGGTGATAGGCAGCTAGAAGAGGAGACAGAGTAGAGGTGGGATGGGGAAGGGAGAGGGAGGGAGTTACCGGAAGTTGGAGAATTCGATGTTCATACCAAGGGGCTAGAGACTACCCAGATGGTATATGAGATCTTGTTCCTCCAACCGGTTTGGCCTCATCATGGCAGTAGAGGAGGCCGTGTATGGACATATCTGATTGGGAATGAGAGGGAGAGTTGAAGTGAGTGGCAACTGAGAGATCCTGTCTGTTGTGGTGGACGAAGGTGCTCGATGAAGGGATAAGTGCCAGGTGGGAGATCTGTGGGGAGGGATGTGTGGACCAGGCAGTCGCGGAGGGAACGATCCCTGCAAGTGCAAGTGCTACACCTGTCCCTACACCTCCTCTCTTACCACCATTCAGGGCCCCAAACTGTCCTTCCAGGTGAGGCAACACTTCACTTGTGAGTCTGTTGAGGTAATCTATTGCATCCGGTGCTCCCGGTGGGGCCTCCTCTACATCGGCGAGACCCGACGCAGATTGGGGGACTGCTTTGTCCAGCACCTACTCTCTGTCCGCCACAACAGACAGGATCTCCCTCACTCACTTCAAGTTTGCTTCACATTCCCTTTCGGATATGTCCATACATGGCCTCCTCTACTGCCATGATGAGGCCAAACTTTGGTTGGAGGAACAACATCTCATATACCATCTGGGTAGTCTCTAGCCCCTTGGTATGAACATCGAATTCTCCAACTTCCGGTAACTCCCTCCCTCTCCCTTCCCCATCCCACCTCTACTCTGTCTCCTCTTCTAGCTGCCTATCACCTCTCATGACTCTGTCTTCTTCTACTACCCATAGTGCTTTCCCCTTAGATTCTTTCTTCAGCTTTCCTGCCTATCCTCTCCCTGCTTCCCCTCCCCCACCCCTTGATCTTTCCTCTGATTGGTTTTCCACCCTCCCCCCACCTTCTTTATAGGGCCCCTGCCCCTTTTTCCTTCAGTCCTGATGAAGGGTCTCGACCCAAAATGTTGACTGCTCATTTCAACGGATGCTGCCCGATCTGCTGAGTTCATCTAGCTTTTTTGTATGTCTTGATTTGACCACGGCATCTGCAGTGCACTCTGTGTTCAAAATGCTGGAGGATCTCAGCAGGTCAGGCAGCATCTATGGCAAGGAATAAAGAATCCATGTTTCGGGCTGAGACCCTCCATCAGGACCGCAAGATGACAGACTGTAAATAAATTTACTTTGGCTTTGACCTCGACAGCTTGTTTCTCTATCTCTGCTCTGCTACTTAAAACTTTCTAACTTTACTGAGTTCTGCTGAAAAGTCAACCACGGATACTGCCTGTCCTGCTGAATATTTTAAGCATTCCCTCTTTGCATAGCAGAGATGGTATTAAAATGCCTTGGGCAGGGTCTTGGCTCGTGGGAACTTCCAGTGGTGCAGCAGCCCTTCAGCTTATCAATGAGTGTGACAGACTAGATTCCACATTCACATGGTCAGCCGAAAATGGAAGCATTTTGCAAAGTGTGCGTGTTACTAACCAGGCATGGCGAGCACCTCAGAAACAAAGGATTGTGAATTGAACTAATGGAGATCTTGTAAGAATGCAGAAAAAGAAGAATTGTGCAATATTAGCTTTTATTTTAAATCCCAGGCTATAACATGTTCAGTTTGGTTAAAGCAGCTCTAAAAGGACATGATACATATGAAGTGATGCTCAGCAAACTTTAATATTTGAGTTTGGGACCAACAGTCTGATTGGTATGTATCAGACTTGTTCCTAAGTTTTTGTATACCCATCGAGCAAAGTCCCAATTGGTGCCATGTGTACACAAATCAAATATTTCTCTCGTGCCTTGAGCTGCTGTAACTAATCCCAGTTCCAGAAGCATACAGGAAGGCAGAGATCACTGCTGCCCAGTAGACCATGAGTTCTCAGTATGGTTTGAGGCCTTGATCTTCAAACATTCTTTTCCCCAGTGCGTCAGTTCATTTAATTTACAGAATTTTAGAAGACATAGATGGAAGCAGGGTCTTTGAACCTTGGAGTCATCACTAGCCACTCAACACCCAACACCACTATTACTAATCCTACACTAATTGCATTTTATTTTTCTCACACTATCATTAATTGCCTCCAGATTCTACTCACTCAACTACACGTTACTGGCAACTCACAGCAGCTAATTAACCCACCAATCCACATATTTTTGGATACAGGTGGAAGCGGGTCTACTAAGTGGGATTCAGGAGTGTGAACTATTTTCATAAGCAGACAAGTCTATTTAATATCAATGTTTCACTGTTTCTTAATTTTCCTCTGATAAATTAGTCGAATGTAAATATTACTCTTGGCAACTTTGTAAATAGTGATGGATGTTTATGGATAATCACAAAGCAGTAATTCCACTACTGAAACAGATAATGTCATAACCACTCAATCACGGCTCGAACAGTAATAATTGCTTTCAGGAGCCCTGAAAGAAGCTGGTGCTTGTAAAAGCTTCATATCTGTTATTTTTGAAACATGTAAAGAGGCTCACAGGATTAGATTAATTTCTATTTCCACTTTTTCAAACTTTAATAAATATGGTAAAATTCACAGTCACTTATGGTGAATGGTTAGTGAGTGGAATAATTCCACTTTAGGTATTTATTTGCATTTGGTGTTATTAGCATCAAACCCCATCTACACTGATCTCATTCTCTCTCTCATGTTCCATTAGACATAGAATAAATAGGAGGCTCTCTGAGGACTACTGGTGAAATACCACTACTCTGATCATTTGGTGGACAGCTTAGTCAGCATGGACAAGTTGGGCTGATGGACTTATACTCCTCTCTGTCTCAATGACTCTTCGATAAGTATCAATCACCCCCACTCCTCTAATACACTAGGGGAAATTTATAGTAGGGAATTAAACTTCCAAACAGCACATCTTTGGCCAATGGAAGGAAACCTGAACACAATCATGGCAGCACATGCAAACTCCACACAGAGAGCACCTGAGATCTTTGGATCTAAGAGGTAGCAGGTCTACCTGCTCTACCACCCTGACATGTAATCTTTGTGAGCTTATGAGTGCTTTAGGCCATGTAATAAATGGAAATAGCCAGTATCTATAATGAGAAATGAATTTATAACTGTTCAATTTTAACATATATACAGTTATATAGACACATATATGGAAATTAATTTATAACTGCTGAATGTTAACACAAATGGTTAACACATGATAATTGTCAGTAAGCATTGTAATCTGTCAGTTTTTAATATATAAAGGCAGAGTTTATGTTGGCTTGCATTATTAACATGTATTAACAATACAAATTTGATCAAATTGTCTTAACTTGTAAAAACAAGTGGGAAATTGTAAACATTAGTTATGTCAAGTAAAAATTCAGTTTTGTGAAAAGGCCGGTTAATAAAGTAATCTTAGTCAAATTTGACCTGAACCCCCATACACTCACAAAATGAACCATAACACAAATCAAAGCAGTGAGAGTGAAGAGGTCCATCTATATTGTACATTTGAGAAGGCTCTACAAATAAGTATAACTATTCTGCTTTTTGCACACAGGCACCAGGAGGTATCTTTAAAAAATTACTAAGGAATTGACAGAATGCACAAAAGAAACAAGTAGAGACCTATATTAGGACATCTCTTGGTGAAAGTATAACTCTGTTTTCACTAGCTTACCACTAACAAATACATGAAGGAATAGTTTTTAATTCAGAGAATATGTATTAAGTAGTTAAGTCCCTCTAGGGGAAATTGATTTCCCCTAGTGTCTGTTATTAAGGACAAGCCCTTTTCTCACTGTTACCATCAGGTAGGAGGTACAGAAGCCTGAAGGCACACACTCAGCGATTCAGGAACAGCTTCTTCCCCTCTGCCATTCGATTCCTAAATGGACATTGAAGCTTTGGACACTACCTCACTTTATTTAATATACAGTATTTCTGTTTTTGCACTTTTTAAAATCTATTCAATATATGTAATTGATTTACTTGTTTATTTATTATTATTATTATTCTCTCTCTCTGCTAGATTATGTATTGCAGCTGCTAAGCTAACAAATTGCGCAACACAGGGTCGGTAATAATAAACCTGACTCTGATTCTGATGCAACACTTACAAAATGCTGAAGTAACTCAGCAGGTCTGGCAGCAACTATGGAAAGGAATAAATAGTTGACATTTCGGGCCAAGACCCTTCATCAATACTCTTCATTGGCTCTGCATTTCCAGCATCTGCAGAGTCTCCTGTGTTCATGAAATTGATTGCACTGGTTTATAAACTATTTGCGTTTACGGAACATTCTTTCAGCAGTATAAACAAGACAATTTCAAGAATAAATTGCACCAAATTTCTTGATTAAATTCCACACCAATTAATTAGTATAGAATTTAATCAAGAAGCAACCAGTAAGCAATTAGTCTACATTTACTGAGCACTTATGTAATTAGTTGGTTTTAAAGCGGCTGTATGCACATCAATCAATATGTAATGATAATTCATCCTTAAACAACTGGCCAGTAAACTATATGTAATGAGTTGGTGTTCGTTTTAAGTAGAAGTAAATAATGTGAGAATACATAATCAGCTAGTTTCCTTATCTGTTAGAGATATCAGGTGTGCAGTATATTATGCTGTCATATTGAGAAGCATGCAACTAATATAATTTTGATGCTATAATTAATATAAATTTCATTGCACCCTGGTGTATTGAAAATAAGCTAATCCAGCTCTGACATGAATTTTGAATAAAATATCCAATAATGTTGAGTACAGTAGGACTGTTGGACTAATGTAATAATCAGAATAGCTAATATACAACTGTCAGAGTTATTCATATAAGACTATAATATAGCCATGAATCAGATTAATATGGAATGGTCCATAATCACTGTAAATGTTAAACAAGTCATAACTAGAATGAATAGAACGATTAGTATAGCGACCGTGAGCTCTTTTTAATTAATGTGACTGTCGGTGTACATAATAAGAAAATTACTTATGACTAGGCAATACATAATAACTTAGTCGGGTCGGTTCGCCGAAGAGGTAACACGTACGACTCGGCTATTTAATGGCTATATTATCCCTGCCCTGTTTCTCTCTTAACTCCCTTCGCCCACTGTGCCAGAGTGTCTCGGTGTACGGGAACGGCTTTCGACTTCCATCGAGATGAACTTACTTTCATGAGGCGCCTTCTGATCCCACGCATTCCACATCTGCACGATGAAGAACGGAGTCCAGCACACGATGTAAGCCAAGACGATGACAAAAGTCATTTTGACGGTCCTGATCTTGGCGCGGGAGATGATTTTTACGCTGCTGACCCGGGACATCACCCTTTCTTTCGAAACTTTGGCCTCCTTGCGGGTCTTGAGTTTAACGTTCTGCCAGATTTTGAAACTGATCAGCGAGTAGCAAATGATTAGCAGGATGACCGGGATGATATAGACGGAGAGGGTGATCCAGGTGATGTACGCCTTGGCTCCCCACGGCTGCACAAAGACACCCCAGCAGTCGTAAGCGCCGGAGTCCATCCTCCTGAGCGAGAAGATGAAGGCTTGGGGAAGGCTGAAGAGAAGGCTGATGGCCCAGGAGAGGATGACAAAGAATCGGTTGGAGTTCTGGTGCAAGGATTTCAAGGGTTGGCAGATGGTCATACAGCGGTCAATGGACATGACGATCAGGAGGTAGGTAGACGCAAACATTCCCACTACCTGTAAGTACTTCACCGCCCTGCAGAGGAAATCGGGCGCGTAGAACCTGAAGGTGATGTCCCAGATGAGTTGAGGGAGCACCTGGAAAATGGCCACCACCAGGTCGGCGATGCTCAGGTGCTTGACGAAGAAGTAGATCCTGGAGGGCTTGTGGCGGCTCGAGTAGATGGCCAGCAGGACTCCGATGTTGCCGCTCAGGGCGAGGATCAGGATAATGGCTAGCACGGCCACCTCGATACGTGCCACCACCTGGTTCCTCACGACGATCTCAGCCGAGCCGTTGCAAGTCACCGTGGCATTGTTGCTCGGCACTGCTGCCCAGCCGCTGGACGTGAAGTTCCACGCCCCTGCATCGAGCTGCTGGCAGGATGCGGCCATCCCCCCTTCTCACCTCCAGGACCACCTAAACATCTATTTCTTCTTTCTCCTAGCCGCTCTTGATTCGCTCGGATCGACCGAACTGGTTGCGAATTCCGTGGCAACTTCCTTCTGCCTCAGTCTCGCGTCCCGGGACACAAGCCTCCGGATTCCCTGTCAGTTTCAACCAACGCACGTCCGGGGAGACTGGAAAACAAAGCACCCCGTTCAAATCCCCAATTCAAAACACTGCAGATGCATCTGGAACAACAAACAAATTGTTGGAAGAACCCAACGGACCAGCCAGGATCTGAGAATGCAAATGGCCAGTGAACTTTTGATAACTAAATGAAGGACCTCAACCGAAAATGTTGACTCCATTTTCCCTCCATAGATACTGTCAGACCCGCTGAGTTCCTCCAGCAGTTTGCGGTTTTTTAAAAAATAATTCTTAGTAATTCTTAATAATTCTTCAACAAAATGAAATCCGTTCCATCCCTCCTTTTAATGGCACGAACTCATTAGTCTTGTAAGTTAACATTTGGTTCTCCCCTTCACCGTTTTTCCAGCAACGAAACTGTGATGTTTTACTGAAAACAGATCCCAGACATTAGGCTCCCACCCTTCATCACCAAATCGCGGTTAGCGCATTTTCCTTCTTTTTAACCTCGAGCCGTTCGAATAATTTAGAACTTGATCACGATTCTCCCGATCTTAAGGATCGAGCAACGCCGATCTGGTTAGAAAAGTCACACTGCAATCGAAAACCTTGCAAAAATGATTAACCCTGCGCTGCATCTTGCAAATAAACGAAACTGGGCGCAGTTGAAGACCTACCTATTTGTGGCGACTGGGGACGGAAAAGGACAGAGCGGGTCTTGAACCCGAGTCGTTAACCCCAGTGAACCGACAGCCGCTGCTGTATATGGAGTATCAGACCGCTAACATCTACACACCGAGAATATCCGACGCTTTTCGTTGATGAGGGGTGGGGTTACTCTTGGTTAGTAAACTGGAAAAAAACGAAAGCTTGCGGAGACTGACTTGTTGAGCTTCCAGCTCCTAAATATATAGCAGCTTTAGGAGATGGATGGGGAGGAGATACGTACGACGGTCCTCCGACAGGGGGAGCCAGTGACAAGGCACAGCCAGTCCACATCATCCGGACCTCGGCTCATCCGGGGAAAGAAACGGGGCAAGGGAAAGAGGGACGGAGAGGGGGGTAGTGGCGGTGGAAATCAGTCCGGAGACAATAGGGGGGGAAGTAGGAAGAGGAGAATCTACCAGGCGGAGGGGAGCAACAGCTATGAGAAGGAGAGAAAGGGCGAGGCGACGGAGAAGAAGTGATTGAAGGAATGAAGAAATAAGCAAGAGAGGAGGAGGGGTCAGACAGACGAGAGGACTCAAGAAGGTAAAGGATGACTGATGGGGACTCCATGGACAGAAGGTCTGTTTTTGTGCTGCATACATAGAAAATAGATTACTACAGTACAGGAAAAGGCCCTTTGGCCCATCATTCTGTGCCTAACACAATGCCAAATTAAACTATTCCCTTCTGCCTGAATAAGATCCACATTCCTTCACACACTAAATATTCCCATGTCCATCTAAAAGCCTGGTGAAAGCCCCTACTGTACCTGCCTCAAACCTGGGAGCTGCTCCCAGGCACCTGTCAAATTCTGTGTAAAAAATGAACCCCCCCCCATGCATCTTCTTTAAACTTTCCCCCTCTCACCTCAATGATATGCTCTCTAGTAAAACATTTGTCATTTTTGCCATGAGAAAATATTCAGACTGTTTACTCTACGTATGCCTCTCTTAATAATATAAATCTATTGCGTTCCCGCTTTGTTTTTAACAGCTGCATGGACCAACCATTCCCCGGGCAGGAAATTTTTACATGGCCTGAAATCTGTGCAGCACTTTAAATGTTTTTGTATGTTGTTATGTGCATATTTAGAATGACAATTGAAAAATCACATACTTTTGACTTGTTAAGTAAAGGGTATAATAAAATAAGGAGCATCAATGCAAATCCTTCAAGTTTTGCAAACTGTTACACTTAGACAGCATCAAGCTGGCGGTTTATGAACAATGAGCTACCGACTTCCATTCTGTGTTTACTGTTACAATTTGCAACAGTGTTATAACATGAAACACTGACAATATAAATATGTCAAAGCTCTCAAATGTTTCCAAGTGAAGGTTCTAGTTTATTTATTATTAATAAAATTTATGGATTATACTCATTAGCATATAATTAATTACAGGGTATTTCACAATTATATTAACATAGATCTCAAAAGTATATTTGCATCATTTCAAAGCTATATTAAGATATAAAAGAAAATTCTAGCTGCATGGCAACAAAGGCTTTGTGCACAGGAGATTTCAGTTACTGTGCGGCCGCGCACCCACACAGCGTAGACGAAACAGTGTTCCAGTTCTCAGTGAGGGGTTGATAGTGGAAAAGGTGAGAAGCTTCGAGTTCCTGGGTGTCAGCATCTTAGAGGATCTATCCTGAGACTAGGATAACAATCATGAAGCAGCTCTACTTCATTAGGAGTTTGAGGAGCTGTGCTATGCCATGAAAACCTCTTGCGGATCTCTAAAGGTGTGTAGCGAAGGTTGCATCACTGGTTGCATCACCACTTGGAGACTCCAGTAAGCTGGATCAGACGAGGCTGCAGAGGGTTGTAGTTTCAGCCAGCTGCACCGTGGGCACAACCTCCCCATCATCAAGGACACCTTCAAGAGGCATTACCTCAAGAAGACAGCATCCGTGACTATAGACCCTCACCATCCAGGACATGCCCTCTTCTTGTGACTACCATCAGGGAGGAGTTACAGCAGCCTGGGAATGGGTTCATCTTCCCTGCCACCAGATTTATGAATGGCCCATAAAGATATGGACATTACCTCATTATTCCTCATTTGCATTATTTCTTTATTTTTTAACTTATAGTAAGTTTATGTCTCGCATTGTACTGCAGTTACAAAACAACAAATTTCACGTTATGTCAGTGACAAAAGATTTTAATCCGATTTGATTCTGACTCTGATCTCTCCCCTCAGCCTCCGACACTTCAGAGAACACAAGCACATAGGAGGGCCCAGCCTCTTACCCTCACCCTGACAGTTTCTATCATCGCAGATTATCCATACTGGCCTCAAAGAGAGCCAAGAGGAGGGAGAGTGACAGGATAAAGGGAGCAGACCAGAAAGAGACAGATCGGAGTGAAACAGGGGTCAACAGAGAGACAGGAGAAAGGCCAGGCACAGGAAAAGGAGAGAGAGGCCACAGAAGTGATGGAGGAAAGGTGCATTGCATTCCCCATTCTGATATCTGCTCCCACCCCTTCTACCCATCTCCACCCTCTGGTGCCCTTCCCCCTTCCCTTTCTTCCATGGTCCACTGTCCTCTCTTTCTTTAGTCTTTCTCCTTTAGAAGATATTTTCTTTTTTAGTCCTTTATTTCTTCTACCTATCACCTCCCAGCTTTTTAATTAATTCCCCCTTCCCCCACCCCCCACCCACACACCTACCCCCTCACCTGAGGTCCGTAGCATCTCAGAAAGTAGTGGTTTTAAAATAGAAGAATGGATGAAAGGGTAGTGAAGCTGGTATCATCCTCTGTGTTAGGAGAGGGCACATTCCTCTTGTTATTGATTAATCATTTGTAATATAGTTTTTGCCTTTCTTTTCCAAATCATCAATCCATGGGACTGCAAGTATTCCTCATTCTATGGGGATGTTCTGAAGATAAAAATAACGATCAGCTTCACTAGTCACATGTACATTGAAACATAAAGTGAAATTAATTGTATTGCATCAAATCAAATCAGTGAGGATCGAGCTGGGCAGCCTGGAAGAGCGGCTAAACTTCTGCCTCCAACATAGCATGCCCACAGCTCACTGACCCCAACCCGTGCGACTTTGAATGTGGGGGGGAGACCAGATCACTTGGAGGAAACCCACACAATCACAGGGAGAATGCGCAAACTCCTTACAGGTAGCAATGGAAGTAGACTCTCGATTTGTGATCGTTGGCACTGTAAAGAGTTGGACCTACTGAGCCACCCGGTTTGCAGTTAGTTTGTATGAGCCTGAACATTTGTACATTCCACAGGTGTCCCCTGTACATTTAGCAACTCTGCTTCTAGCCTCCATCATCTGAAACCCCTGGCAACTCCTCTCAGCCTCCCTCTCTTCATTGAAGATTTTCCTTTTAGTCAAATGCCTTCTCTGAGTCAATACTGATTCCACTTGACAATTGCTGCTGTGAGGCACCTCGAGCGGCTCTGCTACGGTCATAATGTGTTAAGATAAATGCTAGTTGTGGTTGTTGTTGTTATCATTCACCATACAGTTAAGTATAGACAAACCACAGTGAACCAATCAGCCTGCAACCCGAGCAGATTTGAACAACCATTGGATAAAACTTGAGCAAATAAAAACTGCAGAGGCTGTACGCTGACATCATTGAGGAAATATGTTTAAGTCGCCATTCATGATTTTAAGAAATCACAGAGCATCTCACAGCTGATTAAGTGCTCTTCAAATCTAGTTACTGCAGTGATGAAAAGGGATATGAAAACACATACTGAAATATACTGTGATGCTTGTGCTAATCTCCAGAGATAGGTTCACAAGGCAGCTGTGGAATTTAAACATTGAAAATTATATAAATCTGGGAATTACAGTAATGACGATTGTACATGCTTTGGATCATTGTAAGCGATGCCACTGAGGAACAGTCCCTAACTGATTTGGCTTGCATGTAACTTCATTCCAAATCAATGTGTTGACTCTGCCTGCTGAAATTCTCAATTAACCCTTTACTTTCCAACTGCAGCAGAGAAAAAAAAGTATAACTAGACACACTATCAGGCACCAGGCATGTTAAATGAATATTTTGCACAGTGGCCCCCTCAGAGTCCCTACTAGTAGCTGGGGAGAGCAGCTCCACAGATTAGCCAAGCCTAATTACACCCCAGAGACACACAGAGTGCAGTGAGCACGCACAGAAGGTCCCGAAGAGGAACTACAGAACATGTGGCGTAGTGGTGATCAGTAAGCATGCATTGGCTCTATCGGCTGACAAGTCAATGAGAATGGTAAGAGCTGAGAATATATTTTAAATCATAAGGCATAGGAGCCCAATTATGCTATTTGGCCCATCGAGTCTTCTCCACCATTTGATCATGGCTGATCCATTTCCCTCTCAACCTCATTCTCCTGCTTTCTCCCCATTACCTTTCATGCCCTGACTTATCAATCTATCAACCTCTGTCTTAAATACACCCAAAGACCCACCCTTCTTAGCTGCATGTGGGAATGAATTTCACAGATTCACCACCCTCCTCATCTCCATTCTAAATGGACGTCCCTCTATTCTGAGGTTATGCCCTCTGGTCCTAGGTTCCCCCAATACAGGAAACATTCTCTCTACATCCACTCTATCTAAGCCTTTCAACATTTGATAGGTTTCAATGAGACACGCCATCATTCTTCAAATTTCCACTAAGTATTGCCCAGAACCATCAAATGCTCTTCACATGTTAAGTCTTTCATTATTGTGAGTCTCCTTTGAACATTCTCCAATGTCAGCACATCCTTTCTTAGATAAGGGGTCCAAAATTGCTCATGATACTCCAAGTGGGGCTTCAACAGTGTCTTATAAAGCCTCAGCATTACTTCCTTGTTTTAATATTCTAGTTCTCTTGAAACAAATGCTAATGTTGCATTTGTCTTCCTCACTACAGGCTCAACCTTCAAGTTAACCTTCAGGAATTTCTGCACAAGGACTCCCAAGTCCCTTTGTACCTTGAATTCTTGAACTTTTCCCCCTGTTTTTATTCCTTCTACTCAAGTGCATGCCCATTCACTTCCCAACACTATATTCCATCTGCCACTTCTTTGTCCATTCTCTTATCCATCTAAATCCTTCTGCAGCCTCCCAACTTCCTTAAAACTATCTGTCCCTCCATCTACCTTTGTATCATCTGCAAACTGGGGCACAAAGCCATCAATTCCATCATCCAGCAAACATGAGGAAATCTGCAGATGCTGGAAATTCAAACAACACACACGAAATGCTGGTGGAACACAGCAGGCCAGGCAGCATCTATAGGGGGAAGTACTGTCAACGTTTCGGGCCGAGACCCTTCATCCAAATCATTGACATTCGATGTAAAAAGAAGTGGTCCCAACATCAAATCCTGCAGAACGTCACTAGTCACTAGCAGCTAATCAAAAAGGCTTCCTTTATTCCTCCTCTTTGCCCCCTGCCCATCACCAGCTCTCTATCCATGCTAGTATCTTTTCTGTATTACCACGGGCACTTGTTAAGCAGCCTCATGTGGGCACTTTGTCAAAGGCCTTATGAAAATCCAAGTACACAACATCCACCCACCGATTTTGCTTGTAATTTCCTCAAAGATTTCCCACAGATATGTCAGGATTCTAGGAAGATCATTAGTAATTCCATCAAAATCTCTTCAGCTGCTGTACCTCTTTTGGAACTTGGGGTGTAGTCCATTTGGTCCAGGTGACTTAACTACCTTCAGAGCTTTCAGCTTCCAAGCACCTTCTCCCCAGTAGTCGCTACAGAACTCACTTTTGCGCTCCCCCCATTATACTCAAACTTCCAGCCTACTGCTAGTGTCTTCCACAGTGAAGAGTAGTGCAAAAATACTTAATTAGTTCATCTGCCATTTCCTTGTTTCCCCTTTACTACCAGTCCAGCATCATTTTCCAGTGGTCTGATATCTACTCTTGCCTCTCTTTTACTCTTTATATAACTGAAAAAAAAATTGATATCCTTTTGGTTATTATTAGCCAGCTTACCTTAATATTTCATATATTCCCTCCTCTTGGTTTTTTAGTTGTCTTCTCTTGGGTTTTAAAAGCTTCCAATCCTCTAACTTCCCATTAATTTTTGCTCTATTATGTGCCCTCTCTTTTGCTTTTATGTTGGCTTTAACTTCTCTTGTCAGACACAGTTATGTCATCGTTCCTTTAGAATACTTCTACTTTGGGATCTATCCTGCATTATTTAAGTTATTCCCAGAAACTTCAGCCATTACTGTTCCTGCTAGTGGCCCCTTCTAATCTACTTTGGCCACTTCTCCTCTCATGCCTCTGTAATTCCATTGTAATAATGATACATTTGGCTTTAGCTTCTCCCCCTCAATTTTTATGGTTATTTCTATCATATTATGACCACTACCTCCTAAGGGTTCCTTTACCTTAAGCTCCCTAATCAAATCCAATACATTGCACAACATCCAATCCAGAATAGCCAATCCCTTAGTAGACTCACCCACAAGCTGCTTAAAAAAGCCATCTCATAGGTATTTAATAAATACTTTCTCTTGGGGTCCAAGATCTGCAGCAACTTGATTTTCCCAATCTATCCTCAATCCCCCATGACTATCGTAACATTGGCCTTTTGATATGCATTTTCTAACTCCCATTGTAATTTGTAGCCCACATCCTGGCTACTGTTTGGAGGCCTGTATATAACACCCATCAGGATCTTTTTACCTTGCAATTCATACAACAATTCCACACCTTCCAATACTATGTTGCCTCTCTCTAAGGTTTTGATTTCATTTTTTTACCAACAGAGCCACGTCAACCCCTCTGCCTACCTGCCTGTGCTTCCAATACAACCTGTATCCCAGCTATAATCTCCTTTCAGCCACGACTCAGTGATGCCTACAATGTTATACCTGCCAATCTCTAATGGTGCTACAAGACCGTCGACCTTATTCCATATACTGCATGTGTTCAAATAAAATACCTTCAGTCTTGTATTTGTCACCCTTTTGGTTTTGTCCCCCTGTTATACTGCAACTTATCCCACTATCTGCAATTTTGCCCTGTCACTTGCCTGTCCTTTCTGTCAGTCTCACTACACACTGCCTCTACTTGCATTCCAACTGCCCCATCCTCAGCCCTTTTACTCAGTTCCCCATCCGCCACCCAAATTAGTTTAAACCCTCTCCAACAGCTCTTGCAAAACTGCGTGCAAGGATATTGGTCTCACTAGGGTTCGGGTGTAACCCAAACCTTTTGTGCAGCTCAAACCTTCCCCAGAGTAGATCCCAATGATCCAGAAATCTGAAACCTGCATCAGTTCCTCAGCCATGAGTTCTTACACTCACTGGCACGTGGCACAGGCAGTAATCCAGAGATTTCCTCCCACATACTGGTTAGTAGGTTAATTGGTCATTGTGAATTGTCCTGTAATTAGACTGAGGGTTAAGTAGGTGAGTTGCTGGGCAGTGTGGTTCGTTGGGCCGGAAAGGCCTGGTCTGGACTGTATCTCTAAATTTAAAAAAAGAACAATTAAAGTGAGGAAGGGCCAGAATAAAGCACTTTAACTGCCAAGTGGATAATCTCGCTCAGTGTCATCTGGTATTCATAAATAATTAGACAGCTGGACTAAGGTAATAGCTAAGTCCAGCTATCTAATTATCTGAGGAGCCACACACAAATTGCTGGAGGAACTCAGCAGTTGAGGGAGCACCTATAGAGGGGAATAAACAGCCAAGGTTTTGGGCTGAGACCCTTCATGAGGACTGGAAAGGAAGGGAGAAGAAACCAGAGTAAGAAGGTGAGGTGGGGCGGAGGGGAAGGAGCACAAGCTGGCAAGTGATAGATGAAGCCAGGTGACGGCTACGCGGGTGAGTGGGCGAGGAGAATGAAGTGAGAAGCTGGAAGGTGACAGTTAGAAAAGGTAAAGGGCTGAAGAAGAAGGAACCTGATAGGAGAGGAGAGTGGACCATGGGAGAAAGGGAAGGTGGAGGAGTACCACAGGGTGAAGATGGGCATGTGAGAGAAAAGGGACGAAGATCCAGACTGGGGAATGGAAAAAGAGAGAAGGGGGAGGGGGGAGAAATTACTGGTAGTTAGAGAAATCGATGTTCATGTCACCAGGTTGGAAGCTACCCAGACTGAATATAACCTCTTGTGTTTATGGTGTAACCATCTCCGTTGAGTGATCACAAGAACTGACCTTTACAGCCAACTGGTGTAGAGAATTTCAAAGGTATGCTGTCCTCCAGGGGAAGAACTTCCCCTCACTCAGTTCTGGTCGTTGAATCCTTTATTCTGAAGCTGTACCCTGAACCGAGACTGCCCAGCCAGGATAAACATCCTCCCTGCTTCATCTCTCCTATTATTCTTCTAAATCCTTCTCTACAATTTGTTTGACAAATACATTCTTTCTTAGGTAGTGGAGACTATTATTTTATTTTTATTTTGACATAAAGCACAGAACCACCCAATTACACTCATGACTGACTTTCCTACTAACCCGTACACCTTTGGAGTGTTGGAGGAAACTGAAACACCTGATGGAAAACAATACGGTTGGGGGAGAACCTTTCAGGTTGGCACTGTAATCACGTTACACTATCCATTACCCTATCATGGATTTGAGTTGCGGAACACTACAATCCAGGTGCAGTGTCAGCAAGGGCTTACACAATCACAGTAAGATTTCCTTCTTTCTATGTTTATATCTCATAATATAAAGAATGACATACTAATTCCCCCTTTTGAATTTCTTAGTGCACTGGATATTAGGCCTCAGTAATTCGTGAACAAGCATATAGTATATACTCTATGTCCCTTTGAACATCAACTCTATCCAGTCTCTCACCATTTTATTGTATTGCCCTTGTTAAGATTTCCACTGGTACACCGTGAGGTATTTTATTTCAGCAGTGTTCTGCAAAAGCATTATGTCCTGCTAGTGAGAGTGTTTTGGCTTCAGCTAAAGGTAAGGAGCATATTGACCAAGTTCGGAATGTTGTGTCAGCCAGTCGGGGTTGTCTTAGTACGTGTTGTAACTTTCTGCCCAGTGGGATGCAAGGGAAGATTCCAGAGAGCTGCGCGGGATCAGATTTCTGAAGGACAGTAGCCTGGTTTGGGGTCTTTCAGTGGGAGCAGGGAGTGGGGCACAAGGAAAGATGCTGCTGAGTGCCATTTGAAGGAGAGACCCCATTGTAAGAATTGCTTTGTGCAGACAAATGGCTCCAAGGAGGAAGTGTCAGTACTCCTGAGCTAGCCAATTTGTTCAAGATGGTCTTTGAGGGAAGTTCAAATGTGGCTGTTGTCTTTCATGCAGAATGTGGGTTCAATGTTTGAGTAAAGCAATACACCTGACTAGTCCAGAAATGAGCTCCACTGTTTATGTGCACATTGGACTGGTTTAACTGTAATGGGAACTTCTATTTTCTTTCTGTAGCTGTTTGTTAAAGTGGAAAACTTGGTAAATATACTTTCTTCATAATTTTATACCAGTGTACAATCTGTCATTTCCTGGTGAACAATAACTATGCATGGGTCAGTATTTACAGAGCATTTGCTACAGTCAATGTTACTCAATTGGAACATCCTAACTTTCCTGATTGGTGGAACCCTGAATCATTCGGATTCTAGACATATATTGTTAATGAAAGGTGACCTTCTCACTGCTGAGTCATATGGCTGTTAGCAGAGCTGCCTAATGAGCTAAGTTTGTATATGAGCCCAGTGAGTGGACTGCATACTAAATACTTTGCTTTTCTCTTATGTGTATGTAAATGGATGAGCTCACGTGTTATATCTATATAACGTGATATATGCATGTTATATCTAATCTGCCCGGTTCTTGCCCGGCCTTCTCCATATTCATAATCCTGACCAGTTTAGTATTTTCAGCAAATATGAAAATATAACATTTCCACAGCTAAATAATTTCTTCAGGTTGTGTCTAGCCAGGACCCAAGCACTGATCCCTGTGGTAACTCATGTGTCGGAGACTCCCTACATGAGAACATCCAGAAGTTTCCCAATCTTTGCTTTTCATCCGATAAGCAAAAACTCCATTTTAAAAGGGAGTTAATCTGATCAACCTTTAGTTAGCAACCCCATCCCTCTGTATCTAGTATCTGCACTATAAACACTTTAAACCACTTTTTATAATGTTGTTTACATTGTAAATATATGGTGGTATTTATGTATCTACACACATTTTATTCCATATGCATAATTTGGTCTCTATAATTATTTATATATAATTCTTTATTCCTGTAGTTGTTCAGTGTTGTTTATTTTTGTTGCATGTCATACCAACACACCATGGCAACTTACTAATACATGTAAATTTATCTGATGGATAAAGTTAATCCTTGAAGCCATGTCAGTACATTGTCAACAGTTCTACATCATCTGTTGTTGCTGACCAGTCTTCAACATAGGGTCCTTATCAAAGGCCTTCCACAACCAATGCTTCCCCCTTATCTATTCTACAAACCAGTTTCTCATAGTCCTCCAGCTGATTAGTCAAACACTATTTTCTTTTTGGATATCCATGTTAACGCGGCTCAACCCTGTTAGGATATGCTTTAGAGAGGTTTCAGCCATTGATCCACCACCATTGTTAATCATTTATTTCCTTTTTTTTCCTCTCCCTCTTTTCTGAAATAGTAGAGTTAAATTTGCTACCTTCACCTTCATAGAAGCAATGCCAAAACCTATGGAAAAATGGATTAGTGTTCTGGTAAGTCTACTACATAAAAAGAACATAGGACATAGAACATTGAAAAGTACAGCACAGGAACAGGCCTTTCATCCTGCAATGTTTACACTAAAAAAAAATGCCAAGTGAAACAAAATCACTTCTGCCTATGTATGATGCATATCCTTCCTTTCTCTGCATATTCATGTATCTATCTAAAAGCCTTTCAAATGCCGCTATCATAAATACTTCTACTAAACAGCATGTCCCATCCACCTCCAACTTTCTGTGCTAAAAATCTTGCCCTACCCATTTCTGTTAAACTTTCCTCCTCTCACCATAAGTGCACATTCATTGGTATTTGACATTTCTGCCCTGGAGAAAAGGTGCTGATCGTCCACTCTATTTATACCTTGTAATTTTATGAACTTCTATCAGATATCTCCTGTAACCTCTGAGGCTCCCATAGAAATCAACCAAAGTTTGTCCAACCTCTCCTCATAGATCACAGATAGGATTAACTTGGTTGGTGACCTTCATTCATTCAGGAGGATTTGCCCCCTTATTTGAAGGTGGCTGTCCTCTGGCACATCGTCATTACCAGAGTTGTCAATCTTCAAGAGTAATTATGGCAAGCACAAGGCACTGTAGCACCAGTGCAGACAAGGCTTTTATTTAACGCTTCCATCAGAATGATATATCATCAAGGGATTTATAGAATCGGGGGTAAATCAGACAACATTGTGCATATGAAGAGACACTGTGATGCTTTCCATGCAGCAAACAAAACTACTAACAATTCTACTAAACATACCTTATCGGGAGTATGGTCACTGCAATCTGCAGCCTGCAATTGCCCAGTGGGAAGTGCGATTTGAACCCTCTGTACAACCTGGTGTTTTTGGGGTATCCTGAACCATTTGGTGAACTGGACTCTTGAGAATGCAGGTACGGCCGCGATGGCCAATGCTGGAGAGCTCTTGGGGCCAATGGAATCTTCGGGCTGGAATGAAGCAGTGGGGCCTGGGCTCAAGAATGGATAACAAACTGATGTTAGGTTGGTTTAAGCAGTAAAACAGATTAAGAACATTAAGGTTAGCTCTGGTTCCCTGTCCACAGATGTTCCCTTACCTGAAGAGCATTTTCCATTTTTATTGCAGATTTCCATCATCTATAGTTTTGTTTGCTTTTTGACCAGTGAAATAGACTACCAGTCAAGTCATCCTGTGTTGCTTTGTAGTTTGCAGATGTTGGTGGGTGGATGGGGTTTGAACAAAGTTAAAGAAAATTGGCTCCTTGAATTGCGAGCTGTCATTATGAATTGCTGATCTGTAGAGTCACTTCCCATTGGAGTATATTCTGCACAATAGTGCAAAGCTGATAAACAAATCTTCCTCTTTTCCAGTTGGTATAACTATGTAAACTCACAAGAAAGCAATTAGTCCTCCCAGTCTGAGACCATTCAAGGATAAGCTGTATTCACCACATACAATTACATGGATTAGGAATTTGCTGTGTTGGGCAGGTGCAACATATAATAAGAAACAACATTCAACAATTATATAGAATAAGGAATGACATATAAAAACTTACATATTAAAAAACTAACAATGTTAGAGGTTAAAGGTTGGATATGGAATAAAATGTGCATAAGCAAATAAATACCAGCATGTATTTACAAAGTTCAAAATAAATTTATTATCAACATATATGTAACATATATAACTGAGATTTATTTTCTTGTGGGCATACTCAATAAATCCATAATAGAACCAATGAAAGAATCAGTGTTAACAGCATTATAAAAAGTGGTTCTACATGTCTACAGTGCAGCGCAGTGATGGGGGAAATAGAGTGGGGTTGGAAGTGGGCTAATTAGAGTGATTGATCAGATTAACTGCTCTGGGGAAGAAACTATTAAGATGATATGAAGTATTTGTTTTATTGTCCCATGGAAGGAAGCTTTTAACTGATAGACCTTCCTGCTGATATCCATCAACCTTATTGGAAAGGAAGCCTTGCCATAAAACACATAAGTGGCCATTGTCCTAGCACTATATGTAAGGAAGTCCAAAGACTCTGAATACTCATCTGTGAAGAGATATGTTTGTGTGGTGTTTAACTGATTCCATGAGAGGGAAATGTCTTTCCTTAAATTGGTCTAGCGTGCTGCAAAGGCAGAGTAACTGTGGCAGGTTGTCATACTAGCTGACTGGTCAGCAAACCTGCCTCACCTGCATCCACCCTGCTTCTTTTACCAATCCAAACCATTCTTGTGGGGATGTTTTTGCTCTGGAAATAACTCATAAGGAATGGATTGGACAGAAAGTAAAATTTCCCCTTTGCTCCTGTAAGGAAAGAGTTACATTTGATACCTCCTTATATGCTAAAATGTGTAACGCCAAATGGAAGACAAAAGACAGTTAGCTGGGGATGTGCAAATGCTTTGAGAAAGTACAGGGGCTCTCTTCAGCATTATAGTGTTCAGTTCAATAAGTATAAGTGTACAAGATGTTGAGAGGCACTGATCGTGTGGATAGTCAGAGGCTTTTTCCCAGGGCTGAAATGGTTGCCACAAGAGGACACAGGTTTAAGGTGCTGGGGAGTAGGTACAGAGGAGATGTCAGGGGTAAGATTTTTTACTCAGAGTGGAGAGTGCGTGGAATGGGCTGCCGGAAACGGTGGTGGAGGCAGATACAATAAGGTCTTTAAAGAGACTTTTAGATAGGTACATGCAGCTTAGAAAAATAGAGGGCTATAGGTAAGCCTAGTAATTTCTGAGGTAGGGACATGTTTGGCACAACTTTGTGGGTCGAAGGGCCTGTATTGTGCTGTAGGTTTTCTATGTTTCTATGTCTATTATTTGAGTATTATTTTGCTTCTTTCTCTATTTCATTATGTTTTCTTCCTTTTTGTATTTCACTTTTTAAATAGTTGCAATAAAGTAATTTTTGCAATTTTTAACATGTGTAGAGTTCCTCCTTTGTGGATGCCGATTGCTGCTGAATCAAAAAAGAACAAGGAGCAGATTTTAAAATATTTTCATTTTAAGTTGCAGCATGTTAAATGCAGATAAAACTCCCTTTACATTAACCTGTCAAAGATTCCAGGCTAAGCAACGTCTTCAATGCAGAAGATAAGGAGGCAGGTAGGTTCATCAGAATACACGTGGAATAACAGTTCAGGGATCTTGTTTGCTGAACTTTGAAAGTGGGCTCTCACATTGTTAGCTTTGGTCATTCACTGTGTTTTAGTTTTCATATCCAATGGAAGATGGCACCAGCGAACAGTGCGACCAACAGCAGCATCCTTCCGACAGTCACAGAACTACTGTTTTTACTTCCTTTTTCAAACACAATTCTATTACTAAGCTGCCTGTGATTGGAACCTGTGATTTACTTTTTGATCGTGTGATTTTGGGCTGATTGAGCGGTCTGGCGCTTTGCTGTCTCTGTGAGATCGATGAGGTTTCAAGCAGAGTGTGCAGCTTGGAGACCAAGAAGCCTGCAGGTGATTCATCCATCTGACCTTTGCTCTTTGCATCTACCGTTACAAGCAGCTTTTGGTCTCCAACTTGAAGTTCATGCAACAACCTTAATGCATTCAGGTGAGGTTCTGGTTCTTTATACTCACAAAAGCCAAATGCTTGCAACTTTTCTTAAGTTCTTTGACCCTCTTCTGGCTTAAAGCCAAGCCACATGTTGCAAGTAACTGCCTGATTAACATATCAGAAGCTTTCTCAGATATGCTGCCACCAAAAACTGTAGTAGTTTTCATTACTTTTCTGATCCCTTTGAGCAGCAGGGTCCTTAATTTGTTCAATATGCTTTCCAACCAGAGACACAGAGGTTGGCACCAACGCCTGCTTGTCCTCTGTTGGGCAACGGTTCACAATGTATAGCTTAGGGAGAGTTGTGGCATCATCTAGCACCTTTCTTAATTCATTTTCAGTTGGCTTCATTGCAGGAATGTGGCATGCAAATTATGGATGGACTCCAATCATTTTGTAGTTGCCTCAGCCAATCACGACCTCACAATGCTGATCCTCCGTTTTTATCACATACAAGCTCAATGTGGCTCGTTGGTTGTTCTATTTCATTGTAACGGATGTCGTTCCCACCGGAGTTATCCTTCCTCCAGTATAAGTTGGATATCTGCAGCCATCAGTTTAGTATCTTTGAAGTACCTTTCAAACTCCATTTTTGGAATGACTGTAACAGTTGAATCAGTGTCCAATTTCATTTTAATTAATTTACTATTCACTTCTGGCATAAGCCATATTGTTCATTTATTGCTAATTTTCAAACTGTAAATCTCAAGGCTGCACAGTCCTGTGTCACTCTCATCATTGTCAGATTTTTCATCAACAGTATACAGATTAGTGCTCTTTTTTAAACGGTAACTTGACTTGTCATCTTTTTCTCTTTCCTGTGCAGACCATTTATTTTTTTCTTCCTGACATGCTCCTTGTACATGTCCTACTTTGTTGCATTTTCTGCGAGTTTTGCCTTTAAATTTGCATTTGTTTGGTGAATGTGAGCCCCTGCCAGAGTGGTAACACAATTTGTTCAGCCAGGCCGGTTTCTGTTTAGAATTTGCAATTTTGTTCACACTCACTTTCATTCCTGACTGCAACTCAATTGCGTCTCTGCTGTTTCTATTGAAACAGCAATTTTCAGTGCCCTTTTACAAGTAAGCTGTGCTTCAGTTAGGAGCCAGTTTTGAATGCTTTATTTTAAGATTCCACAAACCATCTCTCAGTGTATCATTAAGCCCATTACCAAACTGACAATGCTCAGATTATCTCTTCAATTCAGCCATGTATGCTGGAAAGGACTCCCCTTTCTTTTCATTTTGCTTAAAATGTGCACGCATTACTTTTACAATAGCAGCAAAGCTAATTTCTGCTGGTTCGGTTGGAGCAGTCAAACTTTGAAGAAAACTGCATGCCTTTAAACCAAATGCATTCAGCAAAATTGGCAGTCACTTTTCATTGAGTATTTCATTTGCTTCAAAATACAGTTCCAATAGTTCAGTATAGATGAGCCAGTTACTCATTGTGTAATCAAACCTGTCAATCTTTTGGATGTAGCCAGCCATTTCTGATTTTATTTAATGATTATTATCATCTAGTATTCACTCATGAAATCTTCCATTTATAGCCTTTTTATTTGCTCAGCATAACAAAACTTTCAGTTTCCAGGTATATTTACATTTCTTCCCCACACAGATATCAGTTATCAGAACGCTTCCATCAAAGTATAGGCATCATCACCATGTCCTATACAAAAGCCCTTATTAGTATAGCAGACAGGTTTACATCTACATACTGCAGAAAAGGTTGCTATGTTTTATGAAAACTACTTGTTTTTGAGTGTACTATACACGTTAAAAAGCCCAAAGGAATGTATTCCATGATTAATTTTCGCCAACCAGAAAGTCCAGCGGCCTTTTCGGATATCTAACAAAGTAAAATGTTCTTTATTGCACAAAAAGTCAGGATGTTAAAATGTTTTTTCTGATGTGCATTAATAATACGACTGCTGGATAAACCTAAGAGAAACGACACAGGGTCCAGTTCAAGCTCCATCTTCAGAACCGTTTGCATTTCACCCAAAATATCACTCCAGTATGCCTGAAGTTTGGGACAAGTCCAGAAACAATGGGTGAGAGTTCCATATTTACTTTACAGTTAGAACACATTGGAAAACCCCCGTCTTAAATTTTGAAAGATGACCTGGAGTCAGATGGGCTGAACGCAGAATTCTGAGTTGCAATGCTTTAGTTGTATTACAAAATGTAATTTTCTTTGCATTATTACAGATGTCTTCTCACATTTCAGCTGTAATTTCTACTCCCAGCTCTTCCTCCCAGACCCTTCCCAGCTGCTCAACCTCTCCACAAGAACATTCCCTCAGGATGCTGTAAAAAGTACTAATGGAGACTTCACCCTTAGAACACCATTTATAGCCTTTAAAAAAAAACTTGATTGTGTCTTCCCTTCTGAAGACTGACTGTCCAGGTGCTGGGCTGTTTCCTTTAAATTCGACCATTCCTCGCAAATTGCTTTTAGTTCAAATGTTTCCATAAGACCGTTAGACACAAGGAGCAGGATTAGGCCATTCAGCCCATTGAGTCTGCTCCACCATTCCATCATGGTTGATCTCGGATCCCACTCAGCTGCCTTCTCAGCATATCCTTTGATGCCCTGACCAATCAGGAAATGATCAACCTCTGCCTTAAATATACCCATGAACTTGACCTCCACTGCAGTCTGTGGCAGAGCATTCCAGAGATTCACCACTCTCTGGCTAAAAAAAAATCCTCCTTACCTCTGTTCTAAAAGGGTGACCCTCAATTTTGAGACTGTGCCCTCTAGTTCTGGATACCTCCACCATAGGAAACATCTTCTCCAAATCCACCCTTTTCAACATTCAATAGGTTTTGATGAGAACACCCACGTTCTTCTAAATTCCACTGAGTAAAGGCCTAAAGCTGCCAAATTCTCCTCCTATATTAACCCCATTCATTCCTGGAATAATCTTCGTGAAACTACTCTGGACTCTCTCTAATGACAACACATCCTTTCTGAGATATGAGGCTCAAAACTGTTGACAATACTTCAAGTGCTGCCTGACTAGTGTCTTAGAAAGGCTCAGCATTATCTCCTTGCTTTTATATTCTTGAAATAAATGCCAACATTACATTTGCCTTCTTTGCCACAGACTCAACCTGTAAATTAACCTTCTGCGAGTCTTGCATGAGGACTCCCAAGTCCCTCTGCACCTCTGATGTTTGAACCTTCTCCCCATTTGGATAATAGTCTGCACCATTGTTCCTTTTATGAAAATGCATTATCATATTTTTCCCAACACTGTATTCAATCTGCCACATTTTTGCCCATTCTTCCAATTTGAAGTCTTGCTACAATTGCATTGCTTCCTCAGCACTACCTACCCCTCCACCTATCTTCGTATCATCCACAAACTTTGTCACAAAGCCATCAATTCCATTATCCAAATCATTGAGAAACAATGTGAAAAGTAGCGGTCTTAATACTGACCTGAGGAACAGCACTAGACACCGGCAGCCAACCGGAAAAGGCTCCCTTTACTCTCATTCACTACCTCTGCCTGTCAATCATTCCTCTATCCATGCAGTATTTTCCCTGTAATGCCATAGGATTTTATCTTGTTAAGCAGCCTCACGTGTGGTACCTTGACAAATGCCTCTGAAACTCCAAGTAAATGACATCCACTGCCTCTCTTTTGTTTACCCTGCTTGTTACATCCTCAAAGAACTCTAACAGATTTGTCATGCATGATTTCTCTTTACAGAAACCATGCTGACTTTGACTTATTTTATCACTAGTCTCCAAATACCCCGAAACCGCATCCTTAATATTAGACTCCTCCTGTACTTCAACGGGCTATTAGCTGTCCCAGGTTCGTTTTAAAAATACCTCGTAGCCAATGCTATGTTTGGTAACTTCAAAACATTAAATTAACTCAAATGAAGGTCAGAATCTGAGAATACAGGTCTAATTTAGTTAAACCCATATTTCAGACCCTCTGCATCTTCCCTTGAATTAATTTATTGTTTTTACTTACAAAACATAACACTGTAGTTTGATGTTTTATATTCTGTGTTTTCATTCGATCTTTGCTATTTGTGTGACTTGCTTTTTTTGTTTGCATGTTGAGTGATGGTTTCTCTTTGATGGGCTCCATGATGTTTCTTTGTTTTGTGGCTGTCTGTGGGGAGATGAATACTTCTAATCTTTGAATATTTGTTCATCCTTTCTGTTGCTGTTCCTTTTTGTGCTCTGGGCGGCATTTTTTTTTGCCGTTTCCTGAGCCGTTGTCTGTTCTTTTCTTATGAGGCCAAGTTGCTAGCTTGATGCCCAGAGGGCTGCTGGCTGGAGGAATTGGACAGGGCACCTTGAGGGCAGGCAGCAACAAGCTTGGGCACATCTGCCATCATGGTAGGTCATCGGAACCGGCACCACAGAAAATCCAGGTTCTGTTGTGAGCCTGAAAGGCTGGAGGGGGAGAGGAATAGACCCACTGGAGTGCCTCAGAGCGCATGGCTGCTGGCACGTACATGCAGTTATCAGGTGTGTCAGCTGAAACAGGCTCAAGCTGTCAGGCCAGGTGGATCTGGTTCTCACAGTCCTAGGCAACTGGGGAATGTATCTGAGAAAATGGGATGATAGGCTCAGGGTCGATCTCTGTTTCCACCAGGTGGAACAGTTGTGCCAGGGTGTCCACCTTAGTGTCCTTGGAACTGGGTTGGTAGGAGATGGAGAAGTTGAGTTGCTTTAAGAGGATGATGTGGTTCAGTTGGCAGGTTTATTGAATTAATTCTACTAAAATGAATATCCTGATGTAGGGTCTCGGCCTGAAACGTCGACAGTACTTCTCCCTATAGATGCTGCCTGGTCTGCTGTGTTCCACCAGCGTTTTGTGTGTGTTGTTGTTTGAATTTCCAGCATCTGCAAATTTCCTCGTGTGTATTTCCAACTAGCCTGGATAAGAACATAATAGATGTAATTTTTAATTTGAAAACTTTTGAAAATGGCTCAATATCTTATATTTATGGTCTGTTGGGATTGAGAATAGCTCCTTTAGATAAAATTAAAAAAGATTGGGAAAAGGATTTACAGACTTCATTATCTGATGAGCCCTGGAGGGTTATTTTCAAAATGTTTAATTCTTCATCATTATGTGCTCATCATTCCCTTCTACAATTTAAAGTAGTACATAGGGCTCATATGTCTAAAGACAAGCTCTCTCGCTATATTGCAGATATATCTCCTTACTGTGACAGCTGTAATAATGGAGAGGCTTCATTAATTCATATGTTTTGGTCATGTTCAAGCCCTGAAAAATATTGGAAAGATGTATTCCAAACTTTTTCTGTACTTTTTAAAGTTAGTTTTAAGCCCAATCATTTGACTGCCTTATTTGGTAATGTTGAGGAAAGAGTTATAATTTTGGAGCCTTCTCATTCGCGGGTACTGGCTTTTATTTCTCTTATGGCTAGGAGGGCGACCTTGCTTAAATGGAAGGAGATTCCCCCCCCCCCCACACACATGCTCAATGGTTATGTGATGTTATGTCATGTTTAAATTTAAAGATTTGTTGTTCGATTTCTGATTCTAACCAAGATTTTCAAATGTTATGGGGCCACTTACTTAACTATTTTAAAAATCTTTGAATTGTTATTAACATATAGATCTGGGCTAATATTATAAAACACTATCTGGTAAAGTACTCTTCCTTTTTTCTCTTGTCTTTTTTTACCAACCAGCTTTGTCTTGGTAGGGGGTGTAGATTTTTTTATAATATAATTAACCATACTATTGTATTTCATCATTCAATTAATTTTATTTGATTGATCAGCAATATGGGATACTGTGATTGTATCAGTGTGATTTATATATAGTGCATTTTGTGCTATCTTATTTTTATTTATAATAAGCATCATTATGAATTCTGTATTTGTGTATATGAAACTTAATAAAAATACTGGAAAAGAAATATTGGCCCTCCTAGCCATAAGAGAAATAAAAGCCAGTACCCGCGAATGAGAAGGCTCCAAAATTATAACTCTTTCCTTCCAAAATGGTAAGGGGGCCTAAGGGGATGTTAGTGTGCATCATTTGGCACGGACCAGAAGGGCCGAGATGGCCTGCTTCCATGCTGTAATTGTTATATGGTTATATCATTGCAGACGAAAATGAATGAGGCAGAAGGTAGGTTAACAGGAACCCAAGAGTGCTGTACTCTTTGATGGGAGGTAGGAATAGGTGCAAAGGAATTGAATTTACTGAGGAGGGTGGAATGCTGTTGAGAGGCCGGCCAAGTGGCTGTAGTGTCAGGAATAAAATCACCTGGCACTCATAACAGCTGCCAGTATACCAATTCAGATGAGGACGAATGCAGGTCCTCTTTTGGAGCTGTTTGAGTCCAAGCAGGACCCACGGGAGAGGATCATCCCAACAGTCATCCATCAAAGAAGCTCTCAGAGCAGCCTTTAAAGAGCGGTGTAATGACCTGCATAAACCATTGGACTGCGGGTGATACACCGTGGTGTGATGTAGCCTAAAGCCAAGGTTCTGGGCCGTTGCAACCCAGAGTTCTGATATGAATTGGGGACGGTGGTCAGAGGAATTATCAGGTGGGGTGCCAAACTGAGCAACGCAGCTGCTGATGTACACCTGAGCCACTTCTGTGGCTGACATTGATGATAGAAAGATGACCTCTGGCCACCTGGTGGTATAGTCCAACATGGTAAGGAGGTGCATGAAACTGCAGAAGATGGGGGAAGAGGACCAACAAGGTCCACACGGAAGTGGTCAAACCATCGCTCAGGGACCTCGAAAGGTGCCCATGGCGTCTGGATACGATGGCTAATTTTTACCCACTGGCACACCACACGGACCGCAGTCCAATCATGCATCTCCTTTCTAAGGCCGTGGCACACAAACTTTAGTGCAACAAGTTTCTGTGAGTCCTTCCAGCCTGGATGCGAGAGGCCACATATGAAGTTAAAACAGTTGGCCTCCAATTTGTGGACGCCAGTTGATACATCACACAAGAGAGAAATCCCAGCTTCCCCAAACTTAATGTCAGCCAACCTCAGGCCCCTGACTGCTATTCGGTAAGCCTGGACCTCTGGGTCTGCAACTTGATTGGATGCCATGTTGGCATAGTCAACCCCCAGGTGTGTGGCCTGAATGGCTGGCCATGACAGGCAATCAGTCACAGCATTATTTTTCCCTTTGATATCTAATATATCAGATGTGAACTCTGATATGTAGGCCAGGTGGCATTGCTGCCGTGCAGACCAAGTTTCTGATATTTTGGCCATCACCTGCGCCAGGGGTTTGTGGTCAATGAACACTGTGAAATGGCGACCCTCTAGAAGAAAATGAAAATGGTAGACAGACAGTTAGAGACCGAGAAGTTCACGGTCAAACGTGCTGTACATCCTTTCGGTTGGGGGCGGGGGGGCGGTGGAGCTGCCGGCTGAAGAAGGCGAGCGGCTGCCACACGTCTCTGCCCAACTGCTTATGCACAGCACCCACGGCACAGCCTGAAACATGAGTAGTAATGACTGTGTCTGTTAGGGAGCGAGTGTGCCATTAGAAAAAGCTCGCTTAGAATCATCAAATGCCCTGTTCAGGTCTGTTGACCAGTCAAGCACTTGATTAGGGGTATTGCCACTAAACAGGGGGAAAATAAGTTTAGCAGCTCATGGAATGAAGCATTGATAGAAATTTACTATACCTAAAGGCTCCTGTAGTTTTTCCATAGCGTGGAGTGGTGGGAAATCCCTAATAGCGGCTACTTTTGATGGGAGGAGTTTCACACCTTCTGCAGAGATGCGATGGCTGAGAAAGTCAATAGTTGACAATCCAAGCTGGCACTTAGCAGGGTTAATAATCAACCCTAGTGTGTTTAAGCACTTGAAAAGTGTGCGGAGATGAGATATGCATTTGGATTTGGATGCATTGGCAACAAGTATGTCATCCTGGTAAACTAAAAGGAAATCTATGTCTTTTAAGTCCATCAGCTGTTGAAAAGTCTCTGCTACATTTTTCAGCCCAAACGACATGTGTAGAAACTCAAAGAGGCAAAACAGGGTTATCACAGCTATCCTAGGAATGTTCTCCGAACACACAGGCCTCTGATAGTAGTCTCTAACTAGAACGCCTTTGGAAAAAATTAACTTTCCAGCTAAACATTGCCGGAAAGTCTTGAATGTGTGGGGCCAGGCAACAATTGGGGTGGTGGCCTTGGTAAGGAATCAGAAATCACCACTTGGGCAGCAACCATCATCAGACTTTGGGGCCATATGAAGGGGCGAATCCCAGGGGCTATTTGATCAGCATACAATGCCGTGTCTTTCCATGTTGGCAAACTCAGCCTTCGCAGTTTGCCAGCTTTTCAAAATCCAGTCTACATGCGTGGGCATGGACTGGTGGGCCAGTTGTAGAGATCTGGTGCTCAACCCCATGTTTTGTGACTATAGTGGAGAGTGTGGGCTTGGTGAGGTTTGATAATTTTCCCAGCAGTTGAGTAAACCCACATGCCGTGGTGCATGTGCTTGACAGAGTCGTTGTTGGGAACTTGCTAGGGGAGCAGGGTAATAACCTAAAGTCTTTGGCATCCACAAGCTGGTTGCTCTTAAGATTGACTAATAGACCTTGGGCACACAGGAAATCTGCAGCGAGCTACTTTCGCCAGGCTGAAGTCCGGTACAGTAGAGCATCGTCGGTCGTGTCCCGTTAAGTCTGGATTCTGCTGCCACTGGCGGCCTCCAGTCCGATTTCTTTGTTCATTGCCTTCTCATCAATAGGCGATACTGGCTGCATACTCACTTGAGCACCCGTGTCGCGCAGGAAGCGTTGCTCTGAAAGGGTGTCGGGAATGAACAGTAAGCATTGCTGGCAGCTAGCGGTCACAGAGTTCACAGTCCTCTGTGTTGGCAATGTCAGAGCTGCAAGGCAGTTGGCATTTCCTAGTGTTCATTCCAAAGCGAGCGTGGTAAAAACATAGGCCTGGCATCATCTCTCTTGCAGCTGTGGACATCCTTATGTTGGGGGCCTTGCTGATCGGGCACATTGAGGCAGGGAAAAGAGGAGTGATGCACTGCTGCCTAGCTGAGTGTAGATTATCACCTTTTAGCAAGCTCTCTATAGCCCTTCTTGAGTGCATTAGCAAAGGCTATGAGAACTCGATCGGGCATTTGCTGCATGAAGTATTCTTTAGAAATAAAACAAGGATGCTGATTTCCCGTGAGATAAAGCATTATTTCTGAAGGTTTAGCATTGCTGAGGCTGGGTAAGGAGAGCAACTGTTTGGCACACTCAGACTCCGACTGTCTGTACAGGGTGAGTTTTCAGCCACTGGTATTTATCGTGTTCAGGCAGGTGTTCCAGTGGAATCACCACTCTCACAGCCATGGGCTTTCTGAGTGATACCACCACATAGTTGAATTTGGTGTGGTCCATGGTGATTTTTGCAGCTCGAATTGGGGCTTGCCTTGGAGAAACCAAGCGAAGGTACTTTGCTCCCAAAACTCCGGCAGTTTCACCAACATGTTCAATAACTCTGGAATTAGAGCATCGGGGTCACCTATGTAGGATTTTCACGAATTAAACAATCTGAGGCACTTTATTATTAAGAGAAAACCATGACAACTCATTTACTGAACTCCAAAAAGCAACACAATATGTGATAAAAGTATATTATGTAATTACATAATCATGTCAGACCCGTCTCTTAAAGTGAACCCTGACTCAATGTTGGGGGATTTGTTTTGTTCATTTTTGTACCAATTACATTACCCTACAATCCTATCACCAAACATATACTTACCCAACCCCCACCCCCTCCCATCCCCATTCTCAGCAGGGATCGCTCCCTGTGTGATTTCCCTGTCCATTCATCCCTCTCCATTAATCTCCCTCCTGGCACATCTGCGCAAGCAGCCGAAGTGCTATGCCTGCCCATTCGCTTTCTCCCTCATTCAGGGCCCAAACTGTCCTTCCAGGTGAGGCAACACTTCAGCTGTGAATCTCCTGTGTTTGTCTATTATACCTGGTGCTCCCAATGCAGCCTCCTCTACATTGGTGAGGCCCATTGTAAATTGGAGGACGACTTTGTCGAGCACTTCCGCTCGATCTGACAAAAGCGGAATGTCTCAGTGGCCAAACATTTTAATTATGATTCCCACTCCCACTCCGACATGCCAGTGCCATGGCCTCCTCGTGCCAAGATGAGGCTACCCTCAGGGTGGAGGAGCAACACTGTCTGTGTAGCCTCCAACCTGTTGGCATGAATATCGATTTCTCTTTCCAGTAAAAAGTGTTTACATCACCCTCCCCTCTTCTAATCCCCACTCTGGCCTCTCACATCTTCTCACCTGCCCATCACCTCCTCCTTCCTTTCTCCTATGGTCCACTCTCCTCTCCTCCCAGATTCCTTCCCCTCCTGCCCTTTATCTTTCCTATCTACCTTCCTTCACCTATCACCTTCCAGCTCTCCTGCTTTCCCTCCCTGCACCTTTTTATTCTGGCATCTTCCCCCTTCCTTTCCAGTCCTGAAGAAGGTTCTCGGCCTGAAGCATCAACTGTTTATTCATTTCCACAGATGCTGGCTAGCCAGATGAGTTCCTCCAGCATTTTGGATGTGTTGTTTCGGATTTTCAGCATCGGCAGAATTTCTCATGTTTATGATCTGCCAACAATAGTTGGGTCATCAGCAAATTTATAGATAGCATTTGAGCAGTGCCCAGCAACACCGTCATTGGTGTAGAGTGAGTAAGAGCAGTGGACTGAGCTTGCATCCTGGAGATGTGCCATTTGCTTGACATCCAGCAAGCCATTGGGTCGAATGATGGAGTATTGATAGATTTGCAATAAGGGATAATGGCAAGGGGTGTGCTGATTCTGGTGATCTGAAGTTCCTGGTTTCCCAGAATCAAATTGGATGACGACAAACTTGACTGACGCTGGTGGTCCTAGAAGCAAGCAATGTTAATCACCTAATGCAGCTGACTGTGCTGTAGATGCTTCATGCTTTTCTTTTGTATTAATTTGCTACCAGTAATTTTGTTCATATGGGGGAACAATAAGAATAATATTCAATAGTCCAGAAAATCTGTTGTTACAGCACCACCAAAATCTTGAAAGCTCCACAGTCATCTAGTCCAACAACTGAATATCCCAGCCCATCCCAGGCAAAGCCCTCCCCATCATTAAGCACAGCTACAAGGAGCACTGCCCAAAGAAAGCGACTTCTATCTTCACAGCCATGCTGTCTTCTTGGTGCTTCCTTCAGGAAGGAAGTACAGGAGCCTTAGGTCCTACTACCAGGTTCCACAGATTTAACCTACAACCATCAGTTTGATACCCTACATTCTGATCAGGGTGGATAACTTCATTCACCTCAACTCTGAACTGATTCCACAAATGACAGATTCACTTTCAAGCACTCTACAACTCATGTTATCAGTATTATTCATTAACTTCCTTCTTACTTATTTGCAAATCTGTCTTCTTTTGCACATTGGTTGTCTGTCAGTCTTTGTAGTTTTTTATTGATTCTATTGTATGCGCGTAGTATAATAAATAAGGTGGATGATCTTGTTGCAGTATTACAGTTTGACAGGAATGATGTTGTGGCCATCACTGAATCATGGTTGAAGGATGGTTGTAGTTGGGAGCTGAATGTCCAAGGTTACACGTTATATCAGAGGGATAGGAAGGTAGACAGAGGGGGTGCTGTGGCTCTACTGGTAAAGAATGGCATCAAATCAGCAGAAAGATGTGACATAGGATTGGAAGATGTTGAATTCTTGTGGGTTGAGTTAAGAAACTGCAAGGATAAAAGGCCCTTGATGGCAGTTGATGGCCTCCCAACAGAGGCTGGGAGGTGGACCACAGGTTACAACAGGAAATAGAAATAGACTCTTGCATTTCTGGGAAAAATGAGGAAGGTGCAGGACATGTGTATTCCAAAAATGAAAAAATACTCAAATGGTAAAATAGTACAACCCTGGCTGACAAGGGAAGTCAAAGCCATTGTAAAAGCAAAAGAAAGGGCACACAAGAAAGCAAAAATTAGTGGGAAGATAGAAGATTGGGAAGTTTTTAAAAACCTACAGAGAACAACTAAAAAAAATTAGGAGGGAAAAGATGAAACATGAAAGCAAGCTGCAAACAACATCGAAGTGTATAGTAAAAGCTTTTTCAAGTATATTAAATATAAAAGAGAAATGAGAATGGATATAAGACTGCTAGAAAATGAGGCAGGAGAAATAATAACGGGGGACAAGAAGATGGCTGATGAACTACATGAGTATTTTGCATCAGTCTTCACTGTGGAGGACACTCACAGTATGCTTGATGTTGTAGTGTGTGAAGGAAGAGAAATGGGTGCAGTTACTATTACAAGAGAGAAGGTGTTCAAAAAGCTGAAAGACCCAACAGTAATATAAGTCACCAGGTGAACTGCATCCTAGGGTTCTGAAAGAGGTAGTGTCAGAGATTGTGGTGCAATAGAAATGATCTTTCAGAAATCATTGGACTCTGGCATGGTGCCGGAGGACTGGAAAATTGCAAATGTCACTCCACTCTTTAAGAAACGAGAAAAGCAGCAGAAAGGAAATTATAGACTAGTTAGTTGGACCTCAGTGGTTGAGAAGGTGTTAGAGTCGATTGTTAAGGATGAGGTGATAAAGTACTTGGTGACACAGGACAAGATAGTACAAAGTCAGCATGGTTTCCTTCAGGGAAAATCCTGCATGACAAACCTGTTGGAATTCTTTGAGGAGATTACAAGTAGGATAGATAAAGGGGATGTTGTATATCTAGACTTTCAGAAGGCCTTTGGCAGCTGATACGAAGATTGGTGGAGGGGCAGGTAGTATTGAGGAAACAGCTAGGATGCAGAAGGACTTAGACAGACTAGGAGAATGGGCAAGAAAATGGAAAATAAAATACAATGTTGGAAAATGCATGGTCATGCACTTTGGTAGTAGAAATAAATGTGCAGACTGTTTTCTAAATGGGAAGAAAATCCAGGAATCTGAGATGCAGAAGGACTTGAGATTCCTTGTGCAGAACACCCTGAAAGTTAACTAACAGGTTGAGTCAGTGGTGAGGAAGGGAAATGCCATGTTAGCATTCATTTCAAGAATACTGGAGCAGGGATGTGATGCTGAGGATGTGATGAGGATGAGGATGTGATGCCAAGACACTGATGAGGCCTCAGCTTGTGTATTGTATACAGCTTTGGTCTCCTCATCTTATAAGAGATGTGCTGACATTGGAGAGGGTCCAGAGGAGGTTCACAAGGATATTTCCAAGAATGAAAGTGTTACCATACAAGGAATATTTGATGACTCTGGGTCTGGATTGCTGGATTGAGAAGGATGAGGGGGATCTCATTGAAACCTTTCGAATGTTGAAAGGCCTCAACAGGGTAGATGTGGGAAGGATGTTTCCCATGATGGGAGAATCTAGGACAAGAAGGCACAGCCTCAGGATTGAGGGGCGCCCTTTCAAAACAGAGATGCGGGGAAATTTCTTTAGCCAAAGGGTGGTGAATTTGTTGCCACATGTAGCTGTGGAGGCCGGGTCATTGAGTGTACTTAAGGCAGATACTGGTAGGTTTTTGATTGGACAGGGCATCAAAGGTTATGGGGAGAAGGTCCGGAACTGGGGTTGAGGAGGAGGTAGCAATAAGGATCAGCCATGATTGAATGGCAGAGCCGAGGCCTGATGGCCTAATTGTGCTCTTATGTCTTATGGTATTTCTTTGTTCTACTGAGAATGTTTGCAAGAAGATGAAGCTCAAGGTAGTTTATGATGACATATACATAATTTGATAAGAATTTTGGTTTGAACTTTGAGATATTTGGAGATTGGCCACTTTCTCTTCTTTTGGGTCATTCACCAAGCAGATTCTGTTTAACAGCACCGTCTGAGTTTGTGAAATGACTAATTTGTTCAGTGATGCTAACAGATATGGTTCACATTGAAGAGTTGCAATATTATACATGATAACTATAGATGATGAAGCATTACAGAGAGGAAAGGAGGGTTCAGGATCCGATGTTGTTTACCCTCAAAGAGATGAGAAATCAACAAAGGAAACAGTGAATGTTCTGAACAAAACACTCCAAATACCTTGCATATGAATTTGTAGAGTTGCAAATCTGATGTGACTGTTTATAAAGTCAGAAGGCTAGAAACCTATTAGCCTAACCCCGATTAAAGCAAAAATATGCAGTTGCTGAAAATCAGTAGCATAAGAGATAATACTGGGAATATTATCTCAGTACTTCATCGATTGTTATAAACTTATTAGCTTGTCTGATGTTTGTCTATTCAGATTTAAGCCTAATATTGATACTGGCAAATTTCTGAATGCTGTAATGTATAACAAAACAGATATTTATTTTAAAAAGGGAATTTAATTCAAGATTAAAATCAAGGATTTGTTAAAAGCAATTTTGGCATTACTTTAACGGAAGGAAATTTTATAAAGACATTAACAGGAACAAGGGAATAATTGGCAGAGGCAAAGAAGGAACATTCAGGAATTAAATTATAATTTAGAGATATAACAATAATCAGCATCCTTCGAAGATAGTGCATTAGTTATTTAAGACACAGATCCTTATTGCACAGATCATTGCTTGAAGACACCTGGTTATTGATGGAGGCTTTCTGAATATGCTTTACCAGAGAGGAGGAACTACAAAGCTTTATGAAGGAGCTCCAGAGTCTGGAGGTGCAAACAGCAGCGGTGAAGCAGACAACGGGGGAAACATTCAAAATGCTAAAGATGGAAGGATATAAAATTCTCAAAGTTTTAAGGAAGAAAATTGTCATATAATTTTTGGCATGTAATAAACTATTGATAATGGGAATGCATCAAATGTTATATAGAAAGTCAGCAAAATGAATTTGATTAAGGATCACATGGAGACTTACTGATAACAATGCGGCATACAGTTATAATTTAGAATTTGTTTACATAATGGAAAACAAATGGTTGTCTTATGGATGATGTTACAGAACAGAGGAGTTTCTTCTCGATAGCCTTATCCGATTTTTCTATGATCAGTGTCGGGATGGATATTCAAATTTATTGTTGTTGTTAACATACATACACAGGGTATACAGGTACAAATGCTGTGAAAATTAGTTTTTTTGCTGTAGAAGTATGATACATTTGTCATAGTCCTGTCTGGCAATCCCCCATCTTGCTATTATCTCCTTAATTGGGCCTTAATCCCCTCATCTGATTCCCAATTGTTCCCAGCTCCATTATTACAGCGCAGCTAGTGTCCCACCAGGGAACGCAGGATAAGAACCCTGGAGTCACAGCAATGAGCTGCCAGTTCGTTGGTTGATTCTAGTGTACGTAAATCTCATTTCCTGATCCCTTATGACTGTTAGTTCCTAGCTCCGCACCATTCCCTGGATATTCTACGTGAACCTTGTCTCTGAGTAAAGACTCTCAGAGTCCACTTCCGTTAACTCCTCTTGACTCTGTCTCCGTGCCTGTGTCCTGCACATGGGTTCGTCCCCAGTCACATCCTTGCAACAGAATGAACTGGCCAAGAATGAATGCAGTGGACACGGACCCCATGCAACAGGCCCTCGTCAGGGCTCTCTACTGGGCTTACGTGATCAACTGCTCAGAGAAATCATGGAAAATCTTTGTGCCCTGTCCGAGGATGTAAAGAAGGTCAATAAGCAGGTTGACCGGGTTTCTGCTCCCCTTACTCCGACCCTTACAAGACCCCAGTCTGACCAAACTGCACAGCCTGGGATGGCAATGCCCTTTGGGTTGGCAACCCAATCGTCTTGAGAGCCGTACGTACCTGAACCAGAATGCTATGCTGGGGACCTAGGAAAGTGCTGGGCCTTCTTACTACAAAGCTCCTTGGTTTTTGAGCAACAGCCATGTACATACACCTTGGACAGATCGAAAATTGCATACATCATGGGACTGTTATGAGGGGATGCCTTAGCATGGGCCACATGATCTGGTACAACTGGCCAGAGATATGTTCCTCCCTCTGCTCCCTCATCTCTGAAATGAGGAAGGCTTTTTAATAGCCCATTCACGGTAAGGACGCTAGTAAGTGCCTGCTAACTCTCTGTCAGGGTTCGCGAAGCGTAGCGGAATACTTCATAGAGTTCCGAACATTAGCAGCCAACTCTGGGTGGAATGACAAGACACTACGGCAAAACAGGAAGTGTTTGCCAGGGTCTCTCAGACAAGATAAAAGATGAATTGGCAGTGAGGGATGATGCGGACAGTCTGGACTCTGGTCTTTCTAGCTACTAGGCTAGATAATCAATTTCAAGAGTGTCTGAGAGAAAAGACTGGTCACCCCGCTCCTCCAGTCATCCCACGGCCAGCCTTACCATCTTCGACCTGCCTCTCTTCCCCACCCACTCCCAATATAGCTCCCGCTCAGACTGTTCTGGTGAGCCAAACCACACTCCCTTCAATTCCCCAAACCCGGATGCAGATCCTGGCTACTGTGAACTATCATCAACAGCCCCTGTCCCTATCTGACTCCGGTGCCAAGGGAAATCTCTGGAATGAGGACGTAGCCTCCTGGGCCAGGATTCCTCGGGAACTGTTAAGTACCCCTCTGGAGGCATGGGTGCTGGATAGGAGACCTCTGGCTCGGGTCACCCACTGTATGCCAACCCTGACCTTGATTCTGTCCGGAAACCATGGAGAGAAGGTACAATTTAATCTAATCCATTCTCCTCAAGCCCCTATAGTTCTGGGATACCCCTGGTTGAACCACCACAACCCACACATCGACTGGTCTATTGGGAGGATAGCCAGCTGGAGCCCGTTTTGCCACGCCACCTGCCTGCAGTTGGCTCTATCCCCTATGGAGGCTACCGCGACCCCGCCTGTCTTTGAAACTCTTGACTTGTCCAGAGTTCTCACAGAATACCATGACCTGGGACAGGTATTCAGCAAACAGCGGTCCCTTTCCCTGCCTCCACACTGCTATTATGAATGCGCTATCGACCCTCTCCCCGGGGCCTCGTTACCCAATAGTCGCCTATATAGCTTGTCCCGACCTGAGGGAGAGGTCATGGAGAAATATGGCGGGCATTATTTGACTAACATCCTCCCCCGTGGGCGCAGATTTCTTATTTGTAGAGAAAAAGGATGGCTTTGTTCCTGTATTGATTACTGAGGCCTTAACAACATCACTGTTAAAAACAAGTACCCACTGTCCCTCATTAACTCAGCGTTTGAACCACTTCATGGAGCCACCATCTTCTCCAAGTAGGATCTTCGTAGTGCCTACCATCTAGTCAGGGTCAGGGAGGGAGATGGCATTTAATACACCATTAAGCCACTTCGAATATTTGGTCACACCATTTGGCCTCATCAATGCCCCCACAGTTTTTCAAGCCCTAATCAATGAGGGACTTTATAAACCGCTTTGAGTTCATCTACCTAGATGGCATCTTAATATTTTCTAGCAGCCTCCAGAAAAACGTTCACCATGTCCGTCTAGTCCTACAGAGACTGTGGGAGAACAAGTTATTTGTAAAGGCAGAGAAGTGTGAATTCCATGTTCTGGGCGACATCATCGAGAGTGGGCAAGAGCAGATCCTGAGAAGAACTGTGCGGTGGAAGAATGGCCCAGACCCACGACCCGCAAGCAACTTTGGCGGTTTTTGGAGTTTGCAAACTTCTATCACTGGTTTATCAGGGATTACAGTGGGGTGGCGGTGCTCCTTACCCGTCTTACCTCACCAACCTTTTCTGTGGGACTCCGAAGCCGATTCAACATTCACTGACCTGAAGGGGCGGTTCACAACTGCTCCCATCCTGGTCCAACTGGACCCCACCCGCCAGTTCATTATAGAGGTTAATGCTCCGACACTGGGGTGGGAGCAGTTCTGTCCCAACGATCAAGTCCGGACGAGAAGTTTCATCCCTCTGCCTTCTTTTCTCACTGGCTGTGTCCTGCCGAAAGGATTTACACATGGGGAACCGGGAGCTACTGGCGTCAAGCTAGCATTGGAGGAATGGAGGCACTAGCTGGAGGGGGCAGAACGACCATTTATTGTTTGGACTGATCATAAGAACCTTGGATATATTCAGACCATCACATGTTTGAACTCCCGCCAGGCTCGTTGGGCATGATTTTTGGGCTGATTCAAGTTTTCTCTCACTTACCGTACGGGGTCCAAGAACGGGAAACCTGAAGTGCTCTCCCACCAATACAGTTCCAAGGAGGACACTTCCAGCCCAGAGACCATCCTCCCACCAGCCCTCACTTGGGAGATTGAGTCCATAGAATAAGAGGCCCAACAGGATGACCCTGACCCCGGCAATGGACCCGGCAATCACCTTTCTGTGCCCGATTCCGTCAGGTCTCAGGTCCTCCACTGGGGGAACGCACCTCGGTTCACCTGCCACCCCGGGAGTGATCTGACACTGCCTCTCCTGGAAAGACACTTTTGGTGGGCTTACCTGGAGGCGGATACCCGTTCCTATGTCTCTGCAAGTTCCATCTGTGCCCGAGGAAAAGCCTCCCACCGGCCTCCTGCTGGATTACTTCATCCCCTACCTGTCCCTGGTTGTCCTTGGTCACACATAGCCCTAGATTTCGTCACCTGTCTACCCCCTTCACAAGAAAACACCACCGTACTCACCGTGGTAGACCGGTTCTCCAAGATGGTGCACTTTGTAGCCCTCCCTAAACTCCCTTCTGCTCAGGAGACTGCAGACCTTCTCGTCCGCCATGTCTTCCACCTCCACGGAATTCCTGCGGATATTATCTCCAATCGGGGTCCCCATTTCATCTCGCAGATGTGGAAGTCCTTCTGTCAAGCCCTGGGTGCCTCTGTTAGCCTGTCATCTGGCTTCCACCCCCAGACGAATGGGCAAACAGAACAGGTCAACCAGGACTTGGAGGTGGTGCTATGTTGCATAACAACCAATGACCCGTCTACCCGGAGTGACCACCTCTCGTGGGTTGAGTATGCCCACAACTCTCTGGTTAGTACTGCCACCGGAAGATTGCCTTTTGAATGCTCCCTTGGGTATCAACCCCCACTTTTTCCCTTTCAAGAGGAGGAGATTCTGGTGCTGTCTGTTCAGGCCCTCTGCAAGGTTTGGGGGGACACACACAGAGCCCTGCTGCAATCAGCGAATTGCAACCGGAGGATTACCGATCGCCATCGGACTCCGGCACCTGTGTATCGACCTGGGCAGAAGTTGTGGCTATCATCCAACAACATCCCTCTCAAAAACGAGCCTAAGAAACTTGCCACCCGCTTCCTGGGACCTTTTGAAGTTGAAAGTATCATCAACCCCTCAGCAGTACGACTTAAACTACCAAAGTCTGTGCACGTCCAGCCTACTCTTCATGTTTCCCAATTAAAACCAGTTTCCGTTAGTCCTTTGTGTCCTCCGACCAAAACCCCTCCACCCGACCGAATCGTTGACAACCACCTGGCACCCACCGTCCAGTGGCTACTGGATGTGTGCCATCGGAAAAGGGTCCTCCAATACCTGCTCAATTGGGAAGGATATGGCCCAGAGGAGCACTCCTGGGTTCCCTGCTCCATCATTCTGGAACCTTCCCTTATCCAGGACTTCCATCGGAACCATCAGGACAAGTCTGGAGGATCGCCTGAGGCTCCCATTAAGTGGGGGCAGTATTGTCATGGTCCCATCTGGCAATTCCTCATCTTTCTCTTATCCCCTTGATTGGGTCTTAATCCCCTCGTCTGATTTCCAATTGTTCCCAGTTCCATTAATTACAGTACACCTGGTTTCCATCAGGGAATGCAGGATAAGAACCCTGGAGTCACAGCAATGAGCTGCCAGTTCGTTGGTCAATTCTAGCGTGTGTAAACCTCGTTTCATGATCCCTTAGGACTGTTAGTTCCGAGCTCTGCACCATTCCCTGGATATTCTATGTGAACCTTGTCTCTGAGTAAAGACGTTCTTGGGTGTCTTATCCGCGTTCGCGGCTGTGCTAGTGCCTCTCGACCCTGTCTCCGTGCCTGTGTCCTGCACTTGGGTTCGTCCTCAGTCACGTCCTTGCAACAACATTACAAGACAAAGTCAAACAAACGTCAACATAAACTTAAATTAACATAAATGATACATAATTTAACACATGAAAAATTAAACAAAAACAAAATAAACAAAATGACACTAGTGCTAGATTGAGAGAGAGAAAAATATGTAAGATCATAGACCATAAGACATAGAAGCAGAATTAGGCCATTCAGCCTATTGAGTCTACTCAACCATTCCCTCATGACTGATCCTGGATCCCACTCAAACCCATTCACCTGCCTTCTCTCCATATCCTTTGATGCCCTGACCAATCAGGAATGATCAACTTCTGCCTTAAATGTAGCCATGGACTTGGCCTCCCCTGTAGTGTGTGGCAGAGCATTCCACAGATTCACTGCTCTAAGGCTGAAAAAAAAATCCTCTTTATCTCTATTCGCAAAGGTTGTCCCTCCATTCTGAGACTGTTCTGTTGTGGATAATCCCATCATAGGAAATGTCCTCTCCTCTTCCAGCCTATCTAGTCCTTTCAACATGTGATGCCCACAACGTTATGCCAACCAATCTCTGTTGCACCAATCTCTAATGAATCAATCTCTAAATCTCTAATTCAGTTGGTGGTTAAGGGGAGGGGGGATGGGTAATATACATTTTTTTTATACTTTTATTTTGTAACTACTTGAAATACAATAAAAAAAGTTTTTTAAAAAAAATTTGAAGGCAGTAAGGAAGAAGATATCATTGAACTTTGAGGTGTGGGTCTTGAGGCTTCTGTACCTCCTACCTAATGGAAGCATTGAGAAAAGACCATGATGTGGATGCTGGGGGTCCCTGATGATGGATGCTGCCTTCCTGAGACATTGCCTTCTGTAGATATCCTCAATGGAGAAGAGAGCTGTACCCATGATGGAACTGGCTGAGTACACTATTTCTGTAGCCTCCCGTGTTCCTCTGAATTGGAGTCTTCTTACAAGGCCAAAATGCAGCCATAGAACTCTTTCCACTGAACATTTGTAGAAGTTTCTCGGTCTTCAATGACGTGTTGAATTTCGTAAAACTTCTAAGAACGTAGAGATGTTGGCATGCCTTCTTCATGGTTGTATCTGTGTGCCAAACCCAGTATAGGTGCTTGGAATTTGGAACAGCTCACCCTTTCCACCACAGAAACTTCAATGAAGACTGGTGTGCCTTTTCATGACTGTCCCTTCCTAAAGTTGACAGTCAGTTCCTTGGCCCTCCTAATGTTGAAAACAAGGTTGTTTTTATGGCACCATTCGACCAAATAATGTAGCTCACATCAAATGCCACTTCATCATCACCCTCAGTGATGCTGCCAATAACAGTGGTGTCATCGATGAATTTGCTGATGCTATTTGAGCTATGCTTAGCCACACAGATGATGGTATTGAGATATTAGAGCTGGGGGCAAAGTATACAGCCCTGAGGAGTATCTATATTGATGGGTAGATGAGGTTTGCAATCTATACTGATCTTGGTTTCCCAGTGAGGAAGTTGGGAATCCAATTAGATCGCAAGGTACAAAGATGCAGGTCTTGGAACTTGATGATGGTTTGAGGGAATAATGGTGTTGAACATTGAGCTGTAGTCAATGGACAACAACCTGATATATGCATTCCAGTTGTCCAGAGCAGAATGGAGAGCTCGTGACATAGCATCTGCTGTAGACTATTATAGTGATTGGTGAACTTAAACAGGTCTAGGTCCTCACTGAGACAGGACTTTAATCGAGCCATAACCAACCTCTCAATGCACTGCTTTAATGCCTTCTTAAATAGGCTGATTGGGAGGATTAGAAGCCAAGTTTAAGTTAGAGAACTATGAATGGATACATACTGAAATGAAAATAAAGAGTGAAACTTAACATCAAAGGATTGAGCAAAATAAACTGATTTTTTATAACTGATTTTATAATTGATAATCTCTTAAGATATATAAAGCATTTGTGTTTGCAAGAAGATACATAGTAAATAGCAGTAGAAGTGATTTTATGACTGGTTAGTATATTGCTGAGCAGCCGATGAAACATGTGAATGTCAAGGTGAATATACAGAGACACAATAAGATTATCCTTTTACTGTATGTGAAAAGATCAGAGCACTGTTCCATTCATGGGAAGCAAGAAGGTTCTTTCACAGATGATCAATATGATCCAACTTTTTGACAAGGAAAATAATTTCAACCAATGGATGATAGTAAGAAGTCATAAATTTAAATTTATTACCAAAGAAAAAGATTAGGAAAAATTATCTTATGTAGAAACATGGTGTTGTTAAGAACACCAGTGTTAAAGAAGTTCATGCAGAATGAGATAGGTAAATACTTAAAAGCAATAATTTTTGAAGGGAATAAGGAGAAGGGCAAAGAACTGGATCTAAATGAATAATTCTTTCAGAGGATGACATAGTCACTTGAATTACATAGAATGTCACGTAAATAAATGGCTCATAACTCTGCTGCTGGTTATTATGTTCCATACAAGTCTCTAGTTAAAGTCAAGTTAATTGTCATATGCACGAGCATACGTCTGCAGAGATGTAAAAACTTGCTTGTGGTAGCACTGGAGTCACATAGTATTAGGTAAGCAGCATTCACTAGAAAAACATAAATTAAACTTCATGGCAGGTTTAGAGATGGTGCAGAGATTTACCAGGATGCTGGCTGGATTAGACAGCATGTCTTATGAGGATAGGTTGAGGGAGCTAAGAGGATTAGAGGGGACTTGATAAAGGTGTACAAGATGATAAGAGGCATAGATCGAGTGAATAGCCAGAGTTTTTATTCCAAGGAGGAAATGGCTAATATGAGGGGGCCTAATTTTAATGTGATTCAAGGGAAGTATAGTGGGGATGTCAGAAGTAAGTTTCTTGCAGAGAGTGGTGAGTGTGTGGAACACATTTCCAGGGTTAATGGTAGTGGCAGACACATTAAGGACATTTAAGAAACTCTCAGGCACATGGATGATAGAAAAGTAGAGGGCTATGTAGGAGGGAAGGGTTAGATTGATCTTAGAGTAGGTTAAAATGTCAGCACAACATTGTGAGCAAAAGGGATTGTACTGTGCTGTAATGTTCTATGTATTGTACCGTAAATGTTCTATAGACACAGTTTTTACAAGAAGAACACCAGCTTCATCAGACGGAGGAGGATGACGTTGGAAGAGAAATGGTTAGGTCTGAGTCCAAAAAGAAGTGGAGAGCTTTAAGGCTTTTTGATGGGGGAATGGAAGTGCATTGGGACTTGGTGTCAATGGTGAAAACAGAGTGAAGAACAGAACTAGAACAAAAGAAACCAAGTCAATTTTGGAGCAAGATGATCAAAGTGGTCATAGCATCGTTATATGTTAATGATAATGAGGTGCCTTTTGGTTCAAATCTGAATGATTGAAGCGATATAGCTGTACTTGAACTTGGAGGCAGAATAAGAAGGTAGGGGAAGGGGAACGAGTACAAGGTGGCAGGTGATAGGTGAAGCCAGGTATATAGGAGGGGGTAGATGTGTGGCTGGGGGAGGGAGGATAAAGTAAAAAACTGACTGGTGATTCGTGGAAGAGAGACAGAGCTGAAGAAGAAGGAATATAATAGGAGAGGACAGTAGACCATGGAAGAAAGGGCAAGGTGAGGGACACCAGAAGGTGGTGATCGGCAGGTAAGGAGAAGAGAAGGGGAAAGAGGGAATGGAAACCAAGGGCAGGGGGAGTGATTGCAGGAATTTAGAGAAATCAATATTCATGCTGTCAGGTTAGAAACTTCCCACAGGGAATATGAGGTGCTTCTCCTCCTCCAACTTGAGTTGGGGATCATCATGGCAGTAGAGGAGGATATGGACATACATGTCAGAATGGGAATGGGAATGGGTGTCCACCACAAATCTTGTGTTTTACAGCGGACAGAGCAAAGGTACTAGACAAAGTGGTCCCCTAATCTACATCTACAGTACATCAGCTCTCACCAATGTAGAGAAGGCTGCACTGGGAGCATTGGATATGGTAGGTGATTCAGATAGAATTGCAGATATACTGTTGCTTCACCTGGAAGGACTATTTATGGCCTTGAATGGTGGAGTTGGTGGAGGTGGAGGACTTGTCACACTTGTAGGAATAAGTGCCAGGAAGAAGATCACTGTGCATGGACAAGTGGACAAGGGATTCACATAGATGGTGATCCCTACAGCAAATGGAAGGAGGTGGAAGTCGGGAGGGAGAGGAGTGCTAAATGGTAGTATCCCATTAGAAATAGTGGGAAGTTATGGAGAATGATATGCTGGATATGGAGGCTTATGAGGTGGTAGGTAAGGACAGGGGGAACCCTATCTCTGTTATAACAGCAGGAGAATGGGGTGAGGGCAGCACCAATGGTTGCGGAAGGGAAATTTCTTTGAAAAAAATGAAGATATCTCAGATGTTCTTGAATGGAAAGCCTCATCCTGAACGTAGATGTAGTGGAGACGGAGGAACTGAGCAAAAGGAATAAGATTTTACAGGTTTGGAAGAGGTAGTCAAGATTACTGTGAGAGTGGATAGGTTTGTAAAAGAGCTCAGTTAATAGCCTGTCTTTGGAGATGAAGATAGAGATATAGACAAAAGGTAAGAGTTGTCAGTGGTGGACTAAGTAAATTTGAGGGCTTGGTGGATATTGGCGGATACTGTAGTCTTCAAGATAATGGAGAAAGAGTTGGAGTGTATTACCAGTGTAGGTTGGGAACTTGAATTGCTCTCCATGGCCAACCAAAATGAAGGCAGAGCTGGGATCCATGAGTGGCCATGGCTGCACTTTTGGTTGGGAGAAAGCGGGAAGAGCCAAAAGAAAAAGTCTTGAGAGTGAGAACCAGTTCTGCCAGATGGAGGAGGGTGGTGTTGGAGTGAAACTGGTTAGGTCGGTCGTCTGGAAATAAGACAAGACCTTTAAAGCCTTCCTGTTGAGGAATGGAAGTGTATTGTGAAAATGCAGTGATCACGGCCAGGAAACTGAAGGTGATTGAAGTGATGGAGAGCATGGGAAGTATCATGGATGTAAGCAGGAAGGTACTGAACCAAGGGGAACAAAATGGAATGGAGTTACTTATGTGGACCTGAGTTCTGTGGGGCAGGAGCAGTCAGAAACAATGGGCCCGACAGGGCAGTTTGGTTTGTTGATCTTTGATTGCGGGTAGAAATGAGCAATGTGGGTTTAGGGAACTATGTGATTGGTGGCAGTGGATGGGAGATCTTCCAGAGTTGATGCGATTGGGAATGCTGCAGGGGACAATGGTCTGATGCTTCCTAGTAGGATCCTGTTCAAGGGTTGAGAAAGGAGAGGTGTCTGAGAGCTGATGTCTGGCTTCAGCATGGTAGAGTTCAAGAGATGGGCACCAATGTTGATGGCAGCATCTTAAAAGTGATGAATAGCTGAATAATGGTTCATCCTGCTCCTTCTCCCATAGACTTTGCCACATATTTACTACTTAGAATTGTAAATGGTAGTTTTGAGGTTCAGTGGTTATGTCCTTGCTTCAAAGATAGAAAGTTGGGGGTGCAAGTCATGTTTCAAAAACCTTAGTTTAAAGTTTAGGCTGACTTCCGAGCAGAATTATAGCCAATTTGGAGTAATTCATCCCTACTGACCTGCAATAAACCTGCTGTGCATTTCACACTCTTTCCAAAGCTTCTTCCATTGACATCAAAATTGTCAAAGGTCCAAATTAAAATGCAAACAAAATAGAAAAATCTAATTATGAAGTTGTTCTGTTTACAAGTATTTGCTTCCTGAGATCCATGCTTTATGCCATGCAGCTGAACATGCATAATCTTGACCAGCTTACCTCTCTCAAAGCTATCATCATCCACAGTTTCACAATGCCATTTGTGATTCATAGGGCCAGAGTCCTGAGTCGACTGTAAGTGCACTGGGGAAGTCAAAGCCCAACATTTGGGAATCTACAAGCCCACTGGAGGCTGCAGGCGGGAATCCAGACACAACTTGTCCTGGAGTTTGAGGACTTGGTGTCTGTGGGTGGGTAGGAAGGAGGAACAGCCCTTGTTTTGCCCTTGTTGTTTTGTTGCTTGCTGTGTTCTGCATTACTCTCCCAAATATTATCTGAACTCCATGTTGGGACAATCCCTATTGCTCACAATGATGTGCTGACATTTTAACCTGTCACATGGGTTGTGGCATGGTAGATACAAATGAGTATAGTTACGTATTCTCGTTTCGTTAGCTGTTTAGTCTAGTTGAGAGGGGGTAAGCCACAGAAAGTTATATTTTTGTTGAAATGCCATTAGTATGCTGAAATACATATAGAATACTAATTTAGTTTGACTACTTACTTCCATTAATTGTGACGTTATTGAAACACTGGATTGTTAACTTTGCTTAAATACATTAGCTCCACCACTAAGGTTGTTACTTCACTAAATTGAATACGACATCACAAACTTAGTTTTGTACGTTTTTTAATCGCTACAAGATCATTCGTCTTTGCTGCTTTTGTAATAAAGGATTGAAAGTTCCTTTCGTGACTTTGGAACTTCAGTATTTCAAAGTGCTTCATACAGTGTTGCTCTCCTGGCCTAGACTCTCAATGGTCCTTGTTTGTTTTAAAGTAACTGCTACATATATTATATACACTGATAGTGTTTCTACAGCACAGAAATAGGCCTTACAACCTTTTGAGTCCATGATGACTTTAAACTTATTTCAATTTTTCACAATTTGAATTTCAATCAAAAAAATTCTATTCAAACCTGTTTTATCTCTCTATACTGCTATTAGCCTTCCCCAAATTCTATCACTCACCTATACTCTCAAGAGAATTTGCGGTGACTAATTGGCCTGCGTGGTTTTGCAAAGTGGGAGGAAACTGCACCTCCCACCAGAAGCCCATGAGAATGGACCAAGTCCACATGAGCTGAGCGAGAGGTTCGGATTGAACCAGGATCACTAGAGGCGCGAGGCAACAGCTCTACCAACTGTGCTACTGTACTCCCTTTTTCTTTTTTACAGAAGCAGGTCCTTTGACCCACTGAGTCTATGCTGATCACCAAATGGACATTTTAACACTCCTTCTACTTAATCTTCCCAAATTCCCATCGACTTATCCTGGATTCTACCCAGTGGCCAGTTCACTCAGCAATGCTAAAATGACATGAGATATAGGAGGAAATTGGAGCATACAGCCAAAACAAACAGCACATAAACATCACCGGAGGTTAGGGTTCAACTTGGAGCACTGCAAGGGTTCTCCCTGCACTATTGCACTGTCCTAAAGAATATTATTATTTGGTGGCTCCCACCCTTGATTTTTTCCATTTACTATTCTTAACCTCTACCCAGATGGATTCAACAGTCTGCTTGATAGATCTTACATCATCTTTCACTATCACCCTGATCGCATCCTTAATTAAGAGCACTATCCCACTTCCTTTATTTTCCTGCCAATCCTTCTGTATTACCTGATATCCTTGGATATTTAATTCACAGTCCTCTCCACCCTGCATCTACATTTTTGTAATGGCCACTGAATCATACCCCTTTTTACTGATTTGTGCCCCAAGTTCACCAGCCTTGTTACGAATACTGCGGGTATTCAGATAAAATGCCCTTACACTCTTTGTGCCTTTAATATCTAGTAATTTTTGTCTCTTATACACTTAACTTTTCTGCACTCCACCCTTACTTTTCTCTTTTTTAACTTTTACTTAATAAAACATAAGTTTTATTATTATATGGATATGAAGTACTCAAGTGTTTTTCTAAATTAAATGCATAAATTTATTGCTGGCTTAGGACTTAATAAATGACTCAAATGGATGGATTAAGAAAGTTAATCCTTAACTCCTGTGTCTTATGGTTTTATGGTCTGGCCAATCATGATGGGTGAACTTCATGCTAAATTCAAATACAAACTGCAGAAGATCTGTAACAGATGACCTTGGGTAAATAAAATTAACCAGCTACTGAGTTGTAGCTGTAGTGCCTTAGCTTGACAGTTGAGTTTGTACACAGTTCATTAATCCCTGTCAGGATATTAGTAGAAGTATTAACCTATGTTAGGCATCACCGGGTTAGAAAAAAACATGGAGCTTCTAATCTGATTATAGGTGAGGATACATTGGACTGTGCTCAGTCATACAACTTGCCAATGCTCATTATCTGTGGTTGCACATACAGAAAGTATACTTAAGTGTGATAATAAGACAGCTGTAGCTGTTCATGAAGCCGTGACTTGGGAAGAATCAATTTCTCTGAGTGAGAAAGGTCAAAAGTACAAATAAAGAGTTGTGAGAAGCTCACCTCTTCACATTTGGTTTTGAAGTAATTAAACGAGAATGTTTACAGAATGCTCCTAACTATAATTTTCCAAACTGTTGTCTTTAAATAACCGTTACCTTGTCGTAGAAAATTGCCTAAGTCACCCAGTATTTTAGATCAGGATTTCTTGCTGGGAAATTGCTGGTGTTTATAATAAAGGGTAGGAAGATTTCACGTCTTGAAACTTCTCAGATGGTCAGAGAGAGCCAGCAAAATTTCTAAGGGTCATGTAAGGCTTACCAACTCTAAATGAAGTGTTTGAAGATTAGAACAGTAGACATGGATTTCATATCTCTCATATCTCGCATTCATAGCAAAAGGATTTGAGTACAGGAGCACAGAGGTTCTACTGCAGTTGTACAAGGCCTTGATGAGACCACACCTAGAATATTGTGTGCAGTTTTGGTCCCCAAATCTGAGGAAAGACATTCTTGCCATAGAGGGAGTACAGAGAAGGTTCACCAGATTGATTCCTGGGATGGCAGGACTTTCATATGAAGAAAGACTGGATCGACTAGGCTTATACTCACTGGAATTTAGAAGATTGAGGGGGGATCTTATTGAAACGTATAAAATTCTAAAGGGATTGGACAGGCTAGATGCAGGAAGATTGTTTTCGATGTTGGGGAAGTCCAGAACAAGGGGTCACAGTTTAAGGATAAAGGGGAAGCCTTTTAGGACCGAGATGAGGAAAAACTTCTTCACACAGAGAGTGGTGAATCTGTGGAATTCTCTGCCACAGGAAACAGTTGAGGCTGGTTCATTGGCTATATTTAAGATGAAGTTAGATATGGCCCTTGTGGGTAAAAGGATCGGGGGTATGGAGAGAAAGCAGGTACAGAGTTCTGAGTTGGATGATCAGCCGTGATCATACTGAATGGCGATGCAGGCTCGAAGAGCCGAATGGCCTACTCCTGCAGCTATTTTCTATGTTTTTATGATATAGGACATCATTTAGTTAATTGACATTAATGAGACATTTTGACAGATACTTAAGCAGGAAATGCCCTAATGTGGCAACTGGGATTAGGGTCAGAATCAGAATCTGGTTTATTATCACTGACATGCATTGTGAAATAAGTTTTTTTTGTGGCAGCTGTACAATGCAATACGTAAAAATACTATAAGCTATAATATGAAATAGATTAAAAATAAATAGTAGTGTAAAACAGTGACGTAGTGTTCATGCATTCGTTGTCTGTTCAGAAATCTGATGGCGGAGAGGAATAAGCTGTTGTTAAAACATTGAGTGTGTGTCTTTAGACTCTTGTACTCCTCTCTGATGATAGTAACGAGAAGAGGGGGTCCTTAATGATGCATGCTGCCTTCTTGAGGCATCGCCTTTTGAAGATGTGTTTGATGCAGGGGAGGCTCATGCCCATGATGAAGCTGGCTGAGTTTACAACTCTCTGTCGCTTTTTCCCAATCCCGTGCATCAGCGCTTCCATATGAGGTGATGATGCAACCAAACAGAATGTTGTCCACTCTAAACACTAGAATACTACAGCACAGTACAGGCCATTCAGCCCTTGATGTTGTGCTGAGCCATATATTCCTTTAAAAAAAATTTAAACCTACACTACCCCCTAACCTTCTATTTTTCTTTCATCCATGTGCCTGTCCAAGAGGCTCTTAAATACCCCTAATGTTTTAGCCTCCACCACCATCTCTGGCAAGTCATTCCAGGCACTCACAACCCTCTGTGTAAAAAACTTACCCCTGATGTCTCCCCTAAACTTCCCTCCCTTAATTTTGTACATATGCCCTCTGGTGTTTGCTATTGGTGCCCTGGGAAACAGGTACTGAATATCCACCCTATCTATGCCTCTCATAATCTTGTAGATCTCTATCAAGTCCCCTCTCATCCTTCTACACTCCAAAGAGGGAAGTCCCAGCTCTGCTAACCTTGCCTCATAAGACTTGTTTTCCAATCCAGGCAACATCCTGGTAAATCTCCTCTGCACCCTCTCCATAGCTTCCACATCCTTCCTATAATGAGGTGACCAGAACTGAACACAATACTCTAAGTGTGGTCTCACCAGAGATTTGTAGAGTTGCAACATGACCTCTCTACTCTTGAACTCAATCCCCCTATTAATGAAGCCTAACATCCCATAGGCCTTCTTAACTATCAATCTGTGTAGCGACCTTGAGGGATGTATGGATTTGAACCCCAACGTCCATCTGTTCATCCACACTCTTAAGTAACTGACCATTAATCCTGTACTCAGCCTTCAGGTTTGTCCTTCCAAAATGCATCACCTCACACTTCTCCGGATTGAACTCCATCTGCCACTTTTCTGCCCAACTCTGCATCCTGGTGTTACATCCTCTTGTAATCTTCAACAACCTACAGCTTCATCCACAACTCCTCCAATCTTCGTGTCATCTGCAAACTTACTCGCTCATCCTTCCAGCTCTTCATCCAGGTCATTTATAAAAATCACAAAGAGCAGGGGCCCCAGGACAGATCCTTGTGGCACTCCACTAGTCACCGACCTCCAGGCAGAATACTTTCCTTCCACAACTACCCTCTGCTTTCTTCCTGTAAGCCAATTTTTTATCCAAACAGCCAAGGTTCCACTGATCACATGCCTCATGACTTTCTGGATGAGTCTCTTGTGAGGGACCTTGTCAAATGCCTTGCTAAAATCCATGTGGACCACATCTACTGCCCTACCCTCTTCAATTTCTTTTGTTATCTCTTCAAAAAACTCAATCAGGCTTGTGAGGGACGATCTTCCCTTCACAAAGCCATGTTGACTACCCTTGAGTAGACTGTACTTCTCCAAATGCTTGTCGATCCTATCCTTAAGAATCTTTTCCAATAGTTTGCAGACCACTGACGTAAGAGTCACCGGTCTATAGCTCCCAGGATTCTCCCTATTACTTCTTTTAAACAAGGAAACTACATTTGCCATTCTCCAATCCTCCGGCACCTCCCCTGCAGCCAAAGAGGATTCAAAGACCATAGCTACTGCTCCAGTGATCACTTCTTTCACTTCCCACAGCAGCCTGTGGTATATCACATCCAGCCCTGGGGACATATGTAACACTTACCCAACAGGCTGGTATATGTCTAGGGGAAAAGGAGATCCAGCCACACACCAACCCACCTCCCGTACACGCAGGTGCTGTGAGAATCAAGTTTATGCCGCGCGTACCACACAATATCAAACTCACACCAGATACCGTTACAGAATACAATTTAAAGGTTTTACTAAAACTAAAAGAGTACTAGGCAATACAATATATATGAAAGAAAAGAAAAAGCAAAAGGCGCCAACTTATCAAAGTTCAGTCAGTTTAGTGCACATCGTTGGAGTTCAACCATCGAACCATTCGACCCCTCGTCACTTTCCTCCGACCTCCACATCCTCGCACCTGGGACCACCCCCACTGGTCGACCGAGCAGTGCAGCGCACGTCCACCTTCCTCGACGTCTCCTTCCTGCCTCTCCTCTAAAGACTGCGAAACCCCCCCAAGTTCCCAGCCTCACAAGACAAAATAACATTCCCCATTGGTTAACAAATGAATACAATCCCCATATCAGCAAGTCCAAAGCTAAACAACTGCGATAAAAAAAACACTTATTAGACATAAATGCATTCCTACTCTAACAAACCAAAGAAGCCATTTTAATTACATACACAGTCATTGTACACATATCAATCTTGATGCTTTTAAGAAGATCCAACGCTTCTTTTTCCTTAATCTCCACATTGTCCAGCACAAAGGCCTGTTCAATTTCAACTTCACCCTGATCAAGGTTCTTTTCACTTGTGAATACTGAAGCAAAGTATTCATTTGGGATGTCCCCAGTCTCTACCACCTCCAGGTACAATCACCTTCTTTATCCTTTAATGGCCCCACCTTCATTCTTGTCATCCTTCTGTTCTTCACATACGCATAGAATGCCTTGGGGTTCTCTTTAATCTTACATGCCAAGGCCTTCTTATGCCCCTTCGAGCTCTCCTAAATCCTTTCTTAAGCTCCTTCCTGGCTACCCTATATTTCTCATGAGCCCCTCCTGCTTCCTGCGTCTTAAATCTAACATATGCTTCCTTCTTCCTCTTGATGAGTTGCCTCACGTGTTTCGTCAGCCATGATTCCCTTTTAGACAATAGACAATAGGTGCAGAAGTAGACCATTCGGCCCTTTGAGCCTGCACCACCATTTTGAGATCATGGCTGATCAACTACTATCAATAACCGGTTCCTGCCTTGTCCCCATATCCCTTGATTCCCCTATCCATAAGGTACCTATCTATCTCCTTCTTGAAAGCATCCAGAGAATTGGCCTCCACTAACATCTGAGGCAGTGCATTCCAGACCCCCACAACTCTCTGGGAGAAGAAGTTTTTCCTTAACTCTATCCTAAATGACCTACCCCTTATTCTCAAACCATGCCCTCAGGTACTGGACTCTCCCAGCATCTGGAACATATTACCTGCCTCTATCTTGTCCAATCCCTTAATAATCTTATATGTTTCAATCAGATCCCCTCTCAATCTCCTTAATTCCAACGTGTACAAGCCCAGTCTCTCTAACCTCTCTGCGTAAGACAGTTCAGACATCCCAGGAATTAACCTCGTGAATCTACGCTGCACTTCCTGTACAGCCAGGATGTCCTTCCTTAACCCTGGAGACCAAAACTGTACACAATACTGCAGGTGTGGTCTCACCAGGGCTTTATACAAATGCAAGAGGATTTCCTTGCTCTTGTACTCAATTCCCTTTGTAAGAAAGGCCAACATTCCATTAGCCTTCTTCACTGCCTGCTGCACTTGCTCATTCACCTTCAGTGACTGATGAACAAGGACTCCTAGATCTCTTTGTATTTCTCCCTTACCTAACTCTACACCGTTCAGATAATAATCTGCCTTCCTGTTCTTACTCCCAGAGTGGATAACCTCACACTTATTCACATTAAACGTCATCTGCCAGGTATCTGCCCACTCACCCAGCCTATCCAAGTCACCCTGAATTCTCCTAACATCCTCATCACATGTCACACTGTCACCCAGCTTAGTATCATCAGCAAATTTGCTGATGTTATTTTCAATGCCTTCATCCAAATCATTGAAGTAAATTGTAAACAGCTGTGGTCCCAATACTGAGCCCTGTGGCACCTCACTAGTCACCACCTGCCATTCCAAGAAACATCCATTCACTGCTACCCTTTGCTTTCTATCTGCCAACCAGTTTTTTATCCATGTCAATGCCTTCCCCCTGATGCCCTGAGCTTTGATTTTACCCACCAATCTCCTATGTGGGACCTTATCAAATGCCTTCTGAAAATCCAGGTACACTACATCCACTGGATCTCCCCCGTCTAACTTCCTGGTTACATCCTCGAAAAAGTCCAACAGATTAGTCAAGCATGATTTACCCTTGATAAATCCATGCTGACTCGGCCCAATCCTATCACTGCTATCTAGATATGCCACTATTTCATCCTTAATAATGGACTCTAGCATCTTCCCCACCACCGATGTCAGGCTGACAGGTCGATAGTTCTCTATTTTCTCCCTCCCTCCTTTCTTAAGAAGTGGGATAACATTAGCCATTCTCCAATCCTCAGGAACTGATCCTGAATCTAAGGAACATTTGAAAATGATTACCAATGCATCCACAATTTTCAGGGCCACCTCCTTTAGTACCCTAGGATGCAGACCATCTGGACCTGGGGGTTTGTCTGCCTTCAGTCCCATCAGTCTTCTCATCACCGTTTCCTTCCTAATGTCATTCTGTTTCATTTCCTCTGTTACCCTATGTCCTTGGCCCATCCATACATCTGGGAGATTGCTTGTGTCTTCCTTAGTGAAAACAGATCTAAAGTACTCATTAAATTCTTCTGCCATTTCTCTGTTTCCCATAACGATTTCACCCAATTCATTCTTCAAGGGCCCTACCAATTTTTCCTAGTCTCAATGGGACAAACCTATCCTGAACCCAGCACAAGTGGTCCTTAAACTTCCTACACATTACTTCTCTTCTTTCACCCTTGAACATCTGTTTCCAATTTAATCTCACTAGTTCCTGCCTCATCCCTTCATCGTTAGCCCTTCCCCAGTTAAGCACTTCCCCATTTTGTCTAATTTTCTCCTTTTCCATAGCTATGCTGAAGCTAAGGGAGTTGTGGTCACTCTCACCAAAATATTCCCCCACCAAAAGGTCTGCCACCAGACCAGGACATTACCCAGAACTAGATCCAGTATGACCTTTCCTCTTGTCAGCCAGTCCACATAGGAATCCTTTTTGAACACACCTGACAAATTTAGCCCCATCTATCCCCCTGGCAGTCAGGAGGTGCCAGTCAATATGAGAGAAGTTGAAACCCTAGAAATTACTAGTATTACCCATAGCCCTCTATTTTACTAAGCTCCATGTACCTATCCAAAAGTCTCTTAAAAGACCCTATCGTATCTGCCTCCACCACCGTTGCCGGCAGCCCATTCCACACACTCACCACTCTGAGTAAAAAACTTACCCCTGACATCTCCTCTGTACCTACTCCCCAGTGCCTTAAACCTGTGTCCTCTTGTGGCAACCATTTCAGCCCTGGGAAAAAGCCTCTGATTATCCACACGATCAATGCCTCTCAACATCTTATACACCTCTATCAGGTCACCTCTCATCCTCCATCACTCCAAGGAGAAAAGGCCAAGTTCACTCAACCTATTCTCATAAGACATGCTCCCCAATCCAGGCAACATCCTTGTAAATCTCCTCTGTATCCTTTCTATGATTTCCACATCCTTCCTGTAGTGAGGTGACCAGAACTGAGCACAGTACTCCAAGTGGGGTCTGACCAGGGTCCTATATAGCTGCAACATTACCTCTTGGCTCTTGAACTCAATCCCATGGTTGATGAACGTCAATACACTGTATGCCTCTTAACCACAGAGTCAACCTGCGCAGCTGCTTTGAGCATCCTATGGACTCGGACCCCAAGATCCCTGTGATCCTCCACACTGCCAAGAGTCTTACCATTAATACTATATTCTGCCATTATATTTGACCTACTAAAATGAACCACTTCACACTTATCTGGGTTGAACTCCATCTGCCACTTCTCAGCCCAGTTTTGCATCCTATCAATGTCCCGCTGTAACCTCTGACAGCCCTCCACACTACCCACAACACCTCCAACCTTTGTGTCATCAGCAAACTTACTAACCCATCCCTCCACTTCCTCATCCAGGTCATTTATAAAAATCACGAAGAGTAAGGGTCCCAGAACAGATCCCTGAGGCACTCCACTGGTGACCGAGCTCCATACAGAATATGACTCATCTACAACCACTCTTTGTCTTCTGTGGGCAAGCCAGTTCTCAATCCTTGGCTCGAGAACTCTACCTCTGTAGAAATTTGTTAGAGCTTTTAGTAACATACTAAATCTCCTCAAAATCCTAATGAAATATAGCCACTATGTGCCTTCTTTGTAACTGAATCAATATGTTGGGACAAGGAAAGGGCAGAAGCTTTAGTGCAGAAGCGCAAAATTGTTGGCAAGGACTTTAAGGCTGAAGGGCTTGTTTCGGGTTTAAAAAGCTCTATGACTCTAGCGACCTATATCAACTCTCAGAACAATCCCATTTCCTCAACTATTCCACAGTAACCCGTTCCATTTCTCATTAATTCCCACCCATATCAATACACGTAACATATGTGAATGATGATAAACCTGATTCTGTTATGAGTCTCTATTGTGGACTGAGGGTGGGAAGGTGGCAGGAAGAAGGGCGTCCTCATTGGGACAAGGGCAAAGGAGAGGGGAGGGTATGGGAAGCACCAGGGAGATGATCTGTAATGATCAATAAACCAATTGTTTGGAATCAAATGACCTTGCCTGGTGTCTGAGGGCTGGGTGTGTCTGCCGCTGTACCACCGTCCCAGCCACCTGTCCCATTTCCCTCCCGTGGCACGTCACTCTTGTCATTCCCAACATCCTTTGCTCCTGCCTAATTTATAAACTCGCTCTCCGCTCAACATTGACAAATCCAGTACAGTGCAGAAGTTTTATATATATCTAAGATTCTTGCCAAGTATTGCACCTACAGTAGGGGGCAATATCTTACAGTAGCTAATAAACCTATTAACTGTTACACCTTGAACGGAAAGCAGAGCTCCCACAGAAAACCCATGTGGTTAACCCATGAACTGAAAACGTACAAAAAGTGAATACAGCCCAGTCCATCACAGGAAAGGCTCTCCCCGTCACTGAGCACATCACTGCCACAAGAAAGCAACATCTATCATCAAGGAGCCCTGCCATTTAGACCATGCTTTCTTCTCACTGCTGCCATCAGGAAGGAGGTAGAGGAGGCCTAGCTCCCAGAGCTCCATGTTCAGGAACAATTATCACCCTTCAATCATCAGGCTTCTGAACCAGTGTGAATAACTTCACTCACCTCAACATTAAACCGATTCCACAACCTACGGACTCACTGCCAAAAACCCTACAACACATGTTATTTATTTATTGTTGGTATTAGTTGTTATTGTATTTGCACTATTAGTCTTCTTTTGTACAATGCTTGATTGTCAGTCTTTGTGTGTAGTTTTTCATTGATTCTATTGTCTTTCTTTGTTCTACTGTGAATGCCTGCAAGAAAATGAATTTTAGGGTAGTAGATAATGACATACTGTAGACGTAGACGTAGTTAGAGAATAAATTTATTTTCAGTGTTGAGCTTTGAGAATGTGCAGTCTCCGTTCAGACAATGTGGGAGGTCAGGAAAGAACCACTTCCCTAGAGATGTGATGCACATTAACTGCTGTGCAGCCTGTCATCTTTGGGTGCCATTAATATGGAACTCCAGAAATTAATTGATGAAGCATCCGATAGGTGGCTGTTAGCTCACACTGACATTCACTGAAGGGAAAATAAATTCTAGTCTGTCTGTGAAATTGATTATGAGAGCAGGCATAGTGGGTGAGCACTCAGATTGGCAGATTCTGAATCATAGTGTTTGCCAGAACTTTACCAGGGCCGCATCTACTCATTATATCTAAAAATGATGGATGATAGGCCAGAGAGCAGTGTATCCAAGACTGCTGATGACTCAAAGATAGGCAGCAATATAAACAGTGTAGGTGGAAGCCTCAAATTCCTCATAGATAATTATAGATTAATAAGCAATATCACAACGAAAGGATTTTAAAGGTATTGTATAAATGAGGTCATTCATTTTGTTAAATTTTCCTGAAAGTAATCAGAATTGAGTATCTGATGAAAGGCTGAAAGCGAGTTCTATGAATGTAAATCATTAAATTATATGTTAGACGTAGAAACTCACTAGTAATAGTAATGTAATGCCGGTTGAGTGAAAAGAAAGATCGAGTGAGAGGTGTACAATGCCCTAGTTGTGGGAAAACACACATTTCTAGATACAGCTTGAAGGACATACCTACCTAGTAATGAACTCAAATGAGATTCCTACATGGACTGTGCACCACATTACAAAGAAAGAATTTAGAAAATTTAATTATGTTCCCAGTATTTAGCAGGCAAAGCGGTGACTAGATTGAAATATTCAAGCTTTAAACTGGAGTATATTTGACTTCTGGAGAAAAACTCCTTCCAGAGATTAAAGAGCAAAAGTCAAATACAAGACCCAAGCTTTTCAGGAGTTAACTTAGTAAGCAACATGACACACAGTTGGTAAGCATTTAGTTTTCTTCTCTAACAACAATTGGTACCGGCTTAGCTATTAGTTTTACATCAAGGATTATTACTAGCCTTTTGGTAGCTAATACCATGAAGGAATATGGGTGATTGGAGTTATGTCAAAAAAAAGGCCACAGTCTTATTGATTGAAGTAACTATTCATCTGAATGATGAATAGTTAGAAGGTTTGAATGCTCAAACAACTAAATATCTCAATCCTATTCCTAAGTTCCTGATTCCTGGTGCCATCTGTCTGAAGTGCACATGTTCTTCCTATTTTCTGGAGGTGTTCTGCTGTCTGGATACATCCTAAAGACATGCAGGCTGGTAGTTAACTCACATGTGTAGATTACCCTTAACATGTAGAAGAGTTGTTGGATCTAAGGTGAGGTAATGGAAATGCAGGGAAAATAAAATGAAATTAATATGAATAGGTTGCTTAATTGGTACCTCAGGTTTAATGGACCAAAGAGTACATTTCTCTTCTGTGTCATATAATTCTATTTCTTTTCTGTTCTGTTTTGACTCTATGATTTTATGGCTCTTTCAACTGCCTTCAGCCTGGATCTAATAATTTTTAAAGAGCATCAGACTATGGTCACGAGATTGAAGGACAGTAATCAATGGTAGGTTGTCTAATAATGTGTGTGATGATGCAATCTGATGCTTTTGAAGAGATGACTAAGAGAGAAGCTAAAAGGCTGTAAGGTACAGGAGCAGAATTAGGCCATTCAGCCCATTGAGTCCACTTCGCTATTCAATTGTGGCTGATATTTTCAACCCCATTCTTCTGCCTTCTCCCCATAACCATTAGTCCCCTTAACAATCAAGAACCTTTCAACTTTTGCCTTAAATACAAGTTAAAGTTTATTAATTTAAATGTTGACTATTCCAGCTTCTATGCAACTCTGCAATGGACTGAATTAGATTACTGGGTGAATATGAAATAAAATTGCTCTGTGAAATCCTTTGAAATTTGACATATACTGTACATCAGGTTTATAACCCAGGGCTTCACCTTGCAAGGCTGAGATCTACAACATGTGAATCAGATATATCTTTGGCAACAGAGTCCTGTATTTTATGTGACAAAAGTTAATGCAAGAACAAGACAAGCAGTGAGGGAGGGTCCCTAGGGCTACGCTGTCAGAGTTTCCTTTTACTTCCTGACAGATATTTCAAGACCACTTACATACCCACGCAGCCAAACCCTCCTCCCTCATTCCAATTCACTCTTGTTTACACCAGTCCCTCCCTCACTGAATTCACTCTCTCCCACTGACTTTCCCACTTTTGTAATGTTCACTACCCTTCACCAACATCCCTCCCTTAATGATGTCCTCTCGCTTACTGATGTTCACTCCCCATCACTGATACAGCTTCCTCCCTTCCCATCCTTCCCTTCCCTGTGGCAATAAAGATGGTTATCACCAGATATAGCAGATATGATTGCCACAAAACCTTCCTGATCTGGTTCTTGGGATTCTTGGTTAGTGATAAATAGTTTGATAATTATTTTTGCATGTATCATTCCTGTTTTCTGAGAGAAAAAAATGTAACCTCCAGATGGTGATATTTCCTGTTTGTGATTTGCCAAAAGTCATACTTGAGGTGAGTTTAACAACTGTAATGGACGTACCCAACAGACCCATCTTACAACAGTAACTTAACGTTCATGAAACATTGTAGAAACTCCAGAAGCACTTCTTATTGTATCGGCATTGAATTGTAAATGTCATCTCCTTCACCAAGCCTTCAACTAACCTCCTTTGAGCTAATTTCTTACAGTGTTGACTATGTTTTAAATTGATTTCAAAGTAAACATCACCTTTATTCCACTGCATCAATTTTATGATCAGACAGGTTGTTCATTAAAGCCATGGAGAAAAAGGCATTGAGTGGAAAATTGCCTTAGCAACGGGAAACAGACTAAGAGAGCAAGAAATAAAAACAAAAATACTGCACAGAATCATACAGCATGAAAACAGGACTTTCGACCTAATGAGACTGTACCAGTGATTTACACCCCATTTAAAATCATCCCATCGTACTCTCCCAGATCATCCCACTCACTGGCACACTAGGAGACAGAACATTAGCTAGATCATTAGCACAGAAAAGAGCACAGTCCTTCTGAAGGGTCTCGGCCCGAAATGTCAACTGTACTCTTTTCTATAGATGCTGTCTGGCCTGCTGAGTTCCTCCAGCATTTTTCCATTGAGAGTAGGGGAGATTCAAACAAGAGGACATGAGTTGAGAGTTAAGGGGCAAAAATTTAGGGATAACATGAAGGGTAACTTCTTTACTCAGAGAATGGTAGCTGTGTGGAACGAGCTTTCAGTAGAAGTGGTAGAGGCAGGTTCGGTATTGTCATTTAAAGTAAAATTGGATAGGTATATGGACAGGAAAGGAATGGAGGGTTATGGGCTGAGTGCAGGTCGGTGGGATTAGGTGAGAGTAAGTGTTCGGCATGGACTAGAAGGGCTGAGATGACCTGTTTCCGTGTTGTAATTGTTATATGGTTACATGGTGCATGTGTTGCTAAAATTAATCTAACTCCTATTAGCCTTCCAAATTTCTATCATTCATATACCTATCCAAGAGTTTCTTAATTGGCCCTAATGTATCTGCTTCTACCACCAGTCCTGGCAGGGTGTTCCTCTCTGTGTGAAAAACTTACCTCTAGCATCCCTCTTATACTTTTGTCCAATACCTTAAAGCTGTCTTGTATTATCTATTTCTGCCCTGTGAAAATGTCTCTGGCTATCCACTTGTTACCCTGTACACCTTTATCAAGTCATTCCTCATCCTTCAAAGCTCCAAAAAGAAATGCCTTAATTCACTCAACCTATCCTCAAAAGACATACTCTCTAATCCAAACAGCATCCTAGTAAATCTCCTCTGCATTCTCTCTAAGGCTTCCACATTGAATTGAATTGTATTTTGGTTTATTGTCATTTAGAAACCACAACTGCAATGCAGTTAAAATATGAAACAACGTTCCTCCAGAACAATATCACAAAAGCACACAACAGAACAGACTACACCAGAAAATCCAGATAACGTTTGGCAATACCCAAATCCAGAGTCCAGAGAGGCTGCTGCATATTAATATCATGCTACCATCTTAGCGCGTTCCCCAGAAAGGAGCTGCAAACCCACCAGACAAAACAAGGCTACCCAGACACACCAAGTCAGGAGACCAACTCTACCACCCAACAAACCAAAAACTAAAGCTACAAGACCTACACAAAACCACATAGTTACAACAGTGCAAACAATACCATAATCGATAAAAACAGACCATGGGCACAGTAAAAATAATCCAAAGATGTTAAAAGACTTCCTTCCTGTAATGAGAACAGAACTGAACACAATATTCCAGGCGTGGTCTAACCAGGGTTTTATAGAGGTGTAATATTGCCTTGTGGCTCTTGAACCCTATCCCCCAACTGATGAAGGACAACACACCGTTTGCCTTCTTAACCACCCTACCAACTTGTGGAGCAACTCTGAGGGATCAATGGATATGGACACTGTTAAGAATCCTGCCATTAACCCTGTGCTGTGCCTTCAAATTTGACCTTCCAAAGTGAATCAGTTGGCACTTTTCCAGGTTGAACTCCATCTGCACTTCTCAGCCCAGCTTTGCCTCCCCTCAATGTACTGTTGTAACATATGACAACCATCTGCACCATCCAAAATTCCACTAACTTTCGTGCAATCAGTACTTACATTTAGAGCAACCGTTTATCTGATCAACCTATATGTTTTTGGGATACTGGAGGAAACTAGAACACCATATGGTCACAGGGAAAACATGCAAACTCCTTACAAACAGCATCAGGAGTTAAAGTTGAATCCGGGACACTGGAGCTGGGAGAAAGTTGCTCTACCAGCTGTGTCATTGTGATATACTACCCTATACTACCCCATACTACCTTGAGATTCATTTTCTCAAGAAAATATAGAAATACAATAGCATTTATTTGAAAACTATGATTAACAAAGGCTGACAAACAACCAATATGCAAAAGAAGACAAATAATGCAAATAAAAAATATGAATAAGGCTGAGATCACGAGTTGTAGAGGCCTTGAAAGTGAGTCTGTGGATTGCAGAATCAGTTCAGAGTTGAGGTGAATGAAGTTATCCATGCCAGTTCAGAAGCCTAATGGTTGTAGGGTAATAACTGTAGAGTAGAGTTCCTTGGAGTCAGTATTGAGACCATTGCATTCTTTAAAATATATTAATGACTTGGATTTAGCTGTATAAGATACAGATCCAAGTCTGCAGATGATATAAATCTTGGAGGTATATTAACCTGTAACGTGGTTAGTAATAGACTTCAGAGTTAGGAGTTGGGCCATCACAATGGGTAGATAGTAGCAGCAAAATTTTAATACAGTGGATTCTATTTAATTGGGACACATTGGGACCAGTACATTTTGGCCCAGTTAAGTGGTAGCCCCAATTAGCCAAAGGGGTTTCATGGAAATAGTTAAAAAGGTATCTAAAAAAACAAACTACCATTTAAGTGAGTAACAGATTATGTATTTAAATTAAATACTGTACAAATTAGACTACTGCTAATCCAATACTATCAAACTGTGTATTCATTCCTACTAGTTATCAATAGAAGAATTCATCTAGTGTATGCTGCCATTTTTTGACTGACTGTAAATGCATAGACATCTAGTGCAGATAGTGGACTGTCTTCATACAATGCTTTAATGATTGCATCCTCCAAATCTTCATTTTCATCATAAATTTCAAGATGATTGGTGATATGTTCAAATTCTTTGGAGTACCTGACTTGTCGAAGTAGTAAAGTTGTTTTATTTTCATTCCCAGCTATTTCTGGCATTTCCAAGCCTGAATGGTTGAAATTGCAGTTTGCAAAACAGTTCTGGATTGTCTTACTGCAAATTTCTCACTAACAATCTTAGATTTTTGATCACAAATACACGCAACCGATGCTATTTATAAAGCTGTGTAGAGTCTAATCACCACAAAATAAACAAATGGAATCCCGACTATGTTCTCTATTTGTTTGTGTTCTTTTAGAGTTGTCCCTATGAAGTATCTGCCCTAATTAACTGATGGCCCAATTAACCTGAATTCACTGTACCAAGAAATGTGAAGTGTTACATTTTGCTCGGAAGTATGAGAATGGACAGTAAGAATTAAATGGCACAATTCTAAAAGAGTACCATCAAAGAGAGCAAAAAGCAAACTGTTGCAGGAACTCATAGGGACAGGCAGCATCTGTGTGGGAAATGGACAATTGACTTTTAGGTTGAAGATCCTTCATTTGGGCTGATCAAGGGCCTTGAGCCAAACACAAACTGTCGATTTCCCTTCTCAGCTGCCTGATCCACAAGTTCTTCCTGAAGTTTGTTTTGTTTTGCTCCAGATTCCAATATCTGCAGTCTCTTACGGCATGGTAGCATACTGGTTAGTGCAATCGCTTTACAGTTGCTTGATCCACCAGTTCCTCCAGTAAGACCTGGGTTCAATTCCCACAGCTGTTTGTACGTTTTCCCCAAGACCACATTGGGTTCCTCTGGGAACTCCAGTTTCCTTCCACATTCCAAACGTGTATGGTTAGGGTTGGTAAGTTATGGGAATGCTATGTTGGTGCCAAGTGCACAGTTACACTTGTGGGCTGCCCAGCGCAATCTTTGTTCATTAGGGTTGATGTAAAACGATGCATTTCATTGTATATTTCAATATACGTGTGACAAATAAAGCTAATTTTTTAAAAAGAGGTTTGGAAGTAAAGACTGTAAGGCATAGGAGCAGAATTTTGCCATTCCTCATCTGGAGTCTGCTCCACCATTTGATCATGGCTGATTCACTTGCATTTGCTTACAATACTCCGTGAGGCCTCACCAGTGTCTTAGAAATCCTCAGCATTACATACTTGCTTTTTGTATTCTAGTCCTCTTGAAATGAGCGCTAATATCGAATCTTCCTTCCTCACAGTCAACTCAACCTGTAAGTTAATCTTTAAGGAATTGTGCACAAGGACATGTAAATCCCTTTGCACCCCGGATTTATGAATTTTCTCACTGTTTGTTTCTTTTACCAAAGTGCATGACCATACACTTTCTGACCACTGAATTCCATCTGCCACCTCTTTGCCCATTCTTCTGATCTGTCTAATTCCTTCTGTAGATAGCCTGCTTCCTCAACACTACCTGCCCTTGCTCCTATCTTCATATCACCTGTAAACTTGACCACAAAGCCATCAATTCCATCATCCAAGTCATTGACATATAGCGTAAACAGAAGCGGTCCCAACACTGACCTTATGGAACGCCAATAGTCACAGGCAGCCAATTAGAAATCCTCTCTATACTCCCACTCTTTGGCTTCTCCCAATCAGTCAATGTTCTATCCATGCTGTTATTTTTCCTATAATACCATGGGCTCTTATCTTTCTAAGCAGCCTCATGTATGACACCTTGTCAAAGACCTTCTGAAAATTCAAGTACACAACATCCACTGATTCTCCTTTGTCTATCCTACCTGTTATTTCTTCAAAGAATTCCAACAGATTTGTCAGGCAAGATTTTCCCTAAAGGAAGCCATGTTGACTTTGGACCATTTTACCATATGCTTCCAAGTACCCCAAAACCTCATCCTTAACAAAGGACTCCAACATCCTCCCAACCACTGCAGTCTGTCTAACTGGCCTATAATTTCCTTTCTTCTGTTTGACTTCTTGAAGGAGTGGAGTGACACTTGCAATTTTTCAGTTCTCTGGAACCAGGCCTGAATTTCGTATTTCTTGAAACATCATTATTAATGCCTCTGCAATCTCTTCAGAACCTGGGGTGTTGTCCATGTGTCCAGATGACTTATCTACCTTCAGATCCTTCAGCTTCCCAAGCACGTTCTCCCTAGTAATAATACCTGCACTCACTTCTTCCCCCAAATCTCTTGAACTTCCAGCATACTGCTAGTGTTTTCCGCAGAGAATACTGCCGCAAAATACTTATTCGGTTTGCCTGCCATTTCCTTGTCTCTCATTACTACCCCTCCAGTGTCATTTTCCATTGGTCTGATATCTATTTTCAGCTCTCATTTACTCTTTATATATCTGAAAAAACTTTTTGTGTCCTCTTTGATATCATTGACTAGCTTACTTTCATATTTCACCTTTTCCTTCATTATAGGCTTAATAGTTGCCTCCCGTTGGTTTTAAAACTTCCAAATCCTCTAATTTCCAACTAATTTTTGTTCAATTATATGTCCTCTCTTTTGCTATTATGTTGGTTTTGACCAACCATTGAACACGTCTACATGCAACGCTGCTGTCGGAAAGCAACATCCATCAACAAAGACCCTCAACAGCCAGGCCAAACACTTTTCTCACTGCTGCCATTATATAGAAGGTACAAATGCCTCAGGTTCAAGAATAGTTACTGGCCCTCAACCATCCCCTTGACAAAAGGGGATAATTACACTCGTCTATTGAGATGTTTCCACAAGAAGTGATCTTACTTTAAGGATTCTTTTTCTTGTTATTTTAGGCTCTCATTATTTATTGCTATTGATTTAAATTTGCATTTGCACAGTTTGTTGTCTTCTATGATCTTGTCTTTCATTGATCTTGTTTACAGTTACTATTCTACAGATTTGCTGAGGGCACCTGTAGGGAAAAAAAAAAATCTCAGTGTTCTATTTGGTGATATGTATGTACGCTGAACATAAATTTTACTTTGAACTTTTTTTTAACCTTGACTTACCTTGTCAGCCATAGTTATGCCATCCTACCTTGAGAATACTTCTTCTTCTTTGGGATTTATCCATGCCACGTTTTCCAATTTTCTCCCAGAGACTCCAGCCATTCCTACTCTGCCTTCATCCCTGCTAATGTCCCCTTCCAATCAACTTTGGCCAGCTCCTCTCTCATGTCTCTGTAATTCTCTTTACTCCATTGTAATACTGATACAACTGACTTTAGCTTCTCCCTCTCAAATTGCAGGGTGAATTTTATCATATTATGATCTCTTTCTCCTAATGGTTCATTTATCGTAAGCTCCCTAATCAAATCCAGTTCATTACACAGCACAAAAAGCAGAGTAGTTGATCCCTAGTGTACTCAACCACAAGCTGCTCTAAAAATGCTTTCTCATAGGCATTCTATAAATTCTCTCTCGGGATCCAAAATCAGTACTAACCAGATTTTCCCAATCCACCATCATATTGAAATCCCACATGATTATCATAACATTGCCCTTTTGACATGCATTTTTAATCTCCTGTGTAATTTATAGCGTAGACCCCGGGAGGTACCCCGAGGAGAGGAGACAAAGATAGATGTGCTTGGTTGACCATTTCAGGTGGTCCTGAGCTGCGAGTCGAGGAGTTCGGAGGGGATCGAATGGTGGCCAGAAGACTTAAGTAATTGAGCTCCAATGGTTGTGCACAAAGTGGTATGGACTTTGATAAGTTTGGCCCCTTTTCTATATTTCTTTTCCTTCATGTATACTGTATCGTTATTAATCACTTAGTTATAGTAATCTTTCTAAATTGTAATTATTTAATTGCATATGGTGTCCTGTCTGTTTTTTTGGCGAGGTGGGGACACCACACAGCATCCACACAAGCTGATTACCCAGCTTGATGGGGCCGAAGGCTGCTCCCCCTAGACGAGAACGGCTGAGCGAGCCTGAGGTGACACGGGGTGAAAATGGTTTAGCCACAAGCAATGTATTGAGTCCATTGCTTCAAAATTCAAAGTACTGGTAAATTTCATTATCAATGTACATATACGTCACCATATACTACCCGGAGATTCATTTTGCTGTGAACATTCTCTGCAAGTTTATAGGATAGTAACTATAGAAGGATGAATGAAAGATCAACCAGAGTGCAGAAGACAACCAACAGTACAAATGCAAATATAAATAAATAGTAATGAATAACTAGAAAATGAGATAAAGAGTCCTTAAAGTGAGATCGTTGGCTGTAGGAACCTTTCAATGATTAGCAACAGAGTGTAGTTACTCCCTTCTATTCAAGAGCCTGATGGTTGAGGGGTAGTGACTGTTCTTGAACATGGGGTTACAAGTCTTGAGGCTCCTGTACCTTCTTCCTGATCACAACTGTGAGAAAAGAGCATGACCTGGGTGGTGGGGCTCTCTGATAGTGAATGCTGCTTCCCTATGACAGCATTTCATGCAGTTATACTCAATGGATGGGTGTGCTGTACTGGGCCAAATCCACTGCACTTCGTAAGGTTTTCTGTTCAAAAGCATTGGTGTTTCCATACTAGGCTGTGATGCAGCCAGTCAATATACCCTCCACTACACATCTACAAAAGTTTATCAAAACTTTTGATGTCATGCCGAATTTCTGCGAACTCCTAAGGAAGCAGGAGCACTGCTGTGCTTTCTTCACAATTGCACTTATGTGCTGGGGCCAGGACAAGTCCTCTGAAATAGTAATACCCCGGAATTTAATGTTGCTAATCCTCTCCACTGATCACTGTCTAATAGACCTCTGGTTTCCCTCTCCTGAAGTCTTCAATCAGTTTCTTGGTCTTGCTGATGTTGAATAGAGGCTTTTGTTATGACACCACTCAGCCAAATTTTCAATGTCCCTCCTGTACGCTGATTATCACCACCTTTAATTCAGACCACAAGAGTGGCATCATTATCAAACTTGAATATGACATTGGAGCTGTGCTTAGCCATACAGTCATAGTTGTAAAGCAAGTGGAACATGGAGCTAAGCACACAGTCCTCTGGTGTACCTGTGTTAACGGAGATCGTGAAGGAAATTTTGTTGGTAATCTACAAAGATCCAATTGCACAAGGAGGTATTGAGGTTAAGATCTTGGAGCTTATTGATTAGTTTTGAGGGGAGGATGGTATTGAATGTTGAGCTATAGTCAATAAAGAACATCCTGATGTATGCATCTTTGCTGTCCAGATGTGCCGGGATTAAGTGAGGAACCAATGAGATGGCATCTGCTGTGGACCTGTTGTGTCAGTAGGCAAGTTGGAGCAGATCCAAGTTAGCTCTCAGGCAGGAGCTGATTTACTTCATCACCAGCCTTTCAAAACAATTCTTCACAGTGGATGTAAGTGCCGCTGGGCGACAGTCATTGAGACCGAACACAATGCTCTTTTTGGGCACCAGCATAATTGAAGCCTGCTTTAAATAGGTGGCTGCCCCACTCTGCTGAAGTGAGATTCTGAAGATCTCAGTGAACATACTAGCCAGCTGGTCAGCTCTGGTCTTCAGTATGTGGCCAGGTACCTCACCCAGTCCCGATGCTTTCTGAGGATTCACCCTCCTGAAGGCAGCCTGCACATCAGCTTTGGAGACTGAGATTGTTGGATCATGGGGGTGTGGGGGGCTGCGATGATTTCCCAATGTTCTCACAGTCAAGGCAAGCATAGAAGGCATAGAGTTCATCTGGAAGTGAAGCCCCACTTTCTTCCATGTTACTTGATGTGACTTTGTCGGAGGTGATAGCATTCAAGCCCTGCTACAGCTGTTGAGCCTCCCTCGTTAGTTCAAGTTTGATCCAGCATTTCCACTTCACCTGTGAAATTACTCTCCGGAGATCATTCCTGTACCTCTTATAGCTTCATTGGTCTCCAGACTTGAATGCTGCTAATTGGCCCACAGCAGATTTCATATCTCGTGGTTCATCCAGGACTTCTGATTGGGGAAGACTCAGGATGATTTAGTGGGGGACCCACTCATCTACTGCTGTTTTAATGAAGTCTGTTACAACCCTGGTGTAGTCATTCAGGTGGATGGCATTTTACCATTAGGCGTTCCATATTGGGGAGCACAAGTTCGACAGAGCCTCCACCTCCGAGCACCAAACGTAAAACACACACCTCCTTACAGTTCTGTCCGTTCTGTAAATCATGGATCCTTCTGGTCTAGCTGCTGCATCTGGTCCGTCCACAGATAAGCAAGTTTAGATAAAGCATAAAATGAGAAGAATCTGATCTGCGTCTGATATAGAAGTCTTGCCCTCAGATCTGCAATTGACATTAGGAAAGGTGTGAAGGCTTCAAGGAGGGTGTAGAAGGAATTTATAAATCATTCCTGTGCGGAGGGACATGGGTTATGTGCAGGGAATTGAGAAACTGGGCCATGCTTGAAGCAGAAAAGTTCGTGAGATCTGACAGAGAGCACTTGAAATTAATAGGATAATTGAAAGCAAAACACAAAAATTTGAAGGAAAACAGGTCAGACAGCATCTATGAGGGGAAATGGATGGTCAATGTTTCAATTCAGAACTCTTCATCTGAGTGCAAATGAAGGGGCCCAAGCCAAAATGTTAACAGTCCATTTCCTTTCATAGACGTTGTTTGACCAGATGAGTTCCTGAAGTTTTTTGTGTGTAGGTCTGGATTCCAGCATCTGCAACTTCTTGTGTCTCCAGGGTTATAGTACGAGTAGATAATGAGAAATTTTTCCCTTTCTGGAAGAGTCAAGAAATAGAATCAGAATCAGGTTTTTTATCACCAGCATGTGTCATGAAATTTGTTAAGTTAGCAGGAGCAATCCAATACAATACATAATATAAAAGAAAAAGGAAAAAATAAATAAGTAAATCAATTACAGTGTACATATATTAAATAGATTAAAATTCGAGCAAAAACAAAAATAATACATATTAAAAAAGTGAGGTAGTGTTCATGGGTTCAGTGTCCATTTAGGAATCAGATGGCAGAGGGGAAGAAGCTGTTCCTGAATCACTGTGTGCGTGCTTTCAGGCTTCTGTATCTCCTACCTGACACTAACAGTGAGAAAAGGGCGTGCCCTGGGTGCTGGGGGTCCTTAATAATGGACGCTGTCTTTCTGAGACACTGTTCCCCGAAGCTGTCCTGGGTACTTGGTAGATTAGAACCCAAGATGGAGCTGACTAGATTTACAACCCTCTGCAGCTTCTTTCGGTCTTGTTCAGTAGCAACCCCCCTCCCCCACCCCGCCCAATACCAGACAGTGATGCAGCCTGGCAGAATGCTCTCCACGGTACATCTATAGAAGTTTTTGAGTATATTTGTTGACATAACAAATCTCTTCAAACTCCTAATGAAGTATAGTCGCTATCCTGCCTTCTTTATAACTACATCGATATGTTGGGATCATGTTAGGTCCTCAGAGATCTTAATACCCAGGAACTTGAAACTGCTCATTCTCTCCACTTCTGATCCCTCTATGAGGGTTGGCGTGTGTTCCTTTGTCCTACCCTTCCTGAAGTCCACAATCAGCTCTTTTGTCTTACTGACGTCGGGTGCCAGGTTGTTTCTGCGACACCACTCCACTAGTTGGCATATCTCGCTCCTGTACGTCCTATCGTCGCCACCTGAGATTCGACCAACATTCAACCAATCATCACCAAATTTATAGTTGCTATTTGAGCTATGCCCAGCCACACAGTCATGGGTATATATAGAGTAGAGCAGTGAAAGTGAAAATAACCAAAAATGGCAAGAGAAAAGATGTTCCTGTGCAGGGAATAGTCAGGATCTGGAGGGCATAGCCAAGGGCAAGAGTGGAGACTGTTTCGAGTGTAACATTCAATGGTAAGCTGGACAAGTACCTGGAAGGAAAGAACATAATATGATAAGTTTTTATCTGCAATTTGAGAAGGATAAGGGCAGCTCGGAGGTGTCAGTGTTGCAGTTGAACAGGGAAACTATGGAGCCATGAGGGAAGAGCTGGCCAAAGTTGACTGGACGGATAGCCTAGCAGAAAAGACAGTGGAACAGCAATGGCAGGTATTCTTGGGAATAATGCACAAGGTGCAAAATCAGTTCATCCCCCAGAGAAGGAAGAATTCAAAGGGGGGAAAGGGGCCACAGCGGTTGACAAAGGAAGTCAGAGATTGCATAGCATTAAAAAAAGGAAGTATGACAGAGCTAAGGTGAGTGGGAGGACAGATGATTGGGAAGTTTTTAAGGAACAACAGAACTTAACTAAAAAGGCAATACGGGGAGAAAAAAATGAGGTATGAACGCAAGCTAGCCAGGAATATAAGGGAAGATAGCAAAAGATTTTTTAGGTATGCGAAGAGAAAGAAGATAGTTCAGAACAATGTTGGGCCCTTGAAGAATGAATTGGGTGAAATTGTTATGGGAAACAGAGAAACAGCAGAAGAATTTAATGAGTACTTTAGATCTGTTTTCACTAAGGAAGACACAAGCAATCTCCCAGATGTATGGATGGGCCAAGGAAATAGGGTAACAGAGGAAATGAAACAGATTGACATTAGGAAGGAAACGGTGATGAGTAGACTGATGGGACTGAAGGCTGACAAATCCCCAGGTCCAGATGGTCTGCATCCTAGGGTACTAAAGGAGGTGGCCCTGGAAATTGCGGATGCATTGGTAATCATTTTCCAATGTTCCCTAGATTCAGGATCATTTCCTGAGGATTGGAGAATGGCTAATGTTATCCCACTTTTTAAGAAAGGAGGGAGGGAGAAAACAGAGAACTATCGACCTGTCAGCCTGACATCAGTGGTGGGGAAGATGCTAGTCCATTATTAAGGATGAAATAGTGGCATATCTAGATAGCAGTGATAGGATTGGGCCGAGCCAGCATGGATTTACCAAGGGTAAATCACGCTTGACTAATCTGTTGGAGTTTTTCGAGGATGTAACCAGGAAGTTAGACGGGGGAGATCCAGTGGATGTAGTGTACCTGGATTTTCAGAAGGCATTTGATAAGGTCCCACATAGGAGATTGGTGGGTAAAATCAAAGCTCAGGGCATCGGGGGGAAGGCATTGACATGGATAGAAAACTGGTTGGCAGATAGAAAGCAAAGGGTAGCGGTGAATGGGTGTTTCTCGAAATGGCAGGTGGTGACTAGTGGGGTGCCACAGGGCTCGGTATTGGGACCACAGCTGTTTACAATTTACGTCAACGATTTAGATGAAGGCATTGAGAATAACATCAGCAAGTTTGCTGATGATACTAAGCTGGGTGGCAGTGTGACATGTGATGAGGATGTTAGGAGAATTCAGGGTGACTTGGATAGGCTGGGTGAGTGGGCAGACACTTGGCAGATGACGTTTAATGTAAATAAGTGTGAGGTTATCTACTCTGGGAGTAAGAACAGGAAGGCAGATTATTATCTGAATGGTGTAGAGTTAGGTAAGGGAGAAATACAAAGAGATCTAGGAGTCCTTGTTCATCAGTCACTGAAGGTGAATGAGCAAGTGCAGCAGGCAGTGAAGAAGGCTAATGGAATGTTGGCCTTTATTACAAAGGGAATTGAGTACAAGAGCAAGGAAATCCTCTTGCATTTGTACAGAGCCCTGATGAGACCACACCTGGAGTTTTGTGTACAGTTTTGGTCTCCTGGCTGTAGAGGAAGTGCAGCGTAGATTCACGAGGTTAATTCCTGGGATGTCTGGACTGTCTTACACAGAAAGCTTAGAGAGACTGGGCTTGTACACGCTGGAATTAAGGAGATTGAGAGGGGATCTGATTGAAACATATAAGATTATTAAGGGATTGGACAAGATAGAGGCAGGAAGTATGTTCCAGATGCTGGGAGAGTCCAGTACCAGAGGGCATGGTTTGAGAATAAGGAGTAGGTCATTTAGAACAGAGTTAAGGAAAAACTTCTTCTCCCAGAGAGTTGTGGGGGTCTGGAATGCACTGCCTCGGAAGGTAGTGGAGGCCAATTCTCTGGATGCTTTCAAGAAGGAGCTATATAGGTATCTTATGGATAGGGGAATCAAGGGATATGGGGGCAAGGCAGGAATCAAGTATTGATAGTAGATGATCAGCCATGATCTCAAAATGGCAGTGCAGGCTCGAAGGGCCGAATGGTCTACTTCTGCACCTATTGTCTATAACTTGCAAGGTTAGCTAAAGCAGTTGGGGAGAGTGGCAAGCTGGACTGCTTGTACAAAGAGGCAACACTGACTCAATGAGTAGAACGGCCTTCTTGCATGTTTCAACCATTACGTGGCATTGAACTCATGCAACTAAATAAAAAAGAATTTTCTCTGGAGTCGTTCTGAATTTATCTTTCAAACATCTTGTCAGTGTCTGGTGCTGTGTAAGAGACTAAAGGGAGTTGGTAAATAGCACACTAACAGGAGTCCAACTGAGCATTCATTAAGAAGCACAGGGGGAGGGGGGAGAGGGGAGAAGATTCTGTCTTTGGGCAAAAGCAGCTGTAAACATGCAAGCCCACTTAACGCACGTCGTCTGGATTCAGTTTCTGCCAGCATGATCAAAAGCCGCGTGTGGGCTCTACGTGGAGCCATCTTGTTGGATCTCGTTTTTGTTCCTCCTTTCATGCTAATTGTTGGGCACACCAAGGATCAACAACATTAAGAGATAATAAGATCAGATTGAGAATGTGGACAAAGGGTCATGTGAGTAAAGACACTGGCATGTCATGTGGGTGGCTTGTGTGCAGTAAATTCATGTTTAAGTGGAAATAAAATAAATTGCATTAGGAGTAAAAGCATCAGCTGAATATTATTGCTTTGAGCTTTCAAATGGAAATGAACAGCTGGTTTTAACGGAGTTAACTGAATTGATTAGAAGGTGCCCATTTGCTTTACAAGGATTCACATATCAATGACGTTCAGGGATAGAAGCCTGTGGCCTCTTGTTCTTCTGCACCGGTCGTTTATGTTTCATGTCTGAGGAGCAAATTGGAAAGGCAATGCTCAGGGAAACAGCTGGGACCTCAGAGTGCAGTGGCCAGTTCCTAAGTTGGTGCTGCTGATGCTCTTGAGAGAGAGAGGCGCTTGTTAACAGATGCAAGACCAGAGGCAGGCCAAGTAATGGAGCACTCAATTAACAAGAGTGTAACCCAAAGCAGGATTGGACTGGTGTGCTTGCTCGCATATCTCGTTTCTTGGTTTTGTGCCTTAAGAGAAAAGAACATTTCACCCTCTAATAAATATAGAATATCAACCTACCAATCAGATGCACTCAGTGGACACTTTATTAGGTACACCTGTACCTCTGGTCGTTAATGCAAATACCTAATCAGCCAATCATGTGGCTGCAACTTAATGCAGAAAAGCATGCAGGCATGGTCAAGAGTTTCAGTTGTTGTTGTTCAGACTACACAACAGAATGGGGAAGAAATGTGATCTAAGTGACTTTGACTGTGGAATGATTGTTAGTGTCTGATGGGTGGTTTGAGTAACTCAGAAATTGCAGATTTCCTGGAGCTTTTGCTCACAACAATATCTAAATTTCACAGATAATGCTGTGAACAACAAAACACATCCAGTGAGCAGTTAGTTATGTGGTGGAAGTACCTTGTCAATGAGAGAGGTCAGAGGAGAATAGCCAGATTGGTTCAAACTGACAGGAAGGTGACCGTAATATAAATAAGTGCTGTACAGAGGAACATCTCTGAATGTACAACATGGCGAAACTTGAAAAAGATGGGCTACAGCAGCAGAAGACCACGAACAACACCTAGTGACCACTTTATTAGATATAGGAGGTATCTAATAAAGTGGCCACTGAGTGTGTGATGTGATTGATAGACTGGTGTTGAGTCATTTCTGAAGTGGCAGAAAAATCCATAAATCTATAGACACATCAAATCGGGATGGTTCAGAGAACAGAGATGCTGTGAACTGGCTATATCTAATAATTATAGAGAGAAAGCATGTGTTTGAGTGGAATTGAAATATATAGAGATATTAATCCTAGAGTGTTCAACTTCTATATAAATAACTTTGTAATAAATGATGAGGAAGTGAAATACCACACAAGCAGTTAAACTGATGTGCATAGTTGTGAGGAACCCTTATAAGAGTGAATAGTGGATCTTATCAAAGGTCTTTCTAGATAATAGAGATAAATTTATATGAAAGATGGAGAAATTTTTAACCTGCCATGAAATGTAATAAGGTTCACTGCTTGAAAGTGAAGTGGAGGCAGAAACTATCATAAAAACTGTCTGGAATCAAAGGCTTGGGATTAGCATAAATTGCTGTTTCCTTGCACAGCACAATCTCCTTTTGTGCTCGTGTCTGCGATTCTATGAAAATATTTGTATCATTCTGCTGGCAATGCAGCCAATTGGGAATCAACCTTTCCCTGAACGTCAGCAAACCTTTGCATTTAGTAATCACAAGTTAACCACCCCCCCGCAGAAAGTTACAGATCCTTTCCATAATGAGACTTAAGCCCCATTCTACCTGTCTGCGTGGGCAGGGGGAAAACCAAAATTGTGGTATCATCAAGCCATCAAACAAAGCTTCAAGCCAACACTTTCATTTTGACCATGTCTAAATGACCACCATGTGGCTCCTCCAAGACTTTTGCCCTTAGCTTGGATGGTACAACAACTCTCAGTCACCACATAATGCAACCCCCATCAGGGGCAAGTTCATCCAGGTGCTGGTAAAAAGGGGGGAGTTGGTGTTTCTACTACACATTCCAGCCATTTTGGATGCCATATAGACACGAGTCAGTGTGGGGTCTTTTCAGGTTTCCCTTTGGATCACCTCTGCTATAATAGAAAGGCCTTCAATTTGCATTAGGTCGTATACATCAAGAGGAATGCCTTCTTTTGAAAATGTTTTTGGTATTTCCTCTTCCAAGAGTAGACGGCACAGTCCATCGGCATTTCCATGATTAGTTGTCCTCTTGAATTCATTCTTGTAATTGTGTCCCCCAAGAAACTGTGTTTGTGCTGCTGCTGGAACTGTGGATTGAAAATGGACACCAGTGGTTGATGATCAGCAACGAGGCTAAAATCTCTCCCATAAAAGTACCGGTTAAAATAATTTACACCCCAAATCAGACTCAAGGCCTCTCTGACAATCTGCACATCATTTTTCTCTGCAATGGTAAGGGAATATGATGTAAAAGCTATGGGGTGTTCACTTCTATCACTCATAACGTGTGACATGAATGCACCTGAACCATAAGGAGAGCCGACACAGGCAAGCTTCACTGGATGATGTGGATCATGGTCCCACAATGCTGGCCCTCCTGTGTTTTACCACATACAAGATCAATGTAGCTTATTGGTTGTTGTATTTCACTATTACAAATGTCATTTCTATCGGCATTATCTTTTCTCCAGTATATGTTCTTCGTTGAACATTTGCAAGCTTCAGTTCAGAATCTTTCAATTCACGTTCAAACTCATTCTGTGGAATGACTAAAACAACTGAACCAATTCCATTTTTTTAAATTTGCTTTTCCCTTTTGGTGTAAGCCCTATTGGTTATCTAGTTTTCACATTGTAAATCTCAAGGCTATCCAGACCTGTGGCTCTCTCATCATTACCAGATTTTCATCAACTGCATGCAGATTAGTTCTGTTGATGAAACTGCAACTTGACTTTTTATCTTTTTCTCTTCCTTGTTCAATCCATTTATTTTTGGCTGCCTGAAATGCTCTTTGTATGTGTCCTAATTATTGCATTTTCTGCAGTTTCATCGTTAGTCCTGAGTTGATCTAGAGTATGTGAGCTCCTGCCACAAAGGTAACACAATTTGTTTGACCAGGCAGTTTCCGTTTAGATGGTGCAATTTTTTTTCATGCTCACTTTCATTCCTGACTGCATCTCTGTCTGATTCCTGATGAAGGGTCTCGACCCAAAACGCTGGCTACTCTTTTCTCATGGATGCTGCCTGACATGCTGAGTTCTTCCAGCATTGTGTACGTATTCTCTGCATCTCTGTCTGCTGTTTCCATTGATACAGTGATTTCAACTGCTCTTTTAAGTATGAGTTGTGCTTCAGTTAGGAGCCATTCCACAAAGTAACTGATTTCTCTGTGCACCATTAAGGCTGTTACTGAACAGACAATGCTCAGACAATTTCTTCAATTCAGCCACATAAACTGAAATGGACTTCCCTTTCTTTTCATTCCACTTATAAAACCTTTAGCATTCAGCAGCATCAATGGTTCCAGTTCTAAATGTTACTGCATTATATTCATGATATCATCAAAGCTCATTTCAGCTGATTTGAAACACTCCTCTGAACATGATAAATACCGATTGCTGAAAACTCACCTTTTACAGACTTTTGGTCTGAGTGTGCCAAACAGTGTTCTTGCCCGGTCTTGGGGATGCTGAGCTGTTGGAGCTAATGGACTATATGCTGCCTCTCCTGGGAAATCACCATCCTTGTTTTAATTTTTAAAAATTCTTCATTCAGCAAATGTATGATCAAGTTTGCATAGTCCTCACTAATGCACTCTTGAAGGATTATAAGGAGCATGTTAAAACGGCTGATAGACTACACTTAGCCAGGCAGTGGTGCATCATTCCTTGTCATTTCCCTGCCTCAATAAGCCTGGCCACCAAGGCCACAATATAAGGATGCCTGTGGCTATGAAGCTGGGACTGTGATTTCACTATGCTCGCTTTGGTACAAAAACTGGGAAGTGCCTTACAGCTTTGAGAGTGCCAGTGTGTCGGAACATTGGAGGTCTGTGAAGACTGTGGGTTCCAGCTGTCAGGGTCGTCTACTGTTCATACAGACAGCCTTTCGGGGCGACACTTCCTGTGTTCTGCCAGCTTTGCCTATTGATGAGAAGGCAAAGAGCAACAAAACCTCGCTGGAGGCCGCCAACGGCAGCAGGATCCAGACGGACGGGACATGATGGGTGATGCTCTGCTTCTGTGGGTGATATTTCATACGGGACTTTGTCCAGGCTAAAATGGCTAAACCTCTGCTTGGTTCAGGTTTCCTGTGTGCCCAAAGACTGTTAGTCAATCTTAAAATCTGCCAACTTGTGTACTTTGGGTGGTTACTCTGCTCTCCCAGTAAGTTCACCACAACAATTCTGTCAAGCACAAACACCACTGCATGGGAGTTCACTTGACTGCTGGGTGAATTTCCAAACCTCACCAAGCCTACATTCTCCAGTACAGTCACAAAACATGGGATCCTGCACCACATTTCTACAACTGGCCCTCCAGTCCATGCCCCCACGCCCAGACTGGACCCAGAATAGCTGGCAACCTAGAAGGCTGAGTTTGCCAGCATGGAAGACTTGGCATTGTATGCTGGTTGAATAGTTCTGGGCTTCACCCCCTCCCAAATGGTCCCTAACTCCGATAGTGGTAGCCACCTATGAGGCGATTATTGACGCTTAGCAAGGTCACCCCCCCCCCCCCCCGCACCAATTATTACCCCTTCAGACACATCCAAGACTTTTTGGCGTGTCTAGGTGGGAAGTTAATTTTTTCCAATTTTGACTTAGTTGGGGGTTACCATCAGCTGCTCTGAGCTCGGAGGACATTCCCAAAACAGATGTGATAACCCCGTTTGGGTTCTTCGAGTTTCCGTGCATGCTATGTGGGTTGAAAAATGCAGCACAGACTTTCCAATGGTTGGTGGAGTCTGTATTTTTGATGACCAGGATGACATACTTGTCACCAGAGCATCCACATCCAAACACGTATCTCATCTCCACACACTTCTCGAGTGCTTAAGGGTTGATTATTAACCCTGCTAACTACCAGTTTAGGTTGTTAACCATTGACTTCCTTGGCCATTGCATCTCTGCAGAAGGTGTGAAACTGTTCTCCTTAAAAGTTTCTGCTATTATGGATTTCCCACCATCCCACACTACTGAAACTACTGGAGTTTTCAGGCATGGTAAATTTCTATCACCGCTTCATTCCGTGAGTTGCTGAACTTATGCTTCCCCTGTATCGTGTGCTTAAAGACAAGACCCTTAAGCATGTGCTTGACTGGTCAGCAGACTTGACCAGGCCATTTTATGATACCAAACAAGCTCTTTTCAACATGACCCTACTGGTTCACCCACTCCCCAATCCATCTATAGCCATTACTACTGATGTTTCAGACTGTGCTGTGGGCACTGTGACTGAACAGCTGATTGAAGGCATGTGGCAGCCGCTCGCTTTCTTCAGCCTGTACAACACGTCTGACCGCGAGCTTCTCAGTCTCTATCAAGCTGTTTGCCAGTTTTGTTTTCTTCTAGAAGGTCACCATTTCACAGCATTCATTGACCACAAACCTATTGTGCATGCAGTGACCAAAATATCAGACCTTTGGTCTGCAGAGCAGCAACGCCACCCAGCCGACATATCAGAGTTCACAACTGATACCCAACAAATCAAGGGAAAAATAATGCTGCGGCTGATTGCCTCTCACGACCAACCATAGAGGCCGTACACATAAGGGTTGACTATTCCAGCATGGCAGCCAGCAAATCTACTGACTCAGAGATCCAGGCTTGCTGAACAGCAGTCACAGGCCTGCAGTCGGCTGACATTAAGTTTGGAGAAGATAAGGTTTCTCTTCTCTGCAGAGTTTAAACTGGTTACCCTTACCCCATAGAACCCACAAAATGGAGGGAGATTGTTTCTCCTCCATCCGATCCAGGAGCATCTTGCATCTGGTCCAGAAGGCCGCACAGAAACTGAACCCAGAAAAGCTGGCAACTGCGATGGCTGAGTTTGCCAATATGGAAAGATTTGGTACCTTTCTAAGTCCCTGAGCGATGATTTGACCATGTCAATGTGGACCTTATTGGTCCTCTTCACCCCCTCCCCCACAGTTTCACGCACCTCCTTACCATGGTGGACAATACCCGCTGGTGGTCAGAGGACATCCCTGTAGTATTAACGATGTCCATTGATGTGGCTCAAATGTTCATCAGCACCTGGATTGCTCAGTCTGATGCTCCATCTGATATTTCCTCTAACCGCGGTCCTCAATTCACTTCAGAATTCTAGGCTGCAGTGGCCCTGAACCTTTTCATTAGACTACATCACACCATAGAGTATCACCTATGGCCAATGGCCTATGTGAGCAGTTCCATCATCCTTAAAGGCTGCTCCATGGGCTTCCCTGATGGATGAGTGTTGGAATGATCATCTCCTGTGGGTCCTGCTGGGCTCAGAACAAATCCAAAAGAGGACCTACAGTCGTTCATGGCTGAGTTGATATACAGGCAGACATTATGAGTTCCATGTGATTTTATTCCTGATGCCACGACTACCTGGTCAGCCTCTCAGCTGCGTTCCAACCTCCTCAGTATATTAAATTCTTTTTCACCTATTCCTACCTCCCACCATGGCATTCTGCACTCTTGGGTTCCTGTTGACTTACATTCCACCTCGCTTGTTTTTGTCCTCCATGATGACAGCCTATTCTGCAGTTTGGAATGGAGAGAAATGATTCTTATCATATATAGGAGGGGTGAACCTGAATTTATTTGGGTAGATCGCCTTAAACTGGCCAACCAAGATTTATAGAATTCCACTACCAAGCCCCTGCCATCGTGACATGACCGTGAGTATGTCAACGCATCTCAGGATGAGCCAGAGGCATCTGCTGTTCCACCACCCAGGAAACATAGGACCTGAACTGGGTGGATCCCTTAAGCTCCAGTTTTAGTGAACTCTGGGGCCAGGGCCTGTGCAGGGTAATGTAATTGGTGGAATTGTACACAATTCGCAGTCACCAACATTGAGTTGGGGTTTGCTTTAAGATGCTGGTCTGATGTCATGATATATTACGTGAAGTTCTAATACTGTGCTTTTTTTTTTGTTTTCCGTGTATGGAGTACAATAAATGAGCTGTTATGGATTTTCTTAAACATAAAACACCTCATTCCACTTTATTTGCGAGAACCTACCTAAGTAGTGGGACAGAGGGACCTTTGAATAGTTTGTTGGAAGCAGCATCACAGATAGACAGGATGGTGAGAAAGTTGGTCAGTCGGAATTAGTTAAGCATCGGAGTTAGGACATTATGTCATAGTTGTACAAGTTGTTGGTGTGGCTGCACTTGGAGTACTGTATACTGTTTTGGTCATGTAAAGACGTGCTTTACGAGAATGATGACACAATTAGAGATACGTGGTTATAGGGAGAAGTTGATCAGGCTAGGTCCTTGGAACAGGGGGAAAATGAGGGGCTGCCTTGTAGAAATGTTTAAAATTATGAGGGGTATCGATGAGATGGATCGTAACCTCTTTTCCTGGGGTAGGGGAGTTCAACACTAGGGGGCATAGATTTAAGATGTGAGGGGAAAGATTTAAAAGAGACCTGAAGAGAGTCTCAGAAAGTGGTGAGAATATGGAAGAAGCTGCCACAGGAACTGGCTGAGGTAGGTGTAACCGTATAGTTTAAGAAGCACTTGGACAGGTAAGGGTGAAATGTAGAGGGATATGGACCAACTGCAGGAAATTGGGACTAGCTGGGTGGATTGGACTCATTGGGCTGTAGGCCTCCCCTGAATAAGACCGGAGAGGGTTGGTTAATAAATACAGGAAATATAGAAGCTTGAAGTCCCACATCACGACGTTCAGGAACAGCCACTTTCGTACAACCTTTAATCTCATGAACCAACCTGCATAACCCCAACCATATCCCAGTAACAGAATATTATTGATCACCTCTTGAACTACTGTGGATGTGTCTCTGATGCTGCTTTTTTACACAAGTATTTCTTTTTCTCTTTCTTGCCTATCTTGTCTAATTTATGTATAAATTATATTCAGTGTGTTGTTTAAATCCACATGCCTGTGAGGTTGCTGCGAGCAAGCTTTTCATTAAAGTTGTACTTCACTGTACCCGTGGATAGGACAATAAACTCTACTTGCTGGCTCTGTCAGCGATCCCAAGATCCTGGAAAGTGGATATAAAACAAAGCTGCCAAGGAGTTGAATGGAAATGTGAGGGAGGGAAGAGCTGATGACTCTTTGTGTATGTGGCTGCCTCTACCACATGATCTTCACTGATGTAAACACTGGCCATGAGTAATCCCAAACCACTCAACAATAGGGCAGAGGTGGTAGAATGTTGTACTGAAATAGGAAAATATAAAGACAGCAAATACTGACAGGTCAGAGAATATTGATCTTTCAAAATATCTTCAGCCTTACAAGAATAGCCCAACTTAAAACCTAATGGATATTTCTCCAGGCTTTGCTTTGTTATTGCATGACTCATTCTTTGACCTTCTCCTCACATGAGACAAAAGCACAATCCAAACAAAGCCCCATTTTACGTGTGCCTGCTCTCATGAACACAAGGATCAAATGAGATCGGGAATATCCTGACTGCAAGCACTTGGCCCGATTGTTATAAGGAGTTGCAATTTCATCCAGAAATCACAAGTTTGCTCGACTTGAGGTGACATTGAAAGTGGATCATATAATGTTGGGAATGCAGTGCAGCCTGACCCCATTTGCTGAGCAGATGCAGTCAGAATGCATCGATGCAGCAGAGGCTGAGGGTTTGGAAGGCTAACACCGAAAGATTGCCGTCAGGAATTTGTTGGGGTTATGCTAAATGATGTAGTGTATTTGGGATTCTCAGAGATCTTTGATCGTGCACCACATGAAAGATCATTTGTTAAAATTACAGTCAGCATGCATTGAATAGTGTTAGAATCAACAGGATTTTTTTCTGGCTCTGCCTAATGGGATAGCACAGGGATTAACGTTCACAACCTAGCTCAGGGGTGCAATGCTGCTGGAGCTCACTGGAACACTGTTTCAGCACCTCTGTAAAAAAAAAAGTCAAAATAAACAGGCGGGGAATTTAACAGCAGCTGCATATTAAATAGAGGGAATTTTACGGAACTGGGGGTTGGGGATAGGGGGTGGTGGCTGGTGGGGAAAATACCACTAATAGCATTAGGACAGGATATTTGATCATTTTTGGTGAAAGCCTGGAGCTGTGACTGTTTTTTATTTAGGTATTTGTGAAATTCGTCCTCGCTCAACCTGTTGTTTTCCCAACTTACCATGCTGTAGCCTCCCGCCATTTCACAGATCCTCAGTCTTTCTCCAGCCATGGGACGACTATGCACAAGTGTGAGCAATTTTCCGCTCTTTCCGATGGGTACCATTGGATTTCAGGTAAGAGCTATATTAAGCAAAGAATGAACATCGAAACCTAAGGTTAAAAGTCGAAAATAATCAAAGAAAAATTCACTGCTCACTTATCTTCGGCCTGATTTTGATGAAATATTCAAGATACTCATCCAAAATCCTCTTCTACACCCAGATAAAGTGAATTTAGATTTTGTTTAACAAGCCAAATGGAAAAAAAAAACATTTCTAGGCTATAAGCTAGTATTACGTCATTTCAACTATCGTTAAATGTAGATCGACCCCTTGGCCTAGCTATAGTTGATTGGAAAGAGGGTCTTTTTCTCTTCGTGTTGATAGGAAAAAGATGAGACAATGAGGGGGACGAAACGCATTTCCAAGCCTCCAAAATGGTTGCTCTCCTCCCCATTAACACTTGTCACTTCCAAAATATGATATATTTTATTTGTATAGATATGATAATAATTTATGTAAAGTTTCAAGCTTCTTTAATGTTTTATATATTTAAACACTAAACAGGATCTGTATTGGCCTAACCATGTAATACCTGACTTGTGAGGATATTGTGAGTATCGGCACTCACAGGTACACTTCCTGTCCAACCATTTCTGAGAGAGAAATGGTACGAGGCAGAGTTGCCAACCTACTGCTTTTGATACTAATATTCAGCAATATTTGTGGCTTTAGCAATAGTTCATTAGATGTTCTTTTTTCATACTTGATTACTTTGTTCCAATTCAGGTGGCTAAAAGTGTAAAAAGCTTATTTGCTTTATTTCTGTTATTTTTATACGTGCTTAGGAACACTGCTAAGCGCTGTGGGCCCTGCTGTCTGCTCTGACTCAGTCATATCAGTAAGGCTACATCTGTGGTGGTCTGTGGATTACTCGCTAATACAAAAGTAAATTTTTCTCATTAACAACCCTATGGCTTCTAAGCAAACAACATTAACTTCTTTCTTTCGTAAACAGGCTGAGGAGTGTAGTAAGAATAATGTACAAGAGACTGACAACAGTAAAAGTGACAAAAGCTGTGGTTCTCCTGCTTCTAGTTCAAATTTTCTAACCAGGTCCAAATGCAGTTCTGAAAGTAATGGTCCTTTGCAGTCAGGTTTGTATCCCCGCTCAGATGTTTGGTCTGAAGAAATGTGGAAGAAAAAGAAGGAAACTTATCCTTGGTCGGACTTCAAGGATGATAAACTCGGGTGTGAAGTCTGTGCAAACTAAAGCGATCTGACACTTTTCACTTCAAAGGGTTTGAGGCTTTCAAACGAATGGCAGATGTACCAAGGATCCTATTACAGAGCCAATCGAAGTACACGCTTGAAGTCTCTCAGAGAAAAAAATTGTTGATCACAAACTATCAAAAGCTGCTGCTCTAAAATATAGCTAGTGCAGATGCCGTCTTTTTCTTTACATGCTTGATAATTAAATTTTATGATAATTAGTGAGTGCAACTGTGCAATACTTTGTCATATTATTCAATAAAGAATTATGTGCTTTATTGTACCAATTATACACTGAAATGTAGTGATAGGCTATAATCTTGTTAATGTCTTAACTATTACTATATTTCTGTGGAGCTCTGGAATTCATATAGTTCTTTCATCTTGATTTAGATGAAACATGTTATGTTATGTTTCATTTTTATGGTTGACATTATAAGAATCCCCAAGTTCGTGGCCTAAGGTGGAAGGAGCCGATTTTAGAAAACCTAGTAATTATTTGAAACAGAAATACCACAAAAGTTATTAACTTCAAACTTTCTGCATAATCACTCAAAGAGTTGAACTGCACGTGCGTGTGACGAAAGTTGTATAGCCTTAGGCCTTCTACCTTAGGCCATGAACTTATCAGTCACCCCTCGTACAGCTCAGGCACCTAAAAAATTGGCACTGCACCTCGACCTAGCTGAATGATTCGGGTGCAGGGATCAGCACATCCATACTTGTTGATGAGACAAAGCCGGGTGAAGACACGTGTGACTGAACATGCTGGAATTTCAAGCAATAAACAATCTGCTGGAAGAATTGAACAGCATCTGTTAGAGAAAGGAAGTGTCAATGTTTCAAGTCAAGACCTCAGTCCTGATGCAGAGTTTTGAGCCAAAACATTGACAATTTGTCTCGCTCAACAGATGCTATTTTAACTCCCGAGTTCCTGCAGAAGCTGTTTGCTGGTATAAAGCTGAAGGGCAATGCAGGTTATAAGAAATGATACAGAGACACTTAAGCAGGCAGTAGATAAGCTGAGAAAATGAGCAAGGGCATGGCAGATTCATTATTTATTTATTTAGAGATATAGCACAATAACAACAGCTCATGTTGCCTAATGACACCCATGTGATCAATTAACCTACTAATCCGTACGTCTTTGGAATGTGGGAGCACACCAGAGCACCCAGATGAAATCCACATAGTCACAGGGAGAACGTACAAACGCTTTACAGAGAGCGGCTGGAAATGACCCCAGGCTGCCAGCACTCTAAAGCGTTATGCGAGCTGGTATGCTACTTCACCGTTCTAGATGTACTGTAACGTGGAAAAACATGAGGATGAGGTAGAGAAAAAAGATATGTCAAGAATATGTAAAATGGTTGGTGGTTGTAAGATGTTCATATTTAGAGATGCACCTATCACTGAAAGTTATGATGCAAATTCAGCAACCAATTAAAAAGGCAAATAGATGTTGGCCTTTTCTACAAGAGGAATTTAATACAAGAATGTAGATGGCTCAGTCCACTTTTAATGGCCATTATGAGGCCATGTGTAATTTTGTGCACAAATCTGGACTCCCTACCTAACGGTATACAGTCCTTGCAATAGAGGGGGTGCAGTGAAGGTTCGTCCAATAGATCTCTGGGGTGTGGTGTTTGTCATATGAGGAGAGATTAAAAGATTAGCCTGGGCTCATTATAACAAAACCTTGTTAGTTATTTTGTAATATTGTAATTTTGATATCTTTGCTTTCTACTGCTGCTGCACAACAAACCACTTCGTGTCATCTGTCAGTATAATGAACTAGACTCGGATTCCTCTCTTGAGTTTAGACGAATGAGAGATGATCTCATTTAGATTATTTCTTCAGTGGTTTGATCGGGGCACGACTGTGCAAGTGTGTGGATGTCAGCCAGTGAGAACAGCGAGAAGAGTTTAAAGGAGACACCTTATAGGGTGGGTATCAGAGTAGAGGGAAGCAGAGTAGAAAGGCTTTCGCTCAATGGCGCTTTGGCGATAACGGGTCGAGGCGAGGTAGATTGCCTGTGTAGAATATGGACAGGAAGAACGTGTGTGAGGCCAGTGTTCTGTGCTCAGTGTCAGATGTGGGAAGTCCTGGAGACTCCAAGCCTCCCGGATGGCCACATCTGCACCAGGTGCATCGAGCTGTGTTAGGGAACTGGAGATGCAGCTCGATGACCTTCGTCTGGTCAGGGAGAGTGAGGAGGTGATAGAGAGGAGCTATAGGCAGGTAGAGCCACACTGGGTCGTGGGGAGACAGATAACTGGGTAACAGTCAGCAGAGGGAAGGGCAGGAGTCAGGCACTAGAGAGTATCCCCTGTGGCTGTACCCCTTGACAATAAATACTCCGGCTTGAGTACTATGGGGGGGCAACGGCCTATTTGAGGGAGACAATAGTTGATGTGCCTCTGGCACAGAGTCTGGCCCTGTTGCTCAGGGTAGGGAAAGGAAGATGATGGCAGCAGTGATATGGGATTCTATAGTTAGGGAGTCAGACAGGCGATTCTGTGGACACAGGAAAGAAATGCGGAGGTAGTTTGCTTCCCAGGTGCCAGGGTCTGGAATGTTTCTGATCGTGCCCATGATATCCTGAAGTGAAAGGGAGAACTGCCAGAGGTCGTGGTACATATTGGTACCAACGACATAGGCAGGAAAAGGGAAGAGTTTCTGAAAAAAGACTACAGAGGGCTAGGAAGGATGTTGAGAAGCAGGATCACGAAGGTAGTCATCTCGGGATTACAGCCTGTGCCACGTGACAGTGAATATAGGAATAGAGTGAGGTGGATTCTGGAAAGGCGCAATAATAACAGGGTTGTTCTGGTGGAAGATTTTAATTTCCCTAATATTGATTGACATGTCCCTAGAGCAAGGGGTTTAGATGGGGTGGAGTTTGTTCAAGAAGGTTCTTGACACAATATGTAGATAAACCTACAAGAGGAGAGGCTGCACTTGATCTGGTATTGTGAAGTGAACCTGGCCAGGTGTCAGATCTCTCAATGGAAGAGCATTTTGGAGACAGTGATCACAATTCTATCTCCTATACCATAGCACTGGAGAGGGATAAGAACAGATAAGTTAGGAAAGTGTTTAATTGGAGTAAGGGGAGAAATGAGGCTATCAGGCAAGAACTTGGAAACATAAATTGGGATCAGATGTTCTCAGGGAAATGTATGGAAGGAATGTGGCAAATGTTCAGGAGATATTTGAGTGGAGTTCTGCATAGGAACATTCCAATGAAACAGGGAAAGGATGGTAGGGTACAGGAACCGTGGTGCACAAAGGCTGTTATAAATCTAGTCAAGAAGGAAAGAAGAGCTTACAAAGAGTTCAAAAAACTACATAATGATAGAGATCTAGAAAATTATAAGGCTAGCAGGAAGGAGCTTAAGAAAGAAATTAGGAAAGGAAGAAGGGGCCATGAAAAGGTCTTGGCAGACAGGATTAAGGAAAACCCCAAGGCATTCTACAAGTTGTGAAGAACAAGAGGATAAAATATGAGAGATTAGGACCACTCAAGTGTGACAGTGGAAAACTGTGTATGGAACTGGAGGAGATAGCAGAAGCACTTTGCTTCAGTATTCACTACAGAAAAGGATCTTGGTGATTGTAGGGATGACTTACAGCAGACTGAAAAGCTTGAGCATGTAGATATTAAGGAAGAGAATGTGCTGGAGCTTTTGGAAAGCATCAAGTTGGATAAGTCACTGGGACCGGACAAGATGTACCTCAGGCTAGGACGGCGAGGGCGGAGATTGCTGAGCCTCTGGTGATGATCATTACATCATCAATGGGGGCGGGAGAGGTTCCAGAGGATTGGAGAGTCGCAGATGTTGTTCTATTATTCAAGAAAGGGAGTAGAGATAGCCCAGGAAATTATAGACCAGTGAGTCTTACTTCAGTGGTTGGTAAGTTGATGGAGAAGATCCTGAGAGGCAGGATTTATGAATATTTGGAGAGGTATAATGTGATTAGAAATAGTCAGCATGGCTTTGTGAAAGGCAAGTCTTGCCTTATGAGCCTGATTGAAGTTTTTGAGGATGTGACTAAACATATTGATGAAGGTAGAGCAGTAGATGTAATGTATAAGGATTTTAGTGAGTCATTTGACAAGGTACCCCATGCAAGGCTTACTGAGAAAGTAAGGAGGCATGGGACCCAAGGGGACATTGCTTTGTGGATCCAAAACTGATTTGCCCACAGAAGGCAAAGAGTGGTTATAGACGGGTCATACTCTGCATGGAGGTCACCAGTGGAGTGCCTCAGGGATCTGGGACCCCTACTCTTCGTGATTTTTATAAATGACCTGGATGAGGAAGTGGAGGGATGTGTTAGTAAATTTGTTGATGACACAAAGGTTGAGGGTGTTGTGGATAGTGTGGAGGACTGTCAGAGATTACAGCGGGGCATTGATCAGATGCAAAACTGGGCTGAGAAGTGGCAGATGGAGTTCAACCCAGATCAGTGTGAAGTGGTTCATTTTGGTAGGTCAAATATGATGACAGAATATAGTATTAATGGTAAGACTCTTAGCAGTGTGAGGATCAGAGGGATCTTGGGGTCTAAGCCCATAGGACACTCAAAGCTGCTGCGCAGGTTGACTCTGTGGTTAAGAAAGCATATGGTGCATTGGCCTTCATCAACCGTGGGATTGAGCTTAGATGCCAAGAGGTAATATTGCAGCTATATAGGACCCTGGTCAGACCCCACTTGGAGTACTGTGCTCAGTTCTGGTCACCTCACTACAGGAAGGATGTGGAAACCATAGAAAGGGTGCAGAGGAGATTTACAAGGATGTTGCCTGGATTGGAGAGCATGCCTTATGAGAATAGGTTGAGTGAACTTGGCCTTTTCTCCTTGGAGCGATGGAGGATGAGAGGTGACCTGATAGAGGTGTATAAGATGATGAGAGGCATTGATAGTGTGGATAGTCAGAGGCTTTTCCCAAGGGCTGAAATGGCTAGCACGAGAGGGTACAATTTTAAGGAGCTTGAAAGTAGGTACAGAGGAGATGTCAAGTGTAAGTTTTTTTACTCAGAGAGCGGTGAGTGCGTGGAAAGAGCTGCCAGCGACGGTGGTCCAGGCAGATATGATAGGGTCTTTTAAAAGATTCCTGGACAGGCACATGGAGCTCAGAAAATTAGAGGCTATGGGTAACCCTTGGTAATTTCTAAGGAAAGAGCATGTTTGACACAGCTTTGTGGGCTGAAGGGCCTGTATTGTGCTGTAGGTTTTCTATGTTTCTATGTTTAAATGTAAACTTTAATAAGATGCTTAACAGTAAACAACACAGTGATGTTTCATCTGGTTGAGGTATGTCAATCCAAACATCAGAGTCTCAAAAAGGGTTTATCATTCAAGACTGAAAATAGAGGAATTTCTTTCCCCCAAGAGGGTTATGAAGAGGCAGTCATGAAGTATATTTGAGATAGAGGTCGTTCGATGTTTATCTAATAAGGGAAGAAAAGGGTATAGGTTTGGTTGAGGAAAGCACAACTGAGGTAAAACATTGTGATCTTTTTGAATGGCAGAATAGGCACAAGAGGCAACCAGACTCCTCCTGGTTCTAATACCTATGTTCTTCAGTAATAAAATTTGGATGTGATTCCATAGGAATTTCCTGCTACAGATGTGGACAAAAATTTACCCTGGCAGAAGATTGACAACAAGCTTTTTGGAAACAAAGTGAACGAAGATCCAAGTCTTACATATATTGTTGACAGGGAAGGAATATAACCCATGTCCAGACAGTTCCAAGGGCTGTAGGTGGCACTATCACCATAATGTTATAAGACCAACCCACCCTGGAAATTGTCCAGTTGGCATTTCTCTGGATGCTGCAGAATGTACCATCCCCAAAACTGGTGAGGCATACAAATACAAAGGCATTAAAGCTTGAAGATATATGAAGAATAGAAAATGGCAGCAGGCACCGATGCAAGTGAAACCCAAAACTGCGAAATCTGGGCTGAAGGCAAAAAGCCAGGGGAAACAATGGCAGGTGGCTGATAGCTGAAAGTCAAGGAAAAATGGCAGCTCAGGTGTGGAAGTGATAGTGAAATAAAGGTAAGAGGACAGGAAAAGTAGTCAAGTGATGAAGTCTGAACACTTGGACAGCTTTCATGTTCTGACCCAATCTACTTAGCTTGGGTTAAGGCACCTTTTAGTAGAAACCATTTTATTTTCCACCTAGGTGAGGGAGAATGTGATTTCCTTACATCCACACACCTATTTCACCTCCTGATTCTTGGACCTACTTTTGTCTGTCTACAAAGCCTGAGGCCTGTTCAATGATCAGTGGGTTCTGGTGTTGATGTCGAAAATCAAGGCCTGAGGATTGAATCAAACATCTGGAAGTGAAGGCCTGTTGCCAGAAGCTCTGGGTCTGCAAATCTCTGTGAGTCTGCTGGGCTAGTTGAAGGCCCAGTGTCCGTGTGTCTATATCTGAGTACACTGGAGACAGAAGCTGAAGAAGACAGCCCTTGTCTTAGGGATAGAGGACAGAGTTTTTTTGTGGGTGGGAGGGAGGAGTGGGACTTGTTTTGCTGTTGTTTTGTGACTTGTGTTCTGTGTTTTTCTGCCAAGGATGGTGGACATGATATGTTGATGCTGGTATGTGTGGTGACATCTGGAGGCTACCCCCAGCACTCTCTTGGGTGGGTTGGGTGTCAACACAAACCATAAGACCATAAGACCTAGGAGCAGAATTAGGCCACTTGACCTATTGAGTTTGCTTTGCCATACCATCATGGCTGATTTATTATCCCTTTCAACCTTATTCCCCTGCCTTCTCCCCATAAACTAACTCCGGACTAATCAAGAACATATCAACTTTGTTTTAAATACACTCAATGACTTGTCTTCCACAGCTGTCCAGGACAATGAATTCTACAGATTCACCACCCACTGGCTAAAGAAGTACCTCCTTATCTCTGTCCAAATGGATGTTCCTCTATTCTGAGGCTGTGCCCACTGGTCCTTGCCTCACTCACTAGAGAAGACATCCTCTCCTCGTCCAGTCTATCTTGGCCTTCCAGCACTCAATAGGTTTCAATGACATCCCCCCACCACTACTCTTTCAAACTCCAGTGAGTACAGATCCAGAGCCATCAAATGCTCCTCATACAGTAACCCTTTCATTCCTGGAATCATTCTTGTGAACCTCCTTTGGATCCTCTCCAAAGCTAGCTCATCTTTTCTTAGACAAGGGGCCCAAAACTGCTCACAATAATTCAAGTGCTGTCTGACCAATGCCTTATAAAGCCTCAGCATCACATCCTTGTTCTTATATTCTAGTCCTCTAGAAATAAAATGCTATGATTGCATTTGTCTTCTTTACTACCAACTCAACTTACAAGTTAACCTTTAGGGAAAGACTCCCAGGTCCATTTGCATCTCTGATTTTCAAATTTTCTCCCCATTTAGAGAATAGTCTGATCTTTATATCTTCCACCAAAGTGCACGAACATGCACTCCCCTACTTTATATTCCATCTGCCACTTCTTTTCCCATCCTCCCAATTTATCCAAGTCTCTCTACAGACTCTCTGCTTCCTCAACTCTACCTGCCCCTCCACCTATCTTTGGTCATGATTTTCATTGAATGTTCCAATTCCAGATGTTAAATTAACTTGAATATTCAATCTCCTCTGTTGCTTTCTCATATACTGTAATATCATCCTAGATATAAACCTTATCTTCCTATTCCTCCCTGCCTAACAACCCCACCCCCCACACACACACACACACACACACACACACACACACACACACACAGAGCTATCCTTTCCTCTTCCTTCTCTGTTCTTCCTTTTCTCTTTGATCTTCTTCTTCACCTTCTCTGACCCTGGCAGAACCCCTTCCCTCTATCACCTAACTCATCCCTACCTTGGTCCTTTCTTTCTTAATTCCTTTCCTCATCATCTCATTCCGATTCCTTATAAAGCCTCAGCCTTCAGTCATTCTTATCCCATCCCTTCCTTTGCCTCTCTGTTTCCCAGAAAAGCAGCAGCAAAGGACAAGTGGGCATCCCTGATTTGCAAGTAGCATCATTTATAGTTCTGCATAGACAATCCTGGACTTCAGCAAGAAACACTTTCTAGAAATTATTTAGATTCAAAGTACATTTATTATTGAAGTATGTAAATTGAATACAACCCTGAGATTCATCCTCCCACAGGTGGCCACAAAAGAAACGCTGCAGAACCTGTTCAAGGTTGTATTGAACAGGTATTGAACATCAAACACCCAATGTGCAAAAAAAGAATCAATTGCGCAAACAGCAAAAATTGGGCAAACAGCACTTAGAATATCAAATGTTAAACCAGGACACAGTTTAGTTCCGTTCAGTGCTGCACTGATAGCCCAATGCAGGCTCAGAGCCTTGCTTTACCGCTTCGATTGTCCTGATCAAACCACTTAGAGAAAGCAAAAAAGGGAAACCAGAATCCAGAAACACAAGCAGCATGAATCTTAACGTTTCACTGCACATACAGCATTTATGAATACAGCATTGTAGAAGTTCCCAGGTTTCCCTATGGAATACCATGTTATGTTAGTTTTGGCACTTGCTACCCTGTTGATCTATTATGATGGAGCTGCCAGTGATATAGCCAGCCAGAGGAACACACAAAATGCTGCAGGAACTCTGCCGGTTAGGCAACATTTGTGGAGGAGAATAAACAGTTGACGTTTCGGGCTAAGAGCCTTCATCAGGACTGGAAAGGAAGAGGGAAGAGCTTAGACTGTTCACAATCTGCCCTAGATGCTGCCTGACCTGCCGAGTTCCTCCAGTATCTTGTGTGTTGCTCTGGATTTCCAGCATCTGCAGACTCTCTAGTGTTTATGATGTAGCTAAGCAGCCTTGATTTTGGCATCAAGCTCTTGGATGATACAAGCAGTATTCTTAGATCTGGTGCCACTAAGACCCAGTTCATAAAAAAAGAGGTAAACAATATGAAATTTAGGCAGTTGGGATTAAAGTAATCCCTCAATGAGTACAAGAAGTGTGGGAGTACACTTAAAAGGGAAATCAGGAAGATAAAAGTAGGCTTGTGATGGATCAGGCAAGCAAGGTCAAGAAAAATCCAAGAGGTTCCACAGATCATGCATAAGTTGCTGAAGAGAAGATGCTGAAGTGGATAACTCACCAGGGCCTGACTAGAGTTGCCTTTGGGCTTTGTGGGAAACTACGGAAGAAGTTATGGAGGCTTTTGCATTAAATTTACATCAAATTAACCAGGTCTCAAACTCTGACAGACTGAAGAGTTGCTACTGTTGTCCCTTTATTTAAGAAGGGAGCCAAGCACAAGCCACGAAGCTAAAGTCCAGTGAGCCTGATATTAGAGGTGATAAGTTACTTGAGGAATTCTGAGGAACAGTATCTAACTGGTCCATTCCTCCTTGTCAAGCACTGATTAGGGATAGTCAGCACAGTTTTGCGTATGGGAAATAATTTCTCACAAATATGTTAAGAGATTTCTTAAGAGGTAACTAAGATTAATGAGGACCGGGCTGTGGATGATACCTGATTGAATTTCAGTAAGCCCTTTAATAAAGTCCTGCGTGGAATCTGGTAGGTCACATTGTATGGGAACAGGGAGGGGTAGCTAAGAGGATGCATAAATGGCTTAATGGTAGGAAGAAGAGGGTTGTAGCCGAAGCCACACACACAAAATGCTGGAGGAACTCAGCAGGCCAGGCAGCACCTGTGGAAAAGAGTACAGTTGACTTTTCAGGCTGAGACCCTTCAGCAGGACTGGTCTCAGCCCAAAACAACAACTATACTCTTTTTCATAGATGCTGCCTAGCCTGCTGAGTTCCTCCAGCATTTTGTGTGTGTTGCTTGGATTTCCAGCATCTGCAGATTTTCTCTCATTTGTTAAAATAGTTTTTCACACTGAAGGCCTGTGACTAATGGTGTGCCATGGGCATCAGTGCTGAGCCCTTTCTTGTTCGTCATTTATGTGAACAATCTGGATAAGAATACACTATACAAGGCATGGCTGGTAAGTTTGCAGATGGTTCTAAAATATGTGCTATTGAAGAATGCTATCAATAATTACAGTGGGATATTGATCATCTAGGACAGTAGGCCAAGCAATGGCAAAAAGAGTTTAATTTAGATGTTTGAGGTGTTGTATATTTGGAATTGAAATCAGAGTAAGACTTTCACAGTGAACAGTAGGGACCTGTGAAGTGTTGTAGAACAAAGGAAACTCAGAATCAGATTTAATTTCATCAGCATGTCTCTTGAAATTAGATGTCTTTTAGAGGTGGAGAGGGTTAACAACCTTAAATTCGAAGGTGTTATTATTTCAGAGGATCTGTCCTGGGACCAGCACATAAATGCAATAGCAAAAGAAGGACCACTACTTCCTTAGGAGTTTGCAGAGATTCAGCATTACATCTAGGACTTCTATAGATGTGTAATGGAGAGTTTATTGACAGGCTACATCTCGGCCTGGTATGGAAACACCAATGCCCTTGAATGAAAAATCCTACAAAAAGCAGTGGATATGGCCCAGTTCACCACTGGTTAAGCTCTCCCAACCATTGAGCACATTTACAGGGGGTGCTGTCGCAAGAAAGCAACATCCATCATCAGGGACCCCCTCCATCCAGGACATTCTCTCTTCTTGCTGCTATCATCACGAAGAAGGTATAAGAGCCTTAGGATTCACATCATCAGGTTCAGGAGCAGTTACTATCCCTCAACCATAGGCTCTTTAACCAGAGTGGGTAATTTCACTTGACTTCACTCACCCCATCACTGAAGTGTTCCCACAACCAATGGACTTAGCCGGCTGGTGGCACAGTGGCATCAGCGCCGGACTTTGAAAGCGAAGGCTCCCAAGTTCAAATCCAGTCGGCCCCCCCGGGCATGTTTTCCATCCATGCTGGGTTGAGTGCCAAACTAGCCACTCGGCCTCGTAGAAAACAAGGCTTGAGTCAGGAATGTTCATATCGTGACCCAGTTAATCCAAAAGGAGACCAATTCTGACTCCACGCGCCAAACAAGAATGGCTGACTGTCTGGTGTGACAAGCTATGAAATTATGAACAAATAGACTCACTTTCAAGGATTCTTCATCTAACGTTTTTGATATTTAATGATTATTTACTTATTATTATTTCTCTTTTTGTATTTGCACAATTTGTTGCCTTCTGCAATCTGGTTGAATGCCCTCGTTGGGCAGTCTTTCATTGATTCTGTTATGGTTATTATTGTATAGATTTATTGAGTATTCCCAACATTTTCACCTAAAAGGTGGTCAGTATATGGAATGAGGTTTCAGAGGAAGTGGTTGAGGCAAGTACAGTACATTAACAACATTTAAAAGACACTTGGACAGGTACATGATTGGAAAGATTAGAGGGATACAGGCAAATGGGACTAATTTAGATGGACATCCTCGTAATTTAAGGTGGGCATCAAAGGGCTTGTTTTTGCGCTGTATTATGCCATGACTCTTTGACTATAACCAGCTGCTTAAAGAGTGGTTGCAGCAATGAAAAGGTGGGGCAAGGAATGGGGAGAAGGGAGAACGGAACTCAGAGACAGAGGATCTACAGCTGCCAGGTACCCACAAGCGGTTACAATGGATCTCTCTAGAAAGGTGAGAGTCACTTATTAACATTCACAGAGAAACACACAGGTGGTATGAAAGGAAAGTAAATGGATGCAGGTATTAGAGAGTGCAGAGAAGATAACTTTAATGTATGGGAGGGATGACAGAGGTAAGTTTTTTACACAGAGATTGATGAATACATGGAATGCCCTGCTAGAAGGCATTGCTAGAGGTGATGCTAGAGGCAGATACATTAGGGGTATTTAAGTAACTCTTGGATAGATAGGCCCATGGATGATAGAAAAATAGAGGACCATGTAGGAGGAAAGGATTAGATTGACCTTAAAGTAAGCTTAAAGGCTGGCAAAACAACATGGGCCTAACAGCCTGCACTGTGCTCTAATTTTTTATGTCCTGTAACACTTCTCCCAAGGAGAGCAGTGAACACCCTAACGCATCACCGATCAGAAAACAGGGGGATTTGGCAGAGAATAGTAGAAGTTTGGAGTGTTCCTGAGGCTGGGAAGCTGAATGTGAACTTAACTCCATGAGCAAAGAAATCAGTTCAACAAGGGAGGCCCCATTTACCTCACAGTTCCCAGTGAGAACGAAGAGGGCAGTCTGAGTGTTAGGTTCTGAAATAGGTTCATTTCAGAGGAGACAGTATTGATAAAAATGTGGCTGCTGAGTTAGTGAATGTGAACTGTTGTCTGTTAGATCAATTAAATCACCCTGCTGATGAAAATTAGGCATGGCAGTGCCTTTGATATCACCTCCACCGTGCTGCCGAGAACAAGCAGCAGCTGCAAAAGGAGAAAAGAAACAACCTGATGCACAATCAATAACTCTCGGAGACGTGTGGCAAGATATAGGCTTTTATTGGCTGGAAGAAAGAACAAGCAGCAATTGACCACCACACTACATCCTGGAGACTGAGGCCGGGGCGGTGTCTCCAATCGCCTTTATACCGGGGTCCGTGGGAGGAGCCATGGTCAGTGGGAGGAGCCACAGGAGCAGTCAGCGGGGGGGCGTGTCCAGACAGGTATATGTAGTTCACCACATTCACCCCCCCTTTGTTTTAAAAGAGAGACCCCCATGGAGCGAAGTTTCTTACAAGTATATTTACAGGTTAAGTCTATCAGGTGGTCGAATCTGTCACTGCGATCTACGTAGCACCGGTGGTGATTGCACAGGTGCCGGTGGTGATTGCACCGGAGACGGTGGTTGTGCTGGTTCCGGCCTAACTGGAGGTGTCAGCCCACTAGGCATCAGTGATCCCTCATGTGTGTGCGAGGCGCCTGGTATATGCGCGTGCGAGACGCCCGGTATAGGAGTGTTGTGAGGAGTCTGTGTAGGGCTCGGTGTGCACAGTGTCACCTCGGGTACAGGGCTCATAGTTACTGTGGAGTGTTCGGGGTAGTGGTCTGCTGCTCCTGCAGGCGTCAGGTCGCGGACGGAGACCGTGTCCTCCCGCCCATCAGGTAAGACCACGTAAGCATACTGGGGGTTGGCATGTAGTAGGTGAACCCTCTCGACCAGCGGGGAGTATTTATTGCTCCTCACATGTCTCCGGAGCAGCACTGGCCCCGGGGATGTCAGCCAAACCGGTAGGGCGGTCCCAGTGGCAGACCTCCTGGGAAAAAAGAATAGGCGCTCGTGAGGGGTGGCATTGGTGGACGTACATAACAGAGAGCGAGCGGATAGAGTGGAGTGCCTCAGGGAGGACTTCCTGCCATCGAGAGACCGGCAACCCCTTTGACTCAAGGGCTAAAAGTGTGGCCTTCCACACTGTGGCATTCTCCCTCTCCACCTGTCCATTTCCCCGAGGATTATAGCTCTTGGTCCTACTAGTAGCAATACCCCTAGCCAGCAGGTACTGGCGCAGCTCGTCACTCATAAAGGAGGACCCTCTATCACTGTGGATATAGCAGGGATATCCAAACAGAGTGAAGAGCTGGTGCAGGGCTTTTATGACGGATGTGGCAGTGGTGTCGGGGCAGGGGATGGCAAAGGGCGAGTACTCATCGATAATGTTGAGAAAGTAGACATTGCGGTTGGTGGAGGGAAGGGGATCCTTAAAGTCAACACTCAGTCGCTCAAAGGGGCGGGTGGCCTAAATAAGTTGCGCCTTTTCAGGACGGTAGAAGTGCGGTTTGCACTCAGTGCAGACTTGGCAGTCCCTGGTCATCGTCCTGATGTCCTCAAGGGATTATGGCAGGTTCCGGGCTTTCATGAAATGGTAAAATCGGGTGACCCCCGAGTGGCAAACATGTGCATGGAGGGAGTATAGCTGATCGAGCTGTGCGCTGGCACACGCTCCCCGGGATAGGGCATCAGGGGGCTCATTGAGCCTTCCAGGCCAGTACAGGATATCATAGTTGTAGGTGGAGAGTTCTATTCTCCACTGCAAAATTTTATCATTTTTGATTTTGCTCCATTGTTGGTTGCTGAACATGAATGCAACTGAGTGCTGGTCGGTCAGCAAGGTGAACCTTTTGCTGGCGAGATAGTGCCTCCAGTGCCTAACAGCTTCCACTGTGGCCTGGGCTTCTTTCTCCACCGCGGAGTGCCGAATTTCAGGGCCTTGAAGGGTACGAGAAAAGAATGCTACTGGCCTGCCTGCCTGATCAGAGGCGTCACTCTCTACTTGGAAGGGAATGGTCTCGTCCACTGCATGCTTCGTTGCTTTGGCAATGTCCCCTTTAATGCGGCTGAAGGCCGCGTGGGCCTCGGCAGAGAGGGGAAAAGTGGTAGACTTGACCAGGGGGCGGGCCTTGTCTGTGTAATGGGGGAGTCATTGGGCGTAATAGGTAAAGAAGCCCAGGCACCGTCTGAGGGCTCTGAGAGTGGTGGGAAGAGGGAGTTCTAACAGGGGGCGCATAACGTCAGGATCAGGGCCAATGACCCCGTTCTCCATGACATACCCAAGGATAGCGAGTCGGGTGATTCCGAACACACACTTGTCCCTGTTATAAGTAAGGTTCAGGGCTTTGGCCACTTGGAAAAATCGTTGGAGGTTGGCATTGTGATCCGACCAGTCGTGACCACAGATGGTGATATTATCCAGATAAGGAAATGTGGCCTTCAGTTGGCACTGGTCCACCATCCGGTCCACTTCCCTCTGGAAGACTGAGACACCATTTGTGACACTGAATGGGACACACAGGAAGTGATAGAGCCTGCTGCCCACCTCGAAGGCGGTGTAGGGGCGGTCCTCTGGACGGATGGGGAGCTGGGGATAAGCGGATTTCAGATCTATTGTCAAGTACACCTTGTACTGAGCTATCTGATTGACCATATCCGCGACGCGGGGTAGGGGGTACGCGTCAAGCTGCGTGAACCTATTGATGGTCTGGCTATAGTCCACGACCATCCTATTTTTTTGCCTGGTCCGAACAACAACCACCTGGGCCCTCCAAGGACTTGTGCTTGGCTCAATGGTCCCCTCCCTGAGCAGCCGCTACACCTCTGACTGAATGAAGGCCCTGTCCCCCGCGCTGTACCTCCTGCTTTTAGTTGCCACAGGTTTACAGTCGGGGGTCAGGTTGGTGAACAGCAGTGGGGGAGGGATCTTGAGGGTGGAGAGGCTGCAAGTGGTGTCAGTAGCGCAGCTGTTGGCATGGTGCTGGGCGGGATGTGTGGGTCGGTGTGTGTGTGTGGTCAGTAGCGGGGTATATGGCGAAGTCCCACCAAACTGAGGATTCCTGACAGTGAGTGGTGGGAGGGGCCAGTCATATGCCATAGTTACACTTTCGAGGTGGCTCTGGAAGTCCAGCCCCAATAGCACAGGCGCGCACAGTTGAGGCATGACCAGTAGCACAAAGTTCCGATATTCTGTGCCCTGCACCACCAGTGTCGCTACACAACCCACCTGGATGTCTGTGGAATGCAACCCAGAAGCCATGGTGACCCTCTGGCTTACCGGCTGTGTCACGAGTCTGCAGCGTTGCACCGTGTCCGGGTCAATAAAACTCTCAGTGCTGCCCCGTGTCAAACAGGCATCTAGTCCTGTGCCCCTCCACCAGGATGTCCATCATTGACCTTGCAAGCTGGTGTGGGGCGCTTTGGTCGAGGGTTACGGAGGCCAGAGCTGAACTGCCGTCTTGGTGCCCGGTAAACACCGGTGGGTCGGGGGCAGGGCGAGGTGGCACCAACAAAGATGGCTGCCCCCATGTCTCGCACAAGGCGAGCAGGCAAGATGGCTGCCCCCATGCCTCGCACGAGGCGGGCAGGCAAGATGGCGGCAACCAAATGGCGGCCCCCATGCCTCACACGCAGCGCTGCCCAACCCCGCTTGTGGTTCAGACTTACAGGCCTTGGCGAAATGGCCCTTCTTCCTGCAACTGGAGCAGGTAGCTTCTCGGGCAGGGCAGCATTTTCAGGGGTGCTTTTCGAGTCCGCAGAAGTAACACTGTGTGGACTTGCGACTGGCAGCAGCTGTGGTCAGTTTCAGGGAGTTCGTGGACTCGTGACTGGCAGCGGCATTGGTGAATTTGCTCGCGGGCGGCAGTGGCGGGGTCTGCAGTGTCCACGGAACCGGCGGGGGATCGCAAGGCTGGACAGTGTCAGCGTTGTGCAGAGCAGCCTCCAGTGTGTTGGCCATCTCGATCGCCGAGCGTAAGGTAAGATCGGCATTTTCCAGCAGCCGCTGGTGCACGTACACTGACCTAATCCCCGTAACGAAGGCATCTCGTACCAGGAGCTCCGATTGCTGCTCCGCCGTCAGACCTTTGCAGTCGTAAGTTCGCACGAGTGTCCGTAGGGCTCAGAGAAACTGCCCGCTCGACTCGCTGGGTCGCTGTCACTGCGTCGCTAAGCGATGTCTCGCATAGACGGTGTTCACCGGCCGCAGGTACTGTCTTTTGAGGGCATCCAGTGCCCCTTGGTAGGTCGGTAGATCCCTGATAAGGGAGAATACTTTTGGACTTACTCTATATAGTAATATTTTGTACATTGTGGCAGGCTCAGTCACTGGAATCTGTTCCAAGTATGATTGGAAGCATGCAAAGGCAAGAGCTGCTTTGGAGTCTTGAGGATCAAGGTCTAATTTTTCTGGACGTAAAATGCTTTCCATGTTTTAAACTTCCAGCCAATAAAATTGATGCACCATCAATAACTCTCCGAGACATGAGGCGAGATATTGGCTTTTATTGGCTGGAAGAAAGAACAAGCAGCAATTGACCACCACACTGCATCCTGGAGACTGAGGGCAGGGCTGTGTCTCCAATCGCCTTTATACCGGGGTCCGTGGGAGGAGCCACAGGAGCAGTCAGCGGGGTGGGGGGTGGGGTGCATGTCCAGACAGGTATTTGTAGTTCACCACACAACCAAAAGATGCGGCCACTAACCACAGCCACCACCTACTCTTGCCTACGCTGCACCGAAATATGTGGATCCTGGATCAGCCAACGGAGGACCCCTTAGGAGAGCATCAAACTCGACTCGAGACATCGCACTATTGCTACTACTTTTGATGTCATTTGGGTGTTTTTCTGCTGAAAATGCAGGAATTATATTTATTTATGAGCTGTAGGACAGTCTAATGCAGGAACTGTGCTGTCTCGGTTGTCTAACAACAGTTTAGGAGCATCTCCAAAATTATGAGGCTAAGGAATATTAACTGTGATATAAACGCAAGAGGTTCTGCAGATCCAGAGCAACCCACAAATGCTGGGTTCTCCGACATTTTGCATGCAACTCTGTGATATAATCCCTGAATCTTCCCAGGTATTTTACTACAGGGAGCAAACTTAGAGTTTTCAGAAGTTTCTGACATTGACATTGTTTCATTAAAGTGACTAGGCAATGTACTGACAACCTTATTGATGGATGTGACGTCACATTGTTGGTCAAAGCACTATTATATTAATTAGCATTGCGTAGGTATCTAGTTCTGTGTTTCTACTAAAAGGTAACTTCCTTCCAAGAATCAATGGCATTGATTCTTCTCTATTCCTCTTGCTGCCTCTACTATATTGTTAACACAGATAAAACATCTCTATTCACATCAATTATTCAATAAGTATTTCCTGTGACTTGTAGCTACTCAGTCTCATCCTGAGAGGGTTCTGCCACTTTCCTCATGCTCCAATTACACCTCAGCTTCCACGTGCACTTAGGCTGATGTCCACCATTTGACTTGGCACATTTAAGTGGCATTTACTTCAGTGGGTTGAGTTGTTTTTCAAATGCATGCTTCATATTTTCTGAAGTAAATTTTCTGAAGGTGGCCACTTTCATAGTTACTCCTGCACACCAGCTCATTAATGCAAATAGCTAATCAGCCCATCATGTGGCAGTAACTCAATGCATAAAAACATGTAGGCATGGTCAAGAAGTTCATTTGATGTTGGAGCAAACATAAGAAAGGTGAAGAAATGTGATCTAAGTGACTTTGACCATGGAGTGATTATTGATGCTAGAAGAGGCAGTTTGAGTATCTCAGAAACTGCTGATCTCCTGGGATTTTCAGGCACAATAGTCTCTTGGCTTTACAGAAAATGGTGTGAGAAACAAAATACATCCAGTGAGTGGCAGTTCTGTGGGTGAAAACGCCTTGTTAACGGGAGAGGTTAGAGGAGAACGGCCAGACTGGTTTAAGCAGATGGGAATGTGACAGTAACTCAAATAACCATGTGATACTACAGTGGTGTGAAGAAAATATCTCTGAATGAAAGACACATCAAACTTGAAGTGGATGGGCTACCGCAGCAGGTGACCATGGACACACACTCTGTGGCCACTCTATTAGGTGCTGGAGGTACTATATAAAGTGGCCACTGAGTGTATGTGAATGAATTTCTAGCCAGTATTTCTGAGGTTGAAGAGGTTGTCTGGGTCTTTACTGTAGAAATTTGCATAGATTCAGCAGGTGATCTAAAACTTTGACAGGCCTCCATGGATGCAGAGTGGAGAATAACTGGTTGCATCATGGACTAGCATGGAAAAACCATTGCCCAGGAACAGAACAGTCTACAAAAAGTGGTGGAAACAGCCCAGTCCATCACATGCAAAGCTCTTCCCATGATTGAACACAGTTACATGGAGCACTACCACAAGAAGGCAACATCCATCATCAAGGACCCCCACCATCCGGACCATGCTCTCTTCTCATTACTACCATCAGGCAGGAGGTACAGTCACCTTAGGTCCCACAGCACCAGGTTCAGAAACAGTTATTACTCTTCAACCATCAGGCTCATGAACCAGCCTGGGTAACTTCACTCACCTCAGCTCTGAACTGATTCCACCACCTGCAGACTCACTTCTAAAGACTCTACAATTTACATTCCCAGTATTATTTACTTTTTATTTGCACAATTTGTCTTTTGCACATTGATTGTTTGTCAATCTTAGTTTATGTATAGTTTTTCAAAAATTCTTTTGATTTTCTTTTTTTCCCGGTAAATGCCTGCAAGAAAATGCATCTCAAGGTAGTATATGGTGACAGATATGGTACATACTTTGATAATAAATTTACTTTGACTTTGATTTTGACCCCACGTCCATTTCCAGTGAAGATCAGTGCCACAATAACCAGAGCCACCAGACGGACCAGGACCCTGCTGGAGAGATCCAGCATAAAGAGAGCAGATAGTCTATGGTTCCATTCACCAATTTGTATATACCTTGCCTACATGGATGAACCATCTTGGCAGAGATGATGGAGAGGAGCTAGTATGCTTGGGAAATAAAGTATGAGTTTCCCAGAGAGAAAAGTTTGTTTAATCAAATAGGAAAAGGTGCTGGTAATGTCCAGCTAGTATGAAGTGACATGTATGTACAATGTATTGTGTATGTTAATCAAAATGGCTGTTTTGTTAAGAGTAGGAATGCTTCTTTGTACGATAAGTGCTTTCTCTCACAGTTGTTTAGCTTTAGACTTGCTGATATCGGGGTTGTATTCATTTGTTCACCAATGGGGAATGTTATTTTGTCTTGTGAGGCTGGGAGCTTGGGGGTTTTCGCGGTCTTTTCAAGGGAGTTGGGAAGAAGACGCCGAGGAAGGTGGACGTGCGCTGCACTGTTCAGTCGACCACCAGGGTGGTCCCAGGTGCAACAACGTAGAGGACGGAGGGAAGTGACGAGGGGTCGAATGGTTCAATGGTTGAGCTCCGACGATGTGCACTAAGCTGACTGAACTCTGATAAGTTGGCGCCTTTTACTTTATTTTCTTTTCCTTCGTATGTATTGTGTTGCATAGTACTCTTTTACCATATAACCATATAAAAAACCATATAACCATATAACAATCACAGCATGGAAACAGGCCATCACGGCCCTCCTAGTCCGTGCCGAACTCTTAATCTCACCTAGTCCCACCTACCCGCACTCAGCCCATAACCCTCCACTCCTTTCCTGTCCATATACCTATCCAATTTTACCATAAATGACACAACTGAACTGGCCTCTACTACTTCTACAGGAAGCTCATTCCACACAGCTATCACTCTTTGAGTAAAGAAATACCCCCTCGTGTTTCCCTTAAACTTCTGCCCCCTAACTCTCAAATCATGTCCTCTCGTTTGAATCTCCCCTACTCTCAATGGAAACAGCCTATTCACGTCAACTCTATCTCTCCCTCTCAAAATTTTAAATACCTCGATCAAATCCCCCCTCAACCTTCTACGCTCCAATGAATAGAGACCTAACTTGTTCAACCCTTCTCTGTAACTTAAGTGTTGAAACCCAGGTAACATCCTAGTAAATTGTCTCTGCACTCTCTCTAATTTATTGATATCTTTCCTATAATTCGGTGACCAGAACTGCACACAATATTCTAAATTTGGCCTTACCAATGCCTTGTACAATTTTAACATTACATTCCAACTTCTGTACTCAATGCTTTGATTTATAAAGGCCAGCGTTCCAAAAGCCTTCTTCACCACCCTATCTACATGAGACTCCACCTTCAGGGAACTATGCACTGTTATTCCTAGATCTCTCTGTTCCTCTGTATTCCTCAATGCCCTACCATTTACCCTGTATGTTCTATTTGGATTATTCCTGCCAAAATGTAGAACCTCACACTTCTCAGCATTAAACTCCATCTGTCAACGTTCAGCCCATTCTTCTAACCGGCATAAATCTCCCTGCAAGCTTTGAAAACCCACCTCATTATCCACAATACCTCCTACCTTAGTATCATCGGCATACTTACTAATCCAATTTACCACCCCATCATCCAGATCATTTATGTATATTACAAACAACATTGGGCCCAAAACAGATCCCTGAGGCACCCCGCTAGTCACCGGCCTCCATCCCGATAAACAATTATCCACCACTACTCTCTGGCATCTCCCATCTAGCCACTGTTGAATCCATTTTATTACTCCAGCATTAATACCTGGTAGTTTTATTAAACTCTTTAAAGTGTATTCCATAACGAGATCTGGTGTGAGTTTGATATGATGAGTGTGCGCGCGGCATAAACTTGATTCTCACAGCACCTGCATGTACGGGAGGTGGGGTTAGTGAGTGGCTGGATCTCCTTTTCCCCTAGACATATACCAGCCTGTTGGGTAAGTGTTACATGTACAATCAGGTTTCCTGCAATTTGTTGTAATCATTCTACCCCGGGTGATTTTGAGTGGTGGGCTCAGTGTTACTGGCCATAGCTACCCGATGCTGTCATGATCAATGAAACATCTGTCACACAAGAAAGGATAGACAGGAAGTTGCTTACTGTTCCAGAGAGAGGCCTCCAGACATTTGGAATGCCGATTATTCACAATAGAGACACACTGTCCCAGCCAGAGGCTTTAAATTCTCATGGGAGAGGTGACAGGATGGATAATTCCCAACAACAATTGTAGGAGCATGTGGGAAGAGCTGTAGGAATGGAAAATTCCTGTACAAACCTTTAAAGGTAGTTGACCACCCTGATTTACATTTCAGGATATTATCTTTCACCAGAGTTGAATGAGGAGTTTCTGTTAGTTTACACTGGTTTTATCAGTGCAGTTCAACTTAACTGGGATAAATTAGTGCAAAAGATCACAAAACTATGAATGTAAGTTACATCAAGTGACGTTCATACTCACGTCCAGCAAAATGGTCACTGGCCAGATTAAAATAGTAAGGATGGAAAGTTACTGTCAAGTTTATTGCCATGTGCACAAGTATAATCAGGTACAGTACATTCAAAAACTTGCTTGCAGCAGCATCTCAGGATCAGGATCAGGATCAGTATGGAAGAGTGCACAGAATATAAATTATGCATAAATTATACCAAACAGCGAAAAATAGACTGTGCAAAGGCAAGACCTTAGCCCAAAAACTAAACAGATATTATCAAAGACAAGTCAATTATAGTGTAAGAAATGGTCTGTAGTTCAATGTTCGAGGTAAATTATGTCACCAAATACAACCCTGACTTTCATTTTCTTGCAGGAAATCACAGCAAATACAAGAAACACAATAGTATCAGTGAAAGATCACACCCAATAGGGCAGACAACAATCAATGTGTGTAAAAAAACACAACCTGTGCAAATACAAAAAGAAAGAGAACTAAAAGAAATAATAATGCCATAATAATAATAATAATAAAATAATAAAATAAATAAATAGATAAATAAATAAATGGATGGATGGATGAATGAATGAATGAATGAATGAATGAATGAATAAGCAAGCAATAAATACTGAGAATATGAGGTGAAGAGACCTTGAAAGTCAGTCCATAGGTTGTGGAAACAGGTCAATGGTCCACTGCTGATGTAGAACTGGTGTTGTGCTAATCAGTTCAAGAAACTGATGGTTGTAAAACAAGTAGCTGTTCATGAATTTGGTAGCATGCAACTTCAGGCTTCTGTACCTCCTGCTAGACAGTGGCAGCATGAAGAGAAAACACAGCAGTCCCTCTACTTTCTTCGAAGTTTGCAAAGGTTCGGCATGAGATCCAAGATTTTGACTACTATAGATGTGTGGTGGAGAGTATATTGACTTGTTACATCATAGGCACTGGTATGGAAACACCTACACCTTTGCACAGAGAAGCCGGCAAAAGTAATGGATACGGTCCAGTCCATCATGAGTAAAGCTCTCCCCACTATTCAGCACATCTACAAGGAGTGGTGTCGCAAGAAAGCAGCATCCATGATCAAGGATTCCCCCTACCCAGATCATGCTCTCTTTTCATTGCTGTTATCAGGAAGGAGCTACAAGACCCACACAACCAGATCCAAGAACAGTTGTCATCCCTCAACTATCAGGCTCTTGAACCAGAATGGATAATTCCACTCACCCCATTACTGAACTGTTCCCTCAACCTATGGACTCACTTTCAACAATTCTTCATTTCATATTCTCGATATTTATTTATTTATTATTATTATATTTAATCCTTTTCTCAGTTCAAGTTGGCAAAACGAGAGATACAGGCCTTGTTAAGCACACTCATTTCTCAAATGCAAGAATCATTCGGACTAATCCAGTGACGTTTAGTGTTCAGCTTTCTGGAGATTACATAGATATTGCTGTGTAGCTCTAATTGTTTAATGCTAATGTGTTGTGCCTTCAGGATGCTACTAGTTGTAGATATTACTATCTGGACAACATTTTCCCTGTTAATGTTACAAGATCTTTCAATTTCCTCTTCTAATTCAGTAAATTTCTGGTATTTTTCACTTACTGATTTCTATATTTTACGTGTGTTTGCAATGGCTATATCTATGAACTAAGATGTTCTTGCTTGTTATCTGGACACTTTGTATGGATTTCTAGTATGTGGAGCTTAAGTGTATTTCAGATCCTTGAACTATCTGAATTTGGGAACAGTTTCTCTCTACTTATTCCATCTAAGGCTACGTCCACACTAGACTGGATAATATTGAAAATGCTGATTTTGTGTAAAAACGATAAGCGTCCACACAAAGTGTTTTTTGAAAATACCTCTGTCCACATTAAAATGGGTATTTGGGCGAATGTCCCCTACTGGGCATGTGCAGGATACATCTATAGGAAACATGTTTGGTGTCGAATCTTGCTGTGACCTTAAAAGAAAATTGCCAAACGACGGACAGCTGTTGGCTCTCGCGCAGGAGGACTTAAAACTAAAAAAACAAATACTGGAGTGTATGGAGGCAACTGATAGGGAGTTCACGAAGAGTATGACCCAGCTGACAACGAACATTGAAAAACTGACTAACTCTGTTGCATTAATAAAGCACCTTGTTAAATGTATAAAACATGTCTGCATCAGTGTTATCTTGTATTTCCATACAACGTTACATTAGTGTTATGAATGTACCACAGCTCTGAGGGGCCGAAGGGGCGGGAGCAGCCCCCTCCACCGGAGAATCGCAAGAGCACTATTAATTTGGTCTCGGACCCAGGCAAATGGTAGACAATGTAACGGTTTTGGCCAGGGCTCTTAGAGACACCTGTGCTAAGTGCATGACCCTGCTACGTGACAGCTACCACGGATATGGACACCCTCTGGCAAAGTGGGGGTGGGGATTGCATCACCCTACTTTGATGGACATCTACAACTCTGCACGTCAAGATAAAAGGGGACTGCAGAAGGCGGTACCCCAGAGAGATGCACCAGAAGGACTCGATCGCTCAACGCTCCCGTGATATCTGGAAGCCAGTCAAAAGCCACGTGCGCTCCGTAACCTCTCTGCCTGGGGAGCGGGTGGCTGATAATACCGAGAAGGACTTCAAACTAATAACAGGGAAACAACGCTCCCCTGATTCAACAGAGTTGCTTCGTCAAAGACCCGGGCAAGTTTTGTCGTTTCTCCTCACTCTCTCTGAAACACGTGAAACCCAGCGATTCCCCAAAACGACTGAAGCCTGCAGACTTCTGAGTGACTTTTCTATTCCCAACGGACAATATATTATCCCCTAGACAACAGTCGAGATTATTTCTTAATGATGATTATTGCTATACCCGCGCTTTAGATTGGGTTTTGCCAATGTATATGTTCTGAATGTTTGTATTAACCTTACTTTTGTGCCCCCCTTTATGAATAAAACCGTTCGAAAATAGTGCCATCAGACTCCAACAGACCTCTCTATCTTTGCGGGTGAGTTATCCAGTTACGGGATATGTAACATTAGGCTGTTACACATCTATTGTCAGAGAAGTACTTGCATAAATAGGTAAACCAGCTTCATACAAGCAAGGACAGGAAATAGGGCAAAGTGAGTATACTTATTTATTCTGTAAGTTATGGGTCAAAGTATTTGGTGAGTACATTTGATGAGGAAGTGGAGGCCCCCCCCCCCAAAGTGTCGGTCGATGAGGACTGGGTGGTGGTACATCAGATAGTAGTCCCGAAAGCGTATCAGGACGAAATTTTGAACTTAGCTCATAAGGGACCATTAGGTGGGCATTTGGGAATAACGAAGACAGTGGATCGGGTTCAAAGAGAGTTCTATTGGCCAAACATGAGAAAAGAGATTACTGAATATTGTAAAAGGTGTCATACCTGCCAAATGGTGGGTAAGCTGAACCAAGTTATCCCTAAGGCACCCCTCCGACCCATCCCCGCATGCGAGGAGCCTTTCTCCCGAATCATTGTGGATTTTGTGGGACCCCTACATAAAACTGCGAGGGGGCGGCAGTATATCATGACCATGATGTGTGCCGCTACACGATTTCCAGCGGCTGTGCCTCTGGGTAATATTAGGACCGCTGTGGTGGTGAGGGCCCTCATCAAATTCTTTTTCACAGTGGGGCTGCCTAAGGAGATACAATCGGATCAGGGGAGTACCTTCACATCTAATGCATTTCGGCAGATGATGACCCAGCTAGGGGGTCAAACAAATTCTAGCCTCCGCATACCACCCGGAATCCCAAGGGGCGTTGGAAAGGTTCCACGCTACACTAAAGACCATGCTTAAAACTTATTGTCAGGAGAACATTCGAGACTGGGATGAGGCTTTACCCCTTCTGTTATTTAGTAAGTTATTTACTTATTTAGTAAGTTATGGGTCAAAGTATTTGGTGAGTACATTTCTAACTCTTCTGGCTTCAGTCTTGTTGCTGTCTGTTCTGAAATTGTTAGGTTGTGTGGGGGGGGGGGGGGTTGCATTCAAGAAATCAATGAAATGCCACGCTGCCACCACCATCTGTTCTGACACGTTATGACAGCGCTTTTAGAAATCTCTGGTTACCCCATCCACACTACTCTGTCCAATCAGCGGTTTTCAGATTTACACACTCTGAAGGACATTTTATGAAAGCACAAAAATACAACTGCAGATACTGTGGATCAAAGAATACATACACAACACTGGAAGAACTCAGCAGGCCAGGCAGCATCCGTGAGAAAAGAGTAGCCAACGTTTCGGGCCGAGACCCTTAATCAGGAATGGGGGGGAAGAGAGGGCCAAAGCCCAGTAATAGAGATAGGGGAGGGGGTAGGGCCTAGAGGCGCCAGGTGGAAAACCAATCAGGGGAAAGATAAAGGGGAGAGGAGGAGGGGATAAGCATGAAAGAACTGTAGAGATAAAGAAGAAGAAAGTTGAAAGGGGAGAGAGGCAGAAGGGACCTGGGTTAGGGGGAGGGGGAGGGAATTACTGGAAATTGGAGAATTCGATGTTCATACCACCAGGCTGGAGGCTACCCAGATGGTATATGAGGTGTTGCTCCTCCAACCTGAGTTTGGCCTCATCATGGCAGTAGAGGAGGCCATGTATGGACATATCTAGATGGGAACGAGGGGTAGAGTTGAAGCGGGTGGCAAACGGGAGGTCCTGTCTATTGTGATGGACGGAGCGTAGGTGCTCGACAAAGTGGTCCCCCAATCTGTGTTGGGTCTCGCCGATGTAGAGGAGGCTGCACCGGGAGCACTGGATGCAATAGATGACTCCAGCAGACTCGCAGGTGAAGTGTTGCCTCACCTGGAAGGACTGTCTGGGGCCCGGAATGGTGGTAAGGGGGGAGGTGTGGGGATAGGTGTAGCATTTGTGCTTGCAGGGATAAGTGCCAGGTGGGAGTCCTGCAGGGAGGGATATGTGAACCAGGTTATTGCTGAGGGAACGATCCCTGCGAAAAGCTGAGAAGGATAGGGAGGGAAAGATATGCTGGGTGGTGGGGTCCTGTTGAAGGTGGCGTAAGTTGTAGAGGATAATATGTTGGACCCGGAGGCTGGTGGGGTGGTAGGTGAGGACAAGGGGAACCCTGTCCCTGTTGTGGTGACGGGAGGATGGGTTAAGGGCTGAAGTACGGGAAGTGGAGGAGATGCAGGTGAGGGCATCTTTGATGACGCCAGAAGGGAAACCACAATCCTGAAAGAAAGAGGACATTTGAGAAGTCCTGGAATGGAATGGAAGTCCTGGGAGCAGATGCGGCGGAGACGGAGGAACTGGGAATAGGGAATGGCATTTTTGCATTGGGCAGGGTGGGAAGAGGTATAGTCAAGATAGTTATGGAAGTCAGTGGGTTTGTAGAAGATGTCAGTGGATAGTCTGTCTCCAGAGATGGAGACCAAGAGATCGAGAAAGGGGAGAGACGTCTCCAAGATGGACCAAGTGAATTTAAGGGCTGGGTGAAAGTTAGAGGCAAAGTTGATGAAATTGTCGAGCTCAGCAAGGGGGCAGGAAGCAGCACCAATGTAGTCGTCGATGTAGCGGAGGAAAAGTTGGGGAGTGGTGCCAGTATAGATTTGGAGCATAGACTGTTCCACATAACCCAGAAAGAGGCAGGTATAGCTGGGGCCCATGCGAATGCCCATGGCTACGCCCTTGATCTGGAGAAAGTGGGAAGAACCAAAGGAGAAGTTATTGAGAGTTAGAACAAACTCCGCCAACCGGAGGAGTGTGGTGGTGCTGGGGAACTGGTGGGGTCTGTTATCCAAAAAGTAGCGAAGGGCTTTGAGGCCTTCTTGATGTGGAATGGAGGTGTATAAGGATTGAACATCCGTGGTAAAAATGAAGCGGTCGGGACCGGGGAATTGGAAGTTATGGAAGAGGTGAAGGGCATGGGATGTAGCTTGGATGTAGGTGGGGAGAGACTGAACTATGGGGGATAAAATGGAGTCCAAGTAGGCAGACACAAGTTCGGTGGGGCAGGAGCAGGCTGAAACTATGGATCTGCCGGGATTGTCAGGCTTGTGGATCTTGGGGAGAACCGAGCTGTGCGGGGTGTGGGAATTATGAGTGTTTTGGCTGAGGGAGGAAGGTGTCCGGAGTTGATGAGGGTGGAGATGGTGCGGGAGACAGTGGCTTGATGTTTTTTGGTGGGGTCCTGTGGCAGGGGTAAGTACGAGGAGGTGTTGGAGAGCTGCCGTTTGGCCTCAGTGAGGTAGAGGTCTGTCCGCCAGACTACTACAGCACCACCTTTGTCTGTGGGTTTGATGGTGAGGTTGGGGTTAGTGCATTCAGAGGGAGTGAGGTTAGAATAGGAGAGAGGGGTGGTGAAGTTGAGACGGTTGATGTCTCGGCAACAGTTAGAGATGAAAAGGTCGAGAGCAGGTTCAAGGCCCGATGGGGGTGTCCAGGAGAAGGAGGAGTGTAGAAGCCTGGAGAATGGATCATCACTGGAGGGAGGGGGGAGTCCTTGTTGAAGTAGTAGGCTCGGAGACGTAGGCGGCGGAAGAAGAGTTCAGCATCATGGCGGGCACGGAACTCGCTGAGGTGGGGGCGGAGGGGGAGAAAAGTGAGGCCCTTACTGAGGACAGAGCGTTCTGCCTCAGATAGGGGAAGGTCAGGGGGGATGGTGAAGACATGGCAAGGGTTGGGACTGGGGTTAATGGAGGGTAAGGAGTGGGAAGTCTCAGGAGGAGGAGGCGTGTTGGGATGTTCAAGGAGAGCGGGCAGAGGGCAGGATGAGGGATCAGAGGGATGGAGAGGGGATGAGGGATGAAGGGAAGACTGGGAGTCACAATGAGAATACGAGGTAGCAGGGGAATAGGACGGGCAGCAGGACCCCGCGGCAGCACTGACGGTCCCGACCATAGGATCCCGGACTGAGCCGGACCTGGAGCTGGGGCCTCCGGAGCTTATAGCCTGTGGTCAGAGTCCGGACAGAGAGAGTTCATGGTCCACCGGGGGCTGGAGCCCAGATCTGTGGTCAGAGTCCGGACAGAGAGAGTTCATGGTCCACCGGGGGCTGGAGCCCAGATCTGTGGTCAGAGTCCGGACAGAGAGAGTTCATGGTCCACCGGGGGCTGGAGCCCAGATCTGTGGTCAGAGTCCGGACAGAGAGAGTTCATGGTCCACCGGGGGCTGGAGCCCAGATCTGTGGTCAGAGTCCGGACAGAGAGAGTTCATGGTCCACCGGGGGCTGGAGCCCAGATCTGTGGTCAGAGTCCGGACAGAGAGAGTTCATGGTCCACCGGGGGCTGGAGCCCAGATCTGTGGTCAGAGTCCGGACAGAGAGAGTTCATGGTCCACCGGGGGCTGGAGCCCAGATCTGTGGTCAGAGTCCGGACAGAGAGAGTTCATGGTCCACCGGGGGCTGGAGCCCAGATCTGTGGTCTGAGTCCGGAGTGGGAGAGTTCATGGTCCACCGGGGGCTGGTGCCCATATCTGTGGTCTGAGTCCGGAGTGGGAGAGTTCATGGTCCACCGGGGGCTGGAGCCCAGATCTGTGGTCCGAGTCCGGAGTGGGAGAGTTCATGGCCCACCGGGGGCTGGAGCACATATCTGTGATCAGAGTCCGGACAGAGAGAGTTCATTGTCCACCGGGGCCTGGAGCCCAGATCCGTGGTCAGAGTCCGGACAGAGAGAGTTCATGGTCCACCGGGGGCTGGAGCCCATATCTGTGGTCTGAGTCCAGACAGAGAGAATTCTTGGTCCACCGGGGGCTGGAGCCCAGATCTGTGGTCAGAGTCCGGAGTGGGAGAGTTCATGGCCTGCCGGGGGCTGGAGCCCAGATCTGTGGTCCGAGTCCGGAGTGGGAGAGTTCATGGTCCACCGCGGGCTGGTGCCCATATCTGTGGTCTGAGTCCGGAGTGGGAGAGTTCATGGTCTGCCGGGGGCTGGAGCCCAGATCTGTGGTCCGAGTCCGGAGTGGGAGAGTTCATGGTCCACCGCGGGCTGGTGCCCATATCTGTGGTCTGAGTCCGGAGTGGGAGAGTTCATGGTCCACCGGGGGCTGGAGCCCAGATCTGTGGTCAGAGTCCGGACAGAGAGAGTTCATGGTCCACCGGGGGCTGGAGCCCAGATCTGTGGTCAGAGTCCGGACAGAGAGAGTTCATGGTCCACCGGGGGCTGGAGCCCAGATCTGTGGTCAGAGTCCGGACAGAGAGAGTTCATGGCCCGCCAGGGGCTGGAGCACATATCTGTGATCAGAGTCCGGACAGAGAGAGTTCATGGTCCACCGGGGGCTGGAGCCCATATCTGTGGTCCGAGTCCGGAGTGGGAGAATTCATGGTCCACCGGGGGCTGGAGCCCAGATCTGTGGTCCGAGTCCGGAGCAGGAGAGTTCATGGTCCACCGGGGGCTGGAGCCCATATCTGTGGTCCGAGTCCAGAGTGGGAGAGTTCATGGGTCCACCGGGGGCTGGAGCCCATATCTGTGGTGCGAGTCCGGACAGAGAGAGTTCATGGTCCACCGGGGGCTGGTGCCCAGATCTGTGGTCAGAGTCCGGAGTGGGAGAGTTCATGGCCTGCCGGGGGCTGGAGCCCAGATCTGTGGTCCGAGTCCGAAGTGGGAGAGTTCATGGTCCACCGGGGGCTGGAGCCCATATCTGTGGTGCGAGTCCGGACAGAGAGAGTTCATGGTCCACCGGGGGTTGGTGCCCATATCTGTGGTGCGAGTCCGGACAGAGAGAGTTCATGGTCCACCGGGGGTTGGTGCCCATATCTGTGGTCCGAGTCTGGAGCGGGAGAGTTCATGGTCCACCGGGGGCTGGAGCCCATATCTGTGATCAGAGTCTGGAGTGGGAGAGTTCATGGTCCACCGGGGGCTGGAGCCCATATCTGTGGTGCGAGTCCGGACAGAGAGAGTTCATGGTCCACCAGCGGCTGGAGCCCAGATCTGTGGTCAGAGTCCAGACAGAGAGGGTTCATGGCCTGCCGGGGGCTGGAGCCCAGATCTGTGGTCCGAGTCCGGAGTGGGAGAGTTCATGGTCCACCGGGGGCTGGAGCCCATATCACCTGTGGCTCACAACTTATTTCCTCCGGCAGTCTGATGCGATGTGCTCTGAAAAATGGTATGATCTTTCTTATACACAGAATACTGTAAGGTGCACCAGTATGAGTTTAAATGAAAGTTGTGTGCTTACATTTAATAATAGTTTAATTATTCTTGCAATATAGGACATTTCCTTTTTGCTTTCCTCAAAAGTATTTTTAAAACATAAACTTTTACTTGGATGATCTATTTGAACTTCTCTGTTATATTTTTACAAAAATTTCTGTTCCCGTCATTACTTAAGCGGTAAAATATTCTACTCTGTTGACTTTGCTGTGGCCATTTCTCTTTGTGTTTCTCTGGAAGCTTCGTTCTGCTGGTGTTGTCCCTGAGGTTCGAAATACAGAGAACACTGGGAGTACTCAACAGGTCCGTCTCAGATGTGGAGAACAAGAGAACTAATGAACTTATTTCAGGTTTGGAAATAGAAGTGTTCTCCAAAGAGCTTATCTGAGTTTCACTTTGTTTCTGAAAGGCAGACGGAGACCACATCATGACCATGAAAGGGTGAATGCTTATGCTAAACTGCATGACGTAGGTTTCCGTTTTATTTCGACGGAATGCTTGGGAAGATGTAATAGAGCTGGAATTGCATTGTTTGTCATGGAATCACACAATCATAGCACATTGTAGAACAGAAACGACTCCAGCCCATATAGACCATGCTGAATTCTGATTCTATCTAATTACATCGACCCACCCTGCACCATTGCCCTCCATGCCCCTCCCACCCACATCCACCACTTCCACTGGCAGGTCATTCCACACTCTCACCACCCTGGCAATAAAGAAATTCCCCCTCATATTTCCCTTACACACTTCACCTTTTACTCTTAACCCCATGACCCCTAGTTCTAGTCTAACCTAACTTCAGTGGAAAATGTTTGCTTGCATTTACCCTATCTATACCCCTCATAACTTTGTAATTCCAAGGAACCAACTTGGATACATTCTGATTTACCTACCGAAGCAACAAGTCCACACGGAATACCAGCTCATTGGCTCTTCACTCAACCCTGAAACATCTGGACAGCAAAGGTGCATACATCAGGATGCTCCTTATTGAAGACAGGTCAGCATTCGATACCATCATCCCCTCACAACTAATCAGTACATTTCAAGACCTTAGCCTCAGTACATCCTTGTACAGTCGGATCCTCGATTTCTTCACTTGCAGACCCTAGTCAGTTTGGATTAGCAACAACATCTCCTCCACAAACTCCATCAGCACACATGCACCACGAAGCTGTGTGCTTAGCCCCTTGCTCTATTCATTCTACATTTATGAATGTATAGGTAAGCACAACTCCAATGCCATATTCGACTTCGCCAAATCAAAACTGGTGATGAATCAGCATATAGGAGGGAGATTGAAAATATGGCTGAATGGTGCCACAACAAAAACCTCTTACTCAATGTCAGCAAGACCAAGGAGCTGATTATTGTCTTCAAGTAGAGAAAACCAGAGGTCCATAAGCCAGGCCTCATCAGTGAATCAGAGATGAAAAGGGTTGGCAACTTTAAATTCCTTGGTGCTATTATTTTGTAGGATCTGTCCTGGGCCCAGTACATAAGGCAATTATGAAGAAAGCACAACAGCACCTCTATTTCTTTCAGAGTCTCCGAAGATTTAGCGAACTTCTATAGATGTGTAGTGGAGTGCATATTGATAGGCTGAGTCACAGGCTGTGTCACATATAGAAACACCAATGCCCTTGAATGGAAAATCCTACAAAAAGTTATGGATATGTCCAATCCAACGTGGGGAGGGCCCTCTCCAGCATTGAGGACATCTACATGGAGCACTGTCACAGGAAAGCATCATCCATCAACAGGGATCCCCACCACCCAGGCTGCCACCAGGAGATTCAGGACCCACATCGCCAGTTTCAGGAGCAGTCAACCATCAGACTCCTGAACCAAAGGGGATAACTTCACTCAACTTCACTTGCCACATCATTGGAATTTTCCCACTAACCATGGACTCACTTTCAAGGACTCTTCATCACATGTTCTCCAACACAAGGATTAAAAGTACATAGGGGTGGTCGGGCCAGTTTTGAAGGTGGAATTTAGGAGGGTTTATGGCACCTAATGGTGACTCCTTTACTTGCATCTTTGAAAACAGCTCTATTCCCACCTTTAATATCTTTATTTTTCCCTTTCAAGTTTCTTTTTAAGACCCTGACCTGGGTTCCCAGACTTTGGTTCTTTGCGGGAATGGGACCCGGTCTCAGGGTTTCACAACTGGCCGTTATTTGACGTGCCAAGGGTTTGGCCTGAGAGTCTCGATCGCATTCGGAAGCCTGCAATCTCGGGGCTCTGGAGACGGGCAGATCGAGGGTCGGTGTCACGGCAGGGGACTCGTGTGTTGTCAGGACAGCCAAAAAACCTATTGCTGTGGGCCCAAAGGTCTTTGTGATCCGAGGTCTTTGTGATCTTCGAACACAGAGCTCAGAAAAAGTGACGAAACAGACTTTTAATATCGTAAACCAGCAGGCTGTTGTTATGTCTCCTGCTTGTTGTGAAAATGGGGGCCACCTCCCTCTCCCTTGCCAGGGAGAGAGAACCTGTGGTTTGTCGCATGTCGGATGAAATGCGAGACCCTTGGGGTAACTTTGGTCTGAGTCTTTGCTATTGCTTAGCATACGCTTGGGCTCGGTGACGGTACCGATGTGCTTTTTTTTGCTGGTGGGGGTAGGAGGGTCGTTGCTTGCTGCCACTTATGCCCGGGAGGGGGACTTTGGGGTTTTCATGTTTAACTGTTGTTCATTCATTGGGACACTTCTCTGTGTTTGTGGATGTTTGCAAAGAAAAAGCATTTCAGGATGTATATTGTATACATTTCTCTGATATTAAATTCAACCTTTGAAGCATGCCACTGGTTCTGATGAAACCTGCCATAATCCCTTGAATTCATACATTCCATGTTTTTTGTGCACCACTTATGCACAAAAAGCAGGTTTACCAATCTAAATGCTTGGTTAATGTATTCCCCCGTACTGTGGAACAGTACAACCAGGACAGAGTAATCTACTTACACCAAACAATAACCTTCCCTCTTTATTCTGAAAATGTCTGACAACTGCTGAGATCCTGTTGATTTATAGTGACCACCGTATTTGATTCTGAACTCTGTACCTGAAGCAATTCAAATGACCATAGAAGACATTTGCCACAGTAATGAAATGGTTAATGCAATGTTACTACAGCTTGTGGCGTCGGTGTACAACTCCAACGTCATCTGTAAGCAAATTGTAAGTTCGACCACCCCAAACCCATGTGTTTCTCCAGATCCTGCAGTTTCCTTCCACAATCCAAAGATGTATCGGTTAGTAGGTCATTGTAAATTGTCCTGTGATTTATGTTAGGGGTCAATCAGTGGTTGCTGGTCAGTGCAGCTCGTAGGGCTGGAAGGGTCTGTTCAGCATTATCTCTAAATACATAATTAATAAAAGGGATGTGGGAGAAATTGGTAAGGCTAAGAATATTTGCTTAGAGCCAGAAAAAGGGAGATAAAGAATTATGTTAATAATTGTAATTAGGGGGAAAATGTTTCACAGCAGTGAGAATATTTGTAGTGAGAGAACATAGGTCTACACATGAAATAGAAAGAACATGGAGGTGCTTGAAATGACTACATTGAAATTATTACTAAATCTACTACCATTTCAGTACAACTCACATATTTCATAGTAGAAGTAGATTTAGTAGTAATTTGCAGAAAGGAATTGGTTGAACAGTCTGAATGAAATGCTGGTGGGAAAAGATTAGAGGAGTAGGACAAGGCAGGCAGATTTTCAAAAAGATAGTAAAGTGTTCAAGAGCTTCCTTTTCATCAATTCTTGGATTCAGATTAGTTTACTATCATATACACCATGGTGCAGTGAAATTCCTTGTCCTCAGAAAGTTCACACCATGAATAGCATAAGCAGCAATAATAAATTCAACATGAGCAAAATATGACAGGATGATGCTACTTATAGAAGTGTAATCTGAAGTGGTGGCAAAGGAAAGTGACGAAAACAGATGAAGTAGAAATAAAGGTTTGAGAAAGTGGTTATGAAAGAAGTGTTGGATCAGAAGTTTGATAGTAGTGGGGAAGAAGCAAGTCTTTACTTGTTTAGAAGCCTGCTCTTGATTGGTTCAGAATGCTGACTTGTTCCTAATTGGTCAGAGGCAATTAATTCAGAAGTTTGGTAGCAGTCTGGAAGATACTGTTCTCGAGTCTGGTCCTCTAGGCTTTCAAGTTCCTGTACCTTCTCAAAGAAGACAGAAGTGAGAAAAGGGAATGGTCAGGGTGGCAGATATGCTTGACCATGCCATTGGCTTTCCTGAAGCAACCTCATCGTGGATGGAAGGAAATAGTGAGCCTGTGATTGAAATTGGTTTATTGTCACATGCACTGAGATACAATGAAAAGCTTGCCCTGCATACAGTTCATGCAGATTATACAGTGCATTGAGGTAGAACAAAGTAAAACAACAATTACAAATAATAAATCATATCAGCTCCAGAGAAAATACAGTGCAGGTAAATAAAATGAAGGGAAAAAGCAAAACAAGGTAGATTGAGAGGTTAGAAGTCTATCTTATTGTGCTAGGAACCATTTAATAGTTTTACAACAGCAGAGAAGAAACTGTCCTGGAGCTTGGTGATACCTGCTTTTAGACTTTTGCATCTTCTGCCTAATGGAGGTGGGGAGGACAGAAGATGTCCAGGGTGGTGGTGATGGTGGGGGGGTCTTTGATTATGCTGCCTGCTTCACTGGGGCAGTAAGAAGTGTAGACAGAGTTTTTGGAAGCGAGGCTGTTCTCTGTAATGTGCTGAGCTGTGTACACAACTCTACAGTTTCTTGCAGTCAAGTGCAGAGCAGTTGCCATATCAAGCTGTATACATACAGATAGGATGTTTTTTATGGTGCATCGATAAAAGCTGGTCAGGGTCGATGGGGATGTGCCAAGTTTCTTTAGCTTCCTGAGGAAATAGAGATATTCTTGAGTGTACTTGGCTACAGCATCCACATGTTTGGAGCAGGACACGCTGTTCTTGATGTTCACACACAGGATCTTGAAACTCTCAGCACTCTCAAACTCAGTTCTATTGATGTAGACAGGAGTGCGTGCATTTCCCCCCTTTCTGAAGTCAACGACCAGCTCTCTTGTTGACATTGAGGGAAAGGTCATTGCTGTGACACCATGCCACTAAGAACCTTCCTGTCCTCTGAGATTTGAGATGTGGCCCACTATATTGGAATCATCCGGAAACTTATAGATGAAGTTAGAGCTGAATCCTTTATGTCTTCATCAGGAGACCCTAGTCAGTGCAAATCAGAAATAACATCTCTTCCTCGTTGACAATCAGCACTGGCACAACTCAAGGATGCGTGTGTAGCCCACTGCTCTCTCTCTACACCACTACTCCACAGCTAGGCACAGCTCAAATGCCATCTATAAATTTGCCAGTGACACAACTATTGTTGGCAGAACTTCAAATGGAAACAAAGTGGTGTAGAGGAGTGACCTAGATTAGCTGATTGAGTCGTATCACAACAACCTTACACTCAACATCTGTAAAACAAAGAAATTGACTGTGGATTTCAGGACAGGAAGTCGAGGGAGCACACACCAGTCCTCATCGAGGGATCAGCAGTGGAAAGAGTGAGCAATTTAAAGATCCTGTGTATCAACAACTCTGAAGATCTATCCTGGACCCATGTCTCACAAGTTTCTATAGGTGTGCTGTGCAGAGTGTCTTAACTGGCCGCATCGTTGTCTGGTATGGTGGGGGTGCTTCACAGGGTCAGAAAAAGCTCAGAAAGTTGCAGGCTCAGGCAGCTCTAGCTCCATCATGGGCACTAGCCTTCCCACCATTGGCATTTTCCAAAGGTGATGCCTCAAAAAGTCTGCCTCTGTCATTATGGACCCGCATCACGCAGGACATGCCCTGTTCTAATTGCTACCGTGAAGGAGCAGGTACAGGAGCTGGAAAACCCAAACTCAATGTTTCAGGAGTAGCTTCTTCCACTCTACCATCAGATCAGATTTCTGAATGGACAATGAACCCATGTACACAATTGCTTTTCTTTGTGTTTTTTTTGCTCTCTTCTTGCACTATTTAATTAATTATATATATATTTCTCATTGCAATTTATAGTTTTTTGATTGGGTATTGCAATGTACAGCTGCCACAAAACAAAGTATTTCATAACTAATGCCAATGGTATTTAACCTGATTCTGATTCTAATCCTGCTCTTCTCACACAACTGTGATTGTAGGGAGTAGAGTGGGGCGGGAGGACACATCACTGTGGGGCACCAGTGTTTAGAGTAATTGTGGTGGACATGTTGCTGCTTTATCCCTACTGGTTGTGATCGGTCCATCAGTAAGTCAAGGATCCATTTTGCAGAGGAATGTGTTGACTCCCTGGCTCAGAACATTGGTGATGACTTTGTTTGAACTAGGCAATGTTTATCATTTTCTGCCACTTCCATTACTCCAGAGCAGAGAGTTGCCATATCAAGCTGACATGCAACTCTTCTATAGCTCCTTTGCAGAGGCTCGAGAGAACCCTTGAGGACAAACTGGGTCTTCTCAAATGCTTACACCTTACTGGAGAGACTTGCATTTACTGTTTGCCTTGCATTTGCCTTAAGATAAGCAACCTTGGAGGAACATTAGGGAACAACCACCATTGGTGGTCTGGAGTCAGGTAAGAACTGCGCATTAGTCATCTAAACTGGGTTTTTAACAGCAATAGTTTCATGGCTACCATTGGACTTTAATTCCAGATTTAGCCTATTAGTGGAATTTGAATTCTTCAGATTGTATGTTGAAATTCCAACTTACATGTCTGGATCACCAATTGCACCTTTATACTAGAAATGAATAAATAAAGCACAATACTTACAAAATTAATCACTACTTTTTTAGCCAACTGCTGGTAAACCTTGAGGTGCAATTCACCCAGGTTCTAATTAAAACATGAAGCTGTCTGAAGGGGCTACGTGGTCTACCTCTGCTATTCATGTGGTGAATACAAATCTTCACCTCCCAACTTAATAAGAGGTGAACCTTAATCTTACTTTGTGTCCTGTCACACTGGACTTCAACAGCCATTGATCAAGGAGCATATGCTGCAGAGAGTGACAGCAGCCCTGCCCTTGTAGCACAGGTTAGGAATGTGACCTAATGCTCGCTACTTGCTTGGTATGTGTGAGGTTCCAACAAGCAGAGTACAAGATCAGTTGGTCTCATACCCTCCTCAAGAGGAAGGCTCAGGAAACAGCTTGCAAACCAGTCAGTTCACAAGACCTCCCACAGGATTTCCTCACTTCCCACCTGAGGAGGCAAGGAAGCTGTGGATGATCAGCTTTCCAATACACCTCTCTGCCTGCTCACACCTAGAGTAAAAAACTCCAAAGATAAGAACCTGAACAAAATACATCAGCAATATTAAGCTATGTTACATGAAGATGATCGGTATTAGATTTACCGATCATTGTAAAAGTTCTACTTGAACCATAAAATTCTGCATCTTCTAGAGGAAGTTCAGAAATTCATTGTAAATCACCAGTGAGGTTAATTATTAATCCAGAAACCATTTGCCATTTTTCAATGAGCGATAGAAACATCATAATGAAAAGCCAGACTTAATTATCTGCAGATTTCATAAAGTAATTAAATCTTTTGGAAGAAATTATATGCCGCAATTATAAAGTATAACAAAAGCACAGTGGCCAGCTCAAGTTAGTTTTGGTTGTACAAGATGCCAGATTTAATATGGTGCATAATTGCTTGCTGCAAAAGTGAATACCTTTGTAAATAGCACATGACATTTATATATTGTCAAAGGAAGCAAGCAATATATACCCATCTCATGTAAGATATAATTGAAAATGATTCTCACATACACACACACACACAGACACGAAGAAACACATGCAATCTCATGCAAGCAAAATACGTACATCTGCGGCACACAGTATGTAGAAACTACATAAGATGCTAAAACAAAACGAACACAAAACTGCCCAAAGCATCTGGATAAATCAGTCCACATTGCTAATTACATTAAAATATGCAAACTGATGCAAATGAGAAGCTCTATTGTATTCAAATAAGCAGGACAGCATTGTTATATAAACAACTTTTCCAAGCCCAATTTGCAAAAACAATCAAATTAAAAATCAATAATATATTACTCAATGTGCCTGTCATAACGACAGGGTGTCCCGGGAAACAGAGACTTTTTAAAATGTTACAAAACAGACTGCAGATAATTTGCACATAACCAGAACTGTTGATAATGCCTCTGACTGATTCCGTTTCTTTGCTCTTGGCCTGTTGTTCTGCAGGTTATGAATCTTCACGTACACAACCGAGTACTTTAATGTGATCTTTACCTCAGTTATTTAACAGGTAGAGTTCCAAACCCCTATGACCCTCTGAGCAAAGGAGTTTTCTTCATCTCCTTCCTACTCATTTTATTAATTGATGTAACTCTATTTACGACTACTCTCCAATTATTTTGAAGTAAGTATTTTTCTTGATGTAGTGGGTTAGGGAGATCTTGTTGAAGAAGGTTCACTGTACAATTGCAGTGCCAAATTTCTGAGCATTTCAAAGACAATGATCATAGCTCCCTGACCTTTATCATAGCCTTGGACAGGATAGGAACAGATGATATGAGAAAGTATTTAACTGAAGTGTAATGCTATCAGGCAGCAATGTGGGAGTGATAATTGGAAACATGTATTCAGGGAAATGCATAACAGAAATGTGGAGATTATTTAGGGAACATTTCATGGGGTTCTGGATAGGTGTGAACCATTGAGGCAAGGAAAGGTGAAGGAACCATGAGATGAGAAACATCTAGTTAAGAGACGCATGCTTAAGGTTTAGGAAGCAAGGATCAGACAGGGCTCTAGAGTTATAAGGTAGCCAGGAAAGAACTTAAAAATGGGCTGCTGGATTCTAAGACCATCAGGTATTGTAGGGCTATCCCATCAGCAAGTTGCTGGATGGCGATGGAGCTGGAAGTATTGCATACCATTGGTGTGCTGTCACCTAGACTTGTTGCATACTGTTGTTTTGCCAAGGTGGTGTGAGTGATTTCTCGGATGTTTTTATTGTGTTTGCAAGACCTGTTTGACATTGCCAACATAGAGTACTGTAAGTCCGGTTCACTGGTTCATTGGAGAGACCAATGGCGGGGGAACTGTGTTGCCTCAGTTGTGATGATGACTAGGCCCTTGCCATGGGGTCGGCTGTTGCAGTTGCCCAGGGAGGAGATGCCAGATGGTGTGGGTGAGAGCAGAGGCCTTTGTGGGAGCACTGGGAACTGTATGGTGCTGTATGGTAGATAAGTCCCTGGAACCAAATGGAAAGTGAGCGAAGAGATTGCTGCATCTTTAGCAATGATCTTTACAGCCTCACCGCCCACAGGTGTAGTACCAGAGATTGCGGTGTGGCAAATGTTTTTTCTTTGTTCAAGAAAGTTAATAAGGATAGCCATGGGAATTATAGATCAGTGAATCTTACATCAGTCATTGGCAAGCTTATTGGAGATGATTCTTAGAGACAAGATTTACAAACATTTGAATAAACATAGTCTGATTAAGGATTGTCAACATGGCTATGTGACTATCCCTAAAAGGGCAAGTTATACCTCATGAATCTGATAGAATTCTTTGAGGAAGTGACAAAGCAAATTGGTCTATGTGGATTTTAGTAAGGTGTTCAACAAGTTTACCCATGGCAAGCTCATTGAGTAAGTCAGGAGGCCACACAGAAAGCAGAGGGTGATAGTAGATGGAATGTATTTTGCCTGAAGGTCAGTGACCGGTGGTGTTCTGTGACTCCTACTCTTTGTGATTTTTATAAGTAACTTGGATGAGGAAGTGGAATGGTGGATTAATATGTTTACAGATGGCACGAAGGTTGGTGGTGCTGTAGACAGTGCAGAGATTTGCCATACTGTAGATTACAATGGGACATTGATAGGATGAGGAGCTGGGTGGATAAGTGGCAGATAGAGTTCAACCTGGAAAAGCATGAACTGTATGTGTTGGAATGTTGTACTTGAAGGCAGAGTACAAAGCCAAAGACAGGATTCTTGCTAGTGTGGAGGAACAGAGGGATCTTGTGATCCATGTTCATAGATCTCTCAAAGTTGCCATTCAAGTTGATAGGGTGTTAAGAAGGTGTATGCTGAGTTGGCCTTCAACAGTGAGTGGATTGAGTTCAAGAGCCATGAAGTAATGACACAGTTCAAAAAAATACTGGTTAGACTGCTTTTGGAATATTGTGTTCCATTCTGGTTGCTTCAATATAAGAAGGATGTGGAAGTCTTTAGAAGGGTGCAGAGAAGATTTACCAGGATATAGCCTAGATTAGAGGGCACATTTTTGAGGATAGGTTCAGTAGCATCCAGTGGCACTTACATCCACTGTGATGAAGTGTTTTGAGATGTTGCCTGAGAAGCGATTTGGATCTGCTCCAATTTGCCTACTGATGCAACAGGTCCATGGCAGATGCCATCTCTTTGGCTCTTTACTCAATCCTGGACAACAAAGATTACATACATCAAGATGCTCTATATTGACTCCAGCTCGGCATTCAATACCATCATCCCCTCAAAACTAACTAATGAGCTTCAAGACCTTGGTCTCAATACATCCTTGTTCAATTGGATCTCTCATTCCCTCACTTGCAAACCCCAGTCAGTTCAGATTGGTAACAACATCTCCTTCCCAATTTCCATTAATATGCATGCACCACAAGGCTGTGTGCTTGGCCCTCTGCTCTGTTTGCTTTTCATCTTATGATTGTGTGGCTAAGCAGAGCTCCAATGCCAAATTCAAGCTTGCTGGATGTCACCATTGTCATAGGCTGAATAAAAGGTGGTGATGAATCAGCTTATTGGATGGAGATCGAAAATCTGGCAGAGTGATGCCATAACAAGAACCTCTTACTCAATGTCAGCAAGAAAACGGAGCTAATTAGTGACTTTGGAAGAAGGAAACCCGAAGTCCAAGCACCATACCCATTGGAGAATCAGAGGTGGAGAGGGTCAGCAACTTAAAATTCCTCATTGTTATTATTTTGGAGGACATGTCCTGTGCCTTCGTAAGTGCAATTACAAAGAAAACACAGCAGCACCTCTACTTTCTTAGGAGACTGCATAGATTTAGCAATGACATCTAAAACTTTGACAAACTTCTTTAGATGTGTGGTGGGGAGTATATTGACTGGCTATATTACAGCCTAGTATGGAAACACCAATGCCTTTGAACAGACAATCCTACAAAAATAGTGAAAATGGCCCAGTCCTGCACTGGCAAAGCTCTCCCTATTATTGAGTACATCCACATGAAACATTGTCTCTTGAAAGCAGCATCAATCTTTAGGGACGCCCATCACCTGGGTCATGCTCTCTTTGCCTCAGGACTCACGCCACCAAGTTCAGCAACAGTTCAACCATCAGGCTTTTGAAGCAAAGGATGTAACTTCACTTGCCCCATCATTGAGTAGTTCCCACAACCAATGGACTCACTTTTGGGACTCTTCATCTCATATTCTTGATATTTATTGCTTATTTATTATTATTGTTTCTTTCTTTTTGAATTTGCAGTTTGTTCTCTTTTACACACTGGCTGAATGCCCGACTTGACACAATCTTTCATTGGTTCTATTATGATTATTATTCTTTTATGGATTTATTGAGTATGCCCACAAGAAATGAATCACAGGGCAATATATAGTGACATATATGTACCTTAATAATAAATTTACTTTGAACTTTGAGCAAAGGGGGGTGAGAGGTGACTTGATAGAGGTGTATAAGCAGATAAGAGCCATAGATGTAGTGGACAGCCAGAGATTCTTTCCCAGTGAAGATATGACTAGCATGAGGGGGCAGAACTTTAAGGTGATTTGAGAAAAGTATAGGGGTGGTGTCAGAGGCAAGGCTTTTACACAGAGAGTGATGGGCACATGTAACATTCTGCCTGGGTTAGTGGTAGAGGCAGATACATTAGGGACATTTAAGGGACTCTTAGGTAGGTACTCGAATGATAGAAAAATGGAGGGCTGTGTGGGGGGGAGAGGTTAGATTGGTGTCAGAGTAGATTAAAAAGTCAGCACAACATTTTGAGCCAAAAGGCTGGTTCTGTACCTTTCTATATTCTGACTGATTTTCCATGTCAAGGGCAGTCAGTCTCACCCCAGCTCGGGCACTTGGCTCTTTGTCATGTTTTCACTAAAGCTTTTCTGTGGTCTGAAGACATATAGTCCTCAGTAAACCAGGACAGGGCATCAGTCCAAAGAATTCTAGTGTCAATAACATTTTCCATTGTTTGCTGATGATTGAGTGGCAAACAACTGGATTAACTGGTCGCAGACTGGGAAACCATTTCGCTGAACACCACGCTCTGTCCGCCAGAGAAACCAGGATCCCCCAGTGGTAACACATTTTAATTCCATGTCCCATTCTCATTCTGATATGTCTATCCATGGCCTCCTCTACTGTCAAGATAAAGCCACACTCAGGTTGGAGGAACAACACCTTATATACCGGCTGGGTAGCCTCCAACCTGATGGCATGAACATTGACTTCTCTAACTTCCGTTAATGCCCCTCCTCCCCTTCTTACCCCATCGCTGATATATTTAGTTCTTTTTCCCCCTCCTCTTTTTTTCTCTCTCTCTCTGCCTGTTCTCCATCTCCCTCTGGTGCTCCCCCCTCCCCCTTTCTTTCTCCCTGAGCCTCCCATCCCATGATCCTTTCCCTTCTCCAGCTCTGTATCCCTTTTGCCAATCACATTTCCAGCTCTCAGCTTCACCCCACCCCCTTCTGTCTTCTCTTATCATTTCACATTTCCCCCTCCCCCTCCTACTTTCAAATCTCTTACTACCTTTCCTTTCAGTTAGTCCTGTTGAAGGGTCTCGGCCCGAAACGTCGACAGTGCTTCTTCCAATAGATGCTGCCTGGCCTGCTGTGTTGCACCAGCATTTTGTCTGTGTTGCTTGAATTTCCAGCATCTGCAGATTTCCTTGTGTTAACTGCATTACTGTTTTCTTCGCATTCACTATTTACCAATGTTTCCCGGAAGTTGTGATAGGCACAGGAATCATACAGAGGATTATGATTAATTATTTTTCCAACTTTTCCTGTGTCTTTTGATTATTTTTCACCTAAATGATGAATCTGCTTACATTTTCTGCAAGGAAGAGAAGTGCTTTCTTTGGGATTCTGGTGCCTTTCATGTCAGAACTTGAGGGACTCCAGATCATATTAATTCTTACAAGGGATTCAGTTCCTCATATAACAGGACTCACTAAATCCTGCCTTTCAGAGAAACACTCATTAAAATATATTTTGTTGCCCTGGAATTTCAACTTGATCCTTCAATTTGAAGTGTTCTATTCTACTGCCCGTTACGCTGCTGGTGTTTAGGGCAGCGATGGAGGTTCAAGATTTCTTTCATCATGTCAGTAGCCTCTTCTCAGTTTTCACTACAGTCAGTTGTGCAAGTAATGGGTGTAGACTCAGGAATGCCACCACACTGAGATGTAGAAGAGTTCTTCATTGCTGTTTCTGTAACAGTTTTGTTTTACCAGTTGAGGCTGTTGGCCCTGAGGTGAATCCCTGAACCTGGAGGACCGATGGAACACTCTCAGTCTGGCCTCTACCCTCTGACCTGTTGGGCATAGTTGACCCGACCAAGAGCCAAAGATTAAAGCCCTGACTCCAGCCAACATAGTTCTCCGGGTCATTGAGGCAAGCAAGACTCCAATCCCAAGGACAAGGTTGTGGTCCTCTAGGAGGTTTGAAAGGGTTCAGAACAAGGAAAATTTTGCTTTTGCATTCCAAACTGTTTTATTACCAATTACATTCATTAAACTGTAGTTTGGGGCTGTTGTTTTCAGCTGTTGCTAATTAAAAAATTAACCAATCTATTTGCCTTTCAGCAAAGTATCTTCAAAATGGAAATGTTTAGCTTTCTAGTCTGACGTTAAGACTTGCCATTCGATCTTGAAAGCCAGTGCAGTATTCCATTAGCAGTCTACAGAAGAGCCAGCTAAGAGTATGTACACCATCTCTGGATTGATATTTAAATCCTTAACTCTGATTTAGCTAAGTGTTATTTATCCTGCCTGACAAACCCATTGGACTTCTTTGAGGAGATTACAAGTAGGATAGATAAAGGAGATGTAGTGGATGTTGTATATTTGGACTTTCAGAAGGCCTTTGACAGGGTGCCACACATGAGGCTGCTTACCAAGTTAGGAGCCCATGGTGTTACAGGAAATTTACTAACATGGTTAGAGCATTGGCTGATTGGTAGGTGGCAGCAAGCAAGAATAAAAGGATCCTTTTCTGGTTGGCTGCCAGTGACAAGTGGTGTTCTGCAGGGGTCGGTATTGGAACCAGTTCTTTTTCTGCTGTATACCAATGATTTAGGTGATGGAATAGATGGCTTTGTTGCTAAGTTTGCAGAGGATACAAAGACTGGTGGAGGGGCAGGTAGTGTTGAGGAAACAGGTAGGATGCAGAAGGACTTAGATCAGGAGAGTGGGCAAGAAAGTGGCAAATGAAATACAATGTTGGAAAATACATGGTCATGCACTTTGGTAGAAGAAATAAATGTGCAGACTATTTACTGAATGGGGAGAAAATCCAAAACTCTGAGATGCAAAGAGACTTAGGAGTCCTTGTGCAGAACATCCTAAAGGCTAACTTTCAGGTCGAGTCAGTGGTAGGGAAGGCAAATGCAATGTTAACGTTCATTTCAAGAGGTCTAGAATATAAGAGCAAGGATATGATGCTGGGGTTACAAAAGGTGCTGGTGAGGCTTCACCTTGAGTATTCTGAACAGCTTTGAGCCCCTCACCTTAGAAAAGATGTGCTGGCATTGGAGAGGATTCAGAAGAGGTTCACCAGGATGATTCCTGGAATGAAAGGGTTATCATACATGGAACATTTGATGGCTCTGGGTCCATACTCGCTGGAATTCAGAAGGATGAGGAGGAATCTCATTGAAATCTTTCAAATATTGAAAGGTCTAGACAGAGTAGATGTGGAAAGGATGTTTCTCATGGTGGGAGAGTCTAGGACAAAAGGGCACAGCCTCAGGATTGAGGGGCGCCCTATGAACACAGATGTGGAGAAGCTAAAGGGTGGAGAATTTGTGGAATTTATTGCCACATGCAGCTGTGGAGGCTAGGTTGTTGGGTGTATTGAAGGCAGAGGTTGATAGGTTTTTGATTGGACATGGCATCATGGGTGAAGGCCGGGAATTGTGGTTGAGGAGGGGAAAAAAATAGATCAACCATGATTGAATGACGAAGCAGACTCAATGGGCCAGGTGGCCCAATTCTGCTCCTATGTCTGATAGAAACATAGAAAAACTACAGCACAATACAGGCTTTTCGGCCCACAAAACTGTGCCAAACATGTCCCTACCTTAGAAATTACTAGGGCTATCCATAGCCCTCTATTTTTCTAAGCTCCATGTACCTATCCAGAAGTCTCTTAAAAGACCCTATCGTATCTGCCTCCACCACCGTTGCCGGCAGTCCATTCCATGCACTCACCACTCGGAGTAAAAGACTTGCCCCTGACATCTCCTCTCTACCTACTCCCCAGTGCCTTAAACCTGTGCCCTCTTGTGGCAACCATTTCAGCCCTGGGAAAAAGCCTCTGACTATCCACACGATCAATGGCTCTCATCATCTTATACACCTCTATCAGTTCACCTCTCATCCTCTGTTGCTCCAAGGAGAAAAGGCTGAGTTCACTCAACCTGTTTTCATAAGGCATGCTCCTCAATCCAGACAACATCCTTGTAAATCTCTGCACCCTTTTTATGGCTTCCGCATCCTTCCTGTAGTAAGGCGAGCAGAACTGAGCACAGTACTCCAAGTGGGGTCTGACCAGGGCCCTATATAGCTGCAACATTACTTCTCGGCTCTTAAACTCAATCCCACTATTGATGAAGGCCAATACGCCTTCTTATCCACAGTGTCAACTTGCGCAGCTGCTTTGAGCATCCTATGGGCTCGGACCCCAAGATCCCTTTGATCCTCCACACTGCTAAGAGCCTTACTATTAATACTATATTCTGCCATCATATTTGACCTACCAAAATGAACCACCTCACACTTATCTGGGTTGAACTCCATCTGCCACTTCTCAGCCCAGTTTTGCATCCTATCAATGTCCTGTTGTAACCTCTGACAGCCCTCCACACTATCCACAACACCCCCAACCTTTGTGGCATCAGCAAACTTACTAACCTGTCCCTCCACTTCCTTATCCAGGTCATTTATAAAAATCATGAAGAGTAAGGGTCCCAGAACAGATCCCTGAGGCACACCACTGGTCACCAACCTCCATGCAGAATATGACCCATCGACAACCACTCTTTGCCTTCTGTGGGCAAGCCAGTTCTGGATCCATAAAGCAATATCCCCTTGGATCCCATACCTCCTTACTTTCTCAATAAGCCTTGCATGGGGTACCTTATCAAATGCCTTGCTGAAATCCATATACACTACATCAGCTGCTCTTCCTTCATCAATGTGTTTAATAACATCCTTAAAAAATTCAATCAGGCTTGTAAGGTACGACCTGCCCTTGACAAAGCCATGCTGACTATTCCTAATCATATTATACCCTTCCAAATTCTCCATCAACTTACCAACCACTGAAGTAAGACTCACTGGTCTATAATTTCCTGGGCTATCTCTACGCCCTTTCTTAATAAGGGAACAACATCTGTAATCTTCCAATCCTCTGGAACCTCTCCTGTCCCCATTGATGACACAAAGATCACTGCCAGAGGCTCAGCAATCTTCTCCCTCACCTCCCACAGTAGCCTGGGGTACATCTCGTCCAGGCCCAACGACTTAACCAACTTGATGCTTTCCTAAATATCCAGCACATCCACCTCATCTTAACCCCTTGCTCTAGGGAGATGCCAATCAATATTTGGGAAATTAAACTCTCCCATCATGACAACTCTGTTATTATTACACCATTCCAGGATCCGTTTCTCTATCTGCTCCTCGATATCCCTGTTATTATTGGGTGGCCTATAAAAAACATCCAGCAGAGTTATTGTTCCCTTCCTGTTCCTAACCTCTACCCACAGAGACTCCGTAGACAATCCCTCCATGATATCCAGCTTTTCTGCAGCCGTGACACTATCTCTGTTCAACAGTGCCATGCCCCCACCTCTTTTGCCTCCCTCCCTGTCCTTTCTGAAACATCTAAAGCCTGACACTTGAACTAACCATTCCTGTCCCTGAGCCATCCAGGTCCCTGTAATGGCCACCACATCATATATCCAAGTACTGATCCACGCTCTAAGCTCATACACTTTGTTCACAACACTCCTTGTGTTAAAATAGGCACATCTCAAACCATTGGTCTGAGTGTGTCCCTTCTTTATCAACTGCCTATCCTCCCTCACACACTGTCTCCCAGCTTTCTCTATTTGTGAGCCAACCGCCTCTTCCCCAGTTTCTTCAGTTCGGTTCCCACACCCACAACTATTCTAGTTTAAACTCTCCTTAGTAGCCTTAGCAAACCTCCCCACCAGGATATTGGTCCCCCGGCATTCAAGTGAAACCCGTCCTTTTTGTACAGGTCACACCTGCCCCAAAAGAGGTCCCAATGATCCAGAAATCTGAATCCCTGTCCCCCTGCTCCACTCCCTCAGCCACACATTTATCCTCCACCTCATTCTATTGCTATACTCACTGTAACGTGGCACAGGCAGTAATCCCAAGATTACTACCTTTGTGCTCCTGTTTCTCAACTTGCTTCCTAACTCCCTGTAGTCTGTTTTCATATCGTCTTATGGTCTTATTTATTCAGCCACAGCTTGCTGTGAAGTAGTGATTGCTGCTCTTTTCTGAATTGAATGGCAGATTCAGATCAGGCATATTTCATTTCTATTTATAAAGGAGGAAACTATGGCTCTGGTAATGCCATTTATTACAGAGGTTTGAGAGTCAAGGAAAAAATAATTCATGCTAGTTAACTCAGTGGGTATTGCATCACAAGGCATAACAATGAATATATGTTTTGATAGTGTAGAAAGTGATTTCATCTGTAAGGGAGTCCAGATTTTTTAAAAATCTTTAAATTTATGAAAGCATATGTGGATGCATTTCTTCGGAGGAGTTGTGTTGGGAATCCCAGCTCTCTATCCCAAAAGCCTAAGATTGAAGGTGAAGGGAAAGCTTTGAGATTTACAGATTTTTGTTAAGCGGCTGTATTAGAGGATCTGGAAATAATGCTGGCATGTGGAATTAAGATGATTAGTCATGATGTGACCTGTATGGCACAATCACCTCGAGTGACTGAATGATTTGCTCCTATTCCTGCAATAGTGGAGGAACATTCCCTGCATGGTCCAAATCTGTTAAAGCATACATGTGCTTTGTTAAAATATACAAGAGTTACCATGCATCAGAAGGGTACTACAGTAGTGCATGCTATTACAGGTCAGGAGGACAGAGTTCAGAGTTCAACTCTGACATGATCTGTCAGGAGCTTCCATGTCCTCCCAATGAATGTGTGGATTTCCTCCAGGTGCTCTTGTTTCCTCCCACAGTGCAAAGATGTATTAGTTAGTAGGTTAATTGCTCATTGTAAATTGTCCCACTATTAGTCCAGAGTTAAATCAGTGGGTTGCTGGTGGGGCAGCTTGAAGGCCTGGAAGGGCCTATTTCACTCAGTATTTCTAAGGAAATAATAAATAAATAGATAGATTTGCTATTTTCATTGCTTCTTGACATGAAGCACCAAAATAAAGTTCAATCTAGGGGAAGATACTAAACTATGATTCAGAGTCTTTTATGTATCACATGTTCAATATACAGTGAAGTGTGTCATAGAGTCATAGAATCATAAAGTAGTACAGCACAGAAACAGGCCCTTCAGCCCATCTAGTTGATGCCAAAACCATTTAGACTGCCTACTGCCATCTACTTGCACTGGGACCATAGCCCTCTATATCCCTACTATCCATGTACCTATCCAAACCTCCCTTAAATGTTGAAATTGAGCTCATATGCTCCACTTCAGCTGGCAGCTCATTCCACACTCTCATGAGTGAACAGCTTTCCCCTCGTGTTCCCCTTAAAGGATAAATGAAGGGACAGAACTTAAGATGATGGTGCCTTACAGAGACTCCTTTGCTTGCATCTGATATCTCTTTTTTCCCTGTAAAGGGGGGTTTGACTTTTATTTGGTGGGGGGAGAGTGTAAAGGGGGTTTCTTCTTTTTCTTTGTTACTGCGTATGTTAATCAAAATGGCTTCTTTGTTTTGTTAAAAGTAGGAATGCTTCTTTGTTGTGAGCGAGTGCTGGAAGCTTGTTTGGGTTAAAATTTACTGATAACGAGAATTGTATTCCTTTGTAAATCAATTGGGATTAATGTTGTTCTTTCTTCTGAGTCTGTAAGCTATTGTTGGCGGGCTTTTGGGGAGATCGGCACGAGGGGGTGAGAGAGAGAGGATGCGATGCTGTAAACTGGGCAAGGAACGGACCCAAGCGGGGGTCCGAGGCCAGGAGGTACCCCGAGGAGAGGAGATGAAGTTAGATGTGCTTGGTTGACCACTCGGAGGGTCCTGAGCTGCAAGTCGAGGAGTTCGGAGGGGATCGAATGGTGGCCAGAAGACTTCAGTAATTGAGCTCCAACGATTGTGCACGAAGTGGTTTGGACTTTGATAAGTTTGGTGTCTTTCCTTTATTTTCTTTTCCTTCATGTATACTGTATCGTTATTAATTACTTAGTTATAGTAATCTTTATAAACTGTAATCATTTAATCACGTATGGTGTCCTGTTTGTTCTTTGGCAAGGCGGGGATATCACACAGCATCCACACAAGCTGATTACCCAGTTTGGCGGGGCCGAAGGCTGCTCCCCCTAGACGAGAAAGAGCTGAGTGGGCCTGAGGCGACCCAGGGGGTTACATCCCCTTTTAAGGTTCTTTTGAAGACCCTGACTTGGAGTTACACGCTGACTTTGCAGAAATGGGACCCACTCTCAGGGCCTCACAACCAGCTGCTTTTTGATGTGCCAAGGATGCAGCCTAGAAGACTAACGCGCTTTCAGGGTGCCGGATTTTCATGGCTCTGGAGGTGGGCGGATTCAAGGCTGGTTCACCGTCTGATGGGTCGTGGGAGACGGAGGATCAGAAGCAGTGAGCTGGCTGCTGGCTGTGGGCCCAGAGACTCGAGTTCTTTGGGCACAGAGCTCAGAAAGAGCAACGCAACAGACATAAATCGGCAAGTTGTTTTGTTACGTCTCCCCTCCCACTGTGAAACGGGGACACCTCTTTTTCCTTTATTAGGGAGAGAGAGAGCCTGTGGTATGTCAAATACCTGGTAAACGAGTAGTCTTTGGGAAACTGCAAGTCCGTGTCTTTATTGATGCTTTACTGAGCTCTTGAGTGCTCGGTGGAGGGTGTTGATGCTTTTTTGCTGGTGGGGGGGGGGGTTGTTGCCTTGCAGTTGCTTGTGCACAGGAGTGGGGAGTTGGGGGGGGGCTTTGGTTTCTAACATTTAACAATCATTTATTCTTTGGGACTCTCCTCTGCTTTTGTGGATGTTTGTAAAGAAAAATAATTTCTCTGACATTAAATGTACCGATTGAAACCCATTGAAACTTCTAACATTTCACTCTTAAGCCATGATCTCTGGTTGTCATCCCACCCAACCTCAGTGGAAAAAGCCTGCTTGCTTTAAACCTATTTATACCCTTCATAGTTTTGTATACCTCTGTCAAATCTCCTCTCAATCTCCTATGTCCTAATGAATACAGTTCTAACCTTTTCAATCTTTCCTTGTAACTCTGGTCCTTCAGAAACAGCAACATCCTTGTAAATTTTCTCTTGTGCTTTTTCAACCTTATTTATGTCTTTCCTGTAGGTAGGTGACCGAAATTGCAAACAATACTCCAAATTAGGCCTCATCAATGTTGTATACAACTTCAATACAGCATCCCATCCATTGTACTCAATATTTTGACTTACAAAGGCCAATGTGCCAAAAACTCTTTATGACCATATCTACCTGTGACGCCATTTTCAATGTATTATGGACCTGTACTCCCAGATAACTTTGCTCTACTACACTCCCCAATGCCCTACGGTTCACTGTGTAAGACCTACCCTGGTTGGTCCAACCGAAGTGCAAAACCTTGTACTTGTCTGCATGGAATTCCATCTGCCATTTTTCAGCCCATTTTCCAGCTGATGCAGATCCCTCTGCAAGCCATAATAGCCTTCCTTCACTGTCCACTACGCTTTCAATCTTGATGTCATCCACAAAGTTGCTGATCCCGTTCACCAGCGTATCATCCAGATCATTGATATAGATGACAAAAAACAAGGGACCCAGCACCGATCCCTGTGGCACACCACTTGCCACAGACCTCCAGTCAGAGAGGCAACACTCTACCTCCACTCTCTGGTCTCTCCCACAATGTCTCTTGGAGACAATGCATCATCCTGGTGTGTCTATTGTGAATATTCAGCAGTCCAGTTGCAGAAATTTTTAAAGATCTGTGGTGACGAAGTGTCTGCTGATCATCAAGCAGCAGAATAATTAATTCATGAGCTTGCCAAGAACGTCGCTGATGAAAATCGAACACGTTGTGCAGATGCATCAGTGCAATGCTAGAAGATCATTAACTCAGTGAAAGGTTCCTGAAATTTGCTGTTCTTCCAGTGCAGTGAAATATCACTAAGGGAATGCTGGCAATTTCCAGGTGCCGAGTAACACGCTAAAGCTTGGTGCAGCTAGGTCTAAAGGGAAGGACCATAGTCTGGGTTCCTTCCACTACTGAACATGAGGAGGAAAGCCCATCAGACAGTGAAAGAGTGTATTACCTCAGGAGCTCACAACAGTGGCAATAGTGTGATGTACAAAAGAGGATTTGCTAATACTACTGTATGTATTGACCAAATTACAGTAAGAATCTTCTCTGAGGATCATCACCTTGTCTTGTTGGAGAAGCTTGTGAGTTCTTGACATCCCAAGAGCGATGTTGTTGGGAATTTAGCTCCTGGTAGGGTCACTCATGGTGATAAAGTCACGGGGGAGGTTCCAGATAAAGAGTGATCCAACCAAGACCTCAATGGTTAGAGCAGGTGGAAAATGACGACACATAACAATGGCAGTGAAGGTGGAGGGAGGTTGCAGAAGTGAAGGGTCCCCAGTTGTCTTGCATTCCATGTCACTGGATCCTGAGTGGCTGCCTGTGCGTCAGCCTGCCCACGTTAAACAAAGTCACTCACAGGCATCCTGGTTATGTGGTTCCCGGATCGGCCACGACAGCCACCTGACGATCCACCAACAGACAACCCCTTTGGAGAACATCACACTTGACTCGAGTCATCACACTACTATTTCTAAGAATACAAAGAGCTTTACACCATTTACTCTTCTGTGTTTGTAATTGATTATAAATAAAGTTCAGTTTTGAAATGAAAAGAAATCCACTTCCCAAGTGATCAGCTCTGTAAGAGATACCAGCCTCAATGACTGAACACTCTGCATTCAATCATGGAACTCAGCTGCCACCACCACCACTCAACTCCCATCCCTTTCTAATAGTCATTCCTCCTCTCCTGATCACCACTTCCTTTCATTAACTGTCCTCACCTCCCCACACAACCATTAGGACTGATTCCTCATATTCTCTCCCTACTCAAGGTGTCTGAGAAATTAAAGTGACTTGGCTGCACTAACATCTCCAAATCCCTGTCAAAGCAATGGGCTGTTCTGTCTTGGACATACATCACTTCGACTGGGTCTAGTCCTGAAACTCCTTCCCAGCAGCACAGCGGAGGGCCACAATTCTGGAATATGCTCACCATTGTCTTAAGGCCAATAATTTCCTGCAATATGAGTCGAGGGGAGCACACACAATATACTGGAGGAACTCAGCAGGTCAGTCAGCATCTATGGAGTTGACTTTTTGGGGCGAGACCCTTCATCAGGATCTTAAACCGTATGGAGAGCAGCAGGTCAGGGACATTCATATCCCCCACCTGCAAAGGTGGAATGGGTGTTGGTGATTAGCAGGCATGAATCACAAGAGTGGATTTAAGTGGAAGATGGCTAACCACTTGAGGGAGGAAGGTATTGAAAGATAAGTTAAAAGGCTAGGATGGAGTAGAGTGGGAGGAGCTTGGGTGCTGACTGGAGTGTTGGAGTGTTGGGCTTCTCATGGGGAGAAGGCAGTGAGTGAGGTTCAGAGGGATAATAAATCAGTCATGATGGAATAGCAGAGTAACCTTGATGCGCCAAATAGCCTAATTCTACTCCTATGTCTTATGGTCTTGTGAATAATCTTCTTCCACCTACTTTAATCATCTCTGAATAACACAAGCCTTTGAGACGGTCACACCTTCAATACAAATTTAATGGTGGGTGTCAGTAGTGATCACTGCTTTAGTGTAATTACTAATTTCAGAATTTCTGCTTTAAGTATGACGTAGTAGAGAGTTCTATTGTGATTCAGAATCATATGGCAGTTCATTGCTGCAATAAAAAGAGATGTTTCCTTATTGTTGAGTCTGTACAACTAGGGGAGGTGGCTTAACTGGTATACTCACATTGCAGGAAGAGAGAGGTCAATGTACATGCACGGACAACAGATCAAATGTGCATAGGTAAGTTATCAGTCCATCAGGGGAGTCATCGCTCTAAATGAAATAGATCCATACATTACTCTTCCCCCTTTTTAGATTAATGTAAATAAAACCATATATGTTACAAAACATTCAACTTCCCTTTAACAAGCCCTATTCAAATAAATATCTTTCTCAATAACAGTCCATAACTAATTTCACTATACAGAAGGCTCAGTCTTTTGGCTGGTGCTGTTTATTTCAGGATAGAGCCTCTGGACCTGTGGAGTGGCATCAGATTTGGCAGGAATCTTGTCAAAGACAACTTTCTCTGTTGCAGGTGTCAGGCTGCTGTCAGTGACATGATCATCACTGAGAGGTAGGTCTGGTGCTGGTAATGTGTATGTCTTGTTAGATGTGTTCTTCAGTCGAGCATCTAGTATCTGGTCCATGTGGCATCACCATGTATAATTTCCAACATCCACTGTGTGCATCAGTGATCCAGTTCTTGTAGCTGTTCTACCAGCTGTCCAGTCGTCTTCTTGGTAATCATGCATTAGAATTTCCGGTCCAACCTCAAAGCTCCTTGCTGATTTACTTGGCAACTGGATGAAGAATAAGATTGCAGGGGCTCTCTTGTAATTGCATTTAGATCCATCTTAAACATTTCGAATCAAATACTAATACAAATAGATTTGCCTGGTCACTTTGCTTTTCCTTTTCCTTCGGCAGCAGTCAGCCGCCACTTAGGACATCTCCTTTGATCTCAGTTCTACAGGCAAGCATCTAAATAATCTCCCATAAAAATTTTGAAGGGGATGCTTGTCTTTTTCTCCTGATAAAGGGTCTTTTGAAGAAAGTTACTTGGAAAGCTTATTGCACATTGAGATTAGTTCCAAATGTTTCTTATCAAAGAAGAGAGGGCAGATGAGCTTGGATTATTATTTCCGCTGCTACTAGGATGACATTCAAGTCAAGGAATGTTTATTGTCATTTAACTACATACATACATATAACGTATATAACTATATAACGTATATAGAAATGAGACAATGCTTCTTTGAACCGGGTGTAAAGTGTAGCAGTACACATAACACATGATAACTTGCAAAGGCAAGGATAAAATCTACACATAAATAACAAACTAAACAACAAATTAATATTAATTATTGTAAGCTACTGAACAGATTTACTAGTCACACTTTGAATACAATGTGGCTGGGAGTTCAGAAGCCTGAAGGCCTGTTTCTCATCCTGATCTTTCTTGTTTTTCTGCATCATGGTCTCCTGCCTGATGGTAGAAATCAGAGAGAATGCTAGATGGATGGGTGGGTTTCTTAACAATACTAAGAACCCTGTATATGCAGCGCTCCTGATAAATGTCTCCGATGGATGGTCGGGAGACCCCTATGATCCTCTCGGCTGTTCTCACAGTCCTTTGTGGGGATTTCTGGTCTGACGCTCAACTGCCCCCATACCAAATGGAGGTGCAACTTGTCAGGATGCTCTCAACAGTACTCCTGTAAAATGCAGTTAAAATGGGGAGATGGGAGCCTTCCTTGCCTTAATCTTCAGTGCCTTCTTGGTCAGAAAGGTGATATTAAGGGGTCAGCCGAGGTCATCTGTGATGTGAAGTCCCAGGAACTTGAGGCAGTTAACTCTGTCTTCGGAGGATCCATGTATTCGCGGGGGTGGGGGGGATGGTTTGTCTGCACCTTCCTGAAGTCCACAATGATTTCCTTTGTCTTCTCCACGTTTAGGCTAAGATGGTTCTTCTCACACCAATCGACCAGCCGCTCTGCTTCCTCTCTCTACTCCGTCTCGTCACCATTCTTGATAAGCCAACCACCGTTGCGTCATCCACAAACTTGATGACACAGTTCGAACTGAATCCTTTTCTTTCTTTCTTTCTTTTTCAATCTTTTTATTGATTTTCACATATACACAAAAAAAATAACATAATAATAAGTAAATTATAAATACAATAGACTTGAAATCACATTGATAATAAGATAATAATATCCTACTAAACATCAACAAAAGAAAGTACCTTAATCAAGTCCACATGATTATATGAAAAAAAAACAAATAACCATTAAAAAAGAAAAAAAAATATTAAAAAATATGTGAGAAAAAATATATATTAAAAAAAATAAAACACTAAACTAAACTAACATAGGCAATAACAACAGTTTACAAGTATAAGATAGTGTCAAAGAACTCCGGAACTCCATACCTGAACATGAATAAGCAGAAAGGTCCGGAAAAGGCCAAATTAATTCATATGAAAATGTCGAATAAACGGTCTCCAAGTTTCTTCAAATTTAATTGATGAGTCAAAAATAGTGCTTCTAATTTTTTCCAAACTCAGATAAGAAATAGTTTGAGAAAGCCACTGAAATGTAGTAGGAGGATTTACTTCTTTCCAATTTTGTAGTATAGACCTTCTGGCCATTAATGTTACAAAAGCAATCATTCGTCTGATTGAGGGGGAAAACTGATTGCCATCTTCATTTGGTATGCCAAAAATTGCAGTAATAAAATGAGGTTGTAAATCTATATTCCAAATTGAGGAAATAGTAGTAAATATATCCTTCCAATAATTATGTAAAGTGGGACATGACCAAAACATATGGGTCAATGAGGCCACTGCTAAATGACATCTGTCACATAGAGGGTTAATATGAGAATAGAATCGAGCAAGTTTATCTTTAGACATATGAGCTCTATGTACAATTTTAAATTGTATTAAAGCATGTTTAGCACATATAGAAGAAGAATTAACCATTTGCAAAATTTTTTCCCATTTATCTGTTGATATGTTGTATTGAAGTTCTTTTTCCCATTCTTGTTTAATTCTAACTGATATTTCTGGTTGTATCTTCATAATCATATTATAAATAAAAGCTACTAATCCCTTCTGACAAGGATTTAAGATAAAGATCAAATCTGTAGTGTCCATCAAAGTTGAATTAGGAAAAGATGGTAAAACTTTATGTAAAAAATTTCTAATTTGTAAATATCTGAAAAAATTAGATTTAGGTAATTCAAATTTATTAGAAAGTTGATCAAATGACATCAAAGTATCTTCAAAAAAGAGATCACGAAAACATTTTATACCTTTCCTTTTCCATATGTTAAAAGCTTGATCTGTCCAGGAAGGTTTGAAAAAGAAATTAAATAAGATAGGGCTATCAAGAACAAAGTTTTTCAAAATAAAGAACTTACGAAATTGAAACCAAATTCGTAATGTATGTTTAATAACAGGATTAAATATTTGTTTATTAAATTTAACTAAATCGAACTGAATCCTGTGACACAGTCGTGCGTCAGCAGTGTGAACAGCAGCGGGCTGAGCACACAGCCCTGGGGATTGCCAGTGCTCAGCGTAATGGGACAGGGGATGTTGCTGCCCACGCAGACTGATGGTAGCCTTACTGTTAAGAAATCCAGGGTCCAGTTGCAGTGGGAGGTGCTGAGACCCAGTGAGGACTGTTTCCCCACCAGTTTCTGGGGTATGATGGTATTGAAGGCCAATTGAAATCTGTGAACAACAGTCTGGCATCTGAGACCCCATTCTCCAGGTGGGACAGGACAGAGCGGAGGGCAGAGGCTATTGCATCATTAGTGGATTGATTTGAGTGATAAGCGAACTGGGAAGTGTTCAGTGTAGCCAGAATGTACTCCATGATCAGCTGCTCAAAGTGTTTCATAATGGTTGATGTTAATGCCACTGGACAATAGTCATTTAGGCAGGTTACTATCAGCTTTCACACTGGAATGATGATTGCCGCCTTGAAAACCAACAAGACAAAGCATTGTTTCAGAGAGATGTTGAATATATCCATCAACACCTCTGTCAGCTGGACGGCGCAGTCTTTCAGAACCCAACCCGGTATATTATCGGCCCCTCAGCTTTGTGTGGTTTGACTCTGGTCAGGGGCTTCCTCACCTCAGCTTCAGCCAGACGGAGTGTCTGCTCCCCTGGGGGAAGAGGTGTCTTCCTCACAAGCACTTTGTTCTGCGCAACAAACAGGGTGTAAGATATTTTAAATACTACTCGAATATTACTGAAATACTAAATATACAGCACTCCTCCCTGTATAGTATATATTGTATGCTATATAATGCTACTACTATAGAGACTTCTGCAGCATAGTAAACTTTAAATTGTTCCATTTAGTGTAAAGATTTAATCTCCGTGGAGGATTTCTTACTCATATGGGATAACATCTTTCCTGACAAGGTGGAGGGAGTAGGTCACTCTGCTTGGCAGGTGAGAACTTGTGACTGTGAGACAAGCTGAGGTTCTGGGGCCTCTGACTCCTGGACTGTAGGAAGTGATTCTGACAGCTCTGGATACCTTTCTTCTGGATGAGTTGGCATCCCAAACAGTGCATGGCAAGTTTCACAGGACGATGTGGTTCATAATGTGTGAGTACAGTGTCTGACATCACCATTTCCTTTACGTTTTGGAAAACCACCTCTCATTGTTTTGTCCATCGCCATTTCTTCCTCATCTGTAATAATGAGTTCAAGGGGTGGGGCGGAGTAGCCAGGTTTGGCGGGAACTTGTCATAGTAATTGACAAATCCTAAGAAGGACTACAACTGTGACACATTCTTTGGTCTTGGGATTTCCACCACTACCTGACTTTCCTCTGCTCACTTGTGTAATCATTGTGTATCAATGGTGTGACCACAGTAATTAATGCTGGGTTTAAAGAATTCACACTTGTTGCATCATGCTCTGCGCTCATAATCTTCCAGTCTTGAGATTTTGGAGATACACCTTGATATCCTTACTGGTAACAATGATAATGGTAACAAGGTAACATCGAGTGCCTAGATAGACTTGTAGTGCCTGGTCTATAACTTTCTGCCGAAGTGTGGGTGCAGATGCTACTTCAGAAATAAGCCCATTATGGTGATAAAGCTCTTGCAAGTGTTTATGGTGAGAAATACTTCGGACCCTTCTTCCATTTACATCTCTAGGTAAGCCTCAGCAAAGTCCATTTTACTGAAGTGCTTTCCTCCGGAAAGGTTTGCAATGATATGCCCTATCTTGGGCAGAGGGTATTGATCTACTTTCTGTACTGAGTTGATTGTGATTGTGACCTTAAAATCACCACAGATCCTGACAGACCAACTCCTTTTTGGGCTACTGGCACCACTTTGAGACAACTTTGGAAAGAATTCTTTCAGTCTCTATGCAATCTAACTCACTAGTTACTTTATCATGGATGGTATAAGGAACCAGAAGGGCATTGTAAAACTTGAGTTTTCCAGTGCCATTCTTGAACATAGCTGCTGGATCAACCAGTACTTTTTAAAAAAATTGGCTTCAGTTGACTCTTTTGTAGGGGATGTGGCACGCAGATAGTGATGGAAGTCCATCAAGTTGTAGTTGTATCAACCAATCATATCCCCACAATGCTGGCCCTCCTGTTTTTACCATATACAAACCCAATGTGCACTGTTGGCTGTTGTATTTTACTGTTACAAAAGTCATTTCCCACAGTATAAGTTCTTGGTTGGATATTTGCAGGCTTCAGTTCAGAATCTTAGAAAGCCGTTCAAACTCATTTTGTGGAATGACGGAAAAAGCCGAGCCAGTCTTCAACTCCATTTTAATTAATCTGCTGTTCACTTCTGGTGTAAGCCATTTTTCTTGTCTATTGTTAGTTTACACAATGTCAATCTCAAGGCTATGAATCCCTGTGTCACTCATCATAATCAGATTTTTCATCAACAGCAGGTTAGAGTTCTTTTTGAAACTGCAACTTGACTTCTTATCTTTCTCTTTCTTGTGCAGACCATTTAATTTTGTCTTCCCGACATGTCCTACTTTGTTGCATTTTCTAGGAGTTTCGCCTTTAAATCTGCATTTGTTTGGTGCATACAAGCCCCTGCCACATTGTTTAAACAATTTGTTCAGCCAGGCTGGTTTCCAGTTTGACATTGCAATTTTATTGATGCTCACTTTCATTCCTGACGGCAACTCAATTGCACCTCTGTCTGCTGTTTCTATTGATACAGCTATTTCAACTGAAATGGTCTTCCCATCCTTTTGATTCCACTTATGGAACCGAAAGCATTCTGCAATCAACAATGATTTTGGTCTAAATGTTCCTGCATTCTTTTCACAATATCAGTAAAACTCATTGTGGCTGGTTTCGTTCGAGCAGTCAAACTTCTAAGCAAACTATATGCCTTTAGCTCTGATGTACTCAACAAAACTCATTTCTCATTGTGTACTTCATTTGCTTTAAAATACTGATCAATTCACTCAGCATACAAAGTCCAATTATCTCTTGTGCAATTTAATGCAACTATCTTTCCGATGTAGCCAGCCATTTCTGCTTTTTTTAAAATGATTATTATCACCCAACACTCACAGTTTATGAACCCTTGAATTAGTCTGTTTTTTGCCTTTTTTAACTCGATCTGGTTCTCTTTCCCCTTCCAAAGTGGCATGTGCTGCACTGCTCCCTCGATATCTCACTGCGCTTTTTTAAAAACTCGCCTATCTTGCAGTGCTCTTATTTTAAACTCAGGTGCCTCACTGCCCTTCAACAGGCAGGTAGTCATCTTGGGTTAATTTAAAACTTTGTCTTCAGCAATGTTATGTTTTGTAAACGCCAAAACTAATTGAAATAAAAACACTGCAGATCCAGGGATAACCCGTGTATTTCATCATTACTTTAAGTGAGGTACACAAGTATGATGTGGTGGCACCATGACATATGAAGTTCACGTATTTTTACATATAACCCATAATGAATTATTTAACAAACAAGAACCCTTGATCAAGTAATATATTTACAAATATTATTCAAATATTAAATACACAAGAGGCTTCAAGGCAAACAAATGAACCAAAGCTGACACATCCGATCTTGCTCAATAATTCTCTGAGCTTTAGCCTAACCCTAACCCTAACGGAAAAACAAGAGACAGTAGATGCCGGAATTTGGAGCAACAAACAATCAGAGAAAAGAGCCTGATCAGGGTTTTGACCAGAAAGTTTGAGAATGTCCAGTAAAAGACAACATTGACAAAGCGTCCACAGATCCTGCTCGACCTACTGAGATCTTCCAGCGGTTTGTTTGCTGCAGCCTTATTGCATAGGTTGCTGACATCTTTGCTTGTGACTTCGCACAATCTGATCAGAAAATGCTGTATATGAATGTATGTTTTTTATTGTACATTTGTGATGCTGCCTACTTCTTCAACATGCTGGCATTTGAGTACCAAGAATATCACCATATCACTGTAAGACACAGGAGCGGAATTAGGCCATTTGGCCCATTGAGTCTGCTCCACCATTCCATCATGCAAAATGTGATTCAGTCAAAGTTAAGAACAACTCTTATAGTAAGAGAACAAAGTGGGAGCAGAGAGATATATGCAATCTCCATTGCCAGAAAAAGAATCAATAAACAAGACGAACAAACAGTTCACAAACGAGAAATGTCGACTGTACTTTTTTTCATAGATGCTGCCTGGCCTGCTGATTTCCTCCAGCATTTTGTGTGTGTTGCTGAAACAAACAATTGTTACCTAATAAATAAAATGTACAGAATGTTTTTTTTTATGTACTGAATTGATCTGTCCTAGAATGAAAGTGTGGTGGGAGAAGCTTCAATAGTAACTTTCATTGTAAAGTGGCTATGAAGAGGAAGCATTTGCAGGGGTTGGGATTGGATTAAAGTAGAAGAAATAATTGAGTAGCATTTTCAAAGCCAGAATGTTTAATTGGCCCACTTCTGTGTTTATTGAAAGAGTAAAAACAGTTTTAAGAATTGGAGCAAATTTCTATTTGGTGCTCTACGAAGCACTTCAATTTGCCTAAAGAAACTGAAATACTCTTCTGCAATTGTTTGCCTTGCATGACGTTATCTTTTTTCATACAGCAGGGAAATCAGAAAAATTATCTTGTGGTCAAGTGAAATCTGATAAGGAACAATTGGTAATTGTGAGTTGAACATTTAATAGAAACATCTCTCATATCCTCATGTTCTTGTGGAGCTTGTGAACCATCATATGAAATAGCCAGAAGCAATTTACTTCAGTGTTTATCGTTTCTCTACAGATTGTTTGTGGAGTCAGGCTATCATCTCTTTACTGAGCCTCTTACCATATTTAGATTACATTCAACGTCATCATATAAACAACACCAACATGTACTTACGTCAACATGGTTGAATGATCTCAAATGCTTCACCAGAAAAAAACTGCATTGGATTTTGCATTGTTTGGGAGTTTTCTGAAGTTATGTGAATATAGCAAATATTAATTCAAACAAGAGCCAGTCTTCAGTTCTTAATGCAAATTGTAACTAGCACGCAGTAACTTGAAGTTGAAAACACACTTCTACAAATAAACAATCCTGTCTGTATTGATCTGGTTTGCAAAATGGTAAGCATCAGACATTTGCATATGCATCAGCCAAACTTTAAGACAATAGCATTGTGTTAATTGGCCTGCATCAATCCAGGTTTTAAATAATTTGCAGCTTTGTAAGCAAATTCAAGGAGGCATGCAGACCAGATTGATACTATGATTTAGTACATGGTTACAGATATCTGCAATCAATAGTTGAGATATTTGTGTTGTTATGAATGTACCACAGCTCTGAGGGGCCGAAGGGTGCGGGGTAGCCCCCTCCTTTGTGAGAATCGCAAGATCACTATTGAGTCCATTCAGGAGACCCAGGAAATGGAGAGAGAGAGAAGTGCCGAATACCTCGTTCCACCACAATGCAAAATAATGCGACATTGACCATTGTCTCCTGGAAACCACGTTTGTGGATTGGGTACTATGCTACGTGCAAGCCCTCGGGCAAAGTGGGCTGGTTGAGAGAGAGATTGCATCATCCCAACCTGATTGACATCTGAGACCCCGTGAGGAAGTATAAAGGAGGGTCTGGTGGGCAACCCCTTCAGACGCACCAGAAGAAATGCTAATGATCCCGTAGTAGCGGGAAGCCATTTGAAGGAAGTCACTTGCGTTCGATTCCGTTGTTGGAATCGGTGACTGCAACCACGGAAACCAGCTTTTAGCTAACAACGGGGAAGCCCGCTCCCCTGATTCAACGGATTTGCTTCATAAAAGACTCGGGCAAGTTTCTTTTCTCACCAATCTCTCTCTCTCTCTCTCCAACAAGTGAAAACCCAGCAGTCCCCCAAAAGGCTGAAGCCTGCCGGAACTGAGTGACTTTTATATTTCCATCGGACAATATATTATTCCCTAGACAAACGATTGAGCTGTTTCTTATTGATGGTTATTATTAGACCCGCGCTTTTAGATTGAGTAGTGACGACGTATATTATCTGAATGTTTGTATTAATCTTATTTTTGTGCCCCTTCATAAATAAAGACTTTTAAAAATAGTACCATCAGATTTCAACGGTCCTCTCTGTCTTTGCTGGTAAGTGATCCAGTTACGGGATTTCATAACAGTGTACTCAGGATACTATTGTACTCAGAGAGTGAGCTCTCATAAACACTAATCCTGGCTCTCTGGCTCCATAAGCTTTTAGAATATCTGTGTCAAGTAGTTTGTTTCAGCAGGGGCGTTTGAACATCCAGAGGTGTCTGCTGCTGCAGATATGTAATTCAAAGAAAGCACTGTTACTGCAAGGTATTGAAGTAAGCGATGTCATTGTAACTATTGAAATTGCATTAAATAATGATACCTCTGATCTTATGGGTATAAAATTGCAATGTACTTTTGAGAAGGCTTTCAGATGAATGTTTGTTTGTCGTGATAAATAAAGGTTTTCATCTCCACAACTTCTCCAGTTTCTCCACCGACTTGGTGAAAGTCACAACATTTGCAGACTCTTCCAGGATACGTTTGTGATCCAGTTACATGGCCAGCAACTTCAGCAGTCCGGTGGGGGGAGTATGAGTATTTTTGATCATGACACCCCTTGCTTGGATCTCCTTTGGCCAATGATCATGGCATTATGAAGTATCAAAGAAGACAGTAGAGAGCTGGTGAGGTAGATGTGAAAGTGTAGTGCGGTCTGTGTATGTGTGTTTGCTTGGGTATGGGACCAGCTACCAGGCAGCCCTGGATATCTGTCGAGACAGGGTCACCAGTTGTGAAAGGTGGTTACTGACAACTCGGGATGCTAGAAGAGCGCGTGCACACTCACTCAGTGGGCAACTACGAACTGTAGTGTGGCTAGTGGGAACACTTGGGTAGTGTGGAAGTTACCGAATAGAATGCCAGACAGGGATACTCATTCAGGGAACTATAAAGTGCAGTGTGTGTGGGAAAATCTGAGGTTCAAAACACAAAGGAAACATGGTGCAGGAATATTTAACATTCTACATAAAAGGCAATATCATGGGTTTAATTGTGGAAAGGGGACAACTCATTGGTGATATACCTCTCAGTGAGAAGGTTGAATAGGGAATGAAGAAAGCTGGGCGGGTTAAGACCTGGAGCCCAGTAGAACATTGGCAGTGGTGGAAAAACCAATCCAGCAGGAAGGGAGATAAAGCAGCAGTCATCTGGTGCCATGTATATTTACAAGAGAGGAATTAGACAGGGTACAAATAGCAGGGCTAGGGAAGGAAAGAGAGGAATGCAGAGAGCAGTGAGACAGTGAACGATTAGAGCTGGGCAGACTGAGGGAACAGTTAGGAGATTTACAGAGAGAGAGAGAGTGATGTTGGTGAAACAATTAGAACAATGCTCAGGGATCTGAGCAGCCTGAGGAATTAATGGAATAAGGCCCAGCAGGTGGATGCTCACTGGGTAACAGCCATGGGAGTGACAGCTGAGGAAGGCAAGGAGTTAAATTGAGAAATGTTAGACCAGGAAGTTGACAAGTGGGGAAGTGCCCACAAACAGGAAAGAATATACTGCCTGAGAGAATGGCAGCTATAGAGACCAGGCAACAGCAGGCTCTGAACCCTGATGAGCCCAGCCAGCCACCCTCACACCCGCAAGCCCTCCACCCCAGGGGAGAAAGCAAGGCATTCTATCTGACTGTCCTCACTGAACTGTGTGTGGCAATGCAGAAATTTGGCGTAACTTAGAAGAAATGATCAAAATCCACAAGATGCACCCTAAAGACATACATGATCCGGTTCAAGATAAATCTCTGAGAAACATGTGGGGCAGGATGACCCCTGGGTGCAGGATGGAACATGGGCAACTAATGGGAATTGAGGAAAGATATCAGAACTTTAAGTGAGGCAGTGACTTGGAGGATGAAAGTGTAACTGGGGAATGATAATGTCAGTTGTTCAGAAGGCTGATGAATTTGTCGTGCACTATGCATATGAGGAATACTCAGTGCTGGACAGTCTGGGGATGAAAAGTCTGGGGACAGACAGACAGACATACTTTATTGATCCCGAGGGAAATTGGGTTTTGTTACAGTCGCAACAGCCAAGAATAGTGTAGAAATATAGCAATATAAAACCATAAATAATTAAATAATAATAAGTAAATTATTCCCAGTGGAAATAAGTCCAGGACCAGCCTATTGGCTCAGGGTGTCTGACACTCTGAGGGAGGAGTTGTAAAGTTTGATGGCCACTGGCAGGAATGACTTCCTATAATGCTCAGTGTTGCATCTCGGTGGAATGATTCTCTGGCTGAATGTACTCCTGTGCCTAACCAGTACATTATGGAGTGCATGGGAGACATTGTCCAAGATGGCATGCAACTTGGACAGCATCCTCTTTTCAGACACCACCGTCAGAGAGTCCAGTTCCACCCCCACAACATCACTGGCCTTATAAATGAGTTTGTTGATTCTGTTGGTGTCTGCTACCCTCAGCACACAACAGCAAACATGATAGCACTGGCTACCACAGACTCATAGAACACCCTCAGCATTGTCCAGCAGATGTTAAAGGACCTTAGTCTCCTCAGAAAGTAGAGGCAGCTCTGCCCCTTCTTGTAGACAGCCTCAGTGTTCTTTGACCAGTCCAGTTTATTGTCCATTCATCTCCCCAGGTATTTGTAATCCTCCACCATGTCCACACTGACCCCATGGATGGAAATAGGGGTCACTGGTGCCTTAGCCCTCCTCAGGTTCACCACCAGCTCCTGAGTCTTTTTCACATTAAGCTGCAGATGATTCTGCTCACACCATGTGACAAAGTTTCCCACCGTAGCCCTGTACTCAGCCTCATCTCCCTTGCTGATGCATCCAACTATGGCAGAGTCATCAGAAAACTTCTGAAGATGGCAAGACTCTGCAGTAGTTGAAGTCCGAGGTGTAGATGGTGAAGAGAAAGAGAGACAGGACAGTCCCCTGTGGAGCCCCAGTGCTGCTGACCACTCTGTCTGACATATAGTGTTGCAAGCGCACATACTGTGGTCTGCCAGTCAGGTAATCAATAATCCATGACACCAGGGAAGCATCCACCTGCATCACTGTCAGCTTCTCACCCAGCAGAGCAGGGCAGATGGTGTTGAACGCACTGGAGAAATCAAAAAACATGACCCTCACAGTGCTCGCCGGCTTGTCCAGGTGGGCATAGACACGGTTCAGCAGGTAGACAGTGGCGTCCTCAACTCCTAGTCGGGGCTGGTAGGCGAACTGGAGTTCAGTGATAGCCCATGTGCAGAGGGAGAGATGCAGACTCAGAGTGAACAGTTCATTCAATTTTAATTGGAATTATATAGAACGAAGGAAAATAATAAACGCTTGGCCAAAGGAGCCATTAACTAAAAACTCTCAAACTAATCAAACGCTTATGCTGTCATTGTGGCTCATAGGCAGTAATACTGAACAAAATCAATATTGCTTCTTTAACAGCCTTGGTATTAAAGGACTCATCTTCTTTTGCAGAACGTGGACAAAGGTAAGCAAGGAGATTTGTCGTTATGCTTTGACACGACTGAAATAAAAGGAAGGGAATTAAATATAATTACAAGGAACCCTAATTGTCTGGAATATGCATTCTCATGAGCTATGGTTGCTGTCTTCTTTCAGCTGCCTGCCTGCGAGTGTGCCCACAGTCCATGGTTACGACTGGGAAGGGATGATAGAGTCTTCTTGAAAATGCTCAAGGAAGTGCTGAGTTCAACTCAGCAGGAGATTTTAGACTTGGGGATAACTGTGGGATCCACCTACTCCTCAAAAGTTTCATGGGCCAGGGAAGTAGATCAAAAAGAGGGAATGATGTCATAACATGGCTGTAGTGGGTACAGACCATAAGACTGGAAGGCATAGAAGCAGAGTTAGGCCATTTGGCCCATTGATTCTGCTCTGGCATTTGATCATGACTGATCCATTTCCCTCACAACCCCATTCTCCTGCCTTCACCCCATAACCTTTCATACCCTGACTAATCCAGAACTTATCAACCTCTGTCTTAAATACACCCAATGATCTGGCCTCCATAGCTGCCTGTGGCAACAATTTCCACAGATTCACCTCTCTCTAGCTGAAGGAATTCCTCCTCATCTCCATCTAAATGGGGTTGTGCCCTCTGATCCTAGACTCCCCCACTATAGGAAACATACCCTCCACATTCACTTTATTCAGGCCTTTCAACATTCAAAAGGTTTCAATGAGAACGCACCTCATTCTTCTAAATCCCAGCAAGTAAAGGCCCAGAGCCTTCAATTACTCTTCAAATGATAAGCCTTTCATTCTCAGAATGATTCTTGTGAACCTTCTTTGAACACTCTCCAATGTCAGCACATCCTTTTTTAGATAAGGGGCCCAAAACTGCTCACAATGTTCCAAGTGAGGCCTCGCCAGTGTCTGATAAAGCCTCAGCATTACATCCTTCTCTTTATATTCTAGTCCTCTCAAAATGAATTCTAACATTGCACTTGTCTTCCTCACCACTGACTCAACTGCAATTAACCTTTAGGGACTCCTGCACGAGAACTTCCAAGTCCCTTTACAGCTCAGATTTGTGATTTTTCTCCCAGTTTAGAAAATAGTCTACACTTTCATTCCTTCTACCAAACTGCAAGATCATATACTTCCTGACATTGTATTCCATCTGCCACTTCTTTGCTCATTCTCCTGATCTGCCCAAGTCCTTCTGCATATTTCCTGCTTTCTCTGCACTGCCCCACCTCCATCTATCTTCATATTGTCTGCAAACTTGGTCATAAAGCCATCAATTCTGCCCTCCAAGTCATTGACATATCAAAGTAAGAAGAAGCTGTTGCCAACATCGACCCCTGTGGGACACCACGAGCCACTGGAAGGCATTCAGAAAAGGCTCACTTTTTGCCTCCGGCCAATCAGCCAATGCTCTGTCCATTAATGACATGGGCACCTTGTCAAAGCCCTTCTGAAAATCTGTAGCAAGGGTGCCAAGGATTGGCTTTGTGTGCCAGTAACCAAGCCATCTAGCAAAGGACTGTCAAAACAGATATAGAAGGGTAAAGAGAATAGTTTGTTGCAGCTGTGGCCTCTCAGGCCATGCTCAGAGAAGTGACAGTCACCCTCCAAGACAGGCAGGAACCTCAGCAAAACCTTCCCTACCCACATTGATTGCTGACCAGCTTATACAATGAGTAAGTATGGCATCTTTTTTGACTCTATGGGGACACATTTTGGCTTTTTTTTGCCAAAGATTGGGCTTTTCAGGGTGGTGGGAGGATTGGGGTTAGTTTTGAGTTATAGGATTAACTGTAGGATTAATTTTAGTTTTCTTTTTTGTGTTTTTTTCCATTACGGAATTCCGGAGCATGCATGTTTTGTATACTTATCAACACCAGTTTTGATTAGACGGTGCTGGTATACGTGTCTTTATGTGTTAAATAAATTAATTTTTTTTATGATGACTAAACAGATGAACATTATAAGTTAGAACGTATGCGGTTGGAATCATCCTATTAAACGAAAGAAGACTTTTAAAATCATTAATCAATTTCAACCCAATATAGTTTTTGCTCAAGAAACACACATCTAAATGGGCAATCAAAATAAATTTTTTAAAATTTGGAAGGGCCTTCAATTTCACACTACTTGTCAAAATAAAACAAAGGGAGTATCTATTTTTATTAAATCTAATATTTTATTCATCCAAGAAGACATTGTGTCAGATTTTAATGGTAGATTTTTAATTGTTAAAGGAACATTTTGTAATAGAAAAATTGTTCTGATTAACCTATATGGACCTAATGTAGATGATCCTTCTTTTTCAAAAATGTATTTGCTTTATTGCCAGGTTTAAATGAATATATGTTATTAATGGGTGGTGATTTCAACTGTTGTTTACATCCTTCGATTGACAAGAGTTCAACCAATCAGTGGCTTCCAAGTTGTTCTGCATCACTTATTAACTTTTTTTAAATTGATTTTGGCCTGGTTGAAATTTGGAGACATTTACATCCTAATGATAGAGATTATTTGAAAATCGATTATTTTATAGCTGATCCCTGATTTTTGTCCAAAGTCCAGAACTGTGAATATGATGCTATAATTCACTCACATCAATTGCCTTTAAGCTTAGTTTTCGAATTGAATGATGTCGTTATTGCAAATTTGCCTTGGCGTTTCCCAGAAAATTTATTACAAAGTTCAGACTTCGTCAAATTTACTGAGACTCAGATAAAAGATTTTTTTCTTTTTAATAGTACGGGAGATGTGTGAAAATTGATTATATGGGATACATTTAAATAATATTTGTGAGGTCAGTTAAATTCCTATTTAGCTAAGCTTAAGAATCAGACAAAAACAGAGTTAGATAAGATTTCTAAACAAATTAAAGACTTGGATAATATTTATGCAATCTCTCCTAACATTGATTTATTCAAACAAAGAGTTGAACTCCAATCACAATATAATTTATTATTAACTTACCCTATTGAAAGAAATTTGCTTAAATTGAAAAATCAATTTTATGTGTTTGGAGATAAAAATAATAAGCTATTAGCATCTCAATCAAAAGCACCTAAAGCTAAAAGAAAAATTTTAAAAATTTGTAAGGGAGATGGTAGTTTAGCATGTAATCATGAAGATATCAATAACATTTTGCAAGACTTTTATATTGAACTTTATAAATCTCAGTTTCCAGTTAATTCTTCTAAAATGAATACCTTTTTACAAAAGATTGATTTTTCTCGAGTCTCTGTTGAAGATCAACAAACTCTATTACTGAAAACAAAATTCAGAAAGCTATTTTTAATGCAATCTGGTAAAGCTCCTGGACTGGATGGTTATTCTGTAGGATTTTATAAAATATTCGAAAAATTGCTTTCTTCATATATGTTCAAAATGCTTAAAGATTCTTTTTGATAGGAGAGTTACCTCCCACATATTATGAAGCTTCTATTTCCTTAATTCTTAAGAAAGATAAAGACCCTACTGACTGTGGTTCATATAGAACTATTTCATTATTAAATGTGGATGCTAAAATTCTTTCAAAAATAACGGCGAATCAGCTGCCGAGTATTATAGCTAAAATTATCTCTCAAGACCAAAAAGGTTTTGTAAAGGGCTGTTATTCCTTCTCTAATGTTCGGAGACTGTTAAATGTTATATATTCATCTTTTTCTAAGTCTCCCAGGTGTGTTTCTCTCAATGCTGAAAAGGCATTTGACAGAGTTGAATGGAAATACTTACTTAATGTTTTAGAGAAATTTGGCTTTGGTATTAATTTTAATAAGTGGTTCAGAATGATATATAAAAGCCGTATTGCTACTGTTATTGCTAATAATTGCAGATCTTCTTTTATTTTTGGCTTTTGCAGGGTACGAGACAAGGATGTCCATTAAGTCCTTTGTGATTTAATTTGGTGCTGGAACCCTTGGCTATTGTACTTCATGAAGCTAAAGATATTCATGGAATTCTCATAAATGGGACTGTTCATCAGATCTCCCTTTATGCTGACGATCTCTTAGTTTATATTTCGAATCCTGAAGAATCCATTCCTAGTTTATTGAAATTATTAAACGATTTTGGGAAGTTTTCGGGATATAAGCTAAACCTGCATAAAAGTGAATTATTTCCCCTAAATGATCCTGCTTCTATTTATGATGACATTCCTTTTAGAGTTATGTACTCATTTAAATACTTAGGTATTATTATTATTAAAAATTATGAAGACCTTTATAAAGCCAATTTGGTTCATTTAGTAGATTTTATGAAGCAATTATTTTGGGAGAATATGGAGAAAATGGAATTAGGAGAAGCTAAGGAATAAACGGCCGGGACCGTGTCAGTACCCCCCCCCCCCCCCCCTCAAAGGGAGCCTCCAGGCTAACCACAAGGCTTGCCTGGATTGTTGCGATGGAAATCTTGGATGAGGGAAGGGTCTAAGGTGAAGGAGGGGGAGATCCAGGTATGCTCCTCAGGACTGTATCCCTCCCAATCAATGAGGTACTGGAAACCCCTGCCTCGGCGGTGCACATCCAGTATTCGCCGGACGGTGTAAGGTAAGTGATTGTCGATGACCCGGGCGAGTGGAGGAGGGCACAAACGGCTGACAGACACAGGTCTCAGATGGGAGACGTGGAACTTGGGATGAATGCACATGGATCGGGGTAGTTTGAGTTTGACCACCAAGGGGTTGATGATGCTCTTGATTTTGAATGGTCCGAGAAAAGGAGGGGTGAGTTTCTTGGATTTGGTTTTGAGGGGGTTGTCTCTTGAAGAGAGCCAAACCTTCTGACCAGGCTGATAGTTGGGCGCTGGAATCCAGTGGTGATCAGCGATACTCCAGTTGCGGCTGGCTGTGCGGAGCAGGGCCGAGCGTGCATCCCTCCAGACCTTGCGGCACCGGCGGAGATGGGCCTGAACGGAAGGCACGACAATGTCTCTTCGTGGGCAGGAAACAGAGGGGGTTGATAGCCTCGGGAATATTTGAAAGGGGACATACCGATGGTGGTGCTGGTCAGGGAGTTGTGGGCATACTCAATCCAATTGAGACGTGTGCTCCAGGATGACTGGTTACTGGTGGAAATGCAGCGCAGTGCTGCTTCCAGGTCCTGATTGTCTAGCTCCGTCTGACCGTTAGTCTGTGGATGGAAACCGGAAGACAGGCTTATTGAATCTCCGAGGGCTTGACGGAAGGATTTCCAGACTTGGGAGATGAAGTGGGGGCCCTGGTCAGAAACGATGTCAGAGGGGATTCCATGAAGGCAGAAGATGTGTTGGACAAGGGGTTGGCAGTTTCACAGGCCATAGGAAGTTTGGGAAGGGCTTTGAAGTGCATGGCTTACTAAACACCTCTCCAAGATCATGATACTCTACGGGAATCGTGGACAAGTCAGGGGACTCAGGGGCAGACGAGACAGCAGTGACCTCCACTGGGGGAAGGGCTGACTGCAGGCAAGAGGAATGGCAGAATGAGCTCCAGCTGACTATCTTCCTGGTGGACCAGTCAATATGGGGGTTATGACGGCTTAGCCATGGGTGGCCGAGGACTAAAGGGGCCTGAGAAGAGGAGATTAGATTAAACTGTACCTGTTCCCGATGGTTTCTGGAGAGAACGAGAAGCAGGGGCCCCGTGCAGTGTGTGACATGGGCCAGGAGTCTACCATCTAGCACCTTGGCGTCCGGGGGGTACACAGAAGCTCAGAGAAAGACCGGCTTGGAGGGTAGGTTTTCATCCATGAAGTTTCCCTCTGCACCGGAGTCCACTACCGCTAGCAGAGGCAAAGACTGTTGGTTGTAACACAGGGTGGCCTGAAGCTGCATCTGGGGTCGCAGGATGAAAGGGAATGTTGTTTAGCTCACCAGGGTCCCCCCGCTATGGTGCCCTCTCTTTTGACCGAAGGAGGCAGTTGTCATGGAAGTGGCTGGACCGGCTGCAATGTAGACACTTGCCCGCTCTCATTCTCCAGAGATGATCAGTGGGAGAAAGGCGGGTCTGCCCCAGCTGCATGGGTTCCTCTCCTGGGGCAGTCGAAGCGGCAGGGCTGGGGGCTACTTGGGGTTCAGAAGGAGGAGAGAGGTTTGTTCTGGAGGGAGGCGGTAAAGAGCGCCGAGAAGTGGCCAAAGGTGGTGGACGACCAGTTCTCTCCCTATGGCACTCTCGAAGATGATTGTCCAACCTGGTGGCTAGGGAAATCAGGGAATCCAGGCTATTGGTGTCCTCTCTTGCTGCCAGCTCGTCTTTCACCATGTCACTGAGTCCATTCAGAAAAGCCCCCTGGAGGGACTCATCGTTCCTCCCTGAGTCGGCCGCTGACAACCGGAACTCCACGGAATATTTGGCAACACTGCGGAGCCCTGGCGGAGAATAAGTAGGTGCTTGGCAGCGTCCTTACCTCAGACGGGGTGATCTCATCTCCGTGACGAAGCTGGCGAAAGAGGAGCAGATATCCAGTTGGTTGTTCCAAATTGCGGTGGCCCACGCTAATGTGTTCCCCTTGGCAGCCCCATGACATAAGCAACTTTAGACTTATCTGTGGAGATGGTCGATGGCTGCTGCTCAAACACCAGGGAGCACTGAAGGAGAAAAGCCCGGCTCTTCCCCAGGTCTCCGGCATAGTGCTCTGGCTCCAGTACGTGAGGCTCCCTTGGAGAGTGGGTGTTGGTAATGCTTGGGGGTTTACCATTACAGGCTATCTGGGCTGGCTTCCAGGTGTGGGTTGAGTGAAAGAAGTGGAGACTCCTACCACCTGGTTACCAATCTGTGTGACGTGTGCAGACAGGGAACGGAAGGGGACACTAGCAAGGATGATGGCAAAGCAGCAATGGCAGGAGTTCCTTGGAACAATTTGGAAGGCACAGAGTAGATACAACCCAAAAAAAGAAGTATTCTTTAGAGAGTATGATGCAGCTCTGGCTGGCTAGGGAAGTCAAAAACAGTATGAAAGCAAAAGATAGGGTGTATAATAGAACAAAAATTAGTAGGAAGTTGGAGGAGTAGGAAGCTTTTAAAAACCAGTAGAAGGTAACTAAAATAAAAACCATAAGGAAGGAAAAGAATGAATGTGAAGGTAAGCTGGCCAGTAATATCAACGAGAAAAACAGAGGTTATTTCATATATATAAAGAGTAAAATGAGGCAAATATAGATATCAGACCACTGGAAAATTATGCTGGAGAAGTACTAATAGGGGACAAATGCATATTTTGCATCGGCCTTCATTGTGGAAGACACTAGCAGTATGCTGGAAGTTCAAGAGGGAACATACCATGAACAGAGTCTTAATGGCTATTGGTGTCTGTCCTGTAACCGTTCAGGATTTTCAGTTTGGCCCTACTCTTCCCCAAGTTATTCCTGAACGTGTGTGCCGAACCCTATTCCCAGGAATTAAAGACAACTGCCCATAGCGGGATTCCTCCTTCACCGTGGAAGTTCCAGCAATTCCACTAGAAGAAGGGTATTCACTGTGGAGTCTCGTATTTCTCTTGGACTGGAATTCTTCTCACAGTGCGAGGCATGTATCCATGATGATTTCTCTACCATGAAAGCTGTATTAGTCAACCACAGTCCCAGGAATGATCCTTCATACAGAGATTTCAAACAAAGAAGGGGAACAAACCAATATTCTCGTGGGCAGGTTAGAGCTGTTGGGGAGGGTTTAAACTAATTTGGCAAAGGGGTAGTAACAGCAATAAAATGACTCAGGATAGGACAGGTGGTAAAAATGCAAAGATAGTGTGTCACACCCTTGTTAGGAAGGGCAGGCAGATGATAGGACATAATTGCAGCCAATAGGGTGAATATCAGTGCATTACAGATGCAGAATCAAAAAGGGTAGTAAATGTAGCACTCAAAATGTTATATCTCCATGCATGGAGTATAAGAAATAAGGTGAATGATTTGTTGCACTATTACAGATAGTATGATGTAATGGCTATCATTGAATCATTGAATCATGGTTGTAGTTGGGAGTTGAAAGTTCAAGGTTACACATTGTATTGGAGGGATAGGAAGGTAGGTAGAGGGTGTGGTGTGGCTCTACTGCTAAAGAATGGCATCAAATCAGTAGAAAGATGTGACAAAGGATCAGAAGATGTTGAATCCTTGTGGGTTGAGCTAAGAAACTGCAAGGGTAAAAGAAACCTGATGGCAGTTATATACAGGTTTCTCAACAGTAGCAGGGATGTGGACCGCAGATTACAACAGGAAATAGAAGAGGCATGTCAAAATGCAATGTTATGATAGTCTTGGGAGATTTTAACATGCAGGTTGATTGGGAAAATCAGGTTGGTAATGGATCTCAAGAGAGTGAGTTTGTTGATTGCCTTCGAGATGGCTTTCTAAAGCAGCTTATCATTGAGCTTACTAGGGGGTCAACTATTAGGGAGCTTAAGGTAAGAGTCTGACACAGCAGTATTTCAGTGGAGTAAAGGAAATTACAGTGGTATGAGAGAGGAGTTGGCCAAATTGGAAGGAGATGCTGTCAAGGATGACAACACAGCAGCAATGGTGTGAGCTTCTGGGGAAATGAGGAAGGTGCAGGATAGATGCATTCCAAAAACAAATAAATACTCAAATGGCAAAATAGTGCAATTGTGGCTGACAAGGGAAGTCAGAGGTAAAGCAAAAGCAAAAGAGAGGGCAAACAAATAAACAAAAATTAATGGGGAGACAGAGGATTGGGAAGCTTTTAAAAATCTACAGAGAGCAACTAAAAGAATCTTTAGGAGGGAAAGATGAAATATGTAAGCAGGCTAGCAAACAATATGAAAGTGGATTGTAAAAGCTTTTTTAAGTATGTAAAAAGCAAAAGAGAGTTGAGAGTGGATATAGGATATAGAAAAGGAGGCTGGAGAACTAATAATGAGGGACAAGGAAGTGGCAGATGAACTAAATGAGTATTTTGCATCAGTCTTCACTGTGGAAAACTCTGGTAGTGTGCCATATTTTGAAGGGTGTGAGGGAAGAGAAGTGAGTGCAGTTACTATTACAAGGGAGAAGGTGCTCAAAAAGCCAAAAGTCCTAGGGTACGTAAATCTCCTGGTCCAGATGAACTGCGCCCTAGGACTCTGAAAGAGGTAGTAGTAGAGACTGTGGAGGCTGTAGTAATGATTTTTCAAAAATGATTGGGCTCTGGTACGGTGCCGGAGGACTGGAAAATTGCAAATGTCACTTCACTCTTTAAGAAAGGAGGAAGCCAGCAGAAAGGAAATTACAGACCAGTTAGTCTGACCTTATTGATTGGTAAGATGATGGAGTCAATTGTTAAGGACGAGGTTATGGAGTACTTGGTGGTACAGGACAAGATAGGACTAAGTCAGCATTGTTCACCTGTTGACGATATTTATGATACATTTTGTCAAAGACGTACAATAGACCAACATGTTTTCATCCAAATTATGCAAGTCCATTTACTTGACTCCAGGTGGTGCATCAAACAGTAGGTGCAATGGCCACCCCATTATGATTTTGTGGGGGGATAACAGTATTCCTTTTGGCTGTGGCTCCAATGTTCATAAGGACCAATGGTAATACTTTCCATCTCAGTCCAGTTTCCTCACACATTTTACTGTGTGTTTTTAATCTCCTGTTCATCTGTGCTACTCAGCCTGCCATGTGAAGAAGGAAGTGTTAGTCAATCTACATTCTTCTATAATTACCTTCTCAGTACAGTGGGTTTTGTTATGGCTAGACAGTTTCCAAGGGATCCTAATCCCGGGATGATTCCCTTCAATAAACATTTAGCTACTGTAGCTCCATTGTTTTATTTTCTAAAAAGAAATGCTACAAGGAATAACGACCAATACAAAGCAAGAGGTTAAAGATATCGGTGAACACTCCAGCAAGTTGCTCAGCACTGTTAGTACTTGACCAGGAACCCCATCTGGGCCCGATGCTTTCTCTAGGCTCACCCACCCGAAGGATGCTCTCAAGTCAGTGTCAGAGACTGAAATCACAGGCTCATCGAGGACTGTGGGAGTTCCGGAAGGTTCCTCCATGTTTTGACAATCACCGAGCACATAGAAGGCACTGAGCTCATCTGGAAATGAAGCCCTATTGTCACATGTCACTTGATTTCACTTTATAAAATGTAATAGCTTTCAAGTGCTGCTGCAGCCATCGGGCCTCCTTCATTGATTTAAGTTTAGTCTGATTTGCCACTTCATCCATGAAATGGCTTTCAGAGATCATACCTGGATCTTGTGTACAGTATCTTACTTGGTTGCCAGACCTGAATGCCTGTGATCTGGCTCTCAGCAGACTGCAGATTTCATGGTACATCCAGTATTTCCGGTAGGGGAAAACGCTGAATAATTTTGTGGGGACACACTCATCTATGACTGTTTTTATAAACTCTGTGACAGCTGCAGTGTTTTCACTCGGATCCACTGATGACCTTGAACACAGTCCAGTCCACCAACTCAATGCAATCCCATAGCCACTTCTCTGCCTCCAGCAACCACCTCTTTGTTGTCCTTTTATCTCTGGAGCCTTGCCTTTAGCCTCTGCCTCAATGCAGGCAGGAAAAGGAAGCCAAGTGATCAGATTTTCTGAAATGTGGTCTGGGCATGGAACGGTAGGGATTCCTTCTCTTAGTATTGCTATGGTCTGATGTGTTGGGACCTCTGGCATTTCAGGTTTTATGGTAATTGGCCAGATTTCCTTCGAACAAGCCCGATTGATGTGTCGGACTATTATTTGAAATGATTCAAGGTGGACTGTTTCTTGTTTGTTGTTTCTTCAGCCATAGTATGGTGAATCTGTGGACTTCATTGTCACGGATTGCTATGGAGGCCAAGTCACTGAGTGTACTTAAAGTGGAGATTGATGGGTTCTTGATTTGTCAGGGCATCTAAGGTTACAGAAAGAAGGCAGGAGAATGGGGTTGAGGGGGATAATAAATCAGCTATGCTGGAATGGTGGAAAAGACTTAGTGGTCTGATTAGCCCAATTGTGTTCCTATGTCTTATGGTTTTATGGTCTAATGTACAACAGAAGACAATTTGTGCAAATAATAATCATAATTAAGTCAATAAATAATGTGAAGAACAAGTGTAGTAGAAACCTTGAAGTGAGCCTTTGGGTTGTGGAGCCCCTTCAGTGTTGATGTGAGTGATATTATTCATGCTGGTTCAGGAACCTGATGGTTATCATGTAGTAACTGTTCCCGAACCTAGTGGTATGGGATCTAAGACTCCTGTAGCTCCTCCCTGATGGTAGCAATTAGTGACATGCACTGGCGTGATTGCAAATGATTGCATGATTACGTCCAGGACAGGCCATCTGAGGTGCTAACACCAAGGAATTTGAAACTGCTCTCTTTACCTCTGACTCACCAATGAGAACTGGCATGCTGGTTTGATCGACCTTGAGCATGAGGCTGTCATTGTGGCAATATAAATATGAAGCAATTCAAAGCTAAAGTTGGATTAGTGGTCACAGTAGACACACCCACCTCTAGGTATCTAGCATGCAGTGCACTGAGAATTCACACAACAAATTAAGAATTTATCTCAACCTAAGAAATCTACATGGTAACATCAGCCAACTTTTACACACAACTATTTAATACAGAAATTAGATTTCCACCTGTTGAGTCAAGAATAACACCAATCCGTACTTTACTCCATCTGGTATCATCAATAATTATATTTAAATCAATATTAAATACCATCATATTGATGATTGTGGAATCATGGGCCTGATAATGGTTATGCAATGACTGTCTGATTTATGCATATGCAACCTAGTAATCTTGTTAATTTGAGACACCACCTAATGGAGGAAATAATGAATTTTCTACCAGACCTGGGTTGAGCAAATATTTTTAGTAGAGGATGCTAAGACTGGGCCTGTTGAGAGGAGCCTGAAAGGGAGATTCAAAATGAGATTCAGATTTATTTATCGCAAGTACATCAAACGATAGAATGAAATGCACTGTTTGCATTACAACCAACACAAGTGCCAACCACTCAATTGCCAAGAGAGTTCTCCTCTGTGATTCTGATCACAGTTTACATTCCACCATCGGCCGACTGTAATTGGGCACTTGATGCCTGCTGCCATCAAAGCCAAGTCCTCAGGCTGAGCAGAAGATTCAGGGAAAGGGTCCCTCGCCCAGTCATGCACTGTGTTGTAAGGGAGGAAAAATACTTTCCAATTTTGTTCTGCACTTCTCCCAGGTGGTTTTCAATAAGATTCAAAACTTATTGATATCCTTCCTCACTCTCAAGCCTAAGCAACAGTGGAAACATTTCAGTATTTCGTATTACAGCATGATTTTTCCAAATATTCAGTTTCCTTTTAAATCCAAGTATCTTGTTACTTGAAGTCAAAACATTTTCTCTAGGGCCTTGCAAAGACTTCTTTAACTGAATCTTATGATGAAAAATCTCTGCTAAGTAAGCTAATTTCTGCAGCCATTCTTTACCTCCAAAGCACTTGAGAAAATCTGGCCTGCTATTTTCTTGAAAGTACTCCTGCAATTCACCTTTCAGCTCAAACACTTAGTTGAGGACTCTTCCTCTGCTAAGCCACTGAATTTTAGTAGGTAGCAGGAGATTGGTGTGCCCTTTGTCCAGCTTTTCATATTCTCAAGTGAACTAGTATTGAAGTTACTAACTTCCTTCCTGAACCCTTTTACTGACTGTGACTTTATTTTCAAAAGCTTTAATATGTTTGTTTTGAGATTCCAATAGTTGTTTAAAATAATCAGCACCTTTATGTGTCATATGGCTGTGATTTGTAGTTAAATGTCTTTTCAATTTTGCTGGAGCCATTGCTGCATCTGTAGGTTGTTTGCCACAGACCAGGCACAATGGAATAGGACAACTTGGATCACCAGTCCATGAAAAACCTATTGATAAGTAGCTTTCATTGCAAAGACACAGTACTGGGTGATTACTTCAGTCCTGTCCACTGCTTTTGTCTCCAGGACCCAGAAGAGGCTGGTGGACTTCTGGGCAACATTGGGTCTCTGTTGCAGTCCTGAGTCTTCCGACTGTGGAGGGCGGTCAGTCAATGGTGTGTGCACCCAGCTGCCAGCTCTGTGCCTCAGGACCTGACAGGGATACTGGTATAGCGGCCAAGATGGCATGCACTGGCAATGCACTTCCTCCGCCAGGACACCACCTGCAGGAGGGCTCACAGCTTCCGGCAGACAGCATCAGCTGCTCTGCTTTGAGGGAACTGCCTCGCTTTTGCTGAGAGTTGTTGAGGGTATGGGGTCTAGTCTCATCCAGACAGGGTGCTCCTGTGCTGGTGGGGGGGCGGTGCTCGAGCCGCAAGGAGGACTGGTTCCCATCCTGATATGGTGGGTGTCGAGGGGGCTCAAGGAAGTGGAGGGGTTCCACCTGCACCACCACCTAACGGGCCAGAAATGATCATTGGACCCAGGTCTTGGGATGCCATGCCGGACAGGGTCCCACACAATGTGAGCCATCTTGCAGGGATGTCCAACTTGCCCTTCGATGAAACTCCAAAGCATTTCTTGTATGGACTGCTCTCTCACACTTTTCACTTCCTTGCCTTCGTCTGCCGGCCAGACTCCCCTTAGCGATTTGTTTTACCATCTGGCTGAGGAGGTGGTCCCCAGTGGAAATCTCTTTATTCAGGGCTCTTTCCCCTGTACACCGAGGACCTGGGATGGAAGGTATTGGATAGAGCAGTATCATACAACAGGTCTTTAAGCAGGTTCCCTGGCACAGCATCCACCTGTTCATTCTGTGGCCGGGAGGAATCAGTGTACAGCGCTGATATGGAGTGTGACAGGTTGCAGCCCCTGTTAGAGTATCTGAAGGGGCTGTTCCTCAGGTTCTGGCATCCATTTCAGAAGGGAGAAGGTTGCGAAGATCTACTGGTCCATTTGCTCCTGGTCTGGCAAAGATGGCCATTCACGGGGCCAGATGGCGGGAAGTTGAGGGCTCTGCCAGGGCCAACTGCCTGCCCCTCTTCTGAAGATACACTCATGCCCGGCTGTCCTTGGACAGGGATTCTGCAGTCACAATGAGTACAATGGGGGATTTCCAGGAGTGGTGCCCCTCCCCCCAGGAATTGACTGTTTTGTAGACAGTAGTAATCAAAATTTAACTTGAATTTATTCACTGTCTTGTAAATAAATGTTTGTACTTTAGTATTTGTTGTGTAATTAAACTTTTATAGTTTTATAAATAAAGATGGAATTTTTTGTGTACATTGTTGCACTACTGCAGTGAAATGACTCAGAAGGTTGTAATTCTTCATTATGAACTTTATCAGAATTCTCCGTAGGACTAGGCCTAGAACCTTTCTCTTCCATTGCATGCCTCCTCTTCAAAAATTGCTGCACTGGACTGTCTTTAGAATGAAAATTTCCCTCCAATGTTCTAGTACACCAGTAGTTAGTTCGTTTCCATAAATCAGTTGGCGGTGTGTAAGGGGAAGTTTGGGGAAGGAGAAGCTGACGTCACAGCCCAAGTTGGATGAGTCCATTCAACGTTCTTGTTTACTACAAAATGCTGAGTAAAGAATATCTGGTAAAAGTTTAACTTTATCAGCACCAACTCCAATCCTATTGAAAAGCCATGCAGTTACGCTAGAAAGTTAAGGTTAACAATAAACCAGTCAGGCCCTGGAAAGTGACCTCTTAGACCTGCATTCTGCTGCAATGCTGATCTATGATGGAGGTGTCCCACCACAGGAATAGTAATTGACCACATTGATGGGTGTGACCATGCTTCTACTGCCTAGATCTCTGCAGTACAGCTTTAACTAGGCAGCCAGATTTGTAGTCATATCCTGTAAATCAGGAGGGATAGTGCTCATGGAAGAATAGGGGAGAGGGGGAGGATGTACACTTATGGGAGAATAGTGGGAATGTAGATGGAGGTGAGACCTGACACAGAATTGATTTTTTAGAGTTACACGATATTGGAACAGGCCCTTCAGCCCATTGCATTCATGCTGATCATCATGCTTACCCATGTTAATCCACTAGTCTACTTTAATTTCATATCCATTTAAGTATCTGTGCAGTGCCTCTTATATGTTCCAGCTCCTTCTTCCTCCTCCTATAAATTAATATTTATGTGAAATATTTACCCCTCAGGTTCCCTTTAAACCTCCTCCCTCTCTTCCTAAACTTGTGCCCTCTGAATTTAGATACTTGTCAACACCTGTCAACACATAATTGTCAACACTATCTATGCCTAAACTCATATCATGTCCCCGCTCAGCTTCCTTTGCTCCAGAGAAAGCGGACTAGGCTTATCTGATCTCTCTTAGTAACTCAGCTTTACAGCCCATATGCTCTCTCTCATGCTATTAGAAAAAAATGACTGGATAAATCTCCATCTATCATTGCAAGTTTTTTGTGCATTTCATTTACGAAAGCTGGGTGTTGCTTGAAGTGACCCAAGCTCTAATAACCTGTCAACTAAACAAACGTGTCCAGCCAGCTAATTTCCTCTCCTGGATTTTTACAAGAATCTTGTATTTTAAGGGTTGCACTTATTGAGACTTACTATTTTGGCTAAAATCCAGACTTACTGAATTGAAATTTTTCAGTTTCTTTGGAGGAAATTAAACTCTTATCCCCTGAGTTTGTTGCTGGTTCAGCTACTTAACCACAAGACTCCTTACTCTCATATCATGTTGACATGCCTCAGTGTGCAGTTGAGCTCATATGAGAGACCTGCTATGAAAATAAAAATTCAGACCATTTATCCACCTGACTAAGACTACACTCATGGAATATAGAGTTGAAACAGACTTATAACACATCTCCAGACTTTACAGTAGCACAAAGCATTTTACCTCAAAGATGATTTAATCTATATGCTTTCTTATATATATCAAACTTTTTCTGCAGAAGCTAATGCATCATTGTATTAAGATTAGAGCTCATACATAGTGGCTAGTGTGAGTGTGGAATAAGCTGCTAGCTGAAGTGGTAGAGGTGGGAAAAATTGTAAAGCTTATGAGGTCTGGGTAGGTACTGGATGAAAAGGATATGTGGGACTACGGTCCAGGTACAGAAAGATTGGATTAGGCAGCTGACCACATTAGCACAAACTAGATTGGCCAAAGGGCATACTTCAGTCCTGTTTGAAGATTATTTTAAGAGCAAAAAAAATTCTGATTGAAGTTAGAGACAGAATCAAATGCACCTCAGCTCTGGCAGGGTTTGCAGGAAATTACTTCTGACAAGGCAAAACCCAGCATCAAGAACGGCTATGAATCTTCACTCCCAGATGAGTTCAATGCCTTTTATGCATGCTTTGAAAGGGAGAATTCAAAGTTGACCACGTTTGTGTGAATCTCTGAAGCATCTGGTGATCCTGTAATCTTTGTCTCAGAGGCCGATGTCAGGACTTCTTTCATGAGAGTGAACCTTCGCAAGACAACAGGCCCTGATAGTGTACATGGTAGGACTTAGAAAACTTGTGCCACCCAGCTGGCAGGAGTGTTTAATGACGTCTTAAGAACATAAGAACGTAAGAAATAGGAGCAGGAGTAGGCCATTCGGCCATTTGAGCCTGCCCTGTCGTTCAATAAGATCATAGCTGATCTGTCTGTAAACTCAGCTCCATCCACCTGCCTTTTCCCCATAACCCTTAATTTCCTTACTATGTAAAAACCTATCTAACTGTTTCTTAAATATATTTAGTGAAGAAGCCTCAACTGCTTCCCTGGGCAGAGAATTCCACAGATTCACCACTCTCTGGGAAAAACAATTTCTCTTCATCTCCGTCCTAAATCATCTCCCCTGAATCTTGAGGCAATGTCCCCTAGTTCTAGTCTCACCTGTCAATGGAAACAACTTTCCTACTTCTATCTTATCTATCCCCATCAAAATTTTGTATGTTTCTATAAGATCCTCTCTCATTCTTCTGAACTCCAGACAGTATAGTCCCAGTCTCAGTATAGTCAATATCTTCTCATAGGTTAACCCCTTCATCCCTGGAATTAACCTGGTGAACCTCCTCTGCACTGCCTCCAAAGCCAGTATATCCTTCCTCAAGTATGGAGACCAGAACTACACACAGTACTCCAGATACGGCTTCACCAGTACCCTGTATAGTTGCAGCATGACCTCCCTGCTCTTGAATTCAATCCCTCTAGCAATGAAGGCTAACATTCCGTTTGTCTTCTTAATAACCTGTTGCACCTGCAAGGCAACTTTTTGTGATACATGCACAAGCACTCCCAAGTCCCTCTGCACAACAGCATGCTGCAATCTTTCACCATTTAAATAATAATCTGCTCTTCTATCATTCCTTCCAAAGTGGATGATCTCACATTTACCAACATTTTATTCCATCTGCTAGACCTTGGCCCACTCACTTAACCTATCTATAATCCCTCTACAGACTCTCCACATCCTATGTACAATTTGCTTTTCCACTCAGTTTAGTGTCTTCAGCAAAGTTTGCTATGCTACACTCAGTCCTCTCTTCCAAATCATCAATGTAAATGGTAAACAGCTGTGGGCCCAGCATCGACCTCTGCGGCACCCCACTCACCACTGACTGCCAACCGGAGAAACAGCCATTTATACCATCTCTCTGCCTGCTATTGATTAACCAATCCACTATCCATGCCAATACACTTCCTTCAACTCCATGCATCATATCTTATTTATAAGTCTCTTGTGCGAATGCCTTCTGGAAATCCAAGTATTAGACATCCACCAATTCCCTTCTATCCACTGCACTCATTATGTCCTCAAAGAACTCCAATAGGTTTGTCAAACAGAACCTGCCCTTTCTGAATCCATGCTGCATTTGTCTAATGGAACTACTCTTTTCTAAATGTTTCACTATTTCTTACTTAATGACAGCTTCAAGCATTTTCCTGACTACAGGTGTAAGTTAACTGACCTATAGTTGCCCGTCTTTTGCCTACATCTTTTTTTAACAAGTGGCGTGACATTTGCTGTCTTCCAATCAGCCGGACCTTCCCAGAATCTAGAGAGTTTTGATAAATGATTACCAATGCGTCTACTATAACCTCTGCCAAATCCTTCAACACCCTGGGATGCATCCCAACAGGACCAGGGGTCTTATCTACCTTCAGGCCCTCTTCTGTTCATCCATCATTATCGATGAAGACTGTAACACCATTAATGATGACAATGATGATGGTGTCGAGACTAGCGCTTGATTTGGATTTAAGTGAGGGAGAGTTGTGCAGTGGCAGCCTCACTCTCTCTTTTCAATTCCCATCTGGATCCAGTAGCAAGACAAGAGCTGAGATGGCTGGAGAAAGGACTAGGTGCAGTGGATGACCATGATGTTTTCTGTGTCTTGTTGTGCTCTATGCATTCAACGACGCTTGCAGAGACCGCCTTCTTGACCGTTGGATCTTCCATTGGTTTCATCCGCTCAATCCGCTGGAGTCTGACTTCACGTGCTGGGATAGACAACTCCCTATCTCACGGAGGGTTTGAGACTCATCGGTTACCCTCACCTGGTTTAGCATGCATGTCGAAGCCGTTGCCCGGGGTGTGGCCGCTGTTGCATGCAAACAGCTACAGGGAGCCACAGGTGAGAGCTGAGTGCCAGGTGGGGACCAAAGGTGGACACACCACCTGAAAAGGACGCGACATGTTCCCCAGCCAGAGGTGCTACCCCTCCCTGACACCCCATACATCACTATCTCTTTAGTGACAGTGATTTTATCAAGGTCCTCACCTCCCATTTCGTCCATAACATCCTTCTTTGGCATATTAGACATGTCCTCCACTGTGAAGACCAACACAAAGTAGTCGTTTAATGTCTCAGCCATTTCCTTATTACCTAATATCAATTTCCCCTTATTGTCTTCCAAGGGACTTACGTTGACTTTAGTCACCCTGTTTCGCTTTATATATTTATAAAATCTTTTGCTATCTGTTTTTATATTTTGTGCTAATTTACTTTCATACTCTATCTTCCCTTTCCTTATTTCTTGTTCAGTTGTTCTCTGTTGCTTTTTAAAGTTTTCCCATCCTCCAGTCTCCCACTAGTCTTTGCGACTTTGTACACATGAGCATCTAATTAGATGCTATCTTTTATTTCCTTAGTTATCCAAGGCTGGCTCTCTCCACCCTTACCCTTACTTTTGACTGGAATATACTTTTTATTGAGCACTGTGAAACATCTCTTTGAAAGTCTTCCACTGTTCCTCAACTGTCCTACCAAATAGCCTTTGCTCCCAATCCACATTTGCCAACTCCTCTCTCATCCCGTTGTAATCACCCTTGTTCAAGCATAATACACTAGCTTTAAATCTATTTCGTCTTCCATCTGTATGCAAAATTCAATCATACTGTGATCAATCTTTCCAAAAGGATCCCTGACTACAAGATCGTTAATCTTATCTGTCTAATTGCACAGAACTAGATCTAAGATAGTATTTTCTCTTGTAGGTTCACTTACATGTTGCTCCAGAAAGCCATCATAGGTGCATTCTATGAAGTCTTCCTCAAGACTTCCTTGGCCAACCTGATTCACCCAATCTATGTGGAAGTTAAAATCCCCCATGACAGCTGCCGTTTTGTTCTTACAAGCCTCAGTTATTTCTTGGTTAATCGCCTCTGCCACTGCAATATTTTTATTAGGTGGCCTATTGACAACCTCCACCAGTGGTTTTTTTTCCCTTTACTATTCTTAATCTCTACCCAGATGGACTCAACATTCTGCTCTGTAGATCTTATATCATCTCTCACAATCACTCTGATCTCATCCCTAATCAAGAGCACCATCCACCTCCTCTGTCTTCCTGCCTATCTTTCCATATTACCTGATACCCTTGGATATTTAATTCCCAGTCATCTCCACCTTGCAACCAGGTTTCTGTCATAGCTACTAAACCATATCCCTTGGTATTGATCTGTGCCACAAGTTCACTGACCTTGTTTCTAATACTACAGGCATGTAGATAAAGTGCCCTTATACCCATTGTCCTTTTAGAATCCAATGACCTATGCAATTTTTGCTTTTTACATTTATGCACTCTACTCTTACTTTTTTCTTCACTAACTCTAGCTTTGGTCTGTGCATCACTTCCTTCTTCTTTTCTGTGTGGGTTCCCATCCACCTGCCATATTAGTTTAAAACCTCCCCAACAGCACTAGCAAACAATCTCCCTAGGGCATTGATCCCAGCCCTGCCCAGATGTAGACTGTCCAGATGGTACTGGTCCCATCTCCCCCAGAAGCGGTTCCAATGCCCCAAGAATCTGAAACCCTCCCTCCTGCACCACCGCTGGAGCCACATATTCATTCTAGCTATCCTGCTATTCCAACTCTGGCTAGCACATGGAACTGGTAATAATCCTGAGATTATTGACTTTGAAGTCTTACTCTTTAAGTTTTCTCCTAGCTCCCTAAATTCAGCTTGTAGGACCTCATCCCACATTTTTCCTATATCGATAGTACCTACATGCACCACGACAGCTGGATGCTCACCCTCCCCTTTCAGAATGCCCTGCATCCTCTCCAAGACATCTCTGACCCTTGCACCTGGGAGGCAACACACCATAAGGGAGTCCCGTTTGCAGTCACAGAATCAACTCTCTATTCCTCTTTCCGTGGAATCCCCTACCACAACAGCTCCGCCACTCTTTTTCTTGCCCTCATGCACACCCACGGTGCCATGATCCTGACTACTGCTGCCTTCACCTGATGAGCCATCTACCCCAACAGACTCCAAAGTGGTATATCTGTTTTAGAGGGAGATGGCCGCAGGAGTCTTCTGTACTACCTTGCTGCTACTACTCTTCCTGTTGTTCACCCATTCCCTGTCTTTCCTTAGATCCTTACACGGCGGTGTGACCAACTCACTAAATGTGCTATCCACAACATTCTTAGCATCTCGAATGCTCCAAAGTGAGTCCGTGCACGGCTCCCGTGCCGTCATGCAGTCTATCAGGAGCTGCAACTGGACACACTTCCTGCCCACATAGTCTTCAGGGACACCCGTCAGCCTCCCTGAGTTCTCACCTCCTCTGCATCGGTGAGACCCAACGCAGATTGGGGGACCGCTTCATTGAGCACCTCCGCTCCATCCGCCACAACAGACAGGATCTCTTGGTTGTCATGCACTTCAACTGTGCTTCACATTCCCATTCAGATAACTCTATACACGGCCTCCTCTACTGCCATGATGAGGCCAAACTTCGGTTGGAGGAACAACATCTCATATACTGTCTGGGTAGTCTCCAGCCCCTTGGCATGAACGTTGAATTCTCCAACTTCCGGTAATTCCCTCCTCCTCTCTTCCCCCTCCTTTCCCCCTCACTTCCCCCATCCCAGTTTCACGCTGCCTCCTCTTCTACCTGTCTATCACCTCCCTCATGGTTCCACCTCCTTCTACTACCCATAGTGCTTTCCTCTTACATTCCTTCTTCACTTTTCCTGCCTATCCCCTCCCCCACCCCTTGATCTTTCTTCTTAATGGTCATTCACCTGGCACCTACCAGCGTTCTCCTTCCCACCCTCCCCCCACCTTCTTCATAGAGCCCCTGCCCCCTCCCTCTTCAGTCCTGACAAAGGATCTCGGCCTGAAACTTTGACTGTTCATTTCCACGGATGCTGCCCGACCTGCTGAGTTCCTCCAGCGTGTTGTGCGTGTTGCTTTCACCCCAGCATCTGCAGAGTATTTTGTGTCAGAGGTTCTCTCCTGCTTCAAAAGTGCGACAGTCATCCCAATGCCCAAAAAGAGTGGGTGAGCTGCCTCAATGACTACCACCCACTTGCACTCACCTCTACTGTGATGAATTGCTTTGAGAAGATGGTCATGGCTAGAATCTACTCCTACTGAGCAAAGACCTGAACACATTGCAGTTTGCCCTCTGTTACAGTTGGTCTACAATGGATGCAATTTTCCACTCAGTTTTGGGCCACCTGGACAAAATCAATACCTACATCAGCCTGCTGTTAATATTGATTACAACTCAGCATTCAACACCATCATGTCCTCAGTACTAAACAACAAGCTCCAAAACCTGGGCCTCGGTACCTCCCTCACAACTGGATCCTTGACTATCGGGAAACCACAGTCAGAAATCACATCTCTTTGCTGACAATCAGCACTGGCTCACCCCTTAGCTCACTGCTCACCCACAGCTCAAAAACATTTGCCAATGACACAACTATTGTTGGCAGAATTTTGGATGGAGATGAGGAGGTGCACTGGATTGAGATAGATTAGCTCATTGAATGGTGTCGAAATAACAATCTTGCATTCAGCATCAGTAAGGAATTGATTGTGGAATTCAGGAAAGAGAATCAAGAGAACACACACCAGTCCTCATTGAGGGGTCAGCAGCAGAAACGATAAGCATGTGTCAGCATCTCTTAAAAGCAATCCTGAGCCGAACGTACTGTACAGCTGCAATTACAAGGAAGACATGACAGCGGCTAAAGTTCAATAGGAGCTTGTAGAAACTTGCTGTCACACTTAAAACACTCACGTTTCTACAGATGTGGCAGAGAGAGCATTCTAAGTGGCTGCATCACCATCTGGTATGGAGGCTCCACGGCACAGGATCAGGAAAAGTGCAGAAAGTTGCAAGTCAGCCCACTTGATCACAGGCACTAAGCTCTTCAGCAACACAAGTCAAGTCAAGTTGCTTTTTATTGTCATTTTGACCATAAACTGCTGCTACAGTACACAACAAAAATGAAACAACATTCCTCCAGGACCATGGTGCTACATGAAACAACACAAAACTACACTAGACTATGTAAGACAACTCAAGGCTAAACTAAACTGCGTAAAACAACACAGAAATCACACTAGACTACAGATCTACACAGGACTACATAAAGTGCCCTAAACAGTGCAGGGCAGTTCAATAATTAATAAATAAATAAATAATAAACAAGACAATAGGCACTGTAGAGGTCAAGTTTCAATATAATAATAAATGATGTAGATGTCAGTCTGGACTCTGGGTCTTGAGGAGTCTGATAGCTTGGGGGAAGAAACTATTGCACAGTCTGGTTGTGAGAGCCTGAATTGCTTCAAAAGGCAATGTCACAAAAAGCAACATCCATCATTAAAGACCCAGGACATGCCGTCTTCTCATCGCTACCATCAGTGAGAAGGGACAGAAGCCTGAAGATGCACACTCAATGTTTTAGGAACAGCTTCTTTTCCACCATCAGATTTCTGAACAAACCCATGTACACCACCTCACTATTTTTTCACATTTTTGCTCTCTTTTCACACTACTTATTTAATTTTCCAGATGCAGAGTATGTCTTACTGTAATTTAAATTTTTTATTATGTTTTGCACTGTACTGCTGCTCAAAAACAACAAATTTCATGACATACTCCAGAGTCATTAAACCTGGTTCTGATTCCAGCTCTGTGCTGTGGTGTTGTATGACTGCATGACCAACTGGAATATAGTAGTGTCTATGTTCCATGTGCACCTGCTTCGTCGAACTGATTTAAATCACTGTCTATTCCTTTCTCCCTCGTATAATTATCTATCTTCCATCCTAATTAATCTTTGCTATTGAGGTAAATATAATCGCATTGGCCGTTAGTTCACCCTCCTTAGGTGAAGAAATTAGTCTTGGATTCTTTATTGGATATGAGTATGGCTGTTGTATTTTGTTCTTCCACCTTTCTATTGGTTTAAATCTTACGTTATTGATTTTATTTTATTTGGAGATACAGCATGGTAACAGGCCCTTCTGGCCTAATGATGCTGATCCACCCAATTACAACCATGTGACCAATTATCCTTCTAGTCTGAACGTCTTTGGAATGTAGGGGTGTGCTGGAACACATGCTGAGGAAACCCGTGAGGTCATGGGGAGAACATACAAACTCCTTAGAGACAGTAGTGGGAATTGAACCCAGGTCACTGGCACTGTAAAGAGTTACGCTAAAGTGCCATCGCCTATTTTGTAAATGTTCTGTGTGTTTATTTTGGAAGGTATCTCTTTGACAACATTTCTTCTTTAACTGTGACTTCAGAGCAAGCACAGAAATCCTGAAGTTGTAGTGGCAGCTACCCATGCCTCTTGTTTCGACTCTCCACTGTTGTTGGACTCAAGTCTCGTGAGGGAGCACAAAAATTGGCAATACCCCATTATTTGCAGTGGGGAGTCCACACAAACATTTCAAGCCACACTTAATACGTGTGCTGCTTTGACTTTATAGATACACAAGACTTTGAGGGACTAATGAAGTAGACTTGCTATTTCAGGAAATTTAACTTTTTATGGCATTTTCTTTTATGTTTTTTATTTTCAAATCTAAAAACATTTCTAAAATCTGTTTCATTTTATTTAGATGTTTTGATAGGTTTTTGACTATATTTTCAATGCTTCTGATGATTTATGAACTTCAAAAGCATTCAAAGTTCTTAGCAGATTTTTCCAGGTGATCCCTCCTGAACGTTCTCTATTGCAGAGAAGAGATCTGCTTGTTTAGTCTTCCTTAATGTCTCATTTTAGACATTATCCTAACCGTGCTCTGCACCTTCTCTGATTGTGTCCATCACCCCGGTCATAACACAGGGATGAGGGCTGCTTACAGCACACCAAATGCAGTTCCATATTTATACAATTTGACTGCAAGATAACTTCTCCGTCTTTCAAGTCCTTCCTCCCTAGAGGCAAATCCCAGGACTTTCATTGTATTTAATGTCCTTATTACAAGGAATGCTGCCACAAGTAGCAGCATCAATCATCAAGGACCCCATCATCCAAGCCATGGTTTCTTTTGTTACTACTATCAGGCAGGAGGTATAGGAGCCTTAGGTCCCACACAACCAGGGTCAGGATCAGTTATTGCAAACATCCGGCTCCTAAACCATTGTGGATAACTTCACTCACCTCAGGTCTGAATTGATTTCACAGCTCACTTTCAAGGATTTTACAACTCATGTTCTCAGTATTATTTATCTTTTCACTTGCATAATTTGTCTTCTTTTGCACAATGGTTGTTGATCAGTTTTTCTATTTATAGATTTTCATAAACTCTACAGTATTGCATTTCTTTATTTTCCAGTAAATGCAAGAAAATGATTTTCAAGGTAGTATGCTTTTTAAAATTTTTTTAGTTAGAGATACATGATAACAAGCTGTTCTGGCCCCAAAACTCCATGCCATCCAATTACATTCATGTGGCCAATTAACCCACTAACCTGTGTGTGGAATGTGAGCAGAAACCCACATGAACGGCAATAGGAATTGAACCCGGATCACTGGTACTGTAAAGCGTTACACTAACTGCTACACAACCACACCATCCTTATGGAGACATAAACGTACTTTGATAAATGTACTTTGACTTTGATTTGGCTTACTAACATGGTCTATCCTGTTGAAGGTGGCAGGAAAGTCGGCTGATCAACTGAAGGTAAAGCTTGATAAGGTGGAAGATGCGGACGAAGGAAGCCCATCTGTTGGGTTAAAGGAGAGGATGTGAGAAGAGAAGAGTACAAAATGGAATGGTTTTCTGAGAGATTTGCTCAGTCCAGTCGACACAAAGGAAGATATTTGAGACACATTGGTATGAAAAGTACTATCACTAGATCAGACTCAACAGAGATGTGGTAACTGGGAAAACTGGGAAGCAGAGAGTGGAAGCTGAGGTGGAATCAAGGTAGTTGTGGCAATCTTGCTGGTTCTCTACAGAATGGCTGCAGAGACGAGATATTACATTTGTGGGTGTGGATTAGAGAAGCTGCATTATGAAGGAACGAAAAGAGATTGAGTGAGCTGCCAGAACCTGTCTAATGTGCTACTCAGAGCAGAGAAAGCTAAAAGAGATTAGGCAGTGATAGATGATATTGTGGATAGAATAAAGAAAAGAAGAAATGAGCACCAGAAGTTGAGGGGTTGATAGTCAGAGGTCGCATATTACATTGAAGATACAGTGGCAAAATAAAGTGATTATTTACAATAATATATGTAAAAGTTATCATTTTGAGAGCAGTGCCTAAGAATGTGGTGAAAATGGATTCAATATTAGCCTTCAACATGGAAACTAAAGAAGAAAAATATTACAGGTGTGTTGTCAAAAGTTCATGAGAGTGTCTCTAAGTGATTGCTTTGAAAAGGTCAGATGAAGCATATGTGTCTGAGTTTTAAGCCACATCCTATCAATCAAATAGGATTTGTTTTCTCACTGCCTTTTGAAATATTATGGCAATATGATTGTTTTAGTGCAAAGGAGACAAAGTGGACACTAACATGTTGATATTAATATTTATGTTACTCCATTCAGAATACAGATGTATCCAAACAGAAATGGATGAGGTGTGATTAAGTGAACCAATGTTTATTAATAGATACAGCATATCTTTTATCAAGCTTATTTGCTCTGTGAAGTTGGCAAAGACAAAGACTAACATTTATCATTTGCATTTTAAGACCCCAAGTTACTGCAAGACTCTTTGTATCCGACAAAGTATTTTTGAGATTTCACAAGGTAGGACTAATGCACAACAAATTCCCACCAACAATAACATAATTATTGTGAATGTGAACTTATGGCCTATATGCATATGATGTGTGCACACAAGCATGATGTAGTTGAAGAAATGTTATACAACCAGCGCATGTTGAGGGGAATGTTTTCACACAGAAGGTGGTGTGAATGTGGAGCGAGCTGCCAACGGAAGTGCTGGATACGCAGTAAAAGTCTCCATAATCAGCTGCTCCAGAAGATTAAGTCAGAGGGGAACCATGGTGAGTTGGTAAGCTGGATCCAAAATTGACTTCATCACAGAAGACAGAGCATAGAGCGTTGTTTATATTTTCTGAGTGAAGGCCTGTGATCGGTGGTTTTCCATAAACAGCAACACTGAGCCTTGGTGGTTTGTAATATGAATAAAGACATTCAGGTAAAAATGTAGGTGATCTGATTAGTAAGTTTGCAGATGACACTTAATTAGGCAGAGATACAGATAATGAGAAGGGTTTCAAAGGATACTGCAGGATCCAGTTGGAAATTTGGACAGAGAAAAGGCAGACGGAGTTAATACAGATGTGTGTGAGGCAATGTACTGCATTTTGGGAAGTGAAATGTCATAGGAAAATATATAGTAAATACAAGGACGTTTGGGAAAATTAAGGTAGAGAGGGAAGTTGGAGTGCAAGTCCATGACTCCCTGAAAGTGACAACGGAAACAGATAGGGTGATAAAGAAAGTATAAAACATGTTTGCCATCATCATTGGGGCATTGAATATAAAAGTTCACAAGGCAAGTCTATGGTAACTGATGTACAGAGGGATCTTTGGATAGCAAAGAACCTGGAGCAGACACAATGGACCAATTGCACTAATTCTGCTCCTATGTCTTGTGGCCTTATTCCAATAAAGACTAGGAAAGCACATTGGCAGCTGAATGACAAATATTGACCACTGCTCCGCAGGAAACCCTTCTGCTCATTTTTTATTTGGCACCAAAGTACTTTTTATGTCCTTGGGGTGACTGAAGGGCCCTCAATTTAATGTCTCATCTGAAAGGTAGCATCTCTAGTTATGTGCTCAGATCTTTGACATCCTTCAGATTAGGAAACTAGGGAGTAATCATTTAGTTAGCTCCAGATATTGTGATCAATACTGTAACAGTGTACATTTCTGTGCTTCCATTTCTGTCTTTTGTATATATAATTATACTGAGGAAAGGAATTAGATAGATACTGGTATTGTGTGACAAGATCTCTTAAATAAATCTGTTTTAGGACTCCATGTTTACTAAACAAATAGGTTATCTCCAAACTATAAATTTGTAATAGCCTGTAAAATCAATACTGTACTTTGAATGTCCTTGCTAAGAAAAACACTTAAATTTACGTATTTGTCATGTAGCTCATAGGACAGTCAAAACCACAATTAAATTAGCAGGTTCGAGGAAAAGTCATAAATCTTGGGAAGTATAAGCTTGGATGATCCTGAAATTTCTAATAGGTTCTGCATGTTGGAAAGATAATTGAAATTATTTATCTCAATGCTTGACACAGAGACATGATCAAAAAATCAATTTATTAACTAACATTACTTAAAATTAATTTATTAAATTGGGGAAAATGTTATTAACCAAACTGAGTTTGTTAGTCACAATGAATCCCCTAACTAATTCTTCAACCTTGTCAAAGGTCTGCATTGCTTTTTGTTCCTGATTTCCAGTGCAGATTCTTCTCTCTTACAAAATATTGCTACAAGAGCACAAATTATTGAAAGGCATTCAAAGGTAAAGATTAGATTAGTTTTATTTGCCAGTTGTACATTGACTCATACAGTGAAATGCATCATTTGCATCAAATCAAATCGGTAAGGATTGTGCTGGGTAGCCCACATGCTTCTGGCTCCAAAATAGCATGCCCACAACTTACTAACACTAACCAATATGTCTTCAGAATGTGATAAGGAGACTGGAACAACTGCAAGTGACCCACATAGTCACAGGCAGAACGTAGAAATTCCTTACAGACAGCAACAGGAATTGAACCCTGATCTTATAGCTGATGCTGTAAATTTGTTACGCTAATTGCCATGCTACCGTACTGGATTCCATATACTGTATATGTGTTGCCATGAATGAGGTGAACCCAAGCGCAGGACACAGGCAGTGGACTGACGCAGGAAAGAAACTCGGATGGTAGTTTGCCTCCCAGGTGCCAGAGTTCGGGATGATTCAGATCGTGTCCAAGATAGACTGCAGTGGGACGGAGAACAGCCAGGAGGTCATGGTATATATTGATACCAACGACATAGGTAGGAAAGGAAAGAGGTCCTGAAAAAAGACTACACTGAGTTAGGAAGGAAGTTGAGAAGCAGGATGGCAAAGGTCGTAATCTCGGGATTACTGCCTGTACCACGTGACAGTGAGTATAGGAGTAGAATGAGGTGGAGGATAAATGTGTGGCTGAGGGGTTGGAGCAGGGGGCAGGGATTCAGATTTCTGGATCATTGGGACCTCTTTTGGGGCAGGTGTGACCTGCACAAAAAGGACGGGTTTCACTTGAATCCCAGGGGGACCAATATCCTGGTGGGGAGGTTTGCTAAGGCTACTGGGGAGAGTTTAAACTAGAACTGCTGGGGGGTGGGAACCAAACTGAAGTGACTGGGGAAGAGGAGGTTGGCTCACAAATAGTGAAAGCTTGGAGATAGTGTGTGGGGGAGGATAGGCAGGTGATAGAGAAGGGACACACTCAGACGAAGGTTTGAGATGTGTCTATTTTAACGCAAGGAGTATTTTGAACAAAGCGGATGAGCTTAGAGCGTGAATCAGTTCTTGGAGTTATGATGTGGTGGCCATTATAGAGACTTAGATGGCTCAGGGACAGGAATGGTTCCTTCACCAGTTTTAGAAGTTTCAGAAAGGACGGGGTGGGAGGCAAAAGAGGTGGGAGCATGGCACTGTTGATCAGAGATAGTGTCAAGGCTGCAGAAATGGAGGATGTCAGGGAGGGATTATCTACAGAGTCTCTATGGGTAGAGGTTAGGAACAGGAAAGGGTCAATAACTCTACTGAATGTTTTTTACAGGTCACCAAACAGTAACAGGGATATCGAGGAGCAGATAGGGAAACAGATCCTGGAAAAGTGTAATAAAAATAGAGTTGTCTTGATGGGAGATTTTAATTTCTCAGATATTAATTGGCCTCTCCCTAGAGCAAGTGGTTTAGATGGGGTGGAGTTTGTTAGGTGTGTTCAGCAAGGTTTCTTGACACAATATGTAGATAAGCCTACAAGAGGAGAGGTTGTACTTGATCTGGTATGGGGAAATGAACTTGGCCAGGTGTCAGATCTCTCAGTGGGAGAGCATTTTGGAGATAGTGATCACAATTCTATCTCCTTTACAATAGCATTGGAGAGAGATAGGAACAGACAAGTTAGAAAAGTGTTTAATTGGAGTAAAGGGAATTATGAGGCTATCAGGCTGGAAATTGGAAGCTTAAGTTGGGAACAGATGTTCTCAGGGAAAAGTATGGAAGAAATGTGGCAAATGTTCAGGGGATATTTGTGTGGAGTTCCGTATAGGTACGCTCCCATGAGACAGGAAAGTTATGGTAAGGTACAGGAACCGTGGTGTACAAATGCTGTAATAAATCTAGTCAAGAAGAAATGAAAAGCTTACAAAAGGTTCAGAGAGCTAGGTGGTGTTAGAGATCTAGAAGATTATAAGGCTAACAGGAAGGAGCTTAAACAGGAAATTAGGAGAGCCATAAGGGGCCATGAGAAGGCCTTGGCGGGCAGAATTAAGGAAAACCCCAGGTCAGTCTACAAGTATGTGAAGAACAAGAGGATAAGATGTGAAAGAATAGGACCTGTCAAGTCTTGGTGATTGTAGTGTTGACTTGCAGTGGACTGAGAAGCTGGAGCATGTAGACATTAAGGAAGAGGATGTGCTGGAGCTTTTGGAAAGCATCAAGTTGGATAAGTCGCTGGGACCAGATGAGATGTACCCCAGGCTACTGTGGAGGTAAGGGAGGAGAATGCTGAGCCTCTGACGATGATCTTTCAATCATCAATGGGGATGGGAGAGATTCCGGAGGATTGGAGGGTTGCGGATGTTGTTCCTTTATTCAAAGAAAGGGAGTAGAGATAGACCAGGAAATTATAGACCAGTGAGTCTTACTTCAGTGGTTGGTAAGTTGATGGAGAAGATCCTGAGAGGCAGGATTTATGAACATTTGGAGAGGTATAATATGATTAGGAATAGTCAGCATGGTTTTGTCATGTGCAGGTCATTGAATTTTTTGAGCCTGATTGAATTTTTTCAGGATGTGACTAAGCCCATTGATGAAGGAAGAGCAGTAGATGTAGTGCATATGGATTTCAGCAAGGCATTTGATATGGTACCCCATGCAAGGCTTATTGAGAACGTAAGGAGGAATGGGATCCAAGAGGACATTGCTTGTGAATTCAACTGGCTTGCCCACAGAAGGCACAGAGTGTTTGTAGATGGGTCATATTCTGTATGGAGGATGGTGACCAGTGGTGTGCCTCATGGATCTGTTCTGGGATCCTTACTCTTCGTGATTTTTATAAGTGACCTGGATGAGGAAGTGGAAGGATGGGTTAGTAAGTTTGCTGATGACAAAAAGGTTGGAGGTGTTGTGGATAGTGTGGAGGGCTGTCAGAGGTTACAGCGGGACATTGATAAGATGCAAAACTGGGCTAAGAGATGGCAGATGGAGTTCAACCCAGGTAAGTGTGAAGTGGTTTATTTTGGTAGGTCAAATATAATGGCAGAATATAGTATTAATGGTAAGACTCTTGGCAGTGTGGAGGATCAGAGGGATCTTGGGGTCCATAGGACGCTCAAAGCAGCTGTTTAAGAAGGAATAGGGTGTACTGGCCTTCATTAATTGTGGAATTGAATTTAGGAGCTCAGAGGTAATGTTACAGCTATATAGGACCCTGGTCAGACCCCACATGGAGTACTGTGCTCAGTTCTGGTTGACTCACTACAGGAAGGATGTGGAGGACTTAAAACTAAAAAAAACAAATACTGCAGCATATGAAGGCAACCGACAGTGAGTTCAGGGACAGTATGACCCGGCTGATGATGAACATTGAAAAACTGACTAACTCTGTTGAAGCTAGAGGCTGAGAGTGAAGGACTAAAGGCATCTCAGACAGAAGCTTATTTTTTTTAACTGATTGGGGAAAAGAGGCTAGACTGCGCAGGCGCGTGACGTAGTGTGACAAAGGTTTAAAAAGAAGAGGAATTTTTCCTCTGTATTTTAAATCAAAGCTAGAGGCTGAGAGTGAAGGACTAAAGACTTATCAGAGAGAAGCCAAGCCATTTTTATTAACTGATCGGGGAAAAGAGACTAGACTGCGCAGACGCGTGACATAAAAGGTTTAAAAAAAAGACCACCATATACAGCGGCCATTATCATAGTGGCTATCGTCAAAGTGGACTGAGTCGGAGTGGGATGACTTTGGCTCAACAGGCTTCGGCGTGAACAGGCAGAGGCAAGGGTAGGTTCCGGTCAGTTTTGTTTTGTTCGCTTAGAGTAGAGAGAATGCCAGGCATGATGTTGGAATGCTCCTCTTGCAGGATGTGGGAAGTCAGGGAGACCTCTGGTGTCCCTGACAACGACACCTGCAAGAAATGCATCCAGCTGCAGCTCCTAACAAACGGCGTTAGGGATCTGGAGCAGGAGCTGGATGACCTCCGGATCATTTGGGAGAGAGATAGTAGTTTCAGGGAGGTAGTTACACCAAAGGAGCAGCACACAGATAATTAGGTTACCGTCAGGTGAGGGAAGGGGAAGGCAGGCAGAGCAGGGCTCCCCTGTGGCCATTCCCCTCAACAACAAGTGTACCGATTTGGATACTGTTGTGGGGAGATGGCTTACCCGGGACAAGCTGCGGCAGCTGGATCTGCAGTCTGGTTCTGCAGTGCAGAAGGGAGGGGAGAAGAAGAGGAGAGCGGTAGTGATAGGGGACTCGATAGTTAGAGGTACAGACTGCAGGTTCTGTGATCGCGACAGAGACTCACGGATGGTTTGTTGCTTCCCAGGGTCAGGGATGTCTCTGATCACATGCACAGCATTCTGAAGTGGGAGGGTGAGCAGTCAGATGTCATGGTACACATTGGTACCAATGATGTAGGAAGAAAGGGTCAGGAGTTCCTGAAGAGTGAGTATAGAGAGCTTGGTAGGAAGTTCAAAACCAGGACCTTGAGGGTGGTAACCTTAGGATTGTTACCTGTGCCACGTGCCAGTGAGGGCAAGAATAGTATGATCTGGAGGTTGAACACATGGCCGAGGAACTGGTGTAGGAGGCAAGGTTTCAGATTTCAGGATCATTGGGACCTCTTCTGGGGCAGGTGGGACCTGTACAAGAGAGAAGGGTTACACCTGAACTACAGGAGGACCAATATCCCTGCAAGGAGGTTTGTTAGTGTTATTGGCGGAGGGGGTTAAACTAGATTTCCAGGGGGATGGGAACCAGAGTGCCAGCATAGATAGTGGAGCAGGGGCGAAAATAATAGATGTTAAAGGTTCATGCAAAGTCACAAATAGAAGGGTTACGTGTGGTGGTTATAATTTTCTGAGGTGTGTCTTTTTCAATGCGAGGAGTATTGTGGGGAAGGCTGATGAGCTGAGGACGTGGATTGACATGTGGAATTATGACATTGTAGCCATTAGTGAAACTTGGCTACAGGAGGGGCAGGACTGGCAGCTTAATGTTCCAGGGTTCCGATGTTTCAGACGTGACAGAGGCAGAGGGATGAAGGGTGAGGGGGGTGGGGGGTGGCATTGCTAGTCAGGCAAAATGTTACAGCAGTGCTCAGGCAGGAGAGATTAGAGGGCTTGTCTACCGAGGCCATATGGGTGGAGGTGAGAAACAGGAAAGGTATGACCACATTAATGGTGTTGTATTATAGACCACCCAATAGTCAGCGAGAATTAGAGGAGCAAATCTGCAGAGAGATAGCAGACAACTGCAGGAAACATAAAGTTGTGATAGTAAGGGATTTTAATTTTCCTAATATTGATTGGGACTCCCAAACTGTTAAAAGTCTAGATGGGTTAGAGTTTGTGAAATGTGTTCAGGAAAGTTTTCTAAATCAATAGATAGATGTACCAACTAGAGAGGATGCAATATTAGATATCCTATTAGGAAACAAGTTAGGACAGGTGACGGAAGTGTGTATAGGGGAACACTTTGGTTCCAGTGATCATAACATCATTAGTTTCAACTTGATCATGGATAAAGATAGATCTGGTCCTCGGGTTGAGGTTCTTAACCCCTTAGGTTCCTTCTTCACCTCTCCTGCCTATCCCCTCCCTGCTTTCCCTCCCCACCCCTTGTTCTTTCTTCTGATTGGTTTTCCACCCTCTCCCCACCTCCTTTATGGGGCCCCTGCCCCTCCTTCAGTCCTGACGAAGGGTCTCGGCCCAAAACGTTGACTGTTCATTTCAATGGATGCTACCCAACCTGCCGAGTTCATCCAGCTTCTTTGTATGAAGGATAATCCAAAGAGTTTCTCCAAGTGTATTAAGAGCAAAAGGATAGTAAGGGATAAAATTGGTCCTCTTGAAGATCAAAGTGGTTGGCTATGTATGGAACCAAAAGAAATGGGGGAGATCTTAATTGGCTTTTTTGCATCTGTATTTACTAAGGAAACTTGCATGGAGTCAATGGTAATAAGGCAAACAAGTAGTGAGGTCATGGAACCTATACAGATTGAAGAGGGGTAGGTGCTTGCTACCTTGAGGCAAATCATAGTAGATAAATCCCCAGGACCTGACAGGGTATTCCCTCAGACCTTGAAGGAGACTAGTGTTGAAATTACAGGGGCCCTGGCGGATATACTTAAAATGTTGGTATCTATGGATGAGGTGCCGGAGGATTGGAGGATAGATCATGTTGCTCCGTTGTTTAAAAAAGGCTCTAAATGTAATTCGGGAAATTTTAGGCCAGTAAATTTGACATCAGTAGTAGGTAAATAATTGGAAGGAGCACTAAGAGATAGGATCTACAAGTATTTAGATAGACAGGGACTTACTAGGGAGAGTCAACATGGCTTTGTGCATGGTAGGTCATGTTTAACAAATCTATTGGAGTTTTTCAAGGAGGTTACAAGAAAAGTGGATAAAGGGAAGGCAATGGATATTGTCTACATGGACTTCAGTAAGGCCTTGACAAGGTCCCGCATGGAAGGTTATTTAGGAAGATTCAGTCGCTAGGTATTCATGGTGAGGTAGTAAATTGGATTAGACATTGGCTCAATGGGAGAAGTCAGAGAGTGGTAATGGAGGATTGTTTCTCTGAGTGGAGGCCTGTGACTAGTGGTGTGCCACAGGGATCAGTGCTGGGTCCATTGTAATTTGTCATTTATATCAATGATCTGGATGAAAATGTGGTAAATTGGATCCCAAAGACAGTGAGGAAGGTTTTCAAAGCTTGCAGAGGGATTTGCACCAGCTGGAAAAATGTGCTGAAAAATGGCAGATAGAGTTTAATACAGACAAGTGTTGCACTTCGGAAGGAAAAGCCAAGGTAGAACATCCAAGGTAAATGGTAGGGCACTGAGGAGTGCAGTAGAACAGAGGGATCTGGGAATACAGATACAAAATTCCCTAAATGTGGTGTCACAGGTAGATAGGGTCATAAAGAGAGCTTTTGGTACATTGGCCTTTATAAATCAAAGTATTGAGTATAAGAGTTGGAATGTTATGGTGAGTTTGTATAAGGCATTGGTGAGGCCGAATTTGGAGTATTGTGTGCAGTTTTGATCACTGAGTTACAGGAAGGATGTTAATAAGGTTGAAAAAGTGCAGAGAATGTTTACAAGGTTGTTGCTGGGACTTGAAAACTGAGTTACAGAGAAAGGTTGAGTAGGTTAGGACTTTATTCCCTGGAGTGTAGGAGAATGAGGGGAGATTTGATATAGGTATATACAATTATGATGGGTATAGATAGAGTGAATGCAAACAGGCTTTTTCCACTGAGGCTAGAAGAGAAAAAAAACAGAGGACATGGGTTAAGGGTGAAGGGTGAAAAGTCTAAAGGGAACATTAGGGAGGGCTTCTTCACACAGAGAGTGGTGAGAGTGTGAATGAGCTGCCAGATGAAGTGGTGAATGCAGGATCAATTTTAACATTTAAGAAAAACTTGGACAGGTACATGGATGCAATGTGTATGGAGGAATATGGTCCAGGTGCAGGTCAGTGGGACTAGGCAGAAAAATGGTTCAGCATAGCCAAGAAGGGCCAAAAGGCCTATTTCTGTGCTGTAATGTTCTATGGTTCTAGGGACCTGCAATGATGAGGAATATGATGCCCCCCACCAGTACTATTCACCGCCACAATACCAGCCTCACAGCCACTACAATAGCTAGACATGCAGACACATAGACCCCTGGGTGGCCCCACCAACATCTTCCCCACTCCCACAAAGTGGTCACCCAGGAAACATTTCCTACAGCCATAGTCTCTTCACCAATGAAAGGGACGACAGCTACAACTAAATGCAATAAGGCTTGTTACTGGGCAAAAGTGAAATTTGCTGTTACCTCATTTTTTTGCCTTTACTTTTGCCATGGCTTTCTGTATTATTTTTCTGTATTTAACATGTGCAATATTGCAATTTTACTTTTTTGGCCTTAACATTTTCACGTCTATGCCAAACATAAGCTACTACTTAAAAATGACATTTTGGAAGTAGGGGCAATTATATCTATTGAATGCTTGCACAAGCAATACATTAATAAAGTACCTTGTTAAATGTATAAAACATGTCTGCATCAGTGTTATCTTGTATTTCCATACAATGTTACATTAGGCTGTTACACATCTATTGTCAGAGAATAGATAAACCACCTTCATACAAGCAAGGACAGAAAATAGGACAAAGATGGGTCAAAGTATTTGGTGAATACATTTCTAACTCTTCTGGCTTTAATCTCATTGCTGTCTGTTCTAAAATTGTGGGGGTTGTGTGTGGGGGTGGGTTGAAATTCTCTGTTACACTGCAAAACTGCAGTAACATTCTGCTCAGGGACAGTCTCCTAAAGCCATTCGCCATTGTTGTTGTGGTATTGTAGGTTGCGTGCAAGCAAACAATGAAATGCCAAGCTGCCGCCACCATCTGTTCTGGCATGTCATGACAACGTTTTTAGAAATCTCCAGTTACCCCATCCACACTACTCTGCCCAATCAGCATTTTCAGATTTACACACTCTGGAAGGCGTTTTAGAAAAGCTCCATTTTCGGGTGAGGAAACCACCATTTCAGTGTGGATGGAGGGTCAAAATGAAGAGAAAAAGCTTTGGCTATGGATTTATCCAGTCTAGTGTGGACATAGCCTAAGACTTACTGTTGAATTCTCTAAAACTAAAATAATTCAGAATTTTCGGACAGCTGCTGTTTCTTCAGACATAACCTAACAGCCAGTGTGCAATAAAGTCTTTTGACCTGTGCTGACCAGTAAGAGAATTTGCTGGGCTAACTTGACTGCACATTCCTCTTTACAACAGCAACTACACTTCGTATAGCACTTCACTGGCAGTTCTGGAAGCTTAAAGACACAATACAAATTCATCAAAAAAACTCTTGTAAATATCTCCAGATGTATGGTGGAGAGCATTCTGACTAGTTGCATCTCTGCCTGGTACAGATTCTCCAATGCACAAATTTACAAAACTCAGCCAGTTCCATTCCAGGCACAATCCTCCCCACCACTGAGCACATCTTCAAGGGGCAATGCCTCAGGAAAGCTGCATCATCATTAAGGGTCCTCACCATTCAGGACATACCAACTTTGTATTACTACCATCAGGAAGAAGATACAAGTATAACATACTAAACTGCTTGAGACGGAACCAAAGGAAACCTTTCCTCTTTGGTTGGACATTACCAGGCCTTTGGTTCTCAATAGTAATCTATTTTGTCAAGGCAATGAAAGTCAGTAAATTGACCGGGTGCCTCTGGAAGGAAGAGACTTTCTTCCTTTCATTTGCAGTTCCACAGGGGGTTACATGGAAAGAGATAATGAAAGTAATGGTGAACATGCCAAACAAAATACCAATGTAACAAAGCAAGCTCTGTGAAATTGCCCAAACAGTGGTTACTTTCCATTAACTCTGAATGAATTTGAGTACATAAAAATACCTCTCCAATCAAATATTTATCAAAAATACAGAATGCTGACTTTGTGGAGCATGTGGCCAGGAGCAGTGGAAGCGGCGGATACATTAGGAGTATTTAAGGTGCACTCAGATAGTCATGTGGATGAAAGAAAAATGGAGGGCTATGTAGGAGGTAAGGGTTAGATTGATCTCAGAGTTGGTTGAAAGTACACAACATCATGGGCCATAGATCCTGTACTGTGCAGTAGCATTCTATATTCTATGTAAAACTTAAACAGTTGTATAGTGAGATGAAACTTTCAGAGAAAAGTTCCCAATTTTGCCCTGCCTCCCTTTGATAAAACAACTGGAAAATCAATGTGCATTGTGATATCTGAATCTCTCAACTCTCCTGTCACCTATCAGAACACCTTCCATGGCCTTGGAATCCAAAAGCAATTCCTTCTCTTTGCATTTTCACGAATGAAGAGAAAGAATGATTCATTTGCAGTATTTTAGACCAAGGAGAGGAAAAATGTAGAGTTCTCACTATTAGGATAAAAACCATTAAGCAAAATTAGGTCTGGTGGTACAGGTAGGTACATTGGGGGCACTTAAGAAACTCTAAGATAGGCACATGGATGACAGAAAAACGGCAGGCTATGTAGGAGGGAGGGATTAGATTGACAGAGAAAGTTAAAAGGTCTGCACAACATTGAGGACCGAAGGGCCAGTGCTGTGCTTGTTGTGTTCTATGTTCACTGCAAGATATCTTAATAAAGTGTAACTTGACTGCTCTGAAGACAAATCAGCTGCTGGAATTGAGTTCTGGGGAAGTGGTAGCTGCACAGCGAGGTGACCCGGGCATTGATTGGTACCGTTTGGTCAGCGTTTGAAAAGGGAGACATGGCTCAGGCAGAGAAGATGAAAAGCAGACCTTCTCATGTTCATATACTTAACAAATATCATCATTTTATACACCTCATTAGATCTTCCCTGATTCTCCCATGCTTCAGGGAATAAAGTCCTAACCTTTTTAACCTTTCCCTATAATTCAGGTCCTCAAATCCCAGCAACTTCCTTGTAAATTTTCTCTGCACTCTTTCAAGTTTATTGATATACTTTCTGTAGGTAGCTGACCAGAAATGCACATAATATTCCAAATCTGGGTTCACCAACATCTTACACAACTTCAGCATAATGTCACAATTCCTGTACTCAATGCTCTGATTTATGAAGGTCAATGTGCCAAAAAGTCTCCTTATAACCCTATCTACCAATGAAGCCACTTTCAAGGAATTATGAATGTGTATTCCCACATCCCTTGGTTCTACTGCACTCCTCACTGTATTACCATTCACTGTTCAAATCCCACCATGGTTTGACTTCCTAAAGTGCAACATCACACACTTGTCTGCAAGGGGACATGGAGACTGGACCCAAATGCAGGACGCAGGCACTGAAGTACCAGGGGCAGGACAGGAACAACTAAAGGATAGAACAAGATGGGGAAACTGTGGCGTGCATGAGGGACGTGGCATTCAAAGGTGCTCCTGGGGTTCAGAGATAGTTCAGGCAAGGCAGGATCCTGGAGTTCGTGACAAGGCAGGATCCTGGAGTTCGTGACAAGGCAGGATCCTGGCTAGGCTAGAGGATGGGTTTATGGGACAAGGAATACTGAGAGGATAACCCCCCTGGGAAGGCTGCATAAGTCCTGGCCTCCCAGGTAGGAGCACAGGGGCCTGGACAGATGTGGGGCACAACCCGTCAGAAGAGAGGGGTAGGAAAGGGTCGGAGTCCTCTGGGCGGGCCACATAACTCCTGGGCAGGGCCCACCCTCCCAGGCAGGAACACAGGGATTGGGCAGGTCACGGGGCACCTGGGCAGGTGCGGGGCACAAACCATCAGAAGAGAGGGGTAGCAACGGCAGTCCAGCCTGCTTACCTGACAGAGGCAAGGGATTGGAAGGAAGCTAGGTCCAGGGTGACTATGAGAATGGACTTACAGAACTAGTTGATTAATGGTGGGTACTCCAAGCTGGGACAAACAGAACGAAACCGGGCGAACAGCACAAGCAGGACAAACATGACACATGGGTCAGAACAGGCTAAACAGTGCAAACAGGACTACCAGGTCGAAACGGGATAGACAGGCGAACAGGCCAGTCGCTCCAATCTTTCAACATCTGACAGTCCCGCCATCCCGGGAATTAACCTCGTAAACCTATGCTGCACTCCCTCAATAGCAAAAATGTCCTTCCTCAAATTTGGAAACCAAAACTGCACACGGTACTCCCGGTGTGGTCTCACCAGGGCCCTGTACAACTGTAGAAGGACCTTTGTTATGAAGCCCAACATGCCATTAGCTTTCTTCACTGCCTGCTGTACCTTCATGCTTACTTTGAGTGACTGATGAACAAGGACACCTAGATCTCATTGTACTTCCCCTTTTCCTAACTTGACTCCATTTAGATAGTAATCTGCCTTCCTGTTCTTGCCACCAAAATGGATAACCTCACATTTATCCACATTAAACTGCATCTGCCATGCATCTGCCCACTCACCCAACCTGTCCAAGTCACCCTGCATTATCATAACATCCTCCTCACACCTCACACTGCCACCCAGCTTTGTGTCATCTGCAAATTTGCTAATGTTACTTTTAATCCCTTCATCTAAATCATTAATGTGTATTGTAAATAGCTGCGGTCCCAGCACCGAACCTTGCAGTACCCCACTAGTCACTGTCTGCCATTCTGAATGATACCCGTTAATCCCTACTCTTTGTACCCTGTCTGCCAACCAATTTTCTATCCATGTCAGTACCCTACTCCCAATACCATGTGCTCTAATTTTTCCCACTAATCTCCTATGTGGGACCTTATCAAAGGCTTTCTGAAAGTCCAGGTACACTACATATACTGGCTCTCCCTTGTCCACTTTCATAGTTACATCCTCAAAAAATTCCAGAAGATTAGTCAAGCATGATTTCCCCTTCGTAAATCCATGCTGCAGGGCAGGCAATATCTATGCAGGGAGTGAGCAGTCAGTGTTTTGAGCCAAGACCCTATATCATCTCTGGAAAGGAAGGGGGATGATGCCAGAATAAGAATGTGGATGGAAGAGAAGGAGTACAAGCTAGAAGGTGGTAGGTGAAGCCAGGTGAGGGAGAAGATAAGGAGGTGGGGAGGAAGGATGAAGGGAGAAGCTGGAAGGTTAGAGATTGGAAAGGTAAAGGGCTGAAGGAGAAAGAATCTGATAGAGGATAGGGAGGGAGGAAGGTTTCAGAAGAAAGAGATAGGTGGGTGAGGAGATAAAAGGTGGGGGCAGTCAGAATGGGAAATAAAAAAAGGGGAAAAGGCGGGGGAAGAAATTGCCAAAAGTTAGAGAAATTAATGTTCATCCCATCAGGCTGCCCGGGTGGAATATGAGGTGTGGCTCCTCCAGCCCGTGAGTGGCCTCATTGTGGCAGTAGATGAGTAGACCAGTATCTGAGAATGGGAATGAGGATTGCGATTAAAATGGCTGGCCACTGAGAATCCTGCTTGTTGCAGACAGAGGAAAGGTGCTCGACAAAGCAGTCCCCCAATACACGTTGAGCTTCACCAGTGTAGAGGAGGATGCATTGGGTACAATAGATGACTCCGACAGACTTGCAAGTGAAGTGCTGACTCACCTGGAAGGACTGGTTGGGACAGCAAAAGCAAGCGAGCCCAATGATCCAAAACTCTGAAGCCCTCCTCTACTCCGTCTCCTTAGCCACATGTAAAACTGCATTACCTTTCTACTTCCGGCTTCAGTAGCATGCGGCATGGGTAGAAATCCTGAGATCCTTAGCACCTAACTTCCTGAACTCACTTTGCAGGACTTCATCACTCTTCCTGCCCATGTCTTCGGTACCATGACTTTGGCTGCTAAGCCCAAGAATGTTATGGACTCGATATGAGTCCCTGACCCTGACACTGGGGAGGCAACATGCCATCTAGGAGTCTCATTCCTGTCTTTCCCCCGAATGAGTGAATCCCTTATCGCTACTACTCTCCTCTTCTCCCCCTTTCCCTTTGGAACCACAGAACCAGACTCAGTGTCAAAGTAGAGTTACAGCTTGGTCACAGGTTCTTTGAGTCTCTCAAGCCCGTCACTATTTACACTCACGTGACCAATTAACCCACCAACCTGTTTGCTATTGGAATGTGGGAGGAGGCTGGAGGGCCCGAAGGAAACTCACACAGTCACAGGAACTGAACCCAGATCGTTGGCGCGGTAATAGTGTTATGTTAACTGCTACACTAACATGCCTTTCTTTGCTGGGGCCTTTCAAGAATTGGATATTCTCAGCATGCTTTTGGTTGGGAGCTGATGCTGTAACTTTGGGATGAGTTTCATTGTTTTAAACTATGCAAATTCCAGTCACAGAAGATGTAGCATCATGGAGGCATACAACAGGGAACCAGGCCCTTCGGCCCAACAACTTCATACCAACCATCAAGCTCCCAGTTATACTAATCATGCATTATGTCAATTTTTTATTCTCCTCATAATTCTATCGTCTACCCCCAAATTCTACCACTCGCTACACACAAATGACAATTTACAGGTTTTTCAAGGACAGTTTAAAACTTGCAAGCCTATACATCTTTGGGATGTAGGTGGAAACTGGAACACCCACAGGAAACCCACACAGTCACAGCAAGTGCATGCTAACTCCACACAGACAGCACCAGAGGTCAGGATTGAGCTCAGGTAATGCTGCTCCGTGATCGAAAGGTTCAGAGGGACACCAACCATCAAAGCAGCCAGGATAAGATGGTGGGGGTGAGAGGAAGAAGCACAAGCTGGATAGGTGAAGGGAAGGGAAGGAGGTAGGGCACTGGGAGGGGGGGTTTGTTGCAGGCAAGTGAGGAGAACAAAAGGAGTAAGGAGGGGCAGAACAGGGAATGGAAAAGGAGAGAAGAAGAGGGAGAGAAATTACAGAAAGGTGGAAAAATCAATGTTCTTACCATCAGATTGGAAGCTGCCCAAACATAATAAGATATCACCCTTACCCCCCTGGGGCCCCTCTTTCTTCCCTTTCTCACATGGTCCACTCTCCTCTCCTGTCAGATTCCTCCTTCTTTAGCATTGTATCACCTCAATGCTTCTTACTTCTTCTTCCCTCCCTTCCCCCTCACCTGGCTTCACCTATCACCTTCCAGTTTGTGTTCATTCCCTTTCCCCCCCCCCCACCTTCTTATGCTGGCTTCCATCCCCCTTCTCCCCAGTCCTGATGAAAGGTCTCAGCCCAAAACGTACATTCTTTATTCCTCTCCATAGCTGTTGCCTGCTGTGCTAAGTTCTTCCGGCATTTTGTGTGTGTTGCTCTGGATTTCCAGCACCTGCAGAATCTCTTTATTTTGACTGCTATATTAAGCTGCACTGCTATTTATTATATCTGAGAACAGACACTCCAAAAGCTGTTTCTGCTCTGTCACTCGATCCTCCCACTAATTGTCAAAATCTTTCCTTGCCTTGTTAGATATCTGGAAGTAGATAAATTTCATTCACCATTTTTCTGCCCAACGCACCAGACCATCAGTATCTGCTGTAAAAGACAAAAAGTGGCAGATGCTGGAAAGAAGAAAGAAGACAGAAAATGTTGGCAATACTCATCGGGACAGGCTGTGGCTGAGGAAATCGAAACAGAGTTACTGTGTCAGGTTGGAGACCTTATCATCAGAACTGGCAAAGAGATAAACTGAAAGATGGTTCTACACTGACTTCTGGTGCTCTTTGGAGTTTGCACATTTCCCCTCTGACTGCTTGGGTTTCCTTCAGGTGCTCCCGTTTCTATCCACACATCAAAGACATGCAGGATCGTCGGCTAACTTGCTGCTGTAAATTACCCCTGGTGAGTAGCTGAGCGGTAGAGTGCGGGTGCATGGATCATAATGTGGGCAGAACAGGTTACTATGGAAATCAGTGGTGGATTGAGATTATTTTGTGAACTGGCATGGATTTATGGAATGAATGGCAACCTGCGCTATGAGAAAGTATGGAAGTCGACATTGCTAAGGTGGGCAGAACTAATGAAGGATGGGCTGTTGAACGCAGACTTGTGGGGTAGAAAGTGAGACCAGTGTGAAAAGCTCTTTGTGTCTTCAAAACATGAAACTAATTCAAAGGAAGACACGCAAGTCTGAAACGTGAGTCTAGCTTTGTGTTTACTTTAAGTGAGGCATACACTTAACACGCGGTTGCGTGATGACATATGCAATTCACGCAGTTTTACGTACAACCTGTAGCGAATTATTTAAACGAACAAGAGTGCTTAATCAACAACACATTTACAAGATTAATCAGATATTACTGAACTATTAGATACACAACACAGAGGGACTCCATTCTTGCTCTGACTGGGAGGAAGGCAGGTAAGAATCGAGATCTGGGAACGCAGTCCGTGTGTGCGGAAGCGGTGGCTACTTGTCCTGATGACCCTCCAGATGAAATCTGCTATACCTTAAACCTGAGTTCCTCTGCAATGTTAACCACTGATCTTTAATAGTCTTATTAATGATTCAACAAAACAGTTTATAATTTTCAGAAGAATTACAATTGAAGGAAAGAATTCCCTGATATCAAAAAGTACCATCGGGAATAAAGATAAAAAAAAGAATTAAAGATAATACCTAGAACTGATAAGGCAGATAGTAAGGAGCCTGTTTGCCTATTCTCATTTTTTTAGTAATTTAGTAACTTGAATACTTTGTTCATGTTTCTGAGTTCCATTGATGGCACTTGGACTAATTCCGGTTCCGAGCCTTTGTAAAAGCTGCATATATCCCTCGTGCATATGTTGCTCTCAATGGCAGATTTCATTGCATCTCCTGTTATATTTGCTTCAGTGAGAAATTGGTCCATTTCCCTGATTTGTCTAATGTTCTAGGTACAATTCCTATTTCAGTCAACATCCAGAATGCCACTAAAAGAGAACTTCTCTGTCAAGACACTTAAAAGCTGTCAGATGAGCAACGATAATTCAATATTCAGCTTTCAGAGAATGGACTGGGTGGATTAGAAATCTGTTGACTGTATTTTGCTGTTGGGTGCATGAAAAGCTCCCTTTCTCCAGTGGAGCAAATCAAATGTAACAAATTCCCAGAAATTCAGCTCAGTACTGAATAGAAACCAGACTGTAGCACTAAAATTGTACCAGCCTCAAGAAATTCAGTTTGTCTGGGAAGACACAGAACAATTACCATGGCCAATGGAAAAAGCACACAAAAACTGGGACTAATGGAAATCCTCTTCGGTGAAAATATAAACAGGTTAATGGATGTCCCTATCAGCAGTTTATAATTTTCAGAAAAATTATAATTAAAGGAAAGAATTCCCTGAAATCAAGAAGCACTGTTAGGAATAAATATAAGGAGAAGAATTATAGATAATATAGTAAGGAGCCTGCTTGTCTATTCTCATTCTTTAGGTAATTTAGTAACTTGGATACTTTACTTCATGTTTCTGAGTTCCATTGATGGCACTTGGACTAATTCCAGTTCTGAACCTTTGTAAAAGCTGCATATATCCCTCATGCATATGTTGTATTTGTATATTTGAACAGTTTGGTGTCTTTTGTACATCGGTTATTTGTCTGTCCTGTTAGGGGTGGTCTTCCATTGATTCTAAAGTGTTTCTTGGATTTAGTGTGTATGCCTGCAAGAAAATGAATCACAGGGTTGTATTTGGTGACATCTATCTACACTGATAATAAATTTACTTTGAACTTTTTGAACTTTGCCAGGTGACTGTAGAAAGAGAAGCAGAATTGTAGAGTCAGAACAAATGCTGCCAGACCCACTGAGTGTTTCGGTCTTGCCTCTTTGACGGGGTAGTTTTGGCAGGTAAGTTTGATTCTAAATACTACTTTCTTTAAATGTCCATGGTTTCTTTAAAAAGACCAAGGATGTAACAAAGGTATAGCTTCCTGAATCAGAATGAGAATTAGATGTGACATCACTGACATACCGAACGTTGTAAAATTTTGTGGCAGCAGTACAGTGCAGTTGGAGTAGCAGTGTAATCACTCAAGTGGAGTACGATGTATATACTCCGAAGAGGTTGTCTATTGGTACGTTCTCAGCTCGCTTGCAATACATAACTATAAATTACAGCAAGATATATTTAAAACCAACCAGTCAAAATGTTCTCCACAGTACAGCTGTAGAAATTTGCTAGATTCATTGGTGCCATATCAAATCTTCTCAAATTCTAATGAAATACAGCTGCTGACATGCCCTCTTTGTAATTATATCAATAATTTGGTCCCAGAATAGATTTTCAGAGAATTTAACACCCAGGAACTTGAAGCTGCTCACTCTTTCCATGGCTGATCCCTTCTTGCCGTTGTGTGCTCCTTCTGATATCAACAATCAATTCCTTGGTCTTTCTAACACTGAGTGCAAGGTGTGACACCACTTAACCAGCTGATCTATCTCACTCTTGTATGCCTCCTCACCACCATCTGAGATTTTGTCAACAACAGTTGTGATATTGGGAAATTTATAGATTGTATTTATGAGTAGAGCAGCGGGTTAAAAACACATCCTTGAAATTAGTCAGTGTTGATTGTCAGTGAGGAGATGTTATTTCTGACCTGCACTGTCTATGTTCTACCAATGAGGAAGTCAAGGATCCAATTGCAGGGGAAGGTACAGAGGCCCAGGTTTTGAAGTTTGTTGATTAGTACCGATGTTATGGTGTTGAATGCTGAGCTGTAATCAATAAACAGTATCCAGCTATAGGTGTCAATCAATTTTTGATTGAAGACTCTCAATTTCAACAATATATCAAGATCATATTGTGTGGAACATTCTCTTCTTTGAAACGTATTTGCTTATATTCACTGTACTACTTCCCTTGTTAAAAAACTCATGTTTATATGCATAAAATTACATTCAGATAACTATTTACATGAATGAATGTATTAACATTATACAATTATTTAAAGAGATATACTATATTATACAGAATCATAAATATGACTAATTGCAAATCAATTCAGTATTTTGTTACGAAGGATGAACAACTCTGATGGGCAGAAGAGCACAGAGTGGCCCATGCCCCCCCCCCCTTTTTGGAGAATCGCCAATCGCTACTATTTCGATGCTGCTAACAAGGAAGTAAGAGAGACAAAAGGAAATCTGCCAAGGCAGTTGTTATTGATAACAGCTCATGAAAGAGAATGGGAGAGAGAGACACAGCTAAAAGGTACACAAGGTGGAACGTCTCCTACTGACAAAAGAGGAGATTCACTGCCATTGTCTTTTGGAGAAGGATTGTTTACTTGGTACTGTTCTATTCATTGAAATCCCTCAGGGGACAGCCAGAGTGGGCTGGTTTGATGGGTTAAGTCATTCAAACCTGATTGACACCTAAGACCCCGTGAGTGGGGATAAAATTGAGGTCTGGGGTGACACCCCTCAGACGCACCAGGAGAAATGCTAGTGAGCAGCAGAAGCCCACGAGACAGTGTGGGACATCGGAGACCGAACGAAGGGTCGGTAAATTTTAACTCAGTGTTTATAGCAAGACCGGTGGGGGCTTGTGTGTGTGTCCACCCTTGCCTGGGTGACGAGTCCACCACGGAAGAACGGTCTAGCTAAAGGGCGGAGAGGTCACACTTGAATGGCCACAACAATTGTCGTGGTTTCTCGTGCCCCACAAATAACTAGGAGACGCAGACGATTCTTCAAGAAGGGTTAAACTTTAATTTACAAATCAAAGCTGAGACAGTCATTGAGCTAGTCGCTGATTGCCCACTGATCCCTGTATATAGCATGTTTTATAGCAATCTCCTGGTTTAGTTGCATTAGCATATGCAATCGGTCTACAGTTGTGAACCACACGTTCATCCGCCACTATTGTTTCTACCCATTGACTTAATCATGTTCTAATCTACATCTCTTAGCTACCTCTCATTAACCCACCATTGTCTTCTACATTCTTAATATTTCATTCTCCTACTAAATTGGGTACATGCATAGCAAATAGCAAACTTAGACTACATAATTTACATCTCTTAGCTACCTCTCATTAACACACCATTGTCTCCTACATTCTTAGGATTTCATTCTCTAGCAAATAGCAAGTTGCAACTTTTATACTCCAATACAACGACACATCGATGGATCAAAATTGTAAAGGAAGGTTGGCAAAGACCATAGCTGTTACTGTTTGCGCACTCTCTTTCTCTAGTCTCTCTCTCTCTCCAACAATTGCAACACATCGACCGACAACTACCGCAGTCTGCATGAACTGAACTGAACTTTATATTTCCATCTGACAATTCATTATCCCCTAAACAATGATAGAGCTTGTTTTATTATTGATTATTATTATACCCGCACTTTTAGGTTTAGTATCGCTTACGTGTATTATCTATATATTTGCATTGATATTGATTTGTATAGTTTTACTAATAAACACTGTTGAAAATAGTACCACCAGACTCCAATGGACACTTCTATCTTTGCTGATAAGACACCCAGTTATGGGGTATGTAACAAAATAGTCTTCTCTCCTACCAGACTGTTAATTATGAACTGTACTTAGCATTTCTGAAATTTCCATTCTAATCTCAAATAATTGCAATGAATCACTTTTCAGCTATGTTTCATACACATCTGGTCCTGTAATCATTGCATTAACACTATTAACTTCATAGCTATTAATACCTGTGTTGCATGTTCTAAATACTAAAGAGCTTACTTAACACTTAGCTTAGAAAATGATTCATATTAATGATGACAGTAACTCCATTCTAGTTCTGAGGAAAGTATAACCTGAAAAAGCAGAACGTGTTACTCCACAACCCAAGGGGGGCAAATATCCTTGCAGGCAGGATTGTTAGAGGTGTTGGGGAGGCTTTAAATTAAATTGGCAGGGGGATGGGATCTGGAGTGATAGGCCTGAGGATGGGGCAGCTGTTATACGCGGTGGTGCATTGTGCAGCGAGACTGTGAGGAAGGATTGACAGATGATAGGGCAAAATTGCTGTCAGTGGGATGAGTTGAAATATAACATGTGGTCAAAAACAGTGATGAATACAGGACTGATAGCTATAGTTGAATGTATGCAGTATATGGAATAAGGTCGGTGATCTTGTAGCATAGTTCGAGACTGGCATGGGTAAAAGGACCCAATGGGAGTTATATACAAGCCTCTGACCAGTAGCTAGGAAGCAGGCTATAAATTACAATGGGAGATAGAAAAGAAATATATAAAGGGCAATGTTATGATAATGATGGAGGATTTCAACATACAGAAAATCAGGCTGGATTTCAAGAGAGGGGATTTGTGAAATGTCTATGAGATTGCTTTTTAGAGCAGCTTGTGGTTGAGCCCACGAGAGGAAAGAAGATTCTGGGTTACGTGTTCAGTAAAGAAGCAGATTTGATTTGGGAGTTTAAGGTAAAGGAGGTAGTGATCAAAATATGATAGAATTCATTTGCAGTTTGAGAAGGAGAAAAATATGTCAGGTGTATCAATATTTCAGTGGAGTAAAGGGAATTATAGAGGCATGGGAGAGGAGCTGGATAAAGTTGATTAGAATGGGCTATCAGGCACGACAGCTGAATAGCAATGGCTGGAGTTCCTGGGGGAAATTTGGAAGGCACAGGATAGGTACATCCCAAAGATGAATAAGTATTCTAAAGGAAGGGTGAGGCAACCATGGCTGACAGAGGAAATCAACCATGAGGAAATCTGCAGATGCTGGAAATTCAAGCAACACACACAAAATGCTGGTGGAACGCAGCAGGTCAGGCAGCATCTATAGGGAGAAGCGCTGTCAACGTTTCAGGCTGAGACCCTTCATCAGGACTAACTGTAAGGAAAGATTCTAAGAGATTTGAAAGTGGGGGGAGGGGGAAATGCGAAATGATAGGAGAAGACTGGAAGGGGTGGGATGAAGCTAAGAGCTGGAAAGGTGATTGGCAAAAGTGATACAAAGCTGGAGAAGGGAAAGGATCATGGGACAGGAGACCTTGGGAGAAAGAAAGGGGGGGGGGAGCACCAGAGGGAGATGAAGAACAGGTAGGGTGATGGGCAGAGAGAGAGGGGAATTAAAACAAACAACTAAATATGACAGGGATGAGGTAAGAAGGGGAGGAGGGGCATTAACGGAAGTTAGAGAAGTCAGTGTTCATGTCATCAGATTGGAGGCTACCCAGCCGGTATATAAGGTGTTGTTCCTCCAACCTGAGTTTGGATTCATCTTGACAGTAGAGGAGGCCATGGATAGACATATCAGAATGGGAATGGGACGTGGAATTAAAATGTGTGGCCACTGGGAGATCCTGCTTTCTCTGGTGGACCGAGCGTGGGTGTTCAGCGAAACGGTCTCCCAGTCTGTGTCGGGTCTCACTAATATATAAAAGGCCACACCAGGAGCACCAGACGCAGTATACCACACCAGCCGACTCACAGGTGAAGTGTCGCCTCACCTGGAAGGACTGTCTGGGACCCTGAATGGTGCTGAGGCAGGAAGTGTTAGGGCAGGTGTAGCACTTGTTCCGCTATATCTGCTAAAGGAAATCAACAACAGCATAAAAGCAAAAGAGAGAGCATATAATAGAGCAAAACAACGGGAAGATAGAGGGCTGGGAAACTTTTTAAAAAAAGATGAAATACGAAGGTCTGGACTCTGTGCCAGAGGCACTGCCACTATTGCTTCCCCCTGGTAAGCTGTTTCCCCCAGCAATACTCAATCAGGAGTACTTATTGTCAAGAGGTACAGCCACAGGGGTACTGTCTAGAACCTGACTCTTCCCCTTCCCTCTCCTGACTGTGACTCACTTGTCTGTCTCCCGTTGCCCTGGTGTGACCGCCTGCCTTTAACTCTTTTTTATCACCTCCTCGCTCTCCCTGACAGGACAAGGGTCATTGAGCTGCATCTCCAGTTTCCTTATGTGGTCCCTTAGGAGCTGCAGCTCAGCACATTGGGTACAGATATGGCCATCCGGGAGGCTGGGAGACTCCAGGACCTCTCACATCTGACACCAAGCACAGAAAACTGGCCTCACACACATACTAGTTCCTTTCCGCAATTAACACAGGTAAATCTATCTCACCTCGTTACCACCTAAGTCAGTTGACCCAAAGCCCTATCACTATGGTTATGCACTTTGGTAGAAGGAATAAAAACGTAGACTATTTTCTAAATGAAGAGAAGATTCAAAAATCAGAGGTGCAAAAGGACTTGAAAATCCTTGTGTGGATTCCCTAAAGGCTAACTTCCAGGTTAAGTTGGGGGTGAGGAATGCAATGTTAGCAGCCATTCCTGGAGGACAAGCAAATAAGAACAAGAGTGTAATGCTGAGGCTTTGTCATGCATTGGTCAGACCATGGTGTACTGTGAGCAGTTTCGGGCCCCGTATCTAGGAAATGATGTGCTGGCATCGGAGACAGGTGTAGAGTAGATTCACAAGAACGATCCCAGGAATGAAAGTGTTAACACTGAGGAGCATTTGATGGCTCTGGACCTGTACTCAATGGCGTTTGGAAGAATGAGGGGTGATTTCATTGAAACCTGTTGAATATTGAAAGGCCCAGAAAGAGTGGATGTGGAAAAGATGTTTCCTATCGTGGCTGAATCTAGGACTTGAAGGCACAGCCACAGAGTAGAGGGACATCCATTTAGAATTGAGATGAGAAGGAATTTCTTCATCCAGAGGGTGGAGAATCTGCAGAATTCATTGCAGTAGATGATTATGGAGGCCAAGTCATTGAGTATATTTAACCTGGAGATTAATAGGTTTGCGATTAGTCAGGGCGTCAAAGCTTACAGTGAGAAGACAGGAGAATGGTGTTGTTGGAATAATAAAGCACCCGTGATGGAGTGGCAGAGCAGACCTGATGGGCTGAATGGCCCGATTCTGCTCCTGCCTTAGCTCTTATGCTCTTATTGGAATTGCCATTACACTGGGGATACCATGAACTCACTCAGAATAGTTTCTACTTCAGTTTCTTCTTAAGTCATGCAGAACAGAAACTGGTACTTCTATGCCCAAGGTCCATGCCAACAATTGAGTACCTCTCTACTTCTCCATTAGCCAAGAGTTGGTCATAGCCTGTTACGTCTGGGGACTCTGTCTTTATGTGGTTGCTGTCATGCCATCTTACTCCCACTCTGACTCCCTTTTGACATGCTCCTTCCCTTTATCCCTATTGAAGTCATAATGTTGTCCCCTTTGATTTTTCCTCCTTGGATCACCTCCAAGGCTTTCAGTGCTTGCTTTAACCATGTCAGTCCATTTTGCACACTCAGGTTACACTGTATGGGGTTGGTATTAGTAAGTCCATCCTTCCCATTTTATCATGGGAAATTCAGAACTGGTGAAATGTCTTCATGTTCCAATTCATCCAGTTCACACCGTCTTCATTCGGTCCATTCAGCAATTATGTACCTAACATGATCTTGAAGACACTGAGTGCTTCCCAGCAACTCACGTATTTTCATCTTCTCCGTTAATTCATCCTGTGCCTGCCCCAGGTATTATTACCTTGCTACCACACTCCATGCTGAACCTCCTTCTTCTCACCTTGTTGGTGGAGGCCTTATTTCCTTTGCTAAGATAGCCATTATCTTGCAAACTGACTTTTTCCCACTGTTCAAACAATTACCATCTCCTCCCCTGAACTACCTACCGCTGAATAGCCAATGTTCCATAAATGCTATGTCACAGCCAGCATGATGCCAGCTTAATGGACTAACCTCCACTGGCTCTGGACACAGAACATCTTCCCTTCCGGTTTAATTCTCTGATCGACTTATAACTTTACTTTGCAGGTCAGTTTCTCAATCTGCATAATCTGCAATCCTGCAAAATTGACACCTTATACTCTACTTTCTGCATCCAACCCCTGCTTTCCACTCGAATGACCTTTACTGATGTGGTGAAATGATCTGCACAAGTGGCATGTAAAACTAAACTGTACCTCAGTACATGTGTTAGTCGTGAACCAATCCCTGGTACAAATCGCTGTTAAGGCTGGCATAACCCACCAGATTGCGGACATTTCTGGATATTTTAATATAAATATATTTCTGGAAATTCAACTTCTGCATTTTCTGCTAACTTTATATTTAAGGTAAGACCTTTATTTGTTATCTCCACTAAATGACATTAACAGTAGTACATAGTAAATGGGATAAGAATAGAAAGATGTTTGATGGTCATCATGAATGTGATGGGCTGAATGGCCTGTTTAGCTCTACACCAATGACTTCACTCAGAAATCAGCTTACTTTTGACCTCAGTCATCAGAAAGGTAACCATTTTGATTTATTCACTGAATAATCAGGTCTCATTAACTTCAATTCCCCCTTGACTTGCTGCATTTAAAGGGCCAGCAGTCAAACTGTAGTCATTGCTCTGACTGGGACCAGTGATCCATCGAACCTCAAACTTTGCCCTTCCAATGGGATGGACAGACTCCTGGTATGATGGCAGTGTGCTCAGACATTGCAGCATAAAGGGTCAACCAAACATATTATTAACTTTGACAAACGTGTCTTTAACTATTGCAAGACCCTGCTGGATCTTAAGAACTATAAGTAATGTGGGTCTACCCCGTAAGCAAGTTGCTCATTAGTGAAGAAACTGAAGGAGTTGGACTTAGTGTAGGCTGTGTTGCTGCCTACTACAGAGAGGCTTGGAGTGGGTGCACAAAGGTGGAGTGTAGCCAGCAACGAGTCTCGGTTGCTTTTCTTGTGATTGCAAGATCCTTTTGGACAATGGTAATGTGGAATGCTGCAAGTCCAGTTCACTGGTTTGTCGGCGGGACCGATGTCAAAGGAGCGGGGTCGCCTCGGTCACAATGTGGACGAGGTCTCTAGCCATGGTGTTGCCTGTCCAAGAGAGAGCCATCGGAGTTGGTGCCAGAGCCACGCTGGCGTTACTGCTCTCCGCCAGTGCTCATTTGGCGGAGGACGAGCTCCATTTTGTTCATCTGCAGACTGCTGCAAAATTCATGGACTCGCGGACAAGGACCATATTTTATCATGTGACTGTATTTTATACGTGCCTTGTGCTGTGTATGACTGTTGGTACTGTGTTTCGCACCATCACCCTGGATTAGCACTGTTTCATTTGGCTGTATTCACATATGGTTAAATGACAATTTATCTTAAACTTGAATTTAAACAGACCTACATGACAATATCCTGTCAGCAGCTCTGGATTTTAACCTCCCAGTAAACCTCTTGTACAAAGAATATGCCTCCTATATGCATTGCTCTTCACTACTCTGAACAAGTCCTTCTGACCTTTTGGAAGCACTGACCCACCCCTATCCCCACCCCCACCATTCATTACAATCCATTCATTTGTTCACAACATACCACTGTGGCTGACAGTGTTGTAGATAATAATTTAGTATGTGCCTATAAGGTGCTGCTGCAAAGATCATGGCTGCTAGGCTAACTGCTGGCAGCTGAGAGAACTGAACTTAGTCATGAGGATAGGCCAAGCAGAAACTGAAATACAGCTTTCCAAAGGGAGACACATCATCAACACATTGTAAGCCATGGAATGAACTGGTTGCAATATAAAGACATTTCAGGGTGGCTCGGGGACTGGGTGTATGGGTCTGTTCTGGTATTGATGATCCTGATGGAGGAGATTTAGGTGTCAGAGTAACAGGAGTGGCAGAAAGATGCCATCTTATTTATTAGACCTCTTCCTCTCCACTATCTGCCATTTACCTGTCTGACTTCATTCCCAATTCCTAATCTTTCTGCTAGCTAGACCTCCCCCCACCCCAAGCAAGCTGCTAAAGGCCAGGCACATCCTCGCTTACAAATTGTCTTATCGCCTTTTAAACACAACAGAACAGTATTATGGGCCATTCCATTGCTGACTGTGAAGTTCCAGAAAGATTGAGATCAGAAGTCAAGAGGTTGGGACTATGCATAATGGCTGTAGTCCATTTCTATTTAGTGTTGTCTGATGATGCCTGTTGCAACACCTGTGTAGCACTGGTCTTTATCTCGTGTGACTGGTGACAACACTCTTTATGAGAAAATCAAATTACATAGTACTATACTGGGTGCTGGTAGGTCATCGGAAGCTCTAGATGTTGGAAGGAGACAGTGAATAGAAAACACAGACTTCTAGAGGTAAGTTTTGTTTATAAAAAACAATATATACAAAATATTTACACAAGTAGGAACAATTCAAAATTCCAACATCTTGATTAGCCTCCAAACCCTAGATCTCAAACAAAAACCAAACTCCTCTTTAGTTAGAATCAGTGAGACTCATTAGAATAACCTTTATTACTGCAATTTCTCTAATTAGATCTAAGGTTGTTTCCTATGTAAGGGTTTACAGACTAACCTTTCCTTTTTTTCATCTCTAGTTAATTAGAAAACTAATTGAATTCCTATTTTTAAGTATTATGGTCAACTTCAGTTTCAGTTAGTATGTCTACAAATTCAAATATTACACACATACACCTTAAGTCCTTTCACAATTCTCCAACATTACAACTTTTAAACAAAGTAAATCTTGTTCAGTAACTTATGAAAGTCTTTCCAAAAATAATCAGTTCTTCCAGAAAATCAGATTCAGGTCCTTCGAATGAAAATAAACTGATACATCCAACCGTATTAAATCCTCTACGTCATGAAACATTTTGTTCCTGCTCTGGTTGTTTGATACTGGGTGGCTCGCTATCTTGTTTCTTGGTTCATTGGATGAAATAGTTGATCATCCACAGAAAGTCGATTCACAATACATACCCACATAAAACCCTGACCTATATACAATAGGAATACAATCTGTAAGTTTTTTATACACATTCTATTTATTATTTCAAAATAACTTAATATCGCATTGTCACTTCGAAACATTTCTCAGTTACAACACTACTGAACATATTTCACACATAATTTTATACACTTGGAACAGTAAAGTTTTAACTTATCAAATCCCTTGGTGTGATTTAACAGAACTAACTCTTGGTTACACAGTAGAGATCTCGGACACTCAACCTCGCTGATATTGCCTCCTTATGGTTATAGCTTCATAGATCTTTTATCACTATCATCTCTTCTCCAGGGTTTTCAAGTAAGCAGGGTAGAGATGCTCGCTACAAGTTCCACTTTTAACAGTTTTATATCTTTAGTTTGCAATAGTTTGCTGCATTTTTCTCACTTTCCTGCATCTGCATCAGCCACGTCTCGTTCTTGCGTAGTTCTTTTTGAAAATTCAGTGAACCACATTTTCATCCCTCCACGGTTGGGGCTTCCTAATATTACATCTTTGGGTTTAATTAGATTAATTAATTTTATTAATCTTTGGGTTTAATTTCCCTCTGCACTCATAACTTCAGTAGTCTCCCAGGAGTTAAGCTATTTTTCTACAGTAGAAAACACTGCTTTCTACTGTTCTGTAACTCCACTCATTTTAAAGGACGTAATCTAAATATTGTTTTATTTGATTGTTTTGATTTAAATTATAAAACAAAGAATATTACAGCATAGTACAGGCCTTTTGGCCCATAATATTATGCCAACCTTTTAACCTACTCTAAGATCAATCCAAACCCACCTGTCCCACATAGCCTTCCATTTTTCAAAAATCCATGTGTCTAAGTGTTTCTTAAATGCCCCTAATGTACCTGCTTCTACCACTATTCCTGGCAAACCACTCTCTCTGTAAGCCACTTCTAACATCCCCTCTGTGCTTTCCTCCAATTACTTTCAAATTATGTCCCCTCATATTAGCCAAGATCTGATCTGATCAAGATCTGATCAAGTTAAGAGTGAATTTAGTGGACAAGTGACTGGGAAGCAGAAAAAAAACTTGAGCCATTTGTTTAGTTTATCTCATCGTGTAAGTTAACATCCAACATCATAAAAATGACAAGAGTACAAAACTGTTTTTATCTCTCTATCTTTATTCTCTTTTACAGTCTAACAAAGTCTAACAAACTCAGGGAACAGCAGCCTATCTTCCTTAAAGGCGTGTTAAAGCCCTCGGGGTTTAACATTGAATTCAGCAATATTAGAGAACCAACCTTTCCAATCTTGTATCATGTCTGGCCTCTTTTGATTGAAAGTCACCACCCTGTAACATTAACTTGTTTTCTCTCTCTCAATTGATGCTAACTGATTTGTTGAGATTTGCCAGAATCCTTTGATTCCAGTGCCAGCATTTATTTTTACTCTGCTTTGACCTAATACATCTTCCTCTATTTACAGGGGCAAGCATTGTAATTATACAAGCCTTCTCTACCCCGTATCAGCCAGCACCACCACCACTTTTGACATTTAATCCCTATTTATTTCCTGGTCACAGGCATTTCCTTTATTCTCTCTGTCCCTCCCTGTACTCTGCAGCTTAAAATTGCTTGCTCTCCAACTTTTCCTAGCACTGATCAATGGGCATTGACCTGAAGCATTCCGTCTCTACAGGTGCTGCCTGAACTGCTGAGTATTTCCAATATATTTTCCTTTCTTTGCAAGCACATGCCTGAAAAAGATGCATTATAACAGTGGGGAGATTTGACTGTTGTGCCCATTGAACTTCTAAATCTAACCATCAAATCTCTACCCATTTAACCTGCTGGTCATTCTTCAGATATCTGTAGGCTGTCATGCCAGTGCATGTGAAGTCAGGGTATCTGAACCTTCAGACTATAACTGAACCTCCACGTGTCGTAGACTTGTATAAGCCTAGACTCACCCATCTATACTAATCCCATTTGCCCAAATTAGAACCATAGCCTTCCATGTTTTTCCTATTCCTTTTCCTATTTCCTATTTATCTCTCTCAGTGTGTCCTAAACATAGTGACTGTCTGTTTCCATCATCTCCTTTAGCAGCGACATTCCAATTATCGGTGACTTTGTATTGTAAGCTTTCTTCTCGACAACAAACACAAAATGATGGAGGATCTCACCAGGTCAGACAGCATTTATGAAAAGGAATAAACAGATGGCGTTTTGGGCTGAGGTACTTCATCAGGAATGGAAAGGAAGGAGGGATTTCTTCTCAAATCCCTTTTAGAAGCCCGTCATCTCACAATTAAACTACGCCCTCCTGCTTATGTCACCTCTTCTATGGGAATAAGTTTATATCTACCATATCTATGCCTACAATAATCTTCAATATTTCTATCAGGTCACCCTGAAGCTAACTTTACTCTAGGGAAAACAAACCCAACCTATCCAATCCAACAGGAATTGTCTAATTGATCACAAGTCCATGAGACCTAAGTGCCTCTCCAATGTCTGTGCATGCTATCTTAAATATCTTTTAGCATTCATTTCAAGAGAACTAGAATATAAAAGCAAGGATGTAATGTTAAGGCTTTATAAAGCACTGGTGAGGACTTACTTGGAATATTGTAAGCAGTTTTGGCCCCTTAACTTAGAAAAGATACGCTGAAACTGGAGAAGGTTCCAAGGAAGTTCATGACAATGATTCCAGGATTGAACAGCTTGTCATATGAGGAGTATTTGATGGCTCTGGGCCTGTATTCACTGGAATTCAGAAGAATGAGGGCTGACCTAATTGAAACCAGTCAAATGGCGAAAGGCAAATGTTTCCAATGGTGGGAGCGGCTAAGACCAGATGACACAACCTCAGAATAAAGGGGCTATGGAGGATACAGTCGGCCCTCCTTATCAGCAAGAGATTGGTTCTGGGACCCTTCGCGGATACCAAAATTCACGGATGCTCAAGTCCCTTATTCAACCTGTATCAATGCGGTGGTCCTTGGGACCCAGCAGAACCCCAGACCTTATTTAACCTGTCTCAGTGCGGTGGTCTTTCGGACCCGGTGGCAGAGATCTGCATCCACAGTGTTTCTGTTCACGAAAATAATCAAGATCACGATTGAAAATAAAGTGGAAGTAATAAAGCGATCGGAAAGAGGTGAATCGCCATCAGTCATTGGAAAAGTGTTAGGCTACGTCGGTCAACGATAGGAACAATTTTAAGGGATAAAGTGGGAAAGGCTGTGCCCTGATGAAAGCTCCAATTATTACTAAGCAACGCAGTGGTTTAATTATTGGGTTTTGGGTTTGTGATCCTCCACATCAACCTGGCATGGTGGGGAGTGCACTCGGGAGAGATCTGTCACTGGATTATACTCGGGAACTTTTGTTCCCGAGCCCGGCGCTGAAACATATGTTCTTAAGTGTTTTATATGCATAGAAAGGTAAAATATATACTATATACGAAGCCAAATGTTTGACCAACTGATGCTAAATAATACTGGATGTACCTGTTCTGACTTACTTAGTAAGAGAACTTCCAATTTTTTCAATCCCGATCTACGCTAGCCCATGCACATCCTCCCGTATACTTGAAATCAGTTCTAGATTATTTATAATACCTAATACAATGTAAATGCTATGTAAAATAGTTGTTATACTGCATTGTTCAGGGAATAATGACAAGAAAAAAGTCTGTACATGATCGAACAACAAGTGCTGGAAGAGCACTTCCGGGTTTTTGCGATTCGCGGTTGGTTGAATTCGCGCATGCGGAATTCACAGATGAGGAGGGCCGACTGTATTTCTTTAGCCAGAGAGTGGTGTAACTGTGGAATTCATTGCAACACGTGGCAGTGGAGGACACAAATTTATGTATATTTAAGGCAGAGATTGACCGTTTCTTGATTGATCAGGGAATGAAGGGATACAAAGGGAAGACAGGAGATTGGGGCTGAGAAGAAAAAAGGATCAGCCATAATGAAATGGTGGAGCAGACTCGATGGGCCAAATGGCCTCATTCTGTACCTATATCTTATCTTATGGTTTTATAAGGGGCCCAAAGCTGCTCACAATACTGCAAGTGCAGTTTGACCAATACCTTATAAGGCCTCAGCTTTCTAGCTTAATGGAGACTGTACAATGTCAGTCATCTGTCATGCAGCACAATAATCAAGTATCGTTTTATTATGAATAGACACCTCCATTTGAAACATTTACAGTAATAGGTTTCCATCATTAGCAAGGTGACCCATTATTCACATTAAATTAATCCTCAATCTCACAGTCAGTTAACTGCAGCACAGTCAAATATTTGCTCAGCATTCATAATACACTTTTTCTGACCTGATTTTGTGGGCTTACAAGAACAATATAAATATTTTGTCCCTGTAAATTTTCATTGGCGCATCAAAATGGCATGTTGCTATGAAAAGAACGATAATGCATTGCTTAACACTTTTCTTTTAGTGGAGTGACGTAACAGAAATAGGCCTTTTGGCCCACGGAGTCTGTACCAACCCTCAAATATCCATTTATACCAATTCAATACCAATCCCAGTTTATTTCCAATCAACTTCTTCAGATTCTACCACTCAGCTAAAAATGACAAACAATTTATAGTGGCTAATTAATCATATCCTTCCATACTGGATTGGGCCTGGGTGGGTACAAGGAGAACATGATACACAGATCACACAGATATTATTGGAAATTAGGGTCAAACCTGGGTCATTGGACCTGTGCAACAGCGTGTTACTTTCTATGCCATTGTGCAAACCGATGTAAAGAGAGAAAAGGCCTCAGAATAAAAAAGTGATGCAACAGTGTGGAATGGGTGACATCTCTCTATCACTTGTTATGAGAAAGAGAGAGAGAGAGAGAGAGAGAGAGAGAGAGAGAGGGGGGGAGGGAGAGGGAGGGACAGAGAGAGACGGTAGCATGTCAAATAGTAAGGTAAACAGTGGTTTTTGTTCGACTGCAGATCATGCTATTACTTCGAGGGCTTTGCTGTTGCTTGCTTGGTTGCTTGTGTTTGTGGGAGGGAGGGGGAGGGGGCTTTGGGGTTGTAGTATTTTTTTCTGTCATTCATTCTTTGGGGTTCATGGATGTCTGCGTCAGGTCAGGATTTCAGGTTGTATACTGTATATATTCTCTGAAAGTAAATGGAATCATTGAACCATTGAAACATTGATACGTTATCCATCACAAGCCCAGGTTGTCCCAGAGCAATTACTGAGAATGTAATCCTATCTTAAATAAAGAGCCCAATATTCGAAAAAGGGGCTCACAATATTCCAAGCGAGATCTCACCAGTGCTTTATAAAGCCCCAGTATTATATCTTTGTTTTTATATTCTAGGCTTCTCTAAATGGATTCTAACATTGCATTTGCCTTCCTCACCATCAACTCAACCTGTCAATTAACCTTTAGGGAATCCTGAATTTTCTCCCCGACTAGAAAGTAGTCTATGCTTTTATTCCTATCAAAGTGCATGACCGTACACTTCCCGACACTGTATTCCATCTGCCACTTCTTTGCCCATTCTCCTAATCTGTCTAAGTCCGTCTGTAGCCTCCCTGCTTCTTCAATACTATCTTTCCCTCTACCTATCTTTGTATTGTCCGCAAACTTGACCAGAAAGCCGTCATTTCCAACATCCAAGTCATAGACATACAACGTAAAAAGAAGTGCTCTCAACTCTGACCCCTGAAGAACACCACTAGTCACTGGCAGCCAATCAAAAAGAGATTTTTTTAATGGAAAAAGCATGAATACTGTAAAATTTGCAGTTGCGTGTCCCACACCTTTGGGGACATTGCAGATGTCAATACACCCAAAGTGTAATGGGATAGCCTTGTCCTGGGAGAACTGCCTTTCTGATCTCGGTGTCTGCCCCATCCTACAATCACAGTGCCTAATCCAAGTTTACACCGTAACTTCTCTGCAGTACATTCTGTCTCTTAGGAATGAACCCTGGCACTCTGCATGATGAAACATGGTGTGATTGCTACCCGGCAGTCATTTTGTTTCTCTCTGTGATTCAGATTCTGGTTCAATCATCACATATACATCAAAGCATGAAATAGGTCACTTGCATTAACAGCCAATACAACTGAAAGATGTGCTGGAGGCAACTGCAAGTTTCACCACACTTTTCAACACCAACGTTACATGCCCCACAATGCTCAGCAGTGTGAGAATGAAAACAGTTTGAAAATTACAGCTACAACCTCCCCGTTCCCCCCCCCCCCAGGGCTGAATTAATCCAGAGTATATTTCTGTGGTTAATGGAGAAGTGGTGTGAGTGTAAATGCAGGTGGGTCCTATAATCATCCTGTTGGCTGATATTAATTATTTATAATACAAATCACAGTGCCTTGCATAACTCAGTAGGAAGATCTGCAAAACAACCAAAATAAGATTCATTCACTTAGCCGCTGAATTGTAGCCACACCCTATTCAATAATCACAGGTAAGTTTAATTTAGAAGATTAAAATTGTCCCCATAAGGATACATAGAGTTGGGGGTGATATAAGTATGGATACAGGATTGATTAACTAATAGAAAACAGAGAGTTGGGATACATGGGTGTTTCTCTGGTTGTCAATCAGTGGTGAGTGGTGTGCCACAGGGGTCAGTGCTGGGCCCACAACTGTTCACCATATACATTAATGATTTGGAAGAGGGGACCGAGTGTAGTGTATCCAAGTTTACTGATGATACTAAGTTGAGTGGAAAGTTAAATTGTGCAGAAGATACAGAGAGTCTGCAGAGAGATATGGATAGGTTAAGTGAGTGGGCGAGCGTCTGGCAGATTGACTACAATGTTGGTAAATAGAGATCATCCACTTTGGAAGGAAAAATAAAAGAGCAGATTATTATTTAAATGGTTAAAAAATTGCAGCATGCTGTTGTACAGAGGGATTTGGGAGTGCTTGTGCATGAATCACAAAAGGTTGGTTTGCAGGTGCAGCAGGCTATCAAGAAGGCAAAAGGAACGTTGGCCTTCATTGCTAGAGGGATTGAATTTAAGAGCAGGGAGGTTACGCTGCAACTGTACAGGATACTGGTGAGGCCACACCTGGAGTACTGTTTGCAGTTCTGGTCTTTTAACTTAAGGATATACTGACTTTAGAGGTGGTGCAGAAGAGGTTCACCAGATTGATTACATGGATGAGGGGGTTAGACTGTAGGGAGAGATTGTCGCCTGGGACTGTATTCACTGGAATTCAGAAAAATGAGAGGAGATCTTATGGAAACATATACAATTATGAAAGGGATAGATAAGATAGAGGCAGGAAAGTTGTTTCCACTGGTAGGTGAGACTAAAACTAGGGGACATAGCCTCAAGATTCAGGGGAGTAGATTTAGGATGGAGATGAGGAGGAACTGCTTTTCCCAGAGGGTTGTGAATCTGGAATTCTCTACCCAATGAAGCAGTGGAGGCTTCATCAGTAAAAATATTTAAGACAAGGAAGGATAGATTTTTGTATAGTAGGGGAATTAAGGGTTATGGGGAAAAGTCGGGTAGGTGGAGATGAGTCCATGGCCAGATCAGCCATGATCTTATTAAATGGTGGAGCAGGCTCAACGGGCCAAATTGCCTACTCCTACTGCTATTTCTTATGTTTTCTTATCTTCTTATGTTCTTTAGATGATACAACATAACAATGCAGTGGTTTTGAGATTATGAGCAATGTCCCTCACTGTACTTCAAGGAAAGGAATACTGGTGCTCAGTACTTAGATCTTAATCAAACTTATCTTCTGTGAGGAGCGTGATTTTTCATGGGTTTGAGTGATGTTAGATTTTGTGCGAGGGTAGGGTTTTGTTTCCTTTCCTTTTCATGTGGGGGTGGGGAACTGATGGCTTTCTTTCAACTACTGCTGTGGTTTTCTATATTTTATTGCTATCTGGAGAAGACAATTCTTAGAGTTGTATTCTGCATACATACTTTGATAATAAAATGAGCCTTTGAACCTGTTGGACCTTTTGGAATATTATGCCAAGTACTTGCATAATACCTTAACAAACCTGTATGGTGTGGTGATGCAAGGAAGTCCATATCAAATTTTTTTTGAGAATATCAATTTATCCCTATTAAACTGAGTTAGAGGAAAAGGTTGAATAGTTTCCCTGGAACATAAGGGAATGAGGGAGATTTGATAGAGGTTTACAAACTTATGAGGAATATACTGTAGATGGGGTAAAGCAAGCAGGCTGTTTCCACTGAGGTTGGATGAGACATGAACTAGAGGTAATGGATTAAGGCTGAAAGGTGAAATATTTAAGGGGAACATGAGGGAGAACATCTTCACTCAGAGGGTCATGAGAGTGTGGAATGAGCTGCCAGGTTCAACTTCAACATTCAAGAAAAGTTTGGATAAGTACATGGATGGGAGGGGTATGGAGGGCTATGGTTCAGGTGCAGGTTGATGGGACCAGGGAGAGTAATAGTTCAGCACAGACTAGATGGGCCAAAGGGCCTGTTTCTGTACTGTAGGACTTTATTACTCCATGACTCTGTATGACTTCAAAAGGACATGAATTTCTATATGAAGAGTAGTCTGCCATTCCAAAGTACTTAACAAACAGCAAAGAACTTTTTAGGGTGTATCTGCTGTCATTCCCAAGAAAAAACAGATGTCCATTCCTTCTGTAGACTTTATCTTCCTTCCTATTTCAAGTTTTATGCCAATCCTGAAACCATTTTCCTGAATCCTTGTGTTATCCAGTGAGACTCTGGATTCACGCCCCTTTCAGAGGGAACTCTTCCTGATTCAAACTTCCTCTTGCCCTAGATCCCATACAAAGAACCACTTAAGTGCTACACCCGACTTCCGCCAAACATTTAAACATCTCTGTTTGACCAAGTGGATGGTTCCGTGGGTAAGTTTACACGCTTCATTCTCAGATTCATTGAGTAAAATATTGCTCCTAATTCTGTTCGTGGTATTGAATCATGACAAACCCTACCCAAGAACATCTGTAGCCATAGGGATATACCCACTGGCACTAGGCAACGGAATCTTTGAAACTCCAGTCATGGCTGCAGAGAATAATGTATATTCCAGCTCCACAGTAAATGTTTGAACAAACATACTCAAAACTTGGTACAGAGCTATTGGACCAAAGATCCAGTTTAATTTTAAACCTTCCTTGTAAATTCTTGGGATGGAGGAAGGCCACTGGATAAAACCATACTTCTTAAAAACAACTGTGGTTTCCTGGATTGAGGTAACAGCAACTTGCCAAAGTTTACCATGTCATCCAGTCTTACTGGTCAGCCAGTCACCAGGAAAAGCAAATGTTTGATTGCCCTGGCCTGTTTCTCTTCCTCATCCTTTATAGTAATTCTGACAGCTGCATTGTCTTCAGTGAAAACATATGCAGAGTGTTGGCTTATTTTTATCCTCGTCTCTGCCAGTTTATAGCCAACTTTTTGGTCCTCAGTCTTCACCATGTTTGAGCCAATTCTCTGCTAGAGCAATTTTTTTATACAACCCTGCCAGCTTAATGGTTTTAGTTACTGCCGTTTCTTTATTTAATTATATCCACATTTTAGAGTTGGCTTCACATTTCCCCTGTGCACTCCAGTTTGGGTTTATATTCCATAGAGTTTAAAAAACTGAGATGTGACCTTATTCACACATATACGATGCTAAGACATTCCTACTAGGGTAGAGTCATAACTACGGGGACATAAAAATAAGGAGCTAGTCATTTAAAGGATTTCCTCCAGATGAAAGTGTTGCCCCTCAAGTTTGTATTAAATCTCTCTCTTCTTACCCTAAACCTGTCTTAATTTTTTATTCCCATCTCTCTGAAAAGGAACTGTGCATACTCACCCTATCTATGGCTTTCATGATGTTATTCATATCTATAAGATCACTCCTCATTTTCCTATGCTTCAGTGAATGAAGTACCAACTTCATAACTGAGTCTGTTGAGTCACAGTAACATTTTGTAAATTCCTCTGCACTCTTTCCAGCTTACTGCCATCTTTTCTATAGCAGGACAACCATAATGGAACACAATATTCCAAACGCAGCCTCCCTAAATACTTGTACATTGCCCTCTATACACAGTTCCTTGCCAGATGAAGGTCACTGTGCCAGGAGCCTTCTTCACCTGCAATACCATGTACCTGTACTCCTAGGTGTCTCTGTTCTACAACGCTCCCCGTGGCCCTGCCATTCACTGTGGAAGTTCTGCTCTCATTTGTCTTGCAAAATGCAACACTTTACATTTATTTGGAACTGTAAGAAGGTTTGAGGTTTAAAAATACCCAGAGGATACCTGCACTTTCTTCTTTTTCTCACCCTGTAAGATAGCCAACTGCTCACTGTCACTCTAATTTACGTGAACTCTTTGTGATTTGTGGATGATGCCCCACCCCCCAGAACATTTGATCAAAGATATTTTCACCCTGTCAATTGTCAGTGGAGATTCCTGTTGATCTATGAATTCAAAACCCCAAGCACAAGCTGAAGGCACTTCCTATGCATGGGGTTATCCATGATACACAAAATATCCTGGTGTTTCCAGATGGTACACGAGATGCTAGCAAGAAACCTCAGCTATTATTTTGCCTCTAACTCCTACTTATTATTTATGGATGTCAGATATCAAGTTCATGTGATTCTATAAATGTTAGTCTTCCCATGAATAAAAAGAAAGTTGACATTCTATCCTTAAGCTGTGATCAGATTATCTGTCTAATGATTCCAATAGGAATCACTAGTTTTATTTTCAATATAAGCAATTGAAAGTTTGAATTTTCTATGAGTGGAGCATGATAATTGCTCATTATTGGTATTTATTTAATGGAATTCAGTAGATGTTCGCCTTCTCATGAATAAAATAAAGTCACATTCTACCTCCAAGCTATGTGGTTGTGCTCTGATTATCTGTCTAGTGATTCCAAGAGGAAGCACTCTTTTTATTCTCAGTAGAAGTGGTTGAAAGTTGTGTGTTTTTTAATGAATGGAGCATGATAATTTTCCATTTCTGAGTTGCAAGCTAGAATTTCAGAGCAAAAATAGGCCTCTTGTTCAATTTAAAAGGTCTTTTATTTATTTATTTTATTATTATTTAGAGATGCATCGTGGTTACAGGCCCTTCTGGTCCAATGAACCCATGTGATCAATTGCCAACTCACCAACCTTACCAACTCACATAAGGAAGAAAACCAGAACACCCAGAGGAGACCACACAGTCACAGGAACAACATTCAAACTTCTTACAGACAGTGGAGGGAATTGAACTTGTGTCTCTAGTCCTGTAATAGCATTATGCTAAATGCTATGCTACTGTGACACCCTATATGGTTAATTTGGTTGTAGCCTCCACCCACCGTTCCTTTTTACCCACAATAACTTTTCTCCCTTTGCTTGACAATAATTGATCTACACCTGTCTTTTCTGCCTTAAAATATTCAGAAGACCATAAGATATAGGAGCAGACTTATGCCATTTGACCCACCGAGTCTTCTCCACTATTCCATCAAGGCTGATCCATTTTCTCTCTCAGCCACAATCTCCTGCCTTCTCCGCACATCCCTTCAGGCCTTGGCTAATCAAGAATCTATCAACCCCTGCCTTAAATATACCCAGCAACTTGGCCTCCATAGGCACCTGTGGCAAAGAGTTCCACAGATTCACTTGCATCATACACCAGGGTGCTTTCTTCAGTTATCTGATGAGGTAACCGTAGCCTTTGGCCAGGAGCAGATATTGTCAGGTGGTGCCCAACCTTCACAGAGTGTTTTGACCCTTAACCACTACACTGTCCAGTTGATGGGACAGCAGTGGTGGCCAGGTCACTGCCCATCTGCTCCTGACTTCCAGCTTAACCCCTCTCACCTGCTCCATTTCCAGCAAGAGGCTCTTTCTGCATCCTCCCCCATCCTGTAAGCTGCTTGGTGCTTGCTCTTTTCATCAAGGAGCAGAGCAGACTGCAACCTCCATGCTGACCATGCTGGGAACCCTCGACAGCCAATCTCCATGAGGAATAGCCACATCTGCCATCCTTTGTCCTTGCACTCCTGAACTAAGGACTGTTACCTCAGGGCCTTCCTCTTGCAAGCCTTCTCACACCCTTCCTCCTGTGGTATTGTGAGCTCCACCAGGATGATCCTTTCGTCTTCAGAGGATCAAAGTACAATGTCTGGTCAAAGTGTGGCTTGCACCACCACCAGGAATTACAGCTTCCTCCCCACACCGACCCTCATCTTCCATGAGTTGGCAGTTTGGCAAAGGACATCTTCTCTTCCGAGGCAGTGTCCTCAGGTTTTAGACTACCCTTCCATAGGAAATCTTCCAGCACTCGATAGGTTTCAATGAAGTACCTCCTCATTCTTCTAAATTCCAGTCAGTAGAGGCCAGAGCCATCAAACACCCCTGATACAACAAGCCTTTCTATCTCAAAATCATTTTCATGAGCTCCCTTTGAACCCTCTCCAATGTCAGCATATCCTTTCCTGGATAAGGGGCCAAAAACTGCTCACAATGCTGCAGGTGAGGCCTCACCAATGCTTTATAAAGCCTCAACATTACATCCCTGTTTTTATATTCTCCTCCATCAGAAATGAATGCTAACATCGCATTTGCCTTCTTCACCACCAATTCAGCCTGCAAATTATCCTTTAGGGAATCCCGCACAAATCCCTTTGCACCTCACATTTTTGAATTTTCTCTCCATTCCAAAAACAGTCTAGGCTTTTATTTCTTCCACCAAAGTGCATGACCATACACTTTCTGACACTGCATTCCATCTGTGCCCATACTCCTAATCTGTCTAAGTCATTCTGTAGCCTCTCTGCTTCCTCAAAACCACCTGCTCCTCCACCTATCTTCATATCGTCCACAAAGTTCAGTCATCCATGTCATTGACATATAACATAATCCTACAAAAGGTAGTGGATTTGGCCCAGTACATCATGGGTAAAACCCTTCCAACTATTGAGCACATCTACACAAAACACTGCCAATGGAAAGCTGCATCCATCATCACAGATCCTCACCACCCAGGTCAGGCTCTTTTCTTGCTGCTGTCATCTGGTAGAAAGTACAAGAGCCTCAAGACTCGCACCAGCAGGTTTGACAACAGTTTCTACCCCTCAATCATCAGACTCTTGAACAAATGGGGATAACTACACTCATTCACTCATTTTATCTTGTTATCTCATGCTCCTTATTTATTGATATTTATTTATATCTGTAGTTGTACTGTTTTTTTGTCCATGGATCCTGCTTACAGTTACTGTTCTATAGATTTGCTAAGTATGCCCGCAGAGAAAGAACCTCAGGGTTGTATGCAGTGATATGTATGTATTCTGATAATAAATTTTACTTTGAGCTTTAAAAAGAAGCAGTCCCAACACAGACCCTTGTGAAACACTGCTTGTCATTGGCAGGTAACCAGAAAAGACTTACTTTATTCCCACTATTTGTCTCTTGCCAACCAGCCAATATTCTATCCATACTGGTATCTTTCTTGTAGTACCATGGTCTCTTAACTTGTTAAGGAGCCTCATGTGCAACACCTTGTCCAAGGCTTTCTGAAAATCCAAGAACACTACATCCATTAATTTTCCTTTGTCTATCCATCTTGTTATTTCTTCAAAGAATTTCAACAGATCTGTCAGGAAAGATTCTCCCATGTTGACTATGGCCCATCTAATCATGTGTCTCCAATTACCCTGGAACTACATACTTAACAATCGACTCCAACATCTTCTCAGCCACTGAGGTCAGTGTAACCAGCCTATAATTTTTCTTCGGCCTCTCTCCTTTCTTGAAGAGTGGAGTGATTCTCTCTCAGTAGCTCTCGTTCCTATACACTCTACGGAAGATAGTTCCTGTAAGACAAAAAAAAAACTCCCTCATCTCTGTCTTAAATGGATGACCTTAGTTCTAGACTTTTCTATAATAGGAAACATCCTCTCCACATCCACTTCGTCATGACGCACAGGATCTCAGATATGGTAACTTGGAAAATTCAAGTACTTTCTTCCATGAGTCACCCTTGCAGCTACAATATAACTTCCATGTCAAGGCCAGATGTCACTCTGTCACTCTCAGTGGGGAAGCTGGAATGCTTCAGGGCAACTTGATGCACATTGTTCTGGAATGCACAGATGACAGGGATTTTGCTGGTCTGACTCCCACCACAAGCCTGTGAGTTAAGTGAAATATTCACTGAAATTCTGGCGTCATCTACATTAAATCCCCTCCCTTACACTCCAGAGATCCCCACTGTTCCTTCACTCCATCTTTCACATCCACCCCAAGTGCAACAAGTATAGTCATAGAAACAGGCCAAACAAGTTGTCAAATTGAGTTAATCCCATCTGACTGCATCGGGCTCATTTCCCTTTAAACCCTTCCCTATCCAGCTTACCTGCCAGGATGCCTTTTAAATTGTGGATAGAGGGGAAACTAGTTCTGCCCTTCATAGGAAAACACGTATGGATTGAAGGTCAGACATTTGATTTTAATGACATTACTGGAGCTCGATCAGATGCAGGAGTGTCCGTAGGTTGAGCACCCATAACCCAGCAATGCCTTACGTCAATCATATCCCCTCTTCTCCACTCCACAGAGAGCAGACCTAGTCTCTGGAGACTTCTCAAGTCAAAGGCATTTTGGTTGAATCAGGGCACTAAAGTGTAACATAATGAATAACATGGTAGCCTAGGTAAAACAATCAATTGGACATGATCGAGTTTACATCAATCAAGGTCAGATCACTTTCAAGTAGTTTGGAGCACTTAATGTTTAGAATATTAGAGTTACACATCTTCTATCCAAATGTATTTCAAAAGACCTAAAGCTAGCAGCACAGGCACTTCATTAACAGGTTGTCCTATATAGCGTTTGCAGAAAGTATTCATCCTCCTTTGAAGTTTTCATACTTTATTGCTTTACAACATTGATCTAATTTGTCTTTTTTGACGGTAAGACCATAAAGTTATAATACACTAATCAATGGAACAGTACTCGTTTGTATCGAAGTGTAAACAGATCTCTAAGTGATCTAAATTAATTACAAATATAAAGCACAAAATAATTGATTGCATGAGTTTTCACTCCCTTCAAGTCAGTATTTAATCAATGCACCTTTGGCAGCAATTACAGTCTTGAGTCTGTGTGGATAGGTCTCTATCAGCTTTGTGCATCTGGACACTACAATTTTTCCCCATTCTTCTTTACAAAACTGCTCACATTCTGTCAGATTGCATGGAGGTTGTGAGTGAACAGTCCTTTTCAAGTCCAGCCCCAAGTTCTCAATTGGATTGAGGTCTGGACTCTGACTTGGCCACAAACATACACACAGAAGCCACTTTACTAGGTACAGGAGATATCAAATAAAGTGGCCACTGAGTGTATATTGAAGGAAACAAATGAGAGAAAGGCATTGACAGGATTATTCTAAGAGCCAGCATGGATTCTATTGGTTGAACTACCTCCTGTTATTTATTTCTCTATCTTTCGATTTATTTCAAGTACAGCACAGTTACAGGCCCTTCCAGCCCAACAAGCCTATGCCACCCAACTACACTCTTATGACCAATTAACCTAACCCATACGTCTTTGGAATGTGGGAGGAAAGCCATGCAGTTACTGGGACAAACTCCTTATAGATGGTGGTGGGAAATGGACCCTGGTCGCTGGCACTGAAATAGCATTGCACTCATCACTATGCTATTGTACCACTCCAGTTATAAGAATAATCTAGGGACTTTGTCTGTGCAGCAGTTGTGCTTGAAGAAGCAAGGCCAACGAGCCAAAGATTAATTTGAAAATGTTCAAAGTCAGGCTCCATATACAGGAAATTAAAGAAAACTTTTACTAGTTGTGGGATCACAGTGGAGAATAAATGTAAAGGGCTTGTTTAAGACAATCTGATTATGTGATACAATTTTTAACAGGTTATAACACAACTTGACTCATTATGCAGTTAAAGAGAAATGAAACTATAATCTAGTTAAAAGACAGAAATCTCTATTTGGCACCTACTTTTAATAGCAGTTGCATTCCGATTCTCATCACTAAATCAATACCACATGTGCATTGATTTTTACTGCAGTTCCAACAGGCATTAGACACCCACTTAATTAGATGCCGCAAAAAAATTAATTTTGCTGTTTCTACCAAATAAGAGACTGGGTGTATTTGGAATCTGCATTCTAAATGCAGACTTTTTTTTTGTTCATGATTTCCTCGGAACTTTCTACAGGGGCACAATTGAGAGCATCCTGACTGGCTGCATCAGTGCCTGGTATGGGAACTGTGCTTCCGTCAATCGCAGGACTCTGCAGAGAGTGGTGCAGACAGCCCACCACATCTGCAGATGAACTTCCCATTATCCAGGTAATTTACAAAGACAGGTGTGTAAAAAGAGCCCAAAGGATCATTGAGGACCTGAGTCACCTCAACCACAAACTGATCCAGGTTCTACCATCTGGGAAACGGTACCACAGCATAAAAGCCAGGACCAACAGTCTCTGGAACAGCTTCTTCCACCGGGCCATCAGACTGATTAATTCATGCTGACACAATCGTATTTCTATGTTATATTGACTGTCCTGTTGTACATACTACATATCATAAATTACGATAATTGCACATTGCACAATCAGACAGAGATGTAATGCAATGTTTACTCCTCGTGTATATGAAGGATGTAAGTAATAAAGTCAATTCAATTCAATTCATTTCAACCTGGGGAAAAGGACACTCTCATTTTACTAGAATCTATTCACCAATCATTGAGCAGGAGTGCTTTGGATTGTTGAGTTCAAAGCTTTCAATGCACTATTCAAAATTGTATATTATACTTTCAACAAAAAAACAGATTGCCACAATGTCACAGTGGCTGAGTCTTTTGCATGTCACATTTTCTGTGTTTTTCTGGTAGAATTCCCAGTGGCTGTGTTTGCTCAAAATCTAAATTCTCTTTCAGTAATATTTGCATTAGAAAACAAAACCTTCTCTATTGGTGATGTGTGAAATCCTGGAACAGAGCTCTGATGAAATTGGACGCAATACAAAGTCATATTTGCCTTTGAAAAGTGGAGTCAAAAGAGAACAACAGAAGTGAATTAACATCCACTTGCATATTGTGAACATGTGCTTCAGATATCTGTTTTGCAACCTGACAAAGACAACTCTTACGGTTTCTAATGCTGTGATATTGAAGTATTAGTTTGCTTCTACAGCAAATATGAAGTACAGGGGTGATTGATAAGTTTGTGGCCTAAGGTAGAAGGCGATGTTATACAGCTCTTGTTACATGCACTTGCAGTTCAACTCTTTGAGTGATTATGCAGAAAGTTTGAAGTTAATATCAGATGCTTGATAAATCTGTGGCCTAAGGTAGAAGGAAATGAGTTAATAATTGCAAACTTTCTACATGATCACTCAGAGTTAATCTAAATGTGCATGTAACGAGAGTTGTACATCTCTTTCTACCTTGGGCCACGAATTTATCAATCACCCCTGCTGTGGACACTTTCTGGAGGTCCAAGCTCCGTATGCTCCACGACCACTGGACTAAGTGTGTAAATGTAAGTGGGGACTATGTTGAAAAATAAATGTGCTAGGTTTTCTAAAATTGTCTCCTTCTACCTTAGGCCACAAACCTCTCAATCAACCCCCCCCCCCCCCCGTCTATCAAGCAAAGAGAAAAATGAGATGCATGGCACAGCTGATAGCACCTAAGTTGCCACAAGTTGGTAAAGTTGAGATAATTTTTAAGGTTCTGGTAGCTCCAAATCAACTTTATTCAAATTTCATAGGTTAAAGATTATTTATATTCTACCTGAAAGGGGCACACAAGACCTCATCTTAACAACTCAACCTGCTCCAACAGTCCAGCACTCCTGCAATACTCATCCAGGGAACCATTCAAGAAAATGGGCTTGGGTCTCCACAGTAAGAAAATGGGTTTGGGTTTCCACAGTAAGAAAATGGGCTTGGGTCTCCACAGTAAGAATTGAACCACTTGCACTAACTGATGCAATCAGCAGAAAGGGATTACTTTGGAAGTGTTAACAAAGTGATTGTGCTGTTAAAAATTTGTTATTTTCCCCTTGACTTAACACACCGTCTCCTAACTTTGAGAGAACTGCGCATGCCGCAGAGCTGGGCTGAAATTGAGAATTGAATTGCTTCTACAGCAAATTGAAATTTTTCACACGAGAGGGCGTCATCGTATCGTATTTAAGCAGAATAGTAGTGTTCACCTCCTCCCCTACAAAATGACCTGATTTACAAGGCTTGAATCATAGACTGATGCAAAGTCTACTGTTACTGTGACACTCTTTGACCCTGAAGTACATTAACAAACTCAAGGACAGGATATTTTGGCTCCTTGTGTTAAGATCTGGACTATTTGAAACACAGAGTAAAACCAAATGAAGGATCCTTCTAACTCTTATGAATTCCAACCTGAGTGGAAAGGTAAACTTGTAGAAGAGATTGATTGATTCGGCAGAGTCAACATGGGTCTTTGAAAGCAAAGTCCTGGTGGATTAATCTCTGGCTCTTTATTTTTGAAGTTGTAACTAGTAGAATAGTTGAGAGGGAACCAATAAACAGTGTGTTTGGACTTTCAGAATGCCCTGAATGTCACAGAGTCATACAGCACTCCAGCACAGAAACACACCATTCAGCCCATCCAGTCCATGCCGAACTTTTACTCTGCCTAGTTCCATCGACCTGCCCACATGTGTTCACAAGAACTAATAAAAGTACTTCCAGTGAGGCAGATCAAACAACGTCCACAAGAATCCATTCTACCCATAATCATAAGAATCCCAACATGCCAGTAAGCTTCATCCACAAGCTGTCACAGTGGTTCAGTAAACTAACTTGAGTACTGTTGATTAGAAAGAAAGGAGAGAAAATGAGATGGTGTGGGATTAGTGTCACTGGGTGCTTGATGACTGGTGCAGACTTGGTGAGCCAAAGGGCTTTTGTTTTTTCTTGCAGTTGCGATCAATTACAGGTTTCATTATACCTGGGTATCCAGGTCTGCACAGACCAAGGTATATAAGGAGTTAAAGAAATCAGAGTATTTTGGGTTAAAGTAGGTAAATTATGTTAAGGTAAAGGTCAGACTGATCTTCTTAAACAATGGGATTCTGTAGACAGTGGAAATACACAAAATCCTGGAGGAACTCAGCAAGTCAGGCAGCATCTATGAAAAGAAGTATGCAATCAACATTTCTGGCTGAGACCCTTCATCAAGACTCGGGACTCAGGTACTGCCTGACTTGCTGAGTTCCACCAGCATTTTGTGTATGTTGCCTAATTTCCTTGAATGGTGGAAGATGAATAGGATGTGAGTGCCTACTCCAGCTTCAGTTTCCTCAGAAATTGGCCACCTTCTGCAGAAGGGGGAAGACCATGCTCCACATGGTCACCATCCCATTCTCTTCCTGGCCTCAGATCCTTCCAGCTGCCTGCTGCTGCTCCATGCAGTACACCACTGTTTGCTGCTCACCACATTATACCCGTTATCAGACACATGGCTTCAGTCTCCAAGCTACACCCACACTATGCTTGTTTGCTATCAAATATGCTACACCTGTGGCCTTAGCTCAAATACAACATGGCTTTCAAACACTTAAGGGATGCTTCCAGCTCTTGTGGATTTCAACCTTAGATGGAAAAATAAATTTGTGGAAGAGATTGACTGATTAGGTAAACATGGAGCAAAATCACGTTGGATTAATATTTGGCTCTTTTTTTGTTGTTGTAATTAGTTGAATGGATGAGAGGGGACCAGTGAATATGGTGTGTTTGGACTTTTAGAATGCCTTGGGTAGAAAATCACCTAAGAAAATATAAAACAACATTGAAGTGTATGAGACTGAAGGTAGCATTTGGTAGTGTAATCACTCAAGTGGTGTGTGATGTTTTCCTAAGGGTTGTCTATTGGTGGGTCCTCAAGTGCCTCTAGAGACCAACCTGGGATCCACATATTCTGGTGCAGCGTGGAAAAGAGTAAGTGTTGACTGGGGTTACTGTCTTTTGGTTGTTCAGTCTCTCCTCTTGCTGCTGCCACTTGTTCTCTGCAGCACAGTGGAGGTCATTCCGTCGTAGCATAGCTTCCTCTTGAACAGATTTCCTGGAGGTAACAAAGTGGCATGGATTGAATATTGGTTAACAATAGGAAGTGTGGAAATAAGTGGGCCATGGTTTGGGGTGCTACAGGGACTGAGGCTCTAGCCATGTTCTGTATCAGTGATTTGGATGAAAGGACAAGGTGTAACATATCTGAGCTTACTGATGATACAAGCTAAGTGGCAGAACAGGCTGAGGAGAATGTAGAGTGACAACTATTAGCTTTATTTGTCACATGTACATTGAAACATATTGTGGAATGTGTCATTTATGTTGACAGCCAATACAGTCTGAGTTGCCATTGCTTCCGACACCAACAAACTCTAACCCATATGTCTTTGGTGTGTGGGAGGATACCTGAGCAACTGAAGCAATCACAGGGAGAATGTAGGAACTCCTTACAAACAGCGGCAGGAATTGAACCCCAATCACTGACACTGTGAAGTGTTATGCTATTCACTATGCTACCATTCTGCCCCCTACATTGAGGGAATATACACAGGATGGGTCAAAGGACTAGAACATGGCAGTTAGAATATAATGTGCAAAGATGTGATCTCATGTTTGTGTCATTGTAGAAAAAAATAGAAAGCTGGTGTATTTTTAAAAGTGAGAGATTAAATAATATTGGTGTGAAGATACCTAGTGTCCCAGTAGACCAGGTAAGCAAAGAATAAATTTAGATTCAGGCAACGATCACTCAAAATGCTGGAGGAACTCAGCAGGCCAGGCAGCATCAATGGAAAAAAGTACAGTTGCCGTATTGGGCCAAGAATCTTTAGCAGGAGTGGAGGAAAAAAGCTGAGGAGTAGATTTAAAATCTACTTAATGTTTTTTTTAATCTACTCCTCGTCTTTTTTTCTCCAGTCCTGCTGAAGGGTCTCGGCCCGAAACGCTGACTGTACTTTTTTCCATAGATGCTGCCTGGCCTGCTGAGTTCCTCCAGCATTCTGTGTGTTGCTTGGACTTCCAGTATCTGCAGATTTTCTCTTGCTTGAGATTCAGATTCTGATTTACTTATTGCCTGTACACTGAAGCATTCAGTGAGATGTGTCATTTTCACTGACAATCAACACACCCTGGGGGCAGCCTTCAAGTATCACGATACATTCTGGACCAACATGTCATACCTATGATGCTCAGCAGAACAACACAGAACACAACACACAAGAAAACTACAACAGCAAAGCAAGCCCCTTTCCTCCCCCGTAACCAGGTTTAACAATAGCTAATTCCCTTCAGCCATTCAGTTCTTGAACCAGCCAGCACAACCTCAATCACTACAGTTTAGCAACACTATGACCACTTTAATCACTTTGCACTAAAATGAGCTTCACTTTTTGTTATAATTGGGTTCTTTCTAGTAAAAAGAATATATAATTTATATTTAATTATGTTTTCTTGCAAATACTGTTTATCTCGTACTACATGCGTGTGACGCTGCGGCAAGTGAGATTTTCATTGCACCTGTGCATACATGTACGTGTGCACTTGACAATAAACTCGACCGTGACTTTGACTTTGACCTCCTATAGTTTTAAATTTTATGTCTTTGTGAATCTGCTCCATAAAGTGATTATCTTTAATCATCAATCAACTATTAATCTATGACTTGCTTTCAAGAATCTTGGGAGTCAACGAGGGTCCAGAGAACTGGAAAATCACAAATTTGACACCCATGTTTAAGAAGAGAGGAAGGCAAGAGACAGGAAGTTATTGGCCAGTTAGTCTTAACTCAATGGTGGGTAAGGTTTTATTGTCCATTATTACCAACAAAATTTCAAAATCAACGTCAACATTGACTTGATGGTCTACAAGATGATAAGAAGCATAGAAAGACTGGAGACCAAGCACCGTTTTCCCCAGGTTGTAAATGGCTAACTTAGGGAAGTCATGGACTAACACTTCAGAATGAGAATGGGAAGTAGAATTGAAATGGCTACCAAGAGATCCTGCTTTTTCTGGCAGTTGAAGCATAGATGCTCAGCGAAGCGGTCTCCCAATCTACACTGGATCTCACCAATATACAGGAGGCCACAGCAGGCACACCGAATACAGTAGGTGATCCCAGCAGACTCATAGGTGAAGTGTCGCCTCACCTGGAAGGACTGTTTAGGGCCCTGAATGGTAGTGAGGGAGGAGGTGTAAGGGTAGGTGTGGCATTTGTTCCACTTGCAAGGGTAAGTACCAAGAGGGAGATCAGTGGGGAGGGACAAGTGGTCAAGGGAATGAAGGTCAATGAATGAAGGTCATGAAGGTATGAAGGGAATGAAGGTCAAGGTCATGGTGTTAGAGGCAATGCACTAGCATGTGTAGAGGATTAGTTGACTGACAGTCCAGAGAATGGGGATAAAGGGGTTCGATCCAGGATGGCTCCCAGTGACTAGTAAAGTTCCACAAGAGTCAGTTTTGGGACCATGTCATTTCACTTTATATATTAATGACCTGAATGAAGGAACATGGCATTGTGACCAAACTTACAGGTGATACCATGATAGCTGATAGGACAGGTAAAGTCCGGAGGCAAGAAATCGGCAAAAGGATTTGGACATGTTAGAATAATGGGCAAGGCAGTGACAGCTGGAATACAGTGTAGAGAAATGTCTGGTTGTGCACATTTGTAGGAAAAATAAAGGCATAATCTGTTTTCTAAATGTGGAGAGAATTCAGAAACTGGAAGTACAAAGGGCTTGGGAGTCCTGGTTTAGAACTCCCTCAAGGTTAAATTCCAGATTGAGTCAGTAGTGATGAAGGCAAATACGATGTCTGCATTCATTTCGAGAGGCCCAGAACATAAAGCAAGAATGTAATGCTAAGAGTTTACAATGCACTGTTTGACAATATTTGGAAAATTATGAGCAATTCTGGACCCCATATCTGAGGAAAGATGATCTGACCTTTTGGAGATACCCCAGAGGAGGTTGACATGAAAGAACCCAGGAATGAAAGACTTAAAGTATGAAGAGCATTTGATGTTGTTTCAGAATGTGGGGGTATCATTGAAAATGACCGGATACTGAAAGGTCTGAATAGAGTGGACTTAAAGAGGACATTTCCATTATTAGGAGAGTCTAAAATCCAAGGGTAAAAAAAAATTCTCCCCTTAAAACTGAATTAAGCAGGAATTTCTTCAGCTAGATGGTGAATCTGTGGTATTCATTGCCATGGAGGGTTGAAAAGCCCAAGTCATTAGGTTTATTTGAGGCAGTCATTGATGGATTCTCCAAATGGCGTGCACCCCTAACAGCCTCTGACAACCAAATCCAGCTCCTGGTCTTCATGTGTGGCTTAGCTACTAGGCCCAGCAGAATTGTTTCTACTGACAAGAGAAGGGGCAAAGGCAGACCACTAGTACTTCAAACTCAGTTGTTTTGGGCAGGTGGGGCTCGTCAACCTTGGACGGCAGCCCGCCTAGGAGAAGGAAAACTCTGATTTTAAACCTCCGCTGCCTTGCAGCCACACCCACCCATAGGAAAGGCTTCGGGAGTAAACCCTGAGGAAGAAATCCGGAGCCGGGGTCCCTAAGGTAGTTTGGCGTTGTTTACAACTTCACTGTGCGATGACACTGGTGCCAAGCTGTATCGGCACTTGCCCTTCCCTTGGACTAAATCAGTGACGTGAAGAGGGGGAACCCGCTGCATGGGCAATGGTCAGTTCGTTAAAACTTCCTGCACAAGCTTGCGCCCTGGAGAGGATACAGTCCACTAGAGTTGCAGAGCCAGGATCCCCTGGGATCAACGGCTGCCTACTACATTGATAAGGCTGTTGATGGTAATGGGGTTAAGGGTTACAGGGAGAAGGCAGAAGAAGTGGGTTAGAAAAAAGCCGTGGCTAAATGGAGAAGGAAACTTGATGGACTGAATAGCCTAATTCTACTCCTGTATCTTGCATTCTTATGGTCCTATAACCTTGAAAATGAGAACAACAACTTGTTGGTTTTGTTTTTAAGCAGCCAGAACCTATGCTCTGCAGTTACTCAATGTCCTTCTAAACTTCTGTTTCTATTCAAATTCTGCTAGCTACTATGCGTGACTTTAAGTAATATTTGTTACATAAATTAGTGATGTTTCTCCATACATAATTGGCAGATCAAGCACAGACTTTCCAGTGAATACAAATACTGAGAAAGCTAAACCACTAAAAATGGGATAATAAAGGCTGTGGTCTAGACACCACATGAAGATGAATTGCATTCGAACATTATTTTAAAACAAGATTGCATGATAGAGACAAAAGTTAATCATAATATTCAGCAGCTGTGATGTTTAATATTGATGCGTGCTATTGAAAAAACTGTGGTCCAAAATAGATACGCGGAGAGGCATGTCAACTCAGTCTTTTGTGAGGTTTGGTGCATACAGCGCTAATGGAGGCTTGTAGAAGAACGTCAAAGTGCCGGTCATCACCAGCACATGATCAAACTTTTGTCTATACAGTAACTACCCTTTTCAATCACATACCGGTGTGTGAAAATGTTAATATTCAATTCAAGGTTCCTATTAATGATCCTGAGTTCAAGGGGATGACTGGTTCGTTATTTTAATCATTACTAGTGGTGCATACAGTACTGTCTTCAAAATCTACTCCCATTCAGCTCACTGATGTGCAAGCCTCCCATCTGTGAGCTTCTACTATAATTTCATCTTTCCTTTCAGGACTTTGCCACTATTAAGGCTTATTGTGTACCTTGTCTACTGAGACCATTTCCTTTGCTTGTGACATTGAAAGCAATTTGTGGTTCTGAATAAGCAAATGGTGAAATTGTTTTCCCCCACAGCAATCTGTGATCATGGTGTAACCCTGAACTCTAAGCCTATAACCCTTAATTCCCTTATGGAATCAAGAACCTGTCTTGATAATGCTTGCACAGGATGCCGTGGTAGTGTAGCAGTTAGTATGTCACTAGGTGGGTTGCTGGGTGGGCCTGTTCCACGCCCGATTTCTAAAAATAAACAGATAGACCCAGTAACTTGGCCCTCACAGATCATGGTGACTGGACCTGATGTTGGAGTTCCTGCCACTTTTCCTGCATTGTCTGAAAATACTTCACATTTTTGGACGCCAATTCCAAAAGTTTATCTGGTTCACTCATTCAGAAGTTAGATACTGGATATTCAGTAATTTGGATATATCCAACCATAAGTTTGTGAATGAATTTCTTTCTCAACATGGAATCCATACCTACGGAAATCCTAATGTTCCAAGGGCTCTTTCAGTACAACTCTATACTAAAACTAAGGCTGTCATTAGACCTTGATCCTGGCTTGTGATTGCATGTCTTGAACATATAACTCTGACTGCTGATGGTATTCAGTTGAAATGCTTCAACAACTTTCTATACTTGCTAAATAGGATGCTGGTTATTAAGTAGTTTCTCTGTGTTGCACAAGTACCTGGTCCTCATTCTACCAATAAGATTACTTTCTTCACTTCACGTATATATAACAATAGAAATACTGGGAATGCTCAGGCAGGTCAGGCATGTGTGGAAGAGAAGCAGAGTTTAATATATTAGGTCTGACAAAGGGTCTGTTAACTTTTTCTCTCTCATTTTGTCTTCCTCCATCTATCATTTATCTGCCTCTGTCTCCCAACTCCACCCCTCCCTACTCTCCTCCCCCACTAGACACTGACTACTTACCATTGGTCACCTTGCCTCCCCACTCTCGGTTCTGGTGTAAGGTTTCGACTCAACCATTGGCTAGTCCTTGCCTCCCACAGGTGCTGGTCAGCCCACAGAGTTCCTCCAGTAGATAGTTTCAAAAGGCAGAGTTCAAACTAAATTATTATCAACGCACATGTATGTCATCATATTTCCCTGAGATTCATTTTACGCATAAATAAATAACATCTGAGATTTGTAGAGTCCTGAAAAGTGGTTGTGTTCAGTGATCATTTTGGTGTTGTAGTGAGTGAAGTTATCCACACTGGTTCAGGAGCCTGATGGGAGAAGAGTAATAACTGTTCCTGAATCTAGCAGAGTGGAACCTAAGGCTTGTGTTGGATCTGCCAGTTCTGTTCATATTCCGAGGCAGACACAGAGTTACTGAATGATTTTATTGATCATCATTGTTCAGCATTACAATACCTCATGCTGTTCTATTCATTGCCTTCACTTTTCAAGTTTAATGTCTGTGGCATCTCAAATTACTTTCAGAGTCTGAGAGTTATTGGGGCACACAGCTCTTGTCACTCGCAGACCTTACAGGTGCTCATTATGCAGTCCACTTATTAATTCTTGCAGCCAGATGCCAATTGACGTCCAGGATCAGAACAACTCATAGCAACAGGATTACTCAGTGACTTCAGATGGGCAATTAATTATCAACTCTGCAATACTTGGGCAGCAACTGCAAATAGCTGCTGTCTCAGTTGATCAAGTGATACACTTGATAGCTTCATTGTCCCATCTGAAATTGCAGCCAAGCCTCTACCACAGCGGCAGTGCAATATTGACGCTGATCTCTTTCAGGCCTGGTGGGACTTCAGACGTCTATGGTAATTAGTTCCTGCAGCATTTTACTGCTGCTGGCACCATCGATCGCCATCTGGGAGCAGGCTCCATAAAATTATACAGGCAACGCACTGCTAGTCTCGTTACTCTGTTGTTTGGATGTTGAGAGAAGGTCATCTGAAAGTGGGACAAGAAAAGGATTTTACACATTTGCATCAAGAGTCTGTGATTGCTCAGCTAGTGAAATGCCCAGTTCATATCTCCAGTGACCTGGAATTGAGGTGCTGTCTGTGCGGAGTTTGCATGTTCTCCCTGTGATCAAATGGATTTCTTTCCAGTCCTCTTGTTCTCTCCCACATCCCAAAGACATGCAGGTTGGTAGATGGTTTGGCCACCGTAAATTGCCCCTGGGGGGAGTTTTTGGCAATATCTTACAGGGAAAATTTGTGAGGGAATGAACACAGGAAACTAGGTACAGGATTGAAAAGGTTTAGAGGGATGGGAGCCAAATGCAGGCAAATGGGATTAGTTCAGATGGACAACTTTGTCAAAATGGACGAGTTGGGAAAAGGGCTTCTTTATCTGCTCTGTTACTCAAGGACATTATGATGGCGCTGGTTGATAGTCTAAGTTCAAATTTATTGCCATGGGCATACATACTCTGGCTATAAAAGCAATGAAAGTTAGTTCATTGATAAAGATTCATAGTAATTCATTCAACCTCCATTCATATTTTCCAGGATTATTCTAAGGCTGTTTTATCCTTTCTCGGTCTTGTACAAGCTTGATCAGATCTCCAGAGGAACTGAAGAACTATCAAAAGCTTGCATTTATTGGGACAATGGTAAAATCTTCCAAATGGGTGCAAATTGATGATGCATTGGGAAGTGCCGTAAAGCCTCCGAAACCCTGGCAGCCTGATGTATGGGTGCTTCCGACTCACAGTTATCACTTTCCCACTTCTGACTCTGGTCAGCTTCTTCCCTACCCCCAGAATGAGAAGGAAGTGGTTGCTGGTAGGTAGGTGAGATGAAATTACGATAGTCTCATCACTTCCTTCAAGATCCATATTTTCCTTTAATGTGGTCTTTGTGTGTCCTGATTTTCTTTGCTCTATCACTTCAAAGGCCTGTGTTTGAAGTTCTTGTGCCCTCTACCTTTAACTATCAGCAACTCTCTCCTGAATTAAAATGCACCAGAACATCTAGCATCTGACTAGCGTTTAATCATCTATCTCCTTTATCTCCGGTTCAGATGAGAAGTCATAGACCAGAATCACTAATTCTGTTTGATGCTGGCTCAACTATTGAGAGTTTCAAGAAGTTTCTGATTTTATTATTAATACAGCCTTACATGACTAGGAGTCAAAATATACTAATTAGATGGAGGTGGCCACTCAGCCCATCAAGCCTGCTTCCCTATTCAGTAAGATCACGGCTGACATGACTAACTTCAGCTCTGTGTTGCTGTCTGCTCCTGCAACCTAACAAAGATCTGTCTACGTCTGCATTAAGAAGATTCAAAGGATCTACTTCCTGCACCGTTTGAGGAAGAAACTTCCTTAGACTCATAAAAGAGAGAAAAAGATACTGCTTCTGATCATAAGCAATGTCTAATTTTTAAACAGTTATTCTTAGTTCTAGATCCTCCCGCAAGAACTAATCTGGGGTAAACACTGGGATATTTGACTTTGTGAATGGGGTGTTGCTTTTGTTATTGTCAGTACCTCCAGCTGATCTTTGTCTCCTTTCCACCTAGCTGTCAGTCTATGGTTCTGTATTGCCATTTGCTCTTGTTTGTTTTCATGCCCCATGTGCTCCTGTCTCCACTCCTGCTCTACTGTATTACTGAGTACTGTATTACTGAGTACTCCGCCTCTCACCTGTTTCTCATTATTATTTGTTTTGCTGCCACTTCTGTCTCATTGTGCTCCACCTATCATCTGCCTCTCTGTTTATTGCTCAGTGTATTTCAGTCCTGTGTTCTCATCTGTTTGTTGCCAGATTGTGTCAGGAGTTTTCCTGAGCCTTTCCAGCATTCGTATCTGAGCTCTATCTGTCCGAATATCGACTCTGTCTGTTTCCCAATTCTGGTTTTTGGATTTCTCTGGATGTTTTGATCTCTGCCTGAACTTTGATGCTGACTTTGTTACTCAATTAATATCACGGTGTGCACGGTACTGGGTCTGCAATTGGATCCCTGCTCCAGCACCTTGATAATTATGAAGGCCAGTATTACTTTAGACTAAAAAAGAGAAGGGAGTCCTTCTAACCATCAGCAACCATTTCCTTCTCACTAGTAGTATTGAAATCACTCAGGTCGAGTATGATCTCCTAAGGGGTTGTCTATTGGTGACTAATGTTGCTTTCCCTCCATTTTATACTCCAGATAAAGGGTCTCATCACAAAACATTAACTGTCCATTTCCTTCCACAGATGTTGCTGCCTGGCCTGCTGAGTTACTCCAGCATTTTGAGTTTTGCTCCAGATTCCCACATCTGCAGCCTCTTGCATCTCCAGTGAGAATCATGCTGAATGCAGTGGGCTAGAGGCAAACTGAATAAAAAAGACAAGCAAGGGCAGAATATGAGAACATCGCAACTGACAAATTGAGAATCCAAAAGCCTTCTGAAGACACCAATGTGATAAGTGTGCAGAATGAAGAGAGGCAGATTTGAGATTCAAGTTTATTTGTTGCATGTACGTCGAAACATACAGTGAAATGTGGCATTTGTGTTAACAGCCAACACACCTAAAAGTATGCTGGGGCAGCCCACAAGTTTGGCATGGACTAGGAGGGCCGAGATGGCCTGTTTCCGTGCTGTGATTGTTATATGTTATATGGTTATAAGTGTTGCCACACATTCTGGTGCCAACATTGCCTGCCGAAAATGCTCAGCAGAATAAAACAGAACAAAAGTAACAAAACAACCATTAAAAAAACAAACCCTTTTCTCCCTCCAACACACGTACATACTCAGTCTAATTAGGTGAACCAAACACAGAGGCTGATGGCACAATTTGAATATTAAATTACTTTCATTGGTCTTTACCAAGGAAAAGCACATTGCCAAAGTCTCAGAAGAAGGCTTTGATAAAAGTTCTGAGAAAAGATGCTCACTCGCCCTGTAAAATTAACTCTGTTTCTCTTTCCACGGGCATTGCCTAATACTGAGCTTTATTTCAGATTGGCAGTCTCTACAGTTTTCTGTTTTTTGATCACTTGAATGGCTCCTTGATGAAGAATTTCAGGACCAAGAAGCTGGGATTGTTCTTCTTGAAGCAAAGGAGGATGAGAAGAGATTTGATACAGATGTGCAACAGGGAAATTGGATGGGGTTAAAATTTAAAAGGGAGGTGTAGAAAGGATGACGATGCTCAAAGCAAACAATTTCATCATGTCTGCGTGGGAAGCGTTCTAGGTAGCTGAGGGAAGTGGAAATGTAATTAAAGAAGGACTTATCTTGATTTTTTAATTCTTTGTGGATAAAGTAGTGATGCCAGAAGTAAGGGAAATGGCAATGACAACACACCTGTTCAAATAATTCCACGAATTAGTAGGCAATCAGAATCAGAACTGGGTTTATATGCCGTGAAATTTGTTGTCTTGTAACAGCAGTACTGTGCACTATATATAATATACTATAAATTATAGTAAGGAATATATATAAAACAAATTAAGTAAGTGGCCCAAAAGGAGAGCAAAACCCAAGACAAAGTTAGGCTGGTCAGTTTAACCGCAGTTATGGGGAAAAATGATAATCAAAGAAAGTGTTAATAGATGTTTGGAGAAATCTGAGATTATCAAAAAAGTCAACATGGATTTGTCATAGAGAAATAGTGTTTGACTAACCCAAATAGATTATTATATAAAATAACAATGAAATTTGATGGTGGGGATCCAATAGATTTTATCTATATTTGTTTTCTAAAGTTATATGATAAAGTACACACAAAATGCTTACTGAAGCTGAAGTGCTAAATTGTGATTGGCTTAAAGGCACAAAACATAATAATGTTAAGTGGTTGTTTTCCAAAATAGATGATGATAAACATTGGTGTTTCCCTAGACCATTTCCTGTGTAGAATAAACTAATGTCTAATGGAAGTTCTGATTTTAAAAAATCATCCACCTGCAATTTTAGTTCATTTCTCCCTCCTAAATGTTGTCTAATATGCTGAGCATTTCCTTAAAACTACAAGACACAGGTACAGAATTAAGCCGTTTGTTCAAGTCAGTTCTACTATTCAATCATGTTTGTGACTTTTTTTTCCCCGAGTAGCTTGGAATTTTATCATCATGTGTTACCTTCATATGGGGGTGGGGGGGGGGGGTGGGGGCATAAGTACAAATATCAGTGCTATGGGACTGAAGCTTGAAATTTTCCCCTATGGTGTTATCTCATTTATTTAGAAAGGTGCTATTTGCTTCCATGGAAATTGTGTGCGAGGACTTTGATACAAACGTGCTAGGTAACAATGTTAAGCAATGTGCGCTGGTGTATTTTATCCCAAAATTTTGAATTGCAGTCTTATAATATGGATTTGACTGATTCAAAGATCAAGGAGAAGTATTTGGCAAATTTTGAGAGAGTCAAGCATAAAACCAGAGAAGGTCACACGTTACCGTGGTGTGCACATTACGGGTATGTGTTTCAGTGTACTGCACTGCTGTACGCATCTGGAGAAAAATGAATAAAATATTCTTCAGATGTACTTTGTCAAATACATTATTCTTTTAAAGGATGTTTTAAAATATCCTTTGTTTTAAATTCAGCTCGTTCTTTAATTGATGTGTTTTCCTTCCTTACCCAGAATGACAAAATTGTATTTTCTGGTCATTTTTTAAAGTGAAGCTATATCAGTGGTGTGTGATGTTATCAGATTTATGCATATTTTGCTCCTGGATATAAATTACTGTTAATACATTATGAAAATGAGACAAGCTTCTGTCCTTCAAAGCAAAGCCCAGTGATAAGCAATGCTCAGATTTTGTCTAAACACTGTACCGTGGAAATGAGCTTCCATGTTAATAAGAGTTTTAAGGCTGTGCAGTGCTGTTAACCCTTTTCTTCTCATAATCAATCATAATCCCTGGTGCTTTGTTGTAATGTCTAATCCAGCCTTTCAGTGTAAAGCTGAACAATTAATGTTGCATTTTAGCACGCTCGTCAATCTATTCTTGGGTTTGCTGCTACGAAGGCTCCTGTCCTGACAGCACTGTAAGTAGTGAAGATGCTGCTATATCCTGCTTAATTTACTGACAGAGAGGGAGAAAAGATCCTCCAGTTTCTCGGACACCAAATTCAACGTGCGCGTGTGCGCTCACACAGGCTCACTGTATTTACGATTTATTTTGGATTCAGATTTATGTATCACATGTACATCGAAGCACACAGTGAAATGCATAGTTTGCATTAACAGCCATCACACACATGGATGTGCTGGGGGCAGCCCGCAAGCGTCACCACACGTCCCGGTGCCAACATAACGTGCTCAGCTTGCTCGGCAGAACACAACAAAATAGAACATGCTAAACTACAAAGCAACAGTAACAAGCCAAGTGCCATTTGTCCTTCCCTAAGACCCATCCACCCACACAATTACATAACCCCCTAACCCTAGTACAGGTCAAGAGTCTCTAGAGGACTCTTGGAACCACAGGCATGGGGTCTTCAACCTTTCCAGTGGTTTGCTGAGATTTGGGGTGCCAGCCAACAGGCCTCATCTTCTGGCATCTGATCGACCTTGAGGCTTCTATCTGGACTTACTATCAACCCTTGGATTTCGATCTTCAGTATCAACCCAGGACTCGCTGATGATGGTGAATAGGGAACCTGCATTGGGGCCTGAACTCCAAGTCTCGAACTCTGGACTCACCAGTGAAGGGACCCTGGACACTATGCCTCAGACTCCAGTCTCACCAATGTGTGTACCCAGGGAGTCACCCGCCTTTGTGCCTCCTGTCCACGTGGAACTCCAATCCCAGGACATGCATGGACACACACAATACATGCGCAGACCTGCACATGGACACACACAATACATGCGCAGACCTGCACATGGGCACACACAAAAGCCTGCAGCGCATCCATTCAAAGCGTACTGTGGCTCTATTTGTTAATGTTCAGGGAACTTTTGATGGGACTGTACACTCTTTGTCTGAGCTGCATTGAATATCCACAGTTTTGCCCTTTCTGAGGAGTCACCACTGTCACACTGGTGTTGTTGAATAGTAAAATACTGCCCTTCCTCAATATGCCTATATTTCTCTGTCCACCTTCTCACACCAGTGTCGTCATTCAGATTACAGCCTCCTGTGCTGAAGCATTCACTGGAGGACCAAAACAGTTTGTGATCTTCGGATGTGGGGACTTACAGCCTGTCAGTTTGAAAGGAACCACCTTCAACCAGTCGCGGTGGGGTAGGGCAAGGATTGTGTGGGTGTGGGGGCAGTGTGGAAATGCCAGGCATAGAAAGCCTGCCTGGAAAGTAAGACATTAGGGAGATGATTAATATCAGTGTATGGGTGGTAGGTTTCCTAATAATGAAGACATTATTAGTCTGCCCTGTAATTAATTAAAATATTTATTTAATTAAGTTCATTAAAATGTCAGGACTGTCAATGCTGACTGAATACACAGCATCTGGAAGAAGAAACAACGGTTATCATTTATTACACACACAAAATGCTGGAGGAATTCAGCAGGTCAGGCAACATTTATGGAAATAAATAAACAGTTGACTTTTCAGGCCGCTGGCCTTCATCAGGACTCCTCTGTGATCTTTCCTTTAGCCACAGCATGGGCATAGAATATTGTTTCAATGTGTGACAATTCACAAAACGATCTAAAAACATTGAACGGAGAACTCTGGCTCTTCTTGGGGCACCACCGTAGCATAGCAGTTAGCGTTACACAACTGCACCATGACAGCTCGAGTCATCAGCAATCAACTCCGGCATCCTCAGTACCATCTTCCCATGAGTGTGTGGGGTTCCTCCCACAGTTGTACCAGATAGTAGGTTAGTTGTAAATTGTCTTGTAATTAGGATAGGGTTAAATTTTTTGAAGAGGTTACTAGGAAAGTTGACAAGGGTAAAGCAGTGGATGTTGTCTATATGGACTTCAGTAAGGCCTTTGACAAGGTTCCACATGGAAGGTTAGTTAGGAAGGTTCAATCATTAGGTATTAATATTGAAGCAGTAAAATGGATTCAACAGTGCCTGGATGGGAGATGCCAGAGAGTAGTGGTGGATAACTGTTTGTCAGGTTGGAGGCCGGTGACTAGTGGTGTCCCTCGGGGATCTGTATTGGGTCCAATGTTGTTTGTCATATACATTAATGATCTGGATGATGGGGTGGTAAATTGGATTAGTAAGTATGCAGATAATACTAAGATAGGTGGCACTGTGGATAATGAAGTAGGTTTTCAAAGTTTGCAGAGAGATTTAAGCCAGTTAGAAGAGTGGGCTGAAAGATGGTAGATGGAGTTTAATGCTGATAAGTGTGAGGTGCTACATTTTGGTAGGAATAATCCAAATAGGACATACATGGTAAATGGTAGGGCATTGAAGAATGCAGTAGAACAGAGTGATCCAGGAATAATGGTGCATAGTTCCCTGAAGGTGGAATCTCATGTGGATAGGGTGGTGAAGAAAGCTTTTGGTATGCTGGCCTTTATTAATCAGAGCATTGAGTATAGGAGTTGGGATGTAATGTTAAAATTGTACAAGGCATTGGTGAGGCCAAATTTGGAGTATTGTGTACAGTTCTGGTCACCAAACTATAGGAACATTGTCAACAATATAGAGAGAGTACAGAGGAGATTTACTAGAATGTTACCTGGGTTTCAGCACCTAAGTTACAGAGAAAGGTTGAACAAGTTAGGTCTTTATTCTTTGGAGTGTAGAAGGTTGAGGGGGACTTGATAGAGGTATTTAAAATAATGAAGGGGGTAGATCGAGTTGACATGGATATGCTTTTTCCATTGAGAGTAGGGGAGATTCAAACAAGAGGACATGAATTGAGAGTTAAGGGGCAAAATTTTTGGGTAACACGAGGGGAAACTTCTTTACTCAGAGAGTGGTAGCTGTGTGGAATGAGCTTCCAGTAGAAGTGGTAGAGGCAGGTTCGGTATTGTCATTTAAAGTAAAATTGGATAGGTATATGGACAGAAAAGGAATGGAGGGTTATGGGCTGAGTGCAGGTAGGTGGGCCTAGGTGAGAGTAAGCATTCGGCACGGACTAGAAGGGCCAAGATGGCCTGTTTCCCTGCTGTAATTGTTATATGGTTATAAATTGGGGTTGTGGGGGGGGGGGGGTGATGCACCATCAATAACTCACACTGAGACGTAGGCGAGATATCGGCTTTTATTGACTGGAAGAAGGAACCAGGAGTGAGTGTCTATCATACAAGGTCTTGGAGACTGAGGCCGAGCGTCAGGCCGCAGGTCTCCTTTATACAGGGGCCTGTGGGAGGAGCCACAGGAGCAGTCAGCAGGGGCGTGTCCCGACAGGCACATAGTTCACCACAGGGGGTTGCTGGGTAATTTGGCTCGGTGGGCCTTTTCCATGCCTCAACTCTAAAAACAGGAAAAAAGAAAAAAAGAAAGATTATAGCATACTACAAACCTTCCAACCTATAATGTTGTGCCTACAGCTTAATCTCCTCTGAGATCAATCTAACCCTTCCCTCCTACATTGTCCTCCATTTTCCTCCATTTTTCTATCATTCATGTGCCTGTCTAAGAGTTTCTTATATGCCCCTAATGTATCTGGCTCTACCACCACCTTGGCAGGATGTTACACACACCCACCACTCTGTGTAAGGAAAAACTGACCTGTGATATCCGCAGTAGTCTTTCCTCCTATCAGCTTAAAATTATGCCCCCTTGTATTAGCCACTTCCGCCCTGGGTATCTCTTGGTATCCACTCAAGCTATGCCTCTTATCATTCTGTTCACCTCTATCAGCAAGAAGCTGGAACTCCAACGTGGCACAGTGAGTCTCAAGGAGATTGGAGTCTAAAACTCTAGTTGCTGGAAATCTGAAATAAAATCTGAAAATGCTGGAAGTCAAGCAGCATCTATGAAAAGAGAAACAAAGTTAATATTTTGAGTTGAAAATTCTTCATCAGAATTGGGAAAGAATAATAACAACGAGTCAATTTTAAGTTTGAGGAATGGATGGGAAAGAGTATCTGTGATATGGTGCGTGCAAGGTTGCCATTGTGATATATTATAGAGGATATCTGGCTGATAGTTTAATGGGAAGAGTCACAAAGCTAGAATACAAATAAAGAAGTGGGAACATGTAGAGGGGTGAGGCTGTGCTAATGGAGAGAGAAAATCTCAGAGAAGAAATGGCCAGTTCTGTTGCAAACAGACAAGCATGTTATCTAAAATTATAAATAGAAGATCCGTGCTGCCCCTCAAGCTTGCATGGGTTCTCATTAGAACAGCTCAGGGGGTTGTGGACAGACAAGACAGATGTAGGGTCACCCCTATGGACTGAGCCCCAGGAGAAAGTATCTGATACCCACTCGCTAGATGCCTCTTTTCATTTTATACATCTCTATCAATCACCTTTCACCCTACTTCTCTCCAAAGAGTATGCCCTAGCCTCACTTAAACTTTCCTCATAAGACATCCTCTCTAATACAGGCAGCATCCCAGCAAGACTCTACACCCTCTTTAAGGCTTCCACGTCCTTCCTATGATGGAGGAACCAGGACTGAACACAATATTTCAAGTATGGTCTAAGCAGGGTTTTATAGATTTGCAACATTACCCCATGGCACTTGAACTCAATCCCCTGACTAATGAAGCCTTTTTAGCAACCCTATCAACTTGCACATCAAATATGACAGCTCTATTAATGTGGACTCCAAGACACTTTGTTCCCCTGTGCTGCTAAGAATCCTGTCATTAACTCTGTACTCTGTCTTTGCATTTGAACTTCCAAAGGTTTGAACTCAGATGAAGTGCACAGGAACTATTGCTTCAGCTAGAAGAGCTGCTTGAGGCCCTAACGATGGGAAGGGATGAGGGGAAGGGATGAGGTGAAAGGACAAGTGGGGCACATCCTATGGAAACGATTTGTACCGTTGTTGTATATTCACATTAGTTTCTACGAAATTTCTTCAAACTCCCTATTATATTAGTGATCAATTTTCTCATAGCTCTCAAGGAAAATACTTTATGTCCCATCTCTCTAAGCATCGACTGTTTACTGAATATTTAACTTCATGGTTGTGGACAATAATTGCAGAGAGATTGAGAGCAATTAGGAGAGCTGTCATAACTCTTACAGAAAACACAAGCATTTTTATAATAATCTAAAATGCTCATTGAGCAAATATTTTGAATACAGTGAAGAAAAAAGATGCAAAAATCCAGAAACCCAGGTTCAATCTTGATCCCAGATGCAATCGGTGTGACATTTGCACATTCTCCCAGTGAGTTTCTGCTCGAGGTTCTGATTGCTTTCCACATCCCAAAGAGATGCAGGTTGGTAGTGTAATGTATGGATCTATTTCTTTTAGTGCAATGACTTCCCTTAGCACTACTTTCTGACTAATAACTTATCCATGCGGATTGATCTGTTGTTTTCTCTCTCTTGCTACAAAGATACCAGTTAGCCTCACCTCCTTGTGGGTACTTTTATTTGATTGATGTGTAGTTGCAGATTCACAGCAGATTGGCAACGAGCACAAACCTGAATGTCAGCGAATATCAGCAGTTGCACCACAGTTACATGTGGTCAGAATTTGGAGGAAGGGAGGGAGACAATGAGAGTAAAGAGTGAACTGGATCAGTACAGAGAAGCCCGTCACGGACACTAACAAAGGGATGCGTGAGTAATAATGCACAGTGCATAGTTATAGATGCAAAACTAGCAAAGTTAGAGTGAAAATAACTTCCCCTCCCCTACCCCTTGATCTTTCCTCTGATTGGTTTTTAACCTGACACCCACCAGCCTTCTCTTCCCCACCCTTCCCCCGCCTTCTTTATAGGGCCCCTGCCCCCTCCCTCTTCAGTCCTGACGAAGGGTCTCGGCCCGAAACGTTGACTGCTCGTTTCCATGGATGCTGCCTGACCTGCTGAGTTCCTCCAGCGTGTTGTACGTGTTGAGAGAAATGTGAGTTTTTCAAGAATGAAATCTCACATTGTGGACCTGTCATTGACAAGCCTGGCTTACGTAAGTCATAAGAGAAGATTGAAGCAGTGCTGCAGGCACCCAAACTGGAAAATGTGTCACAACTCTGGTCATATCTGAGCCTATCACAGGTTTCTCCGAAGCATTGCTACAGTGAACGCTGTTGCAGACAGGAGTGGTCAGAAAGATGTGAAGGAGCATTCAAGGAAACAAAGAGACTAATAACATCAGATGAACTGTTCACCCATCATGACCCATGTCTGCCTGTCAGACTGGTGTGCGATGCATCCCGTTATGGCATTGGTGCCATTTTGTCTCACATTATGAAAGATGGATCAGAACATTCCAATACATCTGCTTCAAGGTCACTGACAAGCACAGAATGCAACTATGCAGAGATCGACCGAGAGGGCTTTAGTATAGTATGGGGAATAAAGAAGTTCCACACTATACCTGCGGACAAAAATGCACCCCGTGACTGACAACCAACCCTTTTGTGTCCATTTTCAATCCCAGAGAGAGAATCCCAGTGATATCTGCTACCCAGTTGCAAAGATGGGCACTTTTCCTAGGAGCACACTCTTATGACATGGAGTTCAAGGATGCCAAACAACATTGCAGCGCTGACGGCTTGTCAAGTCTTCCGCTGTTGGCAACTGAAGAAGAGAAGTCTTCATTCTGCGACGCAGCAGAGGTGTTCCACAGAGCATTGGTGGACCAATTACAAATTCTGAAATACAAAAGGGAAACAAGGAATGGCCCAACATTGTCAAAAGTCAATGACATCACCATGCAACGATGGCCAGCTCATGGTAATCCTATGTTTCTAGAGTTCTCAGTGAGATGAAACCAACTGCTGGTTTGTCAAAAAACACTGATGTGGGGATCTCATGTTGTAGTTCCCTCTAAACTGCACATCAGAGTGTTAGAGAATCTGCATGAAGGACACCTGGGTACAGTCAAGATGAAAGTCTTGGCTGGAGCTGTATTAGGTGACCTGGAAAAGATCAACGGATTGAAGACTTGACCAAAAGTTGCTCGGGATGCCATAAAGTTCAAAATGCAACCCCACAGGCATCGTTACACCCATGGAAGAGGCCATCTTCACTATGGCAAAGAGTACATACTGACTTTGCTGGACAATTCATGGACCCCATGTTTTTGATTGCTGTGGATGTTCATTCAAAGTGGCCTGAGGATATAGCAATGAAGTCAACAACTTCAGAAAAAGCTCTTTCCATTCTGGGGACTATCTTCTCCAGAAATGGCTTTCCTGAACAAACTGTGAGTGACAATAGACCACAATACACATCAGAAGAGTTCAAACTGTTCATGAAGAAAAGTGGCATTGAACATTTCAAGTCAGCTCCTCACCACAAATGAGTTAGCTGAAAGGTTTGTCCAAACCTTCAAGAAGTCCATTAGAGCTATGGTCAAGGAGGACAATTCTCTACAGCACAAGGTGGACAACTTCCTTTTTTTTATCGGAACTCTGTTCTTGTGACAACAAATTAAACATCTACAATGCTGTTCATGAGCATGAATCTGAGATCTCGCATAGACCCCCGAAACCAGATCTACAGAGGGAAGTGCGCAATAAGCAGTTCAACCAGTTGCCAAGTAGATCAGCAAAGAGTTTCGAGCTTGGATAGGAAGTCCTAGTGTGACTACTGAGAAGACAAGTGGACTCCCAGTAGGCTAGCTACAAAATCTGGATCACTGATGTACACAGTGAATGTTGAAGATCATACATGGAGACGTCATGTGGACTAGACATCTGCCAAACCTGATGCCACTCCACAGGTCCAAAGGCACTATCCTGAAAGCAACAGAGCACCACCCAAAAGACTGAATCTTTTGGTATGGTGAAGTTAGCCATGGACTATTATTGTGGACATATGTTTGTTTGAACATGATTTGTTAAAGGGATATTGAATGTTTTGTTACATATACAGTTTTATGTTAGAAGTGAAATTTAAGAGACTACTAGACAGGTATATGGAGGAATTTAAGGTGGATGGTTATATGGGAGGCAGGGTTTAAGGGTCGGCACAACATTGTGGGACAAAGGGCCTGTACTGCGCTGTAAAGTTCTATGTTCTAAGAAGTGTAATGTGTGGATCTATTTCTTCTAGGGCAATGATTCCCCTTAGCACTACTTATTGACCGATAACTTACCCATGCGCATTGATCTGTTGCTCCCTCTGTCTCACTGCAAAGTGAATATACCAGTTAACCTCACCTCCACATGTGTGCTTTTATTTAATTAATTTGTAATTGTACAGACACAACAAATAGGTTAATTAGCTGTTGTAAAAATGTGATGGGAATCTAGATGGGAATATTGAGAGAATAAAATGGAATTAGTGCAGATGTAATGCAATTAGGTGCTTATATGGGTTAGCAGTGACTCAGCTGGTTGAAGGGCCTGCTTACATGCTGAATGGGTCTAATCTCTACCCAGCTAAAGGTCAGCTATTCTCTTTTCATATTTATGTGAAATCATTATAATTGACTCCTCTCCTGGGAGGTGGCAGTTATCAGCACGTTTGGCAACCTTTCTGTAATGAGCCTGTCAGAGAGTTTTCACTGTCATAGTGTTGTGTTTGCAAAGAGCACAATAAAATGATTAGTGTCTCTAATGCCTTGTTATCCCTATTACCTCATCATCATGGCTTGTCACACCAGACAGCCAGCCACTCTAGTGTTGTTTGGTTGATGCTGAGCAGGTCAGTGTCAGCTCAGTCAGGTGAGAGTGGGAAGTTGTGCAGAACGTGTTCAATGTTCTGCACCCTTTCGCCACACTCAGAGGATTCGCTGGTCTTTAAACCCCGCTTCACCATATTGTCTCCCGTCCTACAAACTCCCGCTCTTGCTCTGTTGAGAGTGCACCACTTCTGTCGGTCAAGCAGTGCCCCGTCTGGCAACGTTTCTGTGGGGTCTTGCACTGTTTTGTTTGTTGCCAGAGGTCAATCCTGTATGTATGGGGGAATGTTCTGTGTGGTAGTCCCTCCACTGTAGCAAAGCTTTTCCTTGATTTTAGGCGGTTGCAACCTGGCACATGATGATGTAGTGGGTGCCGTGGATCCAAGTTCTGTTTACCTTTTTCAATTTTTGTTGTAGTGTGTCTTTGGATCTCTGGGGGAGCAATGCCTGCAAGAGTTTAAATGATGTTAGTGGGTGTGGGGCGCGGTGTGCTCATGATTATTCGGCAAGCTTTGTTAAGCAACGGGTCTATTTTCTTTGCATGGGCTGATCTACCCCACACAAGTGCACAATATTCTGCAGGTGCATAGCAGAGTGCTAGGGCAGTTGATCTAAGTGTGTGAGCATTAGCTCCCCATTTCGTGCCTGCTAATTTTTTCAAGAGAGAATTGCGAGAACCAACTTTCCCTCAGAGTTTTTGGATGTGGGTGGCAAATGAGAGCGTCCTATCCAGTGTCATGCCCAGGTAAGTTGTTGGATGGTGTTCGAGCTCCTTCCCTCACCAGATAATCTTGAGTTTCCGAGCTGCTTCTCGATTCCTCAGGTGGAATGCACACACTTGAGTTTCTGATGGATTTCGGTTCAGAGACCATTTTTCATAATACTGCTTCATTGCTGTGAGGACTGCTGTAAGTTGTACTTCAACTTCTTGGAAGGAGTTAGCTTGAGTTGCTATGCATAGGTCGCCTGCATAGATAAACCTGCGTGTGTTAGGGAAGGTTGGTTGGTCGCTTGTGTAAACATTAAATAGTAGAGGTGCCAGGACTGATCCCTGTGGTAGTCCGTTCTTTTGTGGACGCCACCTACTCTTAATGCCATTCAATTCTACATAAAATCTATGATTTTCTAGGAGGCTTCTTATTACTTTGACTGTGGTTTCATTCTTTAACATTTTAGATAATTTCAGTAGAAGGCTTCTGTGATTCACAGTGTCGTATGCTGCTGTTAAAGTCAACAAATATTGTCCCTATAATTTGTCACATTTCAAAGCCATCCTCAATATACTGGGTTAAATTCAGGACTTGACTGCAGCAAGAGTGTCCTGGCCAGAACCCGGCTTGGTCTGGTGTTAGAAGATCTTTGACTAAGGGGGATTTTCTTTTCAGTATGAATCTCTCGTAGAGTTCTTAGAGGGTGCAGAGCAAGGGAATCAGTCTGTAATTTTTAGGAATGTTGGGGTCTTTATTGGGAGAGCAACAATTTGGATCTTCTCCACTTTTTAGGTATCTTTAATTATCTTAGGCAACAGCTAAAAAGGGACAGAAGCCAGTGGAGTGCTTTAGGTCCAAGATGTTTAAGGAATCCATTAAGAATCCTATCTATGCCAGCAGCTTTGTTGGATTTTAGCCGTGATACTTCATTCTTTAATTCTTCTAGGGTGAGAGGTGGGAAATTGTTATTCCCGTTTGAGAGAGCTGACTCCATCTTCTGATGTTGCGTTTCTTTTGTCTCTGTTCCTTGTTATTTGGTTGACCATTTAGTATTAGTTGGTGGGCAACCTGATTGGGTGTTACGTCAGCAATTCTCTGTGGTGGTCTATTGTCTGAGTTGAGTTTCTGAGCAGTTGCCCATGCCTTCTTACTGTTCTTGGTCATGTCTGTGTTTTCTATCGGTTCCTGCCAATGCGGTTGTCTCTCTTGGCTCAGTAGGGACCGGCTGACTCTCCCATTTCAATTGCGTCTTGACTAGACGGGACTTGGCCGTCTAAGTTGACACACTCATCATAACTTTGCTTGATTAACTAGTCAATCCCTGAATATATTTGGTTCTGCAGCCTCTAGGTATGTTCTGCTGTGCTACTTTCCGGATTAGTTGGACAAATTCATCACAATGATTAGGTTCTGGTGGTATGGTATAGATAAGTTGATCAAGGGATTCTGCAAAAGGTGTCCAATTCGCTTTCCTGAGGTTGAATCTTGGTAGGTACTTTGATGGTACAGGTCTGAGAACTGGAAGGGATTCTACCTGGACTGGACGGTGTTCGGATTTGGGTTTATGTTGGAGGACTGTTTGTGTGAAGAGGATGAAGCTTGCCAAGGCAAGGTCTGGGTTTTATCCTTTTCTCCATCTGGCACTTGTGAAGGTAGGGGTGTCCTTTCACTCGTATTGTAGCTCAAGGCTGTTGGTTAGAGCCCATGATACAACTTCTCCATTTACATCGTCATCTTCGTATCCCCAGTTGGTGTTATGGCTATTAAAGTCACCAATAATGAAGTACATTTTGTCCTGGAGATCTAGGTTAGGTGGCCAAATGAATGGTTCATTGGGGGTTTGTAGACCAAAATGATATTTATGTACGCAAACACAAGAAAATCTGCAGATGCTGGAAATTCAAGCAACACACACAAAATGCTGGTGGAATGCAGCAGGCCAGGCAGCATCTATAGGAAGAAGTAGGAAGGGTCTCGGCCCGAAACGTCGACTGTACTTCTTCCTATAGCTGCTGCCTGGCCTGCTGCGTTCCACCGGCATTTTGTGTGTGTTGTATGATATTTATGTGTTTTATTTCAACTTTCAGAAGTTCCATTGAGCCAGCTTGGATGTTTGCTGTGCTCATTACTGTAACAAAGATTTAACAATCTTTAACAAAGATTGCGCTTCCATCAGTTTGGCTAGGGGTATCAATAGCCAAGTGCATTCCTGGCACATAGGTTTGGTTTTTCAGCCTTTGAGTTTCTTGTATGCACAAGATGTCCAGTTTTAAGTTTGCCAGGATTTCTGCTTTACTGTGGCTGAAGCCTTCGATGTTGTGGCTAACAATTTTCATGATTTCCAGTGGGCCGAGGGTTTATCCTTTTACTACCCACTGGATCACATGGTCTGGCATATAATGTCAGGATTGGTCTCCTTTTGGATTAACAGGGTCACGGCATGAACATTTCTGACTTGACCCCTCCCCATTACCTGCAACATTTACACTGCTGACTGAGGAACATTTCAGGTCGATGTGCTTTCATCAGAACTCTTACAAAAAGGCTGCAGAGAAACATGGAGGTGTGGACTGGGGAGAAGGCAGAGTAATAAAGGTCTGTAATAGGTTAGAGACCAGGAGAGAGAGAGAGTGGGGAAGTCTGATAAATATCAAATGGAGTGTTTGGGGTCAAGTGTAAATGGCAGGATACTAATAAAACCTGAAGCTGGTAAGAGAGAGAGGGAAAGAACCCAAAGGATGGAAATATAAATTACAAGAAAGGATGGAACTTTCATAATGGCGATTCTGGAGATTTTAGTTGCTCACTACTGAAATTCTCCATCCTACTATGACCCATGGTTTGGTTTATTACAGTGTTTCCGTGAAGCTCAACATAAACTTAAGGAAGAATATTTTACCTTTTGACTAAGCACATTATAACCATGGGATTCAACCTTGAAATCATCAATTGCAGAAAATCTGCTTCTTACGTCTTCTGTTACACACTCCCAGCTTTCAGATACTTATTTTTCTCTCTACTAGCATTTAACTTCCCTAATATTGATTGGCACTTCCTCAGTGCAGAATGTTTAGATAGGGCAAATTTGTTAGATGTATCCAGGAAGGATTCCTGACACAACATGAAGACACGTTGTCTAGAGGAGAAGCCAGACTGGATCTGGTTCTAGGCAATGAACCAAGTTGGGTGTCAGATCTCTCAGTGAGTGAGCATTTCAGAGACATCGACCACAATCCTCTGATTTTCCCACAGCCTTGGAGTGGGATAGGAGCAGACAACATGGGGAGGTATTTAATTTCAGGCAGGCGAATTATGATGTTTTGGCGTGTAAATTGGAAATGAATGTACTTCCGGAAATGTACAACAGAAGTGTGGATGTTATGGACTGAAGTTCCTGTGCTATGCTGTTATGTTCTATGTCCACTTGCCTGCTTTTGTCTGCAGCTCCCTCAGATACACCGGTTGTTCACCACTCTCTCCCTCAGCCAGCACCACCTCGACTCAGTGTCTCCAGGTCTCTGTCCCATCACAGGTCTCTCCTTCAGTTCTCTCTACTCCTCTCCCCTTTATCCCCAAATTCAAGCCGAGTGGCTGGACTGAGCAGTGTGGCTTTTCTAGGTCCTGCCTTTCCCCTTTACATTGTTTATCCATTCTCAGTGACTGTTTGGCTGATGCAGAATAAATCCCAAACCCAATATACTACAGCTAAAACTAAATTTGTGTTGTTTTCTGTAACAGACCGCTCAGTTTTGTCCTCTTGATAAAATTTAAACAATTATTTCAACCTTATTTATTTTCTTTATTTTATTCAATAAGACCAGAAGACATACATTAGGAGCAAAATTAGTCCATTTGGCCCATAGAATCTTCTCCAACATTCTAAAATGGCTGATTTATTATCCCTCTAAATGCTATTTTCCTGCCTTCTTCCTGTAACCATTGATGCCCTTACTAATCAATAAGCATCCATTTTAGGTATACTCAATGACCCAATGACAGCTGTCCGTGGCAATCAATTTCACTACACTCTGGCTAAAGAAACTGCAGCATATTTCTGTTCCAAAAGGATGTCCTTGTGTTCTGGGACTCTGCCATTGAGCCCTAGACCCCCTCACTACTGAAAGCATCCTCTCTACATCGACTCTATCTAGGCCTTTCAAAATTCAATAGGTTTCAATGAGACTCCCCCCCACCACCCCAATTCTCCTAAACTCCAGTGTGTACAGACCCAGAGCCATCAAACACTCCTCATATGTTAACCCTTTCATTCCTGAGATAATTCTATTCATGGGTTTTAAGATAAGCCTCCAACAAATATATCTCCTGTGTATAACTCATACGACACAGAATCATAGATCGAGTAAGTAACCAGAGACCTTTTCCAAGGGCAGAAATGGCTAATATGAGGGGACATAATTTTAAGGTGATTGCGGGAAAATGTAGGAGAATGTCAGAGGTAATTGTTTTACACAGAGAGTGGTGGGGGTGTGGAATGTCCTGCCAGGGGTGGCAGTAGATGCAGGTATATTAAGACACATGGATGATAGAAAATTAGAGGTCTATCTAAGATGGAAGGGTTAGATTGATCTTGGAATAGGTTAAAAGGTCACCACAACACCATGGGCCTGTACTGTGCAGTAATACTCTATGTTCAATGTTCTACGTAGAAACAGGCCTGTTCTCATGCCATGCTGTCTAATGCTGCAGAGCTGCTCTCCCTGAGAGAGACACGAGCAATGATGCCAATATACTTAACACCCCTGCAGTGAACGTCCCTGTATCTGGGTCACTCAGTGATCTTGAACCACATCAGGTTGTGATAGTTGAGGGTTTGCTGCATTGTGATGTGAAGGAAGCTCTTTATTCAGTGAGAGGTTAATACATACCGAGGTGGCCATGTTTCACATGCTGCTCTACGCTGGAAGTTCTTGATAAGCTTGCAGGCCAGGTGGCTCAAAGCTCTTCTGTTGTGCCCAAGTGACAGTGGATTGTGGTTCATTGGGACACATCAGGCCAGCACATTTTGGCTTAACAATGTTAGAAAAAGATAAACTAACTTTATCCTTACTGTTACTGAGTAACAAATTATACATTTAAATGAAATACAGAGCCAATTAGAACACTACAAATACTATTACAGTACTGTAAGACAGTGTATTTGTTCCTAATAGATATTGACAGAATGCTGCTGTTTTCTTGATTGACTGTTCAAATTTCAAAGCTCTGTGGGCATGCTTAGTAAATCTATAGAACAGTAACTTTAAACAGGATCAATGAACTACAAACTGTGCAAATGCAAATATAAATCATTAGCATTAAATAACAAGCAAGAAATAAAATAAAGAGTCCTTAAAGAGAGACCATCGGTTGTGGGAATACCAGAAGTAGGATGAGTGTAGTTATCCCCTTTCGTTCAAGAGCCTGATGATTGAGGGGCAGTAACTGTTCTTGAACCTGGTGGTGTGAGTCCTGAGGCACTTGTATCTTCTACCTGATGGCAGCAGCGAGAAAAGAGCATGGCCTGTGTGGTTAAGATCTTTGATGATGGATGCTGCTTTTCTACAAAACATTTCATGTACAGTCGGCCCTCCTTATCTGCGAGTTCCACATGCACGAATTCAACCAATTGCAAATCGAGAAAACCCGGAAGTGCCCTTCCAGCGCTTGTTGTTTGAGCATTATTCAAAGCCTGGAATGAAGCCTCCAAAGGGATAACAACATGCCTACAACCACTGCAAGATTTGATTGATGGTGTAAAGTAAAAGAAGAGACAGCTTCCTAAAACAATGTTTCTAACTAAAGCATCTGCAATTCTGAAGTCTCGACGTTCAACGCTTGAAGATCCTCAGCCCTCAACCTCCACAGTTCCTGACTTCAGTATTAGTCAGCCTCCTCCAAAGCATCCTTATTCCCTACACAAGACAGTGTAACAACCATTTACATTGCATTTCCATTGTATTAGGTGTTATAAATTCTGTAATCTGATGATTAATAGTTTTACTTGTTTGATCATTGTTTGCCTTGCCTCTTGTTCATTCGCTGCTTATGTTGTGAGTGAGAGGAACATGTACAGTTTTTTTTCTTGTCAATATTCCCTAAATATTACAGTATAACAACTATTTACATAGCATTTACATTGTATTGGGTATTATAAATAATCTAGAGATGGTTTAAAGTATATGGGAGGATGTGCGTAGGTTATATGCAAATACTGTGCCATTTTATATAAGGGACTTGAGCTTCCACGTTTTTTAGTATCTGCAAGGAGTCCCAGAACCGGTCCCTCGAGGATAAGGAGGGCCAACTGTAGATGCGTTCAATGGTTAGGAGGGTGTGACCCATGATGTACTGGGCCACTTCCACTACCTTTTGTAGGATTTCCCACTCAAAGGCATTGACGTTCCCATACCAGGCCGTAATACAGCCAGTCAGCACATTTTCCACCACACAACTACAGAAGCTTGTCGAGGTTTTTGATCACATGCTGAATGGATGTCAGGGGTGTTGTCAGGATGTAGAGGTGTTGTTGTGCTTTCTTTGCAATTATATTTATATGATGGGTCCAGGACAGGTCCTGAGATAATGACACCCAGGAATTTAAATTTACTGACTCTCTCCACCTCTGATCCTCCTGTAAATGAACAAAATCAGCACAGACATCTAAAGAGGATAATGGGCAACTTTCATACAATCCATCCTCCAAATCTTAATTTTTATTGTAACATTCAAGATGATTATTGATACCTTCAAATTCTTTGTAGTCCCTAAACTTGTTGAAGTAGTGAAATCATTTCATTTTCACTCCAGGTCATTTCTAGCATCTCCAAGCCTATGTGCTTGCAACCACAGTGAGAAAAACGGTTTTAACTTGTCTTACTGCTTACTTCTGACCAAATATCAGTAACAAAAATTACTGCTCTTGAACATAATTGCACACAACTGATGGTAGTTAAAAACTGTTCGCTCTTAGCACATTATACTGTCCAATGGCCACACAAGTGCATGTGACTGACACTAGTTAGAAACTGTTCAGCAACAATCCCAGTTAAGCAGCATAGCGACCAAAATAGATGGATGGAACCCCAACTATTTTTTCAATGAGTTTTTGTACTTTAAGAGTTGTCCCAAATAAGCCTCTGCTCCAGTTAACCAATGGCTCAAGTAACTGGAATCCACTGTATTCTGATTAGTTCTGGTCGCCTCATTATAGGAAGGATGTGGAAGCTTTAGCAAGGGTGCAGAGGAGATTTACCCAGGTGCTGCTTGGATTAGAGAATATGTCTTATAAGGAAAGATTGAGTGGTCTAAGGCTTTTCTATTTGGAGTGAAAGAGGATGAGAAGTGACTTGGTAGAGCTGTACAAGATGATAAGAGGCTTAGATCACGTGGATAGCCAGAGAATTCTTCCCGGGGGGAGATGGCTAAAACCAGGTGGCATAATTTTAAGGTGATTGGCGTAAAGTATAGGAGGAAGTCAGAGGTAACTTTTTTACACAGAGAAGTGGCGCATGGAACACCTTGCCAGGGGTGGTCACAGAGGCAGATACATTATGAGTGTGAAGGACCAGGGTAAGTATAAAACTGGAAGAGCAGGTAAAGGTGAAAAAAATAGGGGTTTTATTTACCCAAAATGTTTCCAAACTCAACAGAACTGTCCTAAAGTCCAATCTTGAATCAGCTGAACAGAACTTGGTTACAACAACATAGTAAAATACTCCTCAAACCAAGAGACACCACTAGTCTCCTGACTGTGGGTTTATATTCAATGCTGGCCAATCCATAGTAAATTGTGGGGGAGAGAAAACATTCCTCTCCCTAAAAAGATACGGCATAAATGAAACAGCTCCAGAGAACACCCCTCTGGCTGTAGCAGAATGGCACAAACCAGCCCCATCTACTTAGTCTGGTGTAATGCAACAGCTCAGTCGTTTACCAGGTTATCAGGAGGATGGTCGGCTGCAGGACACTTTAATATGCCCGGTTGATGGTGCGGCTGGAAATTGCAGCCGCCAAAAGGAGCAGTTAAGAAACTCTTAGCTAGGTCTCTTGGATGATAGAAAAATGCAGGGCTATGTAGGAGGGAACAGATAGATTGATCTTGGAGTAGATTAAAGCATCGGCAAACATTGGGGCTGAAGAGCCTGTCTGCTGTAATGTTCTTTCTTACTTTCTTTTCTTTTTCAGTATTTTTATTGATTACTTGCATAGATGAATACAAACACATTATAATATTATGAAAACAGAAACAAAGTTGAAATGCCCCATATCTGTATATAGTAAATTAAACATAATATTGAAAAGGTATATTTTATTCTAATCTAAAAAATCAAAACCCCATAACAACAAAAAAAAAAGAAAAAGAGAAAAAAACAGCTGTTTGGTTGAAAGAAAAGAAAAAAAATCCTGAACATAGTCATAAATTCAAACATATAATAGTCATCATCATTGCTGAACAAGTTGAAGAATATGAAAGTAGTTCCAAAAAGGTCCCCATAATGTGAAAAAATCTTGTCTAGGTACAGAAATAGAACACATAATCTTCTCTAAATTTAAACATGACATAACATCAATCAACCAATGGGCATTAGGCAGAGCGGCATCTTTCCATTTAAGCAATGGAGCTCTACTGGCTAAAAGCGAAATAAAAGCCAAAATATGCAAATCATTTGGCTTAAGAGTAAAATCATTTCCTCCAACAATGCCAAACAAGGCAGTCAGAGGGTTGGGTTTAAAGTTTACTTTAAAAAGCTCTGAGAAAGTTTGAAATACTTCTTTCCAAAATTTATCAAGCCGCGGACAGGACCAAAACATATGAATTCGAGAGGCCTCTTTGACATTACACCTATTACAGTATGGAGAAAAATCTGAGTAAAAATGAGAGAGCTTATCTTTAGTCATATGGGCTCTATGAACCACTTTAAATTGTAAAAGAGAGTGACGCGCACATAATGAAGAGGTGTGAACAAGTTTAAAAATTTCATTCCAAGTATCCTCATCAATTGAAATCTGTAGGTTGTATTCCCAGAGGTTTTTAATTTTATCTAATGGAATGTTTCTCATTGGCAACAACATACTATAGATATTAGAAATAGATCCATTATGAAAAGGTTTCAGAGTAAAAATTGTATCAATTAGATTCTTATCTGGACATTCAGGAAATGTATGAAGTTGAGAACACAAGAAGTCTCTAATTTGTAAATATCTAAAAAAAATGAGTGTATGAAGATTATATTTAATAGATAGTTGATCAAATGAGGAAAGACTATCTCCAATAAACAGATCCTGAGAACATTTAATACCTAGTCTATTTGACTCTTTAAAAACTACATCAGTCAAAGAAGGTTTTAAAAAAAAATTCGAAAAAATGAGGCTAAAGATTGAAAAAACAAACCCAAAGAATTTTCTAAATTGTAGCCAAATCCTCAAAGAATGTTTAACTACATAATTATCAGTTAAATTACTTAAGGATAGAAGAATTGAAGTACCAAGAAGAGAAATAATAGAAAATTTATTAATAGAATTAACTTCTGAGAAAACCAAGACCGGACAGTCTTCACGATTAATATAATATAACCAAAGCGAAAGATAGCATATATTGACTGCCCAGTAGTAAAACCTAAAATTGTGTAGGGCGAATCCCCCATTTTTTTTCAGTTTTCTGAAGGTGAACTTTGTTTAATCGGGGGGTTTTATTCTTCCATAAATAAGAAGACATAATCGAATCTAAAAAGTCAAAAAAAAAAAGATTTGTGAATAAAAACAAGTAGGTCTTGAAATAAATATAAAAATTTAGGCAAATTTGAAGAAATGAGAAAGGATCTAAAAAGCATCCTTTTTAGATGCTTTGAGAAGGATTGGGAAGGTTGTTCTCTGGCAAGGATGTCGTTGTTAAATGGGAGGTCTTCAAAGGAGAAATTATGAGAGTGCAGAGTTTGTATGTTCCTGTCAGGATTAAAGGCAAAATGAATAAGTGTAAGGAACCTTGGTTCTCTAGGGATTTTGGAACTCTGACAAAGAAGAAGAGGAAGATGTATAACATGTGCAGGCAACAGGGGGCAAATAAAGTACTTGAGGGGTATAAAAAGTGCAAAAAAGTACTTAAGAAAGAAATCAGGAGGGCTAAAAGAAGACATGAGGTAGCTTTGGCAGTGAAGGTGAAGGGTAATTTACAGGTGTATTAAGAGCAAAAGGATAGCAAGGGATAAAATTGGTCCTCTTGAAGATCAGAGTGGTTGGCTATGTATGGAACCAAAAGAAATGGGGGAGATCTTAAATGGGTTTTTTGCATCTGTATTTACTAAGGAAACTCGCATGGAGTCAATGGTAATAAGGCAAACAAGTAGTGAGGTCATGGAACCTATACAGATTGAAGAGGGGGAGGTGCTTGCAATCTTGAGACAAATCAGAGTAGATAAATCTCCAGGCCCTGACAGGGTATCCCCTCTGACCTTGAAGAAGACTAGTGTTGGAATTGCAGGGACCCTGGCAGATATATTTAAAATGTCGGTATCTATGGATGAGGTGCCAGAAGATTGAAGGATAGCTCATGTTGTTCCATTGTTTAAAAAAGGCTCTAAATGTAATCCAGGAAATTATAGGCCAGTAAGTTTGATGTCAGTAGTAGGTAAATTATTGGAAGGAGTACCAAGAGATAGGTTCTACAAGTATATAGATAGACAGGGACTTATTAGGGAGAGTCAACACAGATTTGTGCGTGGTAGGTCATGCTTAACAAATCTATTGGAGTTTTTCGAGGAGGTTACAAGAAAAGTGGATGAAGGGAAGGCTGTGGATGTTGTCTACATGGACTTCAGTAAGGCCTTTGACAAGGTCCCGCATGAGAGGTTAGTTAGGAAGATTCAGTCGCTAGGTATACGTGGTGAGGTAATAAATTGGATTAGACATTGGCTCAATGGGAGACGTCAGAGAGTGCAAGTGGAGGATTACATCTCTCAGTGGAGACCTGTGACTAGTGGTGTGCCACAGGGATCAGTACTGGGTCCATTGTTATTTGTCATCTATATCAATGATCTGGATGATAACCTGGTAAATTTTATCAGCAAATTTGCTGATGATACAAAGATTGGAGGTGTAGTGGACAGTGAGGAAGGTTTTCAAAGCCTGCAGAGGGATTTGGACCAGCTGGAAAAATGGGCTGAAAAATGGCAGATGGAGTTTAGTACAGACAAGTGTGAGGTATAGCACTTTGGAAAGAAAGACCAAAGTAGAATGTACAAGGTAAATGGTAGGGCACTGAAGAGTGCAGTAGAACAGAGGGATCTGGGAATACAGATACAAATTTCCCTAAAAAAGTGGTGTCACAGGTAGATAGGGTAGTAAAGAGAGATGCATTGGCATTTATAAATCAAAGTATTGAGTGTAAGAATTGGACTGTTATGGTGAGGTTGTATAAGGCATTGGTGAGGCCGAATTTGGAGTATTGTGTGCAGTTTTGGACACCGAATTACAGGAAGAATATTAATAAGGTTGAAAGAGTGCAGAGAAGGTTTACAAAGATGTTGCCGGGACTTGAGAAACTGAGTGACAGAGAAAGGTTGAATTGTTTAGGACTTTATTCCCGGTAGAAGAATGAGGGTAGATTTGATAGAGGTATATAAAATTATGATGTGTATAGATAAAATGAATGCAAGCAGGCTTTTTCCACTGAGGCTAGGGGAGAAAAAAACAGAGGAAATGGGTTAAGGGTGAAGGGGGAAAAGTTTAAAGGGAACATTGGGGAGGGTGCTTCTTCACACAGAGAGTGGTGGGAGTATAGAATGAGCTGCCAGATGAAGTGGTAAATGTGGGCTCACTTTTAACATTTAAGAAAAACTTGGACAGGTGCATGGATACAAGGTGTTTGGAGGGATATGGGCCAGGTGCAGGTAAATGGGACTAGGCAGAAAAATGGTTCAGCACAGCCAAGAAGGACCAGAAGGCCTGTTTCTGTGCTGTAACGTTCTATGGTTCTATGGTTCTAAAATATTCATTTAAAAAGATTTGATACATCCAATCAGTGATAAAGAAAGGGGAGACCAGTTTGATTGTACCTTCTTAACATACTCCAAAAGAGTGATGTTTTTCTCATTTTTTCATTTTTAGAATCTTCTTATTGGTACATAATCTTCTACAGCTATAGAATTATACAAAACTTCAACAAATTAATATGTATACAATTAATAGAGCTGAAGAAAAAAAAGGTGATCATAATATATAAAAATGGAAAAAAAGATGTTTATATATAGGAAAAAGAAGGAAAAAAAAGAACCCTGTCTAATTAGGAATAAAACCGACTAACTACAAAAAAGAAAAATAAAACCATTAGGAATCAACCCCCTGGAGCAATCATCTAAATATATAAAGAAAAGGAGTCATCAGCTGACAATTCATATTTTTAAAAAAATGAAATTGGAAGGAGACCATATAGATTAATTCAAATTAAATGATAATATTTGGCAAAAGAACCTCATCTTCTTTCAAAATTGAATCGGGGTTCAAAAGTCCTATTTCTAGTTTTTTCCAAACTGAGACATAACATTACTTGAGAAAACCATTCAATTAATGTAGGGGAAGTGATATCTTTCCATTTTAATAAAATAACCCTTCTTGCCAATAATGTAACAAATGCAATTACATGTTGATCAGAAGATGAAATACCCTGAATATGATGTTGAACTATTCCAAATAGAACAGTCAGTCTAATAAGTTGTAAATTAATTTTCAGAGCCTTAGAAATTGTAGAAAATAAAGATTTCCAAAACAATTTTAATGAAGAACATGACCAGAACATATGTGACAAAGTCGCTATTTCAGTTTTACATCTATCACAGTGGTTGTCTATACTAGGAAATATTTTAGATAGTCTCTCCTTTGTTAACTAATAACGAAGAACAATTTTAAATTGTATTAAACCGTGGTTGGCACATATAGAAGAAGAATTTACACTTTTCAAAATTTGAACCTAATCTTCATTAACAAAGGTAATATTAAGTTCTCTCTCCCAATCTTGTTTAATCTTTAGTGGTAGGATCTCTTTTTGTAACAAAAATAAATTATAAATTCTGCTAATGGAACCTTTCACTAAAGGGTTCAACTTCAAAATGGTATCCAACAAATCAGATTCTTGTAAATATGGAAACTTAGGTAAATATTGTTTTAAAAAATGTCTAACCTGAAAATATTGCAAAAAATGTGTACAAGCAAGAGAATATTTGTTAATTAACTCTTCAAAAGTCATCAATCGACCATCACAAAATGAATCTGTAAAAGAATGGATCCCTTCATTTCTCTATAGGAGAAAGATGGGGTCAGTTATTGAAGGTTTAAATGAAAAGTTTCAATATAAAGAACTAGACAACTTGAATTGTTTAAAATTTTAAAAATTGCGAAACTGAACCCATATCTGTAGGGATTGTTTAATAACTGGGTAAAGATTTAAATTTGGAATTTTAAAGAGCTGTAAAGGTAATGGAGCTCCTAATATTGAAGTTAAATGAAATTGTTTAACAGCTTTTAATTCCAAATCAACCCATAGTGGTTTTTGGCTCTTATTGAGCCAGTGTAACCAAAAACATAATTTCTAATATTCACAGCCCAATAATATAGTCTTAAATTAGGAAGTGCAAGTCCACTATCTTTTTTGGATTTTTGTAAATGATACTTGTTAATTCTTGGTCTCTTATTGTTCCAAGTAAAGGAAGAAATGAGAGTCAATTTGATTGAAAATTTTTTTAGTTAAAAAGATAGGTATATTTTGGAAAATGCATAAAAATCTAGGTAAAATCATCATTTTCACAGCATGGATGCAACCTATTAAAGAAGGAATAAGTGGATTCCATCTAGAAAATAGTTGTTTCATGGAGTCTATTAAAGGAACCATATTAGCTTTATAAAGATCTTTGTATTTTTTAGTAATTATAATATCTAAATATCTAAATGTATTAACAGTTCTAAAAGGAATATCATTATATATACTAACAGGAGCATTTAATAGAAACAATTCACTATTATTCAAGTTAAGTTTATGTCCTGAAAATTTACCAAAATCTTTAAGAGTTTCCAAAAGATTAGGGATTGATTCCTCAAGATTTGAAATAAAAATCAAAAGATCATCTGCATAAAGAGAAATCTTATGTATGGTTCCATTTATAGAAATACCAAGAACATCTTTAGCTTCACGTAATGTTACAGCTAAAGGCTCCAATACAAGATTAAATAATAAAGGGCTTAATGGACATCCCTGTCTAGTACCACGAGAGAGTGAAAAAAAAAGACCTGTAATTATTAGTAATGACCGTGGCAATGGGGTTCTTATAAATCATTTGAATCCATGTATTAAAATTATTACCAAAACCAAATTTTTCTAATACTTTAAACAAATATGGCCACTCAACTCTATCAAATGCCTTTTCAGCATCGAGAGAAATAACACACTGAGGTTGCTTAGATAATGGTGAATATATAATGTTCATTCATCTCCGAACATTACAGAAAGAGTAACAGCCTTTAATAAAGCCTGTTTGATCCATAGAGATGATTTTAGTTAAGAATTTTCCAAGCGATTAGCCATTATTTTAGAAAGAATTTTCACATCCACATTTAATAGTGAAATAGGTCTATATGATGAGCATTCAACAGGATCTTTATCTTTTTTAAGAATTAAGGAAATATATGCTTCAAAAAAAGAAGCTAAATTAACCTTCTCAAAGGTTTCATGAAATATTTCCAAAAGATATGGAGAAAGTAATCTTTCAAATTTTTTGTAAAGTCCCACTGAATAACTATCAAGTCCAGGAGCTTTACCTGATTGCATTGATAAAATAGCTTTCTGAATTTCATTCTCAGTAATTGGAGCATCAAGCATCTGTTGATCTTCATCAGAAACTTGTGGAAATTTTAATCTTATGTAAAAAAGCCTTTGTTTTGGAGGAATCTGCAGGAAATTGAGATCTATAAAGATCAGAGTAAAAATCTTGAAAAGTATTATTAATATCTTCATGGTTACTTATTATATCTCCATTATTTTTACGAATCTTTAAAATTTGTCTTTTAGCTCTAGCTGCTCTTAATTGGGAAGCTAAGAGCTTATTATTTTTATCCCCAAAAATATAAGATCGACTTTTCAATTTAAGCAAATATCCTTCAATCGGATATGTTAGTAATAAGTTATACTGTGATTGTAATTCTACTCTTCTTTTAAATGAGACATTTGGAGAGATTGCATTGATGTTATCTAATTCTTTAATTTGTTTAGAGATTTTATCTAATTCCATTCTTGTTTTTTTCTTCAATTTAGCTATATATGATATAATTTGACCACATAAATAAGCTTTTAATGTATCCCAAATTACTAACTTTGAGATGTTTCCTGTATTATTAAAGAGAAAAAACTCTTTCATCTGAGTTTCAATAAACTCAAAAAATTCTGAACTTTGTAATAAATGTTCTGGAAAATGCCAAAATGGTCTGGTAGAAGCAATATCTTTCAATTCAAATATTTTGTTTAAAGGAGCATGATCAGAGATAGCAATCACATCATACTCACATTTCTGAACATTAAATAGAAGTTGAGGGTGGACTCAGTCGAGTCCAAAATTAGTTGATTCTCGAATATTTATTATGAACATGTGTGAAAAGAGTATTCCCTATCACTAGGGTGCATATGCCTCCAGATATCAATTAAACCATAATCAATTAAAAAGGAATTAATAAGTGATGCAGAGCCATTAGGGAGTTGATGTTTGGATGATGACTTATCCATTAAAGGATTTAAACAAATATTAAAATCACCACCCATTAATAACATATATACATTTAAATCAGGTAATAGAGCAAAAACAGCTTTAAAAATAAGGGATCATCAACATTTGGTCCATAAATATTAACCAAATCCATTTTCTTATTACAAATTATTCCTTTAACAATCAAAAATCTACCATTAATATCAGCTATAATATCCTCCTGATTAAAAGGAATATTGGAATCAATAAACATAGAAACACCTCTAGTTTTACTCTGGGAGTTTGCATGAAAGTGAAGATCCTTCCAAAATTTAAAAAATTGATTTTTATCTCATAACCTGATAGGCGTCTCTTGAGCAAAGATTATATCAGGCTGGAATTGGTTTATAACTTTAAATGTTTTCTTAAGCTTAATAGGATGATTCCAAACATGAACATTCCAAGTTAAAAGATTTAACTGTGTAAACTGTGTTTCATCATGAAACTTTGTATCTAAAAAGAGTAGTTAGAATAAGAAGGTCGAAAATGGCAGAGATGAACAACAATAAAAATAATTAGCATATGCTCTGGGATTCTATAATGGGGATAAAAAAAGAAAGAAAAACCCACCCAAACTATAAAGCCCAGAAACAAGTCGCTATCAATCGACGCAAGCCCCAAGAAAAGCATAGATGCAAATACAAGCTCTGCCTACCTAAGTAATAAAAAAAAATTAAAAAGTAATCTCTGTCTCCCTCTACCGAACATAAGTCTCATTATAGTTGACATATATCTCTATATAATTAACTTTGAACGATAGTGTTTTTCTTGTAAAACAAAATGACCTTCAATTTGAGAGTAACCTTCATAATATTAGATAAGGGAAGAAAAACACATCCAAAACAATTCTTGAAATATTTGCATGAAGGAAAAACAATTGCCATCTTTAAATTGTCCAATCTATTTTTAAAACATAAGGAAATCCATATAATTACTTAAAAGATCTTTGCTAAAGCATATGGAATAAGAAAAACAATTAATTCATTTAAATGCTGCAGAAAAAAAAATTCTAGATGGTTCAAACTTAACCACAGTCTATCAACAGTTCTCCCACTATATCTCCTGAGAAAACCATCCAAACCAGTTTTTTTCAGAGATAAAAATGCATTTTAAGGTAAAGACTTTCTGTAACCATCAAATCTTCCGACCTCATCAGTCTTTACACCGCAAGACACACAAGCCGTTATAAATCATTCAAACTTCCGGCTTCAGTTTCGTCGTCATTGAAATATTTGCCCAAAAGAAAAACAATTGCCATCTTTAAATTATCCAATCTGTCTTTAAAAAATCCAAGTAATTACTTAAAAAAACTATACAAAAGCATACAGAACAAAAAAAAAACAGTTGGTTCATTTAAATGCTGCAGGTAAAAAAATTCTAGACGGTTCAGAATTATCTACAGTCTTTCAACAGTTCTCCTGCTATATCTTTGGAGGTTGAAACCATCCAAACCAGTCTTTTTCAGAGATAAAAATACATTTTAAGGTAAAGACTTTCTATAACCATCAAATCTTCCAATTTCATCACATTACACCACGAGACAATCAAACTATTGTAGATCATTCAAACTTCAGGCTTCAGACTCATCATCAGACTCGTCAGACAAAGAGTTAATAAAACACAGTGCTTCAGCTGGATCATCAAAGATATGAGCTCCAGAATTTTTAACAAAAAGCCTTAATTTGGCTGGGTACTGTAACGATGGAAAAAGCTTTATTTGATATGCTAGTTTCATAGAAGAAGCAAATGCAGCATGTTTCTTAACAATTTCGCATGGAAAATCTTCAAAACAGTGAACTTGTGAATCTTGAAATTGAAATAATCTTTGTTTTCTTGCAAGCTTAATAATGTGGTCCTTGTCTCTATAATGGAGAAAATGCACATCAACATGTCTGTTTTTACCTTCATCCAAAGATTTTAAAGCACCGGGTCTGTGAGCCAATTCAATCTCCAGAAGTAAAGACTGAAACATTTTAGCAAAATAATCCAGTGTGTCAGCAGATTCTGATTTCTCTTTTAATCCACCAATATGAATATTATTCCGATGCGATCAAGCTTTCAAATCCATGATTTGTTGTTGAGCCTTTTCCAAATGAGAAGAAAGGTCAGCCGCATTTCGACTAACTTCTTTAAGATCGAGGCTCAAAGAATCAGTTTTTTCTTCAAATTTCTCTTTTAGTTGAGTTACCTCAGTGCCAATACTGCTGATTCAAGACTCTAATCTCTTAACCCAAGAGGGTTCTTCCGAGAACTGGTCAGCTTTTTTAGACTTTCCGTTAGTTGGATCCAGATTTCACCTGGTGCTCTTCAAAGTAGCCATAATTATAACTATTGCTGTACAGGTTCGACTGAATAAAGTTGAAATTTTAATGTTTAAATCAGAAAAGGGAGAGATTAAGGACGGACAAGAAGCAACTAAGTCTTTCAAGTCTTTTTAAATGGGAGGCGGAGTCCTGAGTTTTTCTTTAAAAAGTGACTTATAATTCCTAGTAATTGTTATACCCAAATAAGTAAATTCTTTTCTTACAATTTTAAAAGAAAGGTCAGAGTTGAGCAATACCAAATTATCCAAAGGAAAATGTTCACTCTTATGAAAATTAAGTTTATATCCTAAGAACTGACAAAATTCAGAAAGTAAATAAAGTACTGAGGGTAGAGCAAACTCCACATTAGAGATGTAGAGCAAAAGGTCATCAGCATAAAGTGACAACTTATGAGTGATACCCCTCTTTAAATACCTGAGATGTCAACAAATTCATGAAACACAATGGCTAAAGGCTCTAAGGCCAAATCAAAAAGCAAAGGACATCCTTGTCTGGTTCCACATTGGAGGCTAAATGGTTTAGAACTCTGAGAATTAGTAAGAACGTGTGCAGTGGAAGATAAATAAAGTAATTTAATCCATTGAATAAATTTGGACCCAAAGTTAAATTTTTGTAATATTTTAAATAAATAATTCCATTCAACCCTGTCAAAGGCTTTTTCAGCATCTAAAGAAATCACACATTCTGAAGTTTCTTTAGAAGGAGAGTAAATAACATTCAGTAGATGACGAATGTTAAAATGAGAATAATGATTTTTGATAAATCTGGTCTGGTCATCAGAGAAAATAGAAGGCAGAATGTTTCCCATCCTATGGGCCAAAAGTTTAGGTAAATTTTTAGCATCAACATTAAGTAAACAAATAGGTCTGTAGGAAGAGCAAGCAGTTGGATCTTTATTCTTTTTGAGAATAAGCAAAATAGAGGCATCACAAAAGGATTGTGGCAACCTGCCTAATTTAAAAGAGTCAGAAAGTAAGGGAGGAATAAGCAAGGGAGCAAAAGCCTTATAGAACTCTCCAGAAAATCCATCAGGACCGGGAGCATACCCCAAACTCAGAGAATGGACAACCCGGGCAATTTCCTCAGAAGAAAAAGGTTGATCTAACCATTTTCGATTAACCTCAGAAAGTGAGAGAATATTTAAATGATCTAGAAAGTTATTCATAGCAAAATTGGCTTTAGGGGAATTAGAGCTATACAGAGAGTAAAGTTCTCTAAAAGTATCATTTATTTCTAATTGATCAGAAGTTATATCATCACTCGCTTTGGAGATTCCCTTCATTTGACATTTAACTATCAAAGTTTTAAGTTGATTAGCCAAATGTTTGCCTGTTTGTTCACCATGAACATAAAATTGACTTTTATCTCTTAAAAGTTGAGTTTCAACAGGGTGAGGTAAGAGCAGATCATATTTAATTTTAACTTTGACACATCTTTTATATAAGACAGGATCCAGATCGGAAGCATATTTTTGATCTAAATGTTTCAGCTGATTTGCTAAATCAGTTCTCTCCTTATTAGCTTTTTTCTTCATACTTGCTGTATAAGAAATAATTTTACCTCTAATATGAACCTTGGAAGCATCCCAAATAATAAGGGTAGAAGTGCCAGCTAGCATATTCTCTTCAAAGAAAGAAGTGATTTGACTCTCTAAATTTTTTACACCTTATCTGATAGTAAAATTGGTTTAAAACGCCAAAATCTGTTTGATCAAGAAACATCCAGAAGATTTAAAGATAAAAAGACAGGGCATGATCTGAAACAGCAATTTCTTTATATTCACAGGATCAAACATACGGTATCAAATGAGTATCGACAAAAAAGTAATCAATCCTGGAATAGTTATGATGAACATGAGAAAAAAAGGTATATTCTTTACTTGTTGAGTGTAAAAAACACCAAATATCAATAATGTCACATTTCATTAGAGAAGATTGGATATAGGAGGCAAATCTTCTAATATTCAATCGTTTCAAAGATGAACAGTCTAAAACAGGGTCAGGACAGCAATTGAAGTCACCTCCCAAGATTAAAGAGTATGAACTTAAGTCTGGTAAAAAAAAAGAAAAAAGGTGTTCCAAAAAGCCAGGATCATCTATATTCGGAGCATAGAGATTAGCAAAAAAACATTAGTTTGTTAGCTAATTTCCCTGGGACTATAACAAACCACCCATTGGGGGTCAGACATTACACCATGTTGAACAAAGGCAACTGAATTGTCAATCAAAATTGAAGTACCTCTGGCCTTGGTTTGAAAGGAAGAATGAAAAGCTAGACCATTCCAACATTTGAACAAACATCCACAGTCAGAGCTGCGAACATGTGTTCTTGTAAAAAAATAATTGAGGCATTCAGTTTCTTAATGGAGGTAAAAATTTTATTGCATTTCACAGGGTGGTTTAAACCTTTCACATTTAAACTAAGTGAATTAATATTGTGTACCATTTAAATATGTTTAAAACAGAGGTTAAACATATAAGCAACTGGAATATACAAAAAGTCCAAACCTTAAGATTCAAAATACTTAACCAAGGAGGTTCGGGTGACATCATCAGCCAGAATGGCAGCTTAAGTCATTAGCCCCTTCAGAAAATCAAATATTTTGCCCTGTTAATCCATCAAATATAAGATCTTCCAAAAATATCTGAATTGATAATTGGGGCAAGAAGGGGGCAAAAGAATGGAGATAAAAAAAAGCGTCACTATGGAGCCTGTGGACGAGAGGGGTGCAGCCAGTGACTCTCCTACCCGAACATGTGGTAGCGAGGCTGATGTTGGGCCTCGTTCAGGCAAAGCAGTAAATATGATCAAAATGCTGGAAGAGATACGGGAGTTTTAAAAAGATATAAAACAGCAACTAAATGATATCAAGTCAGAGCTCGCCAACGTCAATCAAAAAATAGCAGTGGCAGGGACACGAATTGAGAAGGTGGAAGATCGCGTGCAAAACCTGGAACAGATACTAATTAAGACAATAAAAATATTAAATCAACAAGAAAGTAAACTGATTGACCTGGAGGGAAGATCACGGTGGAATAATATCAGGACATGCAATGTTCCCGAAGGAGCAGAGGATTTGTCTATGACAGAGTTTGTATGAAAGTTGCTGCGGGACGCTCGGGCGCTTCCCTCGACTATGGAGCTTGAAATTGGGAGGGTGGATCATGCTGTGGGGCGAGCGCAAAGGAGTGTGACTGGAGACAGAGAAGGTAAGTCACACTCAATAGTAATTAGGTTCTTTTGATACAATACCAAGGTGAAGATTCTACGAAGGGCCTGGAGTAAGAAGAGGGTGTTTTTGGATGGGAAACTAATATATTTTGATCACGATTACCCCCTGGTGGTCCTGCAGAGACTTAAAGAATACTCTGAAGTAAAGCAAATATTGAAGCAAGGAAAGTTTAGATTTCAAACTCCGCACCCTACTAAACTGTGGTTTTATGATGATGGGATCCAGCTGTATCAGACAGTGGAAGAGACAACTACAGACATGAAGGCCAGAAGGTTACCCATCAGCATGATCAAACTGAGGGAAAGCCTGGTTGAACAGTTATCCCGCTCTGCTTCGGAAATAGTAAGAGAATTGAGAAAGCAGGGGACGAGAGGAGGACGAGAGAAATATATCTTGAAGAGACTGTGAGTTTTCCGAAGACAGCCCTCATCCTCTCCAGAAAAGCCATAAGGTTTGACTAACTTTAAAAGTGTTGAGAAGCTAAACAGAAGCAAAAATAGACGGTCATATACCTATCTTGAGAAATACTTATTATAATGTGGATTTTATATTATTTAATTATTCTTTTTTATTCATTCATTCACTCCTTTTTCCCCACCTAAATGAGAATATATATATATGGGAGGAATGCACAGGCAAATCTTTTCTGTGTAATGGATATAGATCTGTTCACTTACTTTTATGGGTACTGCAATGGGGCCCTTCAACTCACAGGTAGGAGTGGCCATCCCCCACAGCTAGACATTTCCTCTAGCTCAACCCAGAGTCATCTACTAGAGACCTCAGCCTTGGAATCACACCTTCATTGCCTTTTATTATTATTCATGTTTCGTTGTTCTTAATTGTTCAGGGAGTTGATCGTTTAAGCTTTATTCTGCTAATTTCAATGATATATTGACAGATAAATACACATGGCTAAAGACAAAGTAAAATTAATTTCTTTTAATGTCAATGGGCTGTTAAATTCAATCAAATGTAGTAGAATTCTATCCAAAATGAAAAAAAAAACAAGCCCACGTAGTATATTTACAGGAAACTCACTTAAGTGATAACGAGCATGGAAAACTAATGGACTTCACTAATTAGTTTTACTCCTCATATAAATCAGGCCATAGGAGAGGAATTACTATTCTTATCTCAAACAAGCTAAATTTTGAAAAAGTATTTGAAATGGGAGATAGAGAGGGCAGATATATTCAGGAAAGGGGAAATATAGATGGAAATTCAGTTACTCTATTGAATATATACGCACCCTCGGGAAGTGATATTGGTTTCTTTCAGAAAATTACTAATATTATGGTATCAGAAACAGAAAGTCTCCTGATATGTGGGGGAGACTTAAATTTACAATTACAATCAAAGTTAGACTCTTCCAATAGAAAAACCTATGAAACAATATCCTTACATAAGGAAGTTCATACATTTTTTGAGAATGTTGGTCTAATTGTTAAATGGAGGGATCTTTTCCCCAACAGAAGGGATTACACTCATTATTCTGCCCCCCATTTTGTATATACAAGAATAGACTATTTCATAACATTTGGAAAAGACATAGACAAAATAAACACCCGTGGAATTGAGACAATAGATGTAAGTGACCATGCACCTATATATTTATCTGTTGATTTTGACCAACAACCAAAGAATACTATTTGGAAACTAAATTCAAGTCTACTGAATGATCCCTACTTTAAGGAACAAGTTAAAAAAGAAATTGTTCTTTACTTAGAATTCAATGATAATGGAGAGCTTTCACCTCCCATTCTATGGGATACTCTGAAGGCTGAAAGAGGGAAAATTATAGTGATATCTTCATATAAGAAAGAAATAAGGAATAAAACATTAGAGGAATTACAAAATCGACTGAGGGAACCAGAAAAAAACACAAATTGAATTTGGCACAAGGTACATTAGAGGAAATTTTAAAAATTAGGAATGAAATTAATAGTTCGGCTATGCAAGAAATCAGGAAAAATTTAATGTTTCTGAAACAGAGACATTATGAAAGTGGATCTAAGTCTACGAAAATACTGGTGTGGAAACTGAAGAAAAAGATAGCAGAAAATACAATTCATAGAATTAGGGACCCCAGGCCGAAAATGATAAAAAATAAGCTAAGTGAAATTCAAGAAGTTTTCGAAGTGTTTTACAAAATTCTATATTCCAAAATTCCAGGAGGAAGCATAACCCAAATTGACACCTTCCTGAATTCTCTAGTCACCCACTTTCAGCAAAGAACAAAATAGAACAATGACTGCTGACATAACTGAAGTTGAATTAAAAACTGCAATTAGTAGGCTTAAATTAAGCAAGTCACCAGGATCAAATGGGTATATGGCAGAGTGGTACAAATAACTTAAAAATGAATTAATTCCTGTCTTACTCCCCACCTCCCAACTGGGCTCTAAAACAGGCACAAATGACATCCAGCAATAATCTCAGCTATACCGAAAGACGGCAGAGATAAAATGGAATGTGGGTCATTTAGACCAATATCCATTCTTAATGTAGATTATAGATTATTTACCTCCATCATGGCCAAACAATTAGAAGAGTTTCTACCCATACTGATACATGACGATCAGACAGGTTTTATACGACAAAGCCAAACACAAGACAATATACGAAGGACATTTCACATTATAGATCATATACAAAATTAAAATTGAAGCAATAGTGATAAGCGTGGATGCTGAAAAGACATTCAATTTTTTTAATTGGGATTTTCTTTACAGAGTTTTACATAGATTTGGTTTCCATGACACAATTATTAAAACTATACAGACACTATATGACAATCCTACTGCTAGGATTAAAATCAATAGATATTTATCAAATAGTCTTACCCTAGAAAGGGGCATGAGAGAGGGTTGTGCATGGTCACCACTACTCTTCGCATTATATCTGGACCCATTAGCTCAATACATCAAACAAAAGATATAAGGAAATTACTACTAAAGGGACAGAGCATAAATTGGCTTGTCACGCGGATGACATTTTGATCTATCTAGGGCAACCAACATACTCTTTACCTAAATTGATGCAATCCTTTGAACAATATGGTCAATTATCAGGATACAAGATCAACATAGATAAAACCCAATTACTTTCATATTACTATAGCCCACCAAGAGAAGTTGAAAGTAGATACCCCTGGGCATGGTAAACACAGCCTTTCAAATATTTGGGCATCATTATGCCAAAAGATTTGGCAAAATTATCAGAATTCAATTATCAGCCTATATATATAAAACAAGGATGATATAACAAGATGGAACCTAAGTCCTTTTTTCAGTTTCAGTTCAAGGATTGATTCTATTAAAATGAATATACTCCCCAGACTAATATATCTCTTTCAAACCCTACCAACAGAGATTAATCAAAATCAATTCAATGAATGGAACAAAATGTTATCAAGATATATTTGGCAGGGTAAAAGGCCTAGAGTTTGTCTCAAAACTTTGCAATTAGCCAAGGAAAAGGGGGGGATGGGGCCTACCTTCTCTTAGATTTTATTATTTTGCAGCACAGTTGAGAGCTGTGATATGTTGGTGCAACCCATCATATGACACTTAATGGAAAAACATTGAGGAGCGGGTATTTCCCATCCCCATACAGGCAATTTTGGCTGATAACAACCTACAAAGGTATATAAATACTATTGATAATCCATGGGTGAAATGGACTCTTAAAATATGGAGAACTATTATAAAGGAATATAAACTAGGGGAGATATTGCAATTCTTAAATGGTGTGCATATGATTCGGACTTTACACCAAATAAATTGAATGCTAGATTTAAGGATTGGACCTCTAAAGGAAAAACAGCTTTTTGCAATATAATGAAAGAAGGAACACTGTTCAGTTTTGAAATGCTTAACGAGATACACTTATTAGAAAAACAGATTTACAGATGCGACAATACATTAATAAGACAGTTAGAAATGTAACCAAGGCAAGTACATGTTTGATACAGCCTTTTAGAAAAGCATATAATTCAGATAATGGTAGTAGAATCATTTCAAGCATATCGGGTTTGTCAAATCTTAAAACACATTTGACTTCATACATTAAAACAAAATGGGAGAAGGAAGGAGGGATAATTATATCTGAGGAAGAATAGACAATAATATGGAGGTATCAATGGAAGTGTATCAGTTCACAGAAATGGAGGGAGTTCGGATGGAAAAACTTGATATTTTATTACACCCTCTCAGAAATTCCATTATGATAGTAACCTCCCTGTTTGCTGGAAAAATTGTGGAAATCAAAATGCAAAGCACTGTCGTATTTTCTAGGAATGCCCCATTATCAAAGACTATTGGAGTGTTCCACACCGTGTCCTACAAGACATTTTTAAATGCTAAATACCCTTAGAAAGTAAGACCATATATTTTGGGTATATACCTCAAGAATGGTTGAAAAGAGATAAATATTTAATGAATATACTGTTGGTGGCTGGTAAAAAGACTCTTACTAGGAAATGGTTATCACAGGAGAGCCCAACCTTAAATGCATGGATGGAAATTACAATAGACATGTACAAAATGGAGAAGATAACAGCATCTGTTAATCATAAGTTAGAACAATTTGATTCATACTGGGGAAATGGTTTAACTACATAACACCTCATAGGCCTGATTTTATTCTCACAAATCAATGAATATGTTGTAAAAGAAAGATCACTCCCTACTTGTACATAGTTTTCTCCTTTCACTTGTTCTTTCTTTCCTCTCTTTTCTATAAGTGTATACCTCAGATAAATATTATATGGTGTTTTCTGGCATATGTGTCAAATATCTGAAATGCATCTTATAGAAATGTTTGTTTGATGGTGAACTTCAATAAAAAGTAAATTACAAAATACTTAACCAAGCAATAGATGAAGCAGGGATAACCAAACAGCTGATAAAAAGGGAAAATTTAAAAAAGCAGCCCACTCCCACCCTCCCTCTCCCAAAGACAAAAAATAACCCAAGAGAGGGCGAAGGCTAATCTACTGATAAATCCCAGCCACAACATTCTACTGGCAGAGCTCCAAGAGAAGAAAAGTTCAATACAGTACAGAATTCATTCCAACCCAGACTACATAACCTTCAAAGGAACTAAAACAATTGAAAACATAGTGTTTGCAAAGAATAATTTCAGAAAACTTACTGAAGTTAAGTCTATTAATTTTCTAAACAGAAAAAATAAAAATACGAGAAGAAAAAGATTATTTATTAAAATATATTGAAAGAAAAAGAATAATTGTTCAAAGAAAAAAGTAATAAACAAATAAACTGAAAAATAATGTTCTATTGTCCATTTTCTATGTTCTAAGACCTTGTCAACATTCAAAACCAGGATGACAAGTCGGAAGCTTCAACTGACTCATTCAAATGCATTCCAACCAGACCCCTCATCAATTCATGGCAGTACTATCATCCAATCGCTCACTTTTAACACAAGGAGTGGAAACTAAACTGAACTCAATACAAAAGTACGAGAGCTGAAAGAGTATTTTGAAGGTAATCTTCTCTGCAGTGACTGACTCATTTCATGGCTTTGCAAAGTTTTCTTTTCATGCTTCTTAGGATGTTTTTCACGTCTCAGTGAATAGCATTGTAGAAGCATCTGTTTATTCAGGAATTAGACGTCTGCTGGATATCCATTCCCCCCCCCCCCTTCTATTGACAGTTGCATCCACTCGTATACGGTACTGACCTGTAGCTACAGAAGCCACCACCTACAAGATTAATGACAATAGCTTCCCTGGCAGTCCATGACCATGAACTCTGCCTCTTAGAAGGATAAGGGTGGTAATTGCTTGAGTAAATTATGTCGTGGATCATCACACACAATCATCATTGAGAAATATTTACTAGGATGTTACCTGGGTTTCAGCACTTAAGTTACAGAGAAAGGTTGAACAAGTTAGATCTCTATTCATTGGAGCGTAGAAGGTTGAGGGGGGATTTGATCGAGGTATTTAAAATTTTGAGAGGGATAGATAGAGTTGACGTGAACAGGCTGTTCCCATTGAGAGTAGGGGAGATTCAAACTAGAGGACATGATTTGAGAGTTAGGGGGCAGAAGTTTAAGGGAAACACAAGGGGGTATTTCTTTACTCAGAGAGTGATAGCTGTGTGGAATGAGCTTCCTGTAGAAGTAGTTGAGGCCAGTTCAGTTGTGTCATTTAAGGTAAAATTGGATAGGTATATGGACAGGAAAGGAGTGGAGGGTTATGGGCTGAGTGCGGGTAGGTGGGACTAGGTGAGATTAAGAGTTCAGCATGGACTTGGAGGGACGAGATGGCCTGTTTCTGTGCTGTGATTGTTATATGGTTATATCACGATTTCTGTCCTTCCTCCTTTACATGTGGAACTACCCAGCAATGTGTATGAGTCCTCCACCACAAGCATCTCATGTCTTCAAAAAAAACAACTCTTCAACATCTTCAATGGAAATAAAGGGATGATCGATACAAGCTAACCTCCAGCAGCACCCACAATTCCCAGGATGCTCTTGTTTCTTGCTGATCACCTCAGTGTCTGTAAGAGCACAGATGACCTCCTTCCCTTAGGCTGTCCCTTGGCAATCCTGTGATACTGGTCTTCCACATCAATTTTGTGGGCTCCGAGGATGTAAATGAGGCTTCTGCAGGATCCTGTGGACTCCTCCATGAGGTGGATAGAGTGCATGTGGGACAATTGAAAGAGTAATTTGTGAGCCAAGGTGCCCTTACACCATTTGCACAAAACCTCGGAGTCATTGGACAGAGAACATAGAGCAGTGCAACACAAGAACAGGACTTTGGCCCACAACGTTGTGCTGAACTAATGAATCTATTGATACATAATGCCTTCTGCCTGTTCATGGTCCATATCCCTTAATTCCCTTCATTTCATGAGCACATGAAGGAGCCCCTTCAATGCTCCATTGTACACGTTTCCATGACCGTCCCTTGCAGCACTTTCCACGTACCCATTACTGTCTATGTAAAAAACCTACCCTGTGCATCTCCTTTGAACATTCTCACTTTTACTTTAAATACATGCCTGCTAGTCTTAGGCATTTCGACCCTGGGGGAAAGGTACCGGCTGTCTACTCTGTCTGTAACTCTCATAATTTTATAAATCTCTGTCAGGTCACCACTCAGTCCCTGATGCTCCAGAGAGAACAACCCTAGTTTGTCCAACCTCTCTTTATAGCAGATGCCCTCTAATCTAGGCAACATACTGGTAAACCACTTCTGAATCCTCTACATCCTTCCGATAATGGGCCATCAGAATTGAATGCAATACCCTTCCATGGACTTAGCATTCTCAAAACCATCCTGAATACTCTTTCTCCACCTTAGGTGGTCATGGGCCAGGGATTTGCAGGAGTCATTGTCGATGTGGCGTTTCTTCAAGGAGGCTTTCGAACACTTTCAGCTGAACACTCTGTCCACCTGGGCATCTGTTTGCATGATAGAACCTGGAATAGCTTATCTGTTTCAGGAGCCTGGATGGGAAGTGAATGAGATAGCTGACAAGTTTGGCTATCAATGGGAACAGAGTCATAGTGGTAATGAAAGGAAAATATGAGTACTGTTACCCTGAGAGCAAACAACAGACACTGTCCGTTCTCTACATGGCCATGAAAGCTGTCCCAGATGGTGTCTTGGAAAGACTAAAATTCTTAGGAAAACAAATTGGTCTTCTGCAGTTAAACATTCAAAGTTCACTTAATGCAATGGCATGGTTGGTCAAGTCAACATCTCACAGTTCCAGAGATCGCGGTTCAATCCAGTGCTGTCTGTGCGGAGCTTGCACATTCTCCCTGTGAAAGTGCATTTTATTCTGGTGTTCCGATTCCTCAAACATCCCACAGATAGATGTGTGGGTTGGTAGATTAATTGGTCATTGTAACTTGTTCATTGTATGTAGGTGAGTGGTAGAATCTGGGAATAACTGGTGGCGATGTGGGGGAGGTTAAAATGGGATTAGTGTAAGGTTAATGCACTTGGGTGCTTGATGGTTAGGGCATAATTGATGGGCCAAAGGGTCTGTTTTCACGCTTTATGTCTCTACAACAACTGAGCACTGGAATACAATTTCACGATGGCACAAGGTGCTAGAGCTTCCACTGCAGCCCTCGTAGTAGCTTGTCTCTGACTGAGCAACAATAGTAACAGAGTAACGCCTCATAGGCCTGATTTTCTTCTCACAAATCAATGAATCTGTTGTAAAAAAAAATCACTCCCTACTTGTACATAGTTCTTTCCTTTTGATTGTTTTTTCTTTCCACTCTTTTCTATAAGTGTATACACCAGATAAATACTTTGTGGAGATTTTGTGATATATATGATTATATGATATATATGTACAATGTCTGAAATACATCTTATGGAAATGTTTGTTTGATGAATTTCAATAAAAAAAATTACAAAAAAATAAGAAACTGAGATACGAGCTGTCAGAGTAGAATCAGAATCAGGTTTATTATCATTGACATACAGTATGCCATAAAATTTGTTGTTTTACAACAGTAGTACTGTACAATATATTAAAATAATATCAATTACACTAAGAAATAAAAAATATATCTGTAAATTAAACAAGTAGTGCATAAATAGAGAAAAATAGTGGGGTGATGTTCATGGATTCCTTGTCCATTCAGAACTCTGATGGTGGAGGAGAAGAAGCTGTTCCTGAAATGTTGAGTGTGTGACTTCAAGCTGAGGTAGCTCCTCTTTGATGGAAGCACTGAGAATAAGGCTTGCCCTGGGAGTTGGGTGTCCTTAATGACGGATACTGTCTTTTTCAGGCATCGCCTTTAGAAGATGTCCTCAATGATGGGGAGGTCCGTGCTGGAGATGGCTAAGTGTGCAACCACCATCAGCATTTTCTGATCCCATGCAGACAGTGATGCAACCAGTTAGAATGCTCTCCACGGTACATCTGTAGAGATTTGCAAGAGTCTTTAGTGACATTCCAAATCTCCTCAAGCTCCTGTAAAAAAATAAGATTAGATTAGATTCAACTTTATTGTCATTGTGCCGAGTACAGATACAAAGCCAATGAATTCCAATTTGCATCAAACCAGAAGTGCAAAAGAATAGTATTATTTACAAAATAACTGTGAATAAAAAGTAAGTGCTACAGCACACAGATGTAAAAGTACTGAGACAGTACAATATGGGTACAATACTGCTTAGCGCTGTGATGTGAGGTTCAGCAGGGTCACAGCCTCAGGGAAGAAGCTCTTCCTGTGCCTGCTGGTGTGGGAGCAGAGGCTCCTGTAGTGCCCACTGGATGGGAGGAGAGTAAAAGATCCACGGTTAGGGTGAGATGCATCCTTGATAATGCTTTTCGCCCTGCCCAGGCAGCGTTTATGGTGGATGTTCTCAATGGTGGGCAATGGGTGCTGTTAATCTGCTGGGCAGTTTTCACCCATGCTGGAGTGCTTTGCGGTCTGATATGGGACCATTGCCACACCACACCGGGAGGCATTTGGTGAGTATGCTCTCAATGGTATAGCGGTAAAAGTCCGTCAGTATCCTGGGACAGAGGTGAGCTTTCTTGATGCTCCTCAGGAAATAAAGGCGCTGTTGCACCTTTTTGATCAGGATGGAGGAGTTCAGGGACAGGTGAGATCCTCGGAAATGTGGACACCAAGGAATTTGAAGCTTGATACACGCTCCACTACAGCTCTGTTGGTGTAGAAGGGGACATGAAGTATAGCTACTGGCATGCCTTCTTTGTAATTACATCAATATGTTGGAGCCAGGATAGATCTTTAGAGATGCTGATCTGCAGGAACTTGACTGCACCACTGTCATATGTTGAGTTTCGATGTAGAGGTAGCCACTATTTCAGTATAGGTAGGTATAAGCTCTAGATATGCCTAACTGGAAGACTAGGCCTCAAGCCATGGTGTTGCCCAGGAGAGGGGTGTTGGAGACAATTTGGTCCACTAAAATACCGGAGGCAGTGTGGCTTTGTGTACGTGCTAGGGTTGATGCTCATGTTCGCTCAGCAGAAGACAAGGTGTATTGTGTTCGACTGCAGACTGCTGTTGACTCAGGGGCTTGGTCTAGATATTTTTGTGCAACTGTATTTTACTGCTATCTTATATATGCTATGTGTGCCTGTTGCTGTGTATGACTGTTGGTACTGTGTTTTACACCTTGGCCATGGAGTAACACTGTTTTGCTTGCCTATATTCATTGGAATTCATGTATAGGTGAATGACAATTAAACTTGAACTTGAAATCAATAAAGCCAGCTGAAACTTTGGAGCTGGATTCCCTTGTCATCTTCTCTCCCACCACTGACTCTGTCTCATCATAATCATTCAGAGTAAGTGTGGTGTACAGTCTCTCTGAGAAGCTATCCATGAGCTGCCCTTTCTCATGTCCAGAGTTTCTGTGCAAGAAGATCATTCCTTTAAACTGGTGGATATGAGAACAGATCCAGCAGCACAGTAATAGCTTAGTATAGGATTGTTGCAGTCACTAGCCATTATGCTATCATTGTGTTGCCGGATATGTTCCCTCGTCTATAAATCTGCTGATGATACAACTACTGTTAGTAGAATCTCAGATGGAGACAAGATGGCGTACAGGAGCAAGATATACCAGCTGGTTGAGTGGTGTCACAGCAACAACCTTGCACGCAACATCAGTAAGACTAAAGAGCTGATTAGCTGATTGTGAACTTCTGGGAAGATAAGATGAGGGAACACAAACCAATCCTGATAGAAGGATCAGAAGTGGCGAGAGTGAGCAGTTTCAAGTTCCTAGGTGTCAAGATCTCTGAGGATCTAACCTAGTCCCAACATATCGATGCAGCTATAATGAAGACAACATAGTGGCTATATTTCATTAGGAGTTTGACGAGGTTTGGTCTGTCATTTAAAACACTCGAAAACTTCTACAGGTGTACTATGGAGAGCATTCTGACAGGCTGCATCACTGTCTGGTATGGGGCAGGGGTGCTACTGCACAGGATTGAAAGAAGCTACAGAAAGTTGTAAAATTAGTCAGTTCCATCATGGGTTCATGCCTTCATAGTATTCAAGACATCTTTAAGGCTGCCCATCACCCAGGATATGCCCTCTTCCCATTGTTACTGTCAGCAAGGATGTACAGAAGCCTTAAGGCATACACTAAGCAATTCAGGAACAACTCCTGCCCCTCTGCCATCCAATTCCTAAATGGACATTGAACCCTTGAATACTACCTCACTTTTTGAATATTATTTCTTGTTTTTGAACTATTTTTTATTTAACTATTTAGTACACACACACACATACACACACACTGATCTACTTATATTTTTCTATATGATCATGTATTGCATTATACTGCTGCTACTAAGTTAACAAATTTCACAACATATGTTGATAATATCAAACCTGATTCTGATTCTGACATGCCAACGTGCAATGCGCTAGTTTATTCAACATCATTAATCATGTAGCTAAAAAGCTGGTTTTAATCTAACATACATCTCCAGGGCGTGAACTGATGCTGAGAAGTTGCTGGGAAAGATTTAGCTTATATTGCCAAATTATGGTCAAGGAGATTAATCTTAAATAAAGTTTGAAAGATGAAGAAATTGTAGCACCATGGAAAAATGTTTCCAACAGCTGAATGCTTTCAAATGAAAATAGACAAATGGCGTAGATACAGAAGAGGTTACAGAACATAGAACATAGAACACTACAGTATAGGAACAGGCCTTACAGCCCACAATGTCTGTGCTGAATACTATGTCAAATTAAACTAACCCCTTCTGCCTGCATTTGATTCAAAGTCAAATTCAAAATAAAGTTAAAAAAATTATCAAACTGTATATATGTTGCCATATACTACCTTGAGATTCATTTTCTTGCAGGCAAAATAAAGAAATGCAATAAAATCTATGAAAAGCTGGACAAGCATGCTGACAAACAACCAATATGCAAAAGAGACAAATAGTGCAAGTTTTAAAAATAACTAAATAATACCGAGAACATGAGTTGTAGAGTCCTTGAAAGTCAGTTTGTGGAATCAGTTCAGAGTGGAGGTGAGTAACATTATCCACACCAGTAAAGGAGATTGATGGTTGTAGGGTAATAACTGTTCCTGAACCTGGTGGTGTGGGACTGAAGGCTCCTGTTCTTCCTGCCCGATGGTAAAAGAGCATGGCCTGGATGATGGAGGTCCTTGGTGATGGATGCTGCTTATAGCAGCGCTCTTTTTAAATATGCTCAGTGGTGGGGTGGGCTTTTCTTGTGATGGACTGGGCTGAATCCACCACTTTCTGTAGATTTTCTCTGCATAGTGATGTGTTATCTAAAAGCCCTTTGAACATCATTATTGTGACTACTTTCACTACCATACCTGGCAGCCTGTCCCAGGCATCTACTAGACTCTATTAAAAAAACCTGCCATGCCCATCTGCTTTAAACTTTCCCCCTTCATCATTAAACTATACTGTCTAACATTTGACATTTCTACCCTAGGGAAAAAAGATCCAGCCTCTGACATTCCAGGGAAAGCAACCTAAGTTTATACAACCTCTCCTTACAGGTCGTGTCCTCTAGTCCAGGGAACAGTGAATAATTTATTCTGGGCTAAGGCTGCTAGAAAACTCCGATTCATAAATATGCAATTAGCAAAACACACACAGAATGCTAGAGGAAATCAGCAGGCCAAGCAACATTTATAGAGGGAAATGAACTGCCAAACCGCTTCATCAGGAATTTGAAATTAAGAAATAAAAAATATTCTCTTGTGGCGACCCATTTCCTGGCGCATCGGAACCGACTCACAATTAGATAGCCTACGGGGGTTTGCGAGCACAGAGCTTTGGAGCCTCTGCGCCATGGGGGGCCGGTTGAGGGAGGCTTAAAAGTGAGGCTGAAGTTTTCAAATAAAGTTTTTTCCTTCGACTGCAGTTACCGACTCCGTGTCGTAATTTTAGCGCTGCGTGTAGCACACCGCTACAATTGGTGACCCCGACGGTCCAAACGATTTTTGGACCAGAAATGACCGACGCCGCCTCTGTTCATGCGGTTTCATTGAAACTGCCGGGTTTCTGGACACAGCGCCCGGACCTATGGTTCCAGCAAGCCGAAGCCCAATTCCACGTTCGCCAGATCACCTCAGAAGACTACTACTACGTGGTGAGCTCCCTCGACCAGGACACAGTGGCCCAGGTCGCGGAGTTCGTACAGTCGCCCCCGGCAGACGGCAAGTACACGGAATTCAAAGCCCTGCTCCTCAGGACTTTCGGACTCTCACGGCGCGAGCGGGCTGCCCGTTTACTGCACCTGGATGGCTTGGGCGACAGACCTCCATCGGCTTTAATGAATGAGATGTTGTCTCTGGCCGATGGACACACAGGCCTCATGTTTGAGCAGGCATTCCTGGAGCAGCTGCCCGAGGACATACGCCTGCTGCTATCCGACGCGGATTTCAGTGACCCCCGGAAGGTGGCAGCCCGGGCGGACTTGCTGTGGAACGCCAAAAAGGTGAGCGGGGCGTCCATCGCACAGATCTCCCAGCCACGCTCCCGGCAGCAAACCAGTCCAGGCCCGGCCGCAGAGCCCGCCAACCCCCGGCCCAATGAACACTGGTGCTTCTACCACCAGCGGTGGGGCGCAGAAGCCCGCCGTTGTCGCCCGCCCTGCAAGTTCCCGGGAAACGCCAGGGCCAGCTGCCGCTGATGGCTACGGCGGCTGGCCATCGGGATAGCCTCCTGTATGTGTGGGATAGAAGGTCGGGACGCCGGTTTTTGGTCGATACTGGGGCTGAGATCAGCGTTTTACCTCCGACGAGTTACAACACCCGCAGCAGGGCACCGGGTCCCCCCCGAGGGCCGTGAATGGCAGCACAGTAAGGACCTATGGCACCCGTCAGGTGCAGCTACAGTTCGGCTCCAGCCAGTTCACGTGGGACTTCACACTGGCCGCCGTAGCCCAACCGCTTCTGGGTGCGGATTTTTTGCGGGCTCACAGCCTACTGGTCGACCTACCCAGGAAGAGACTGGTACACGCCGAGACCTTTCAGACGTTCTCCCTGGGTGCAGCCCAGTTGCCAGCCCCTCACCTCGGCTCCATCACGCTGTCCGACAACGACTTCACCAGGGTCCTGGCGGAGTTCCCATCGGTTCTGGCACCGCAGTTCACAGCGGCCATGCCCAGGCACGGCATACAGCACCACATCCCGACCCAGGGACCACCCCTCCACGCCCGCGCTCGGCGGCTTCCCCCGGACAAGCTCCGACTGGCGAAGGAGGAGTTCCAGAGGATGGAGGAATTGGGGATCATCCGGCGGTCCGACAGCCCATGGGCCTCCCCCTGCACATGGTGCCCAAAGAGACGGGGGGCTGGAGACTGTGCGGCGACTACCGCAGGCTGAACGAGGCTACCACACCGGACCGCTACCCTGTGCCGCACATTCAGGACTTTGCAGCAAACCTGCATGGCGCACGGATCTTCTCCAAGGTAGATCTCGTCCGAGGGTACCATCAAATCCCGATGCATCCTGACGACGTCCCCAAAACGGCTCTCATCACCCCTTTCGGCCTTTTCGAGTTCCTCCGCATGCCGTTCAGCCTGAAGAATGCCGCACAGACGTTCCAGCGGTTAATGGACGCAGTGGGACGGGACCTGGACTTCGCGTTCATCTATTTGGATGACATCCTCATAGCCAGCAGCAGTCGTCAGGAGCATCTGTCCCACCTCCGTCAACTCTGCTCCCGACTGAGTGAGTACGGTCTTACAATCAACCCCGCCAAATGCCAGTTCGGACTCGATACCATTGACTTCCTGGGCCTCAGGATTACTAAAGACGGGGCAACCCCTCTGCCCGCTAAGGTAGATGCGGTCCGCCTCTTTCCCCGACCCACCACGATCAAAGGCCTTCAGGAATTCATAGGTATGGTCAATTTCTACTGCCGCTTCCTCCCTTCAGCTGCCCGGATCATGCGCCCCCTGTTCGCCCTGATGTCGGGTCCGAGCAAGGACATTACCTGGGATGAGGAGTCCACCGCCGCTTTCGTTCAAACGAAGGAAGCTTTGGCGGACGCCGCAATGCTAGTACATCCCAGAATGGACGCCCCTACCGCCCTCACAGTGGACACATCAAACACGGCAGTCGGTGGGGTGCTAGAGCAACTCATTGCAGGTCGCTGGCAACCCCTGGTGTTTTTCAGCAAACACCTGCGACCACCCGAGCTCAAGTACAGTGCTTTCGACCGGGAACTGTTGGCGCTCTACCTGGCAATCCGGCATTTCAGGTACTTCCTAGAAGGTCGGCCCTTCACCGCGTTCATGGACCACAAATCGCTTACCTTTGTGTTTACGAAAGCGTCCGACCCCTGGTCGTCCCGCCAGCAACGCCACCAGTCCTACATCTCTGAATAAACGACGGATGTCCGGCACGTCTCAGGTAACGACAATGTCTTGGCGGATGCGCTCTCTCGCCCTACCGTTCATGCCCTTTCCCAAGGGGTAGACTTTGAGGCACTGGCAGAGGCGCAGCAGGCGGATGAGGAGATTCCGAGTTACAGAACCGCAGTCTCCGGTTTGCAGCTCCAGGACCTCCCCGTGGGCCCAGGTGAGAGGACCCTACTCTGTGACGTCGCCACCGGCCAGCCCCGTCCAGTCGTCCGGACAGCATGGCGGCGCCGCGTTTTCGACTCCATTCATAACTTGGCGCATCCCTCCATCCGGACAACTGTCCGGATGGTTTCCAGCAGGTTTGTTTGGCACAGACTCCGCAAACAGGTCAGTGAATGGGCCAAAATGTGCATGCACTGCCAGACGGCCAAGGTGCAGCGGCACACCAAAGCCCCACCGCAGCAGTTCCATCCCGCCCACCGGCGTTTCGACCACATTCATGTGGATATCGTGGGCCCCCTGCCAGTGTCGCGCAGAGCGCGTTACCTCCTGACTATCGTGGACCGGTTCACAAGATGGCCAGAGGCGGTCCCGCTCACCGACACCACCTCTGAATCTTGCGCCCGAGCCCTGATCGCCACCTGGATATCTCGCTTTGGTGTACCAGCCCACATTACCTCCGACAGAGGCGCCCAGTTCACCTCCAGCCTGTGGTCAGCTATGGCCAGCCTTTTGGGGACTCAGCTGCACCACACAACTGCCTACCACCCACAGTCGAACGGGCTAGTGGAGCGTTTCCACCGTCACCTGAAGTCGGCCCTCATGGCCCGCCTGCGAGGAGCCAACTGGGCGGACGAGCTTCCCTGGGTCCTACTCGGCATCCGCACAGCACCCAAGGATGACCCGCACGCCTCGTCGGCCGAGATGGTATACGGCGCGCCCCTGGTCGTCCCCGGGGAGTTCCTACCAGCCCCAAGGGGGCAGGAGGAAGAACCCGCAGCAGTCCTGGGCAGACTACACGAGAAGCTCGGTAACCTGGCCCCCATACCCACTTCACAGCACGGGCGGCACCCGACCTGCGTACCCAAAGACCTACAGAACTGTAAGTTTGTGTTTGTACGAAGGGGCGGGCATCGGCCGCCGCTGCAGCGGCCATACGAGGGGCCGTTTATGGTGCTCCGGAACAACGGGTCCACGTTCGTGCTGGACGTTGGGGGGAAAGAGGAGGTTTTCACGGTGGACCGCCTCAAACCGGCCCATGTGGACCTGGCGCAACCGGCCGAGTTTCCGGCGCCTCGGCGCAGAGGCCGACCTCCCAAGCAGGTTCTGGCCCAGACTGTGGACATTGGGGGGTGTTTCGCCGGTTCTGGGGGGGTTTTATGTGGCGACCCATTTCCTGGCACATCCGAACCGACTCACAATTAGATAGCCTACGGGGGTTTGCGAGCACAGAGCTTTGGAGCCTCTACGCCATGGGGGGCCGGTTGAGGGAGGCTTAAAAGTGAGGCTGAAGTTTTCGAATAAAGTTTTTTCCTTCGACTGCAGTTACCGGCTCCGTGTCGTAATTTTAGCGCTGCGTGTAGCACACCGCTACACTCTCTTCTTTTTTAATTGCCACATGTCTTTCTGTCCATGCTGCAGTTGCCTAAAACTTCAGTCAGACATCACTTCAAGTATTGTCTGGGGACAAGACGAACATTATGTTGTTATATTGACACACATTGTTTTTTCTCCTTGAACTTCGTCTGTTTATGACAAATGTAAAATGCTTCAATTGTGCCTTTAAATAAGAGCAGATATTTGAAAAGGAGCCAGGTGTAGTCTTCTCCTAAATATACACAACAAATCTGCCAAAATTATACTCAGTGGACAAGTCACCATCAAACCAACAGACAAGGGTGGTGCTGTTGTATTCTGACAGACCTACCACTACTTTACTGAGGCCAATGGCATTTTTCAGATACTTCCCCTTAGTTACCCCTAGCACAGGACCACACTAAAGAGCACCAGGCCATTGTTCGAAGTTCCAAGTAATGTGGCGACCCACTTTCTGTGCAGGCGAACCGGCTCACAAATAGCCAGTGCAGGGGGGGAGACTTTGGTAATGCATCTTTGACGTCATTTCCGCCCGGAGAGGGCGGGCGCTAGGGATTAAATGCCAGCGCCGCGAAGTTTGAATAAACTAGTCTCAAAACGGCTTACCGACTGCATGTCATTATTTCAGCGCTGTGTGTAGCACATCGCTATATTGATGACCCCGACGGTCCAAACGGGATTTGGACCAAAGATGACCGACTCTTCATCTGCTCATGCAGTTTTGCTAAAACTGCCGACTTTCTGGACGCTGTGACCATGCGTGAGGTTTAGCCAAGCAGAAGCCCAGTTCCAGATTCGGCAGATATCTTCTGATTCCACGCATTACTATCACGTGGTGAGCACCCTTGACCAGGAGATGGCCGCCTATGTTGCGGATTTCATACAGCACTGCTCGACTTTCTGGGCCACAGGATTACCAAAGACAGGGCAACACCTCTGCCCGCCAAGGTAGACGCGATCCGCCACTTTGTCCAGCCCAACATGGTCAAAGGCCTACAGGAGTTCGTTGGTATGGTGAACTTCTACCACCGTTTCCTCCCCTCAGCAGCCCGTACCATGCGCCCTTTGTACACCTGATGTCGGGTAAAGGCAAGGACATTACTTGGGACAAGGAGGTCGCGGGCTCTTTCGTTAAAGCCGAGGAAGCCTTGGCAGATGCTGCGATGCTGGTGCACCCCAGAACGGACGTTCCGACTACACTCACGGTGGACGCATCCAACACAGCAGTCGGTGGGGTGCTGGAGCAGCTCATCGAGGGGCACTGGCAACCTTTGGCGTTCTTCAGCAAGCACCTATGACCACCCGAATTCAAGTACAGTGCTTTCGACCAGGAGCTGTTGGCACTGAATCTGGCAATACAGCATTTCAGGTACTTCTTAGAAGGCAGGCCGTTCACCACGTTCATGGACCACAAACCATTGACCTTCACATTCACGAAGGTGTCCGATCCCTGGTCGGCTCGCCAGCAGCAACATCTGTCCTACATCTCCGAGTACATGACGGACATCCAGCATGTCTCGGGAAAGGACAACGTCGTGGCGGACGCACTCTCCAGACCAGCTGTCCAGGCCCTGTCCCAGGGGGTGGACTATGTAGCACTGGTGGAGGCGCAGCAGGCAGACGACGAGATGCCCAGCTACAGGACCACAATCTCGGGTTTGCCGCTGCAGGACTTTCTCGTAGGCCCAGGTGAGAGGACACTCTTGTGCAACGCGGCTACCGGCCAACCTCGCCCCATCGTCCCGGCAGCCTGGAGGCGGCGAGTTTTCAACTCCATACACGGTTTGGCGCACCCATCTATCAGGACAACTGTCCGGCTGGTCTCCAGCAAGGTCGCGTGGCACGACTTCGCAAGCAGGTCAGTGAATGGGTCAGAACGTGCGCGCAGTGCCAAACAGCCAAGGTGCAGTGGCACACTAAAGCCCCGCCACAGCAGTTCAAACCCACCCACCGGAGGTTCGACCACATTCATGTGGATATCATGGGCCCCCTACCAGTGTCCTGAGGAGTGCGGTACCTCCTAACTATGGTAGACCGGTTCACGAGGTGGCCAGAGGTGGTCCTGCTCACCGACACATCTGCTGATTCCTGCGCCCGAGCACTGATTGCAACCTGGGTAGCACGCTTTGGGGTACCAGCCCACATTACCACCGATGGAGGCACCCACTTCACCTCCAGCCTGTGGTCAGCTGTGGCCAGCTTGTTGGGAACGCAGCTACACCACACAACTGCCTACCACCCACAGTCGAACAGACTAGTGGAATGGTTCCACCGTCACTTGAAGTTGGTTCTCATGGCCCGCCTGAGAGGACCTAACTGGCAGACAAACTTCCCTGGGTCCTGCTTGGAATTATCACAGCGCCCAAAGAGGATCTGCATGCCTCGTCGGCCAAATTGGTGTACGGCGCACCCCTGGCCATCCCAGGAGAGTTCATACCAGCCCCGAGGGGGCAAGAGGAAGAACCCGCAGCAGTCCTGGACAGACTACACAAAAGGCTCGGCAACCTAGCACCCGTACCGACTTCACAACGCGGACGGACCCCGACCCATGTATCCAAAGACCTGCAGAACTGTAAGTTTGTGTTTGTACGAAGGGGCGGACACTGGGCACCGCTATGGCGGCTGTACAAGGGGCCGTTCAAGGTGATCAACAACAATGGGTCCACATACATTCTGGACATTGGGGGGAGAGAGGAGGTTTTCACAGTGGACCAACTCAAACCAGCCCATGTGGGCTTGGCGCAGCCGGTCGAGGTACAGGCACCACGGCGCAGAGGCAGACCTCCCAAACAGAGGCTGATCCAGACTGTGGACATTGGGGGGAGGGAGTATCGCTGGTTCTGGGGGGGGGGTTATGTGGCGACCCACTTTCTGCACAGGCAAACCAGCTCACAAATAGCCAGCACGCAGGGGGAGACTTTGGTAATGCACCTCTGACGTCGTTTCTGCCCAGAGAGGGTTGGCGCTAGGGATTAAATGCCAGCACCGCAAAGTTTGAATAAACTAGTCTCAAAATGACTTACCGACTGCGTGTCGTTATTTCAGCGCTGTGTGTAGCACGTTGCTACATTAGGTAAATTTATTATCACTAAACTTGAATTGATGAAGGATGTTCAACAATTGTGGTTGGTCTTGAATACTTATCACCACTTATAAAACTAAATGAAGTGACATAGGCAACAACAGGGCTTAGCTTCCTAATGAGCTCAATGCCTTCTATGCTCACTTTGACGATAAAAACATGGAGAACCATCTCATACTCCCACAGTCCCCAATAATCCTGTGATTTCTGTCTTTGAGGTTGACATGCGGAGATCCTTCAAGAGGGTGAACCCACAGAAAGCATCTGGCCCGGACGGGGTACCTGACCATGTACTGAGAACCTTTGCTGATCAACTGGCTGGAGAGGTCACTGAAATCTTTATCCTCTCACTTCAGCAGTCTGAGGTACCCACCTGCTTCAAGCAGGCTTCAATTATACTGGTGCCGAAGAAGAATCTGGTAACCTGCCTCAATGATCTTGTAGCACTTACATCCACAGTGACAGTGTTCTGAGAGTTTGGTGATGAAACATATGAACTCCTGCCTAAGAAGCAACTTGGATCTGCTCCAATTTGCCTAACAGGTCCACAGCAGATGCCATCTCATTGGCTCTTCACTCAACCCTGGAACATCTGGACAGCAAAGTTACATACATCAGGATGCTCTTTATTGACTACAGCTTGGCATTCAATTCCATCATCCCCTCAAAACTAATCAATAAGCTTCAAGACTGTGGCTTCAGTATCTCCTTATACAATTGGATCCTTGATTTCTTCACTTTTAGACCCCAGTCAGTTCAGATTACAACATCTCCACCACATCTCCACTCAATCAGCACAGATACACCACAAGGCTCTGTCCTTAGCCATCTGGTCTACTCGTTTTACACTTATGACTGTGTGGCTAAGCACAGCTATTATGCCGTATTCAAACAGGTCAAATCAAAGATGGTGATGAATCAGCAACAAGGAGGGAGACCGAAAACCTGGCTGAGTGATACCATAACAACAACCTCTTACTCAATGTCAGCAAGGCATTGGAGCAGATCAGGGGCCTCCACCATACAGGCCATGCTTCCTTCTCACTGCTGCCATCAGAAAGGTGCCTCAGCACTCACACCAAGTTCAGGAAAAGTGGGGCTGGGATAGGGAAAGATGTACTCAATGGAGGTGACATGTTACGGAGAATAACATTCTGGATATGAAGGCTCTTGGAATGGTAGATAAGGACAAAGGGATTCCGATCCCTGTTGTGATGGTAGGAGGTTTGGGTGAGGGCAGGTATGCCAGAAACAGAGGAGATATGGGTGAGGGCAGCATTGACGCTGGTGGGAAATTCTGTCATTAAAAAAAGAGGTAATCTCAGATGTTCTAAAATAGAAAACATCATCCTGACAAACAGATATGTGTGGCAGAAATGAAGGAACTGAAAAAAGGGAATATCATTTTTACAAGCATGGGGGGAAGAGGTAAAGTCAAAATAACTGTAGGAGTCAGTAGATTTGTAAAGTTATCTCTCTGTCACTCTCACTCTCACAAATCACTCTCTGTGTGGTTCCCTTGTCCACTGTCCCTCCCCACTGATCTCATATCCTTGCAAACAAAAGTGCTACATCTACATCTGCACGTACATCATCTCCCTCACCAGGTCCAAAACAGTCCTTCTAGGAGAAGCAACAGTTCACCTGCTAGTCCATCGGGATATCTGGTACTCCCAGTGCAGCCTCCTCTCCTGAAATGTACATTGGGGTTCTGTTTGTCAAGCACCTCTGCTTCACCTGTCACAAAAGGCAGGGTTTATTTCCCAATTGTCACCTATTCCCATTCACAATCCAAAATGCCAGTCTCCTCTATGGTCATGATGAGACCACTCTCAGTCAGAGGAATAACTCCTCATAGTCTACCTTGTTTGTCTCCAACCTGATGGAATAAACATCAATTTCTCTAACTTCTAGCTATTCTCACCCCTCCACCCTTCTCTCTTTCCCATTCTCCTTTCTGGTTACCCTCTCAACCCTTATCTTCTCCTCTCCTGCCCATCACCTCCCTCAGGTTCCCCTCCTCATTCCCTTTCTTCTGTGGTCTGCTCTCCTCTCCTGTTAGATTTCTTCTTCTTTACCCCTTTTCTTCTTCTCCCTCCACCCTCCCAACTTCTTACTTCATCCAACCTCCCCCACCCACCCCCCAGCTTCCCCACACTTGGTTTCAGCTGTTACCTGCCAGCTTCCCCTTCCCTAACGCTCTTAATCTAGCCGCGTTCCTTCTCAGTCCTGATGAAGGGTCTCAGCCCAAACTGTCAACTGTTCTCTTCCCTCCATAGATGCTGCTTGACCTGTTGAGTTCTTCCAGCATCTTGTGTGTATTGCCCAAGTGCTGATATAGAAGATGTTTCTGATGTTATTGGATTCAGAAGCATGAGGCAATCTTTCCTCTTTGTGGCTGCAAAGCAGCTGGGTAAATGGTTGAACATTGAACTGAATTTGCTGCCCTGATATTTTGAAGCTGACATGTTCAACTCATAATATTCTTTGTTGATTATTTACCAGTGCTGGCCATTGGTCTTCTCCAAGCAGGTATGCTGTAAATTTTACAGACTCTGCTCTCCATCTTCAAGGTGGCAGTGCACACAACACTCACTCTTTGGAAGATTTAGGAAAGCCTCACAGCAGCTGTGTCGTAGATCGAGCCCAGACATCATAAAGGGATCTAGAGATTCCATATGTTTTCTCTGGCTGCTTGTGAATGAGCATTTGTTAAATTTATTCTGTACATTCCACAAATTCATGATGTCCCAAAGCACATTAAAACCAATTAGCACTGCCAACTTCCACATTCAGTAGTGTGATAATGGTCTGATAATCAGCTGTATAGGCCTTCTAGAGGGGCAACTTTGGAAAACCTAGCTGAGCGAGTTTCCTGACTTTTAACTACAGGCGGACAGACTGAGATATTGTTTCCTGTCAGCTTCCCAATCACGGGTAGCTTGTCTGATGGGACTTCTGAGCAGACTGCGAGTCTATGAGAGGCAGCAAGTGTGATGTGGGAGGGAGAGACACCCCGGGCAAGGTGATGAATATCTAGATTGTGGTGGGTGTGCTGCATTTTCAGAGGTTCAGTGAATTCACTATCAAAGCAGCAAAAGGTAATGTACCTTAATTACTACCACCTGGTGGCTCTGACATCCACCATCATGAAATGATTCGAGAGGCTGGTCATGGTACCTCAACTTCAGCCTCGCAGGCAACCTTGACCCATTGCAATACAGCAAAACAAAAGAGCTATTCATTGATTTCAAAAAGCAAGGTGGTATATGTATCAATGGAGCTGCTGAAGATGGTTTTCAATTTCCTAAATGGAAACGTTAACAGTAGTTGGTCCTGGTCCAACCATGTAGACGCCGTGTAGCCAAGGAAGCACACCCCAGTACGTCTACATGCTCAGAAGACTAAGGAAATACAGCATGTTCCAATTGACTCTCCCAATATTTATAAATATACAGAATGGCAACTGTCCTGCTCAAGGATGTAAGAAATTGCAGAGAGTTGTAGGCGCTTCTCAATCCGTCAGGAAAAGCAGCCTCTCCTCCATGGGCTCTTTCTACATTTTCTGCTGCCTTGGGAAAGTAGTGAACAGTATCGAAGACCCCTCCCACCCTGGACCTTTCTCCCCCTTTTCACCAAACAGGAGATACAAAAACTTTAAAACAAGAACTTCCATTTTAGATCCCATTGCTATAAAACTCTTGGACAGGGCTCTTTTATGATAAAGATGAACTCTTAACTTCATAATCTACTTCACCAAGGTCCCTTGCATTTTATTGCCTACCTGCTCTGCGTGTACTCTGCAACTCTAAAACTATATTCTGCATTCAGTTATTGCTTTTCTCTTTGTACTAACTATAATGTACCTTTGGTAGAAATATCCTAGATGGCTTTTCTGTATACGTGTGACAATAATAAACAAACTACCAATTAAAAGACGGAGGATTTTAATTAGTGGTCGTGGATGAAAATATCAGGCAGAAGAGATACTTGCTGGTGGTTAGCATTAAAGGTGCCAGTACTATAAGGAGCAGAGTTTTTGTAGAGCTTACTGACAAAGTATTGTCTGTTGTTCTTGGTAGAGCTTGTATATGGGCAGAACAAGATCAGTCTCGTCAAGAGCATCAGAGGCTGAGGGGAAAATTGTTAGTTTATAAAGTCAAGAGAGGTATAGATAGGGCAGATGGTCAGAGTCTTTTCCCCAGGGTAGAGATGTCAAGCACTAGAGGACATGCACTTAAGGTAAGAAGAGTCATGTTTAAAATGAAGTGGAAGTGAATCTTTATGCACAGAGTGGTAGGGGCTTGGAAACATGCTGCCAGGGTGACGGTAGAAGTAGATACAATAATAACGTTTAACACGCACGTGAATAGAAGCTCATAAGACAAGATACAGAGCAGAATTAGGCCACTTGGCCCCTCATGTCTGTTCCGTCATTTCATCATGGCTGATCCTGTATCCTTTCATGCTCTGACCAATCAAGAGTCTATCAACCTCTGCCTAAAATAAAGCCTTTGCCTCCACAACTGCCTGTGACAACGAATTCCAGAGAGTCACCATGACAGGATAAAGTCTGCATGGTTTCCTTAATGGAAAATCTTGCCTGGTGAACCTGTTGGAATTCTTTAAGGAGATTACAACTAGGATAGATAAAGGGGATGCAGTAGATTTTTGTATATTTGGACTTTCAGAAGGCCTTTGACAAGGCACCACACATGAGGCTGCTTACCAGGTTAAGAGCCCCATAGTATGACAAGAAAGTATTTCAGGATGGTTAGAGCATTGGCTGATTGGAAGAAAGCGGAGAGCGGGAATAAAAGGATCCGTGCCTGGTTGGCTGCCAGTGACTAGTGGTGTTCTGCAGGGATTGGTGTTGGGACCACTATAAAGCACTGGTGAGCCTCACTTTGAGTATTGTGTACAGTTTTGATCTGTTCATTGTAGAAGGGATGTGCTGGCATTGGAGAGGGTCCAGAGGAGGTTCACAAGGATGATTCCAGGAATGAGAGGGTTATCATGTGAGGAACGTTTGGTGGCTCTGAGTCTGTACTCACCAGAATTTAGAAGGATGAGGAGAATCTCATTGAAACCTTTCGAATGTTGAAAGGACTAGACAGAGGTGATGAGGAAAGGATGTTTCCCATGATGGGAGAACCTAGGACAAGAGAGCACAGCCTCAAGATAGAGGGGCGTCCATTCAAAACAGAGATGTGGTGAAATTTCCTTAGCCAGAGGGAAGTGAATTTGTGGTATTTGTTACCACATGCAGCTGTGTGGCCAGGTTTGTGGGTGTATTTAGGCAGATATTGATAGGTTCTTGACATGGCATCAAAGATTACTGGGAGAAGGCCGGAAAAAGGGGTTGAAGAGAAGAAAAAAAGGATCAGCCATGATTGAATGGCAGAGCAGACACAATGGGCCAAATGGCCTAATTCAGCTTCTATGTCTTATGGCCTTATGGTCTCTCTGGCTAAAGAAATTCCTCCTCATCTCCACTCTAAGAGGATACCCCTATCATCTGAGGCTGTGTCCTCTGGTATTAAACTCTGCCACCATAGGAAACATCCTCTCCATATCCACTCTGTCAAGGCCTTTCACCTTTCAATAGGTTTCAAGGAGGACACCCCTCATTCTTCTGAATTCTAGCAAATACAGGCCCAGAGCCATCAAATGCTCTTCATTTGACAAGCCATTCAATCCTGGAATCATTTTTGTGAATCTCCTTTGAAACCTCTCCAGTTCCAGCTCATCCTTTCCAAGATCAGCAGCCTAAACCTGCTCACAATACTCTGTGAAGCCTCATCAGTGCTTTATAAAGTTTCAACATTATGCCTTTGCTTTTATATTCTAGTTCTCTTGAAATGAATGCTAACATTGAATTTGCCTTCCTCACCACTGACTCAACCAGCGAATTAACATTTAGGGAATCCCACACAAGGACTCCCAAGTCCCTTTGCACCTCAGTATTTTTGTACTTTTTCTCCATTTCAAAAGTAGTCTGCCCTTCCATTTCTTTGACCAAATTGCATGACCATTAACTCCTGACATGATATCCCATCTGCCATTACTTTGCCCATTTTCCTAATCTGTCTAAATCCTTCTGTAGTCTCTCTCATTCCTCAAATCTACTGGCCCCTCCAGCCGTCTTCATATCATCTGCAAACTTTACAACAAAGCCTTCAATTCCATTATTCAAATCACTGACATATAATGTAAAAAGGAATCAGTCCCAACACAGACCCGTGTGGAACCACTAGTCACCAGCAGCCAGCCAGAAAAGGCTCCCTTTACTCCAACTCTGTGGCTCCTGCCAATCAGCCACTGCTTTATCCATGCTAGGATCTCCCCTGTAATACAATGGGCTCGTAGTTTGTTAAGCAGCCTCATTTGTGGCACTTTGTCAAAACCTTCTGAAAATCAAGTACACAACAGCAACTGATTCCCCTTTGCCTATCGTGCTCGTTATTTCTTCAATAAATTCCAACAGATTTGTCAGGCAAGCATTTCCCTTGAGGAAACCATGCTGACTATTGCCTATTTTATCATGTGCTTCCAAGTACGCTGAGACTGCATCCTTAATAATCAACTCCAATATCTTCCCAACCAGAGTTCAGATTAACTGGCCTATAGTTTCCTTTCTTGGGGTCCGAGTCCATAGGACACTCAAAGCTGCTGTGCAGGTTGACCCTGTGGTTAAGAAGTCATACAGTGCATTGGCCTTCATCAGTCGTGGGATTGAGTTTAGGAGCCAAGAGGTAATGTTGCAGCTATATAGGACCCTGCTCAGACCCCACTTGGGGTACTGTGCTCAGTTCTGGTTGCCCCACTACAGAAAGGATGTGGAAATGATAGAAAGGGTGCAAAGGAAATTTAAAAGGATGTTGCCTGGATTGAGGAAAATCCCTTATGAAAAAGGATTGAGTGAACTCGACCTTTTATCCTTGGAGCGACAGAGGATGAGAGGTGATCTGATAGAGGTATATAAGATGATAAGAGGCATTGATTATGTCGATAGTCAGAGGCTTTTTCCCAGGGCTGAAGTGGAGCACGAGAGTGCACAGTTTTAAGGTGCTTGGAAGTAGGTACAGAGGAGATGTCAGGGATAAATTTTTTACTCAAAGAATGGTGATTGCGTAGAATGGGCTGCCGGCAACAGTGACGGAGGCAGATATGATACGATCTTTTAAGAGACTCCTAGATAGGTACATGGAGCTTAGAAAAATAGAGGGCTATGGGTAACCATAGGCAATTTCTATGGTAAGTACATGTTTGGCACAGCATTGTGGGCCAAAGACCCTGTATTGTGCTGTAGGTTTTCTATGTTTCTATTTTTCTGTTTCTTCTGCTTCTCTCCCTTCTTGAATAGTGGAGTGAGATTTGCAATGTTCCGGTCTTCTGGAACCATTCCAGAATCTAGTGATTCTTGAAAAATCATTACTAATACCTTCACGATCTCTTCAGCCACATCTTTCAGAACTCTGGGTTGTACACCATCTGGTCCAGGTGATGTACCTACCTTCAGACCTTTCAGCTTCCTAAGAACCTTCTCTCCAGTATTGGTAACTTCACACACTTCCTGAACCCTGGAATTTCCATCACACTGTTGGTGTCTTCCACAGTGAAGACTGATGCAATATGCAGAGAATGGAGGGCCATGGATTATCTAGAGGCAGGAGATTTAGTTTAATTTTACATCATGGTTGGCACAGTTTTTGTGGGCTGAAGTGTCTTTTCCTGTGCTCTTATACGTTCTGTGTTCTACGTACACTGACAGTTCCCAAGAGTGCATACGCAGGTTAGCCCTAAGTTTTAATTAATCCCGAGCACAGTCACAATCTGCAGTGTACTCTGCTCACCCCTGATGCTTCAGGTTGAAGACTCCTCAGCAGAACTGGGAAAGGGAGTTAATTTTTGCAGAGAAGAGGAGAGTTGAAGAGTTATAGATAAGGTGCAGCAAAATAAGTAGGTGTGTTGGTGAGCGGTGGAAACTGAAGGGAATTAATGGAAATCAGAATCAGGATCAAGTTTATATCAAGTAACATATGTCATAAAATGTTCTGTGGCATCAGTACAGTGCAGGAATAAAATACTACTGAAAGTAGCAATAAATAAATAAATAAACAGATAACTAGATAATAAATAAGTAAATAAATAAACAATCAATAAATAGATACTGTAAATAGATAAATTAAAATGAACAAGTAAAATAAATAAATAGATAGATAAATAAATCAATAAATGAATAGATAGATAGATAGATAGATAGATAGATAGATAAATAGATAAATAGAGTGAAAGAACGATAACGAAGTTCATGGACCATTCAAAAATCTGATGGGGAATCAGAAGAAACTGTTCCTAAAATGCTGAGTGTGTGTCCTCAGGCTCCTGCACCTTTTCTCTGATGGTGGTACTAAGAAGAGGGCATGTCCCAGATGGTGAGGGTCCTGAATGATGAATGCCACCTTCTTGAGGCACTACCTTGAGAAGATGTCCCCAGTGGAGACGTGGCTTGTACCCATGATGGGAACTAGTTGAGTCTTCAACCCTCTGCAGGCTCTTTCAATCCTTTGTGTTGAAGCCTCCTTACCAGGTGATGATGTAACCAGTCGGAATGCTTTCCATGGTACGTCTGTAGAAGTTTGTTAAAGTGTTTCATGGGGAGAGAGAGTAAAGGGAGAATAAGTCAAGGATAGGATTGCTCTGTGAGCTGGTTTGGACTTAGAGGTGAATGGCCTCCGAAAGTAAAGCAATAAAGAAAAACATAAACCTTTGAAGAGCTGATTAATGTGTGGCACTGGGACAAAGCTAGAGAAGCGCTCCCGCACTGCTCTAATGACATGGGTTCAATTCTGACTCCAAATGTTACCCGTGTGAAGTTTGCACGAGTTCCCTTCGGGTGCGCTGACTTCCTCCCACATCCCAATATTTGCAGGTTGATAGGTTCATTGGCCACTGTAAACTGTTGAGTGCTGAGGCATAATATTAATAACTGAGTTAATAGCTTCACAAGAAATTCCTTTATCTATTTCTCTAACAGAAACATTAGTCTTCTTATTTGATACAAGTTGAACAGCTTGAGTAACATTATACAAAGATTTTGATTGTTATAACTGTCATTGTATTATTGCGATTGTGCATGTAAGGAACTTAGATGCTTTTATCTTTAGAGTCATAGAGCACTACAACACAGAAGTAAGCCCTTCAGCCCATCTAGTCCATGCCAAACTATTATTCTGCCTGGTTCTTCTGACCTACACCTGGAACATTGTGACACATTCTGGTTCTGTCGGCTGTGTGAGTCTAGGGAAGACAATCTCCAGCTCTGAGACTGCGGCACGAACCCACCCCAAAAACCCTGTTTGTGTGGAGACTGCGGGACCTGTTACCCTGTTACAAATACAGTAAGTGCCACGAAATAACAGACGGTATACCGCATACAATCAAAAGACTTAGCTTTATAATTCTTAATTGGACTAAAGAGTTAGTAAAGAAAGAAGAAAAAAAGAAAAGGGTCCATTTTAATGAAACAGTCTAACGTGCCCAAGTTGGAGCTCACCGTTTCCCCACTGCCGATCCTCCTTCGATCCCACCCCGGGCTTCGGCAAATCACGGCCCCGCTCCAGGTCAAATCCTACAACCTCTTCTCTCTTCTACCCCTTAACAAAAGCCCCAAGCCCAACCTTAGTGTGCCTCACCAGAGAAACCTCCCCTTAATCCGGCCATCCCCATTGGACGGCACACCATTCTCCTATCTCTTATCTTCAACAGTAACCCAAGCAAGCAGCTTGCAGAGAACGGTGCAAAGATCAAATACGGAACAGTATAACAGTTAAAAAATATGAGGCAGGGCATCACGATTGCTTCTAACATTGTATGTGCCCTGAAATTGTCTTGTAATTTAGGGTATGTTATTATCTGCATAATTTTATACAATAGCTTGAAGCATCAATTTACCTGCTAGAGAACGTGGAATAAGAGCCATTTCAATGGGGTTCCTGCAAAGGTCACCTTAAAATGGGTGTACTCTGTAGAATACAAGTTTGCAAATATTGCCCCTCTTGGGGACCTCTGTCAGAAGTGAAATATTTCTGAGTCCTGCAGAAATATTAAAAGACTCTCCACCTACCCTTGCAAATATATCCATCTACCTTTAAGTAGTGGCAAATCCCTAAAGCTTTCCTGATTAGATGAGATTAGTTTATAGTCATAAACACCAGAGTGCAATGAAATTCCTTGTCTGTATACAACAATAAATACACTGACAAGGGCAAAACAGCAGGCAGGTTGTAGTGTAATCTGAAGTGGCGCAATAAAACACTCAGATTTGTATTTATTTATCTCACGTACATCAAACACACAGTGAGCGTGTCATTTGGTTAATAACCAACTAATCCGAGGATGTGCTGCAAGTGTCATCACAGACTCAGGTGCCAACATAACATGCTCAGGATGCTCAGTAGAAAAACACAGAACAGAATATATATACCCAGCAACAAGGCAACAAACAAGCTGCTCACATTGCTGAATCATTGAGTGTGAGTCTTCAAGCTCTTGTATCGCTTCCCCGATGGTGGCTGTCCTTAATGAAGGATTTTGCCTCCTTGAGGCACTTCCTCTTGAAGATGTCCTCAATGATGAGGAGATTTCAGCTCATCGTGGAACTGGCTGACTCTCAGACCAAAATGTCAACTGTTTATTTGTTTCCATGGATGCTGCCTGACCTGCTGAGTTCCTTCGGCATTTTGTGTGCGTTGCTCTGGATTTCCAGCATCTGCAGAACTTCTCATACCTACATTCCTCTGGAGCCTCTTGCAATATTGTACATTGGAGCCTCCACACCCAGCGATGAACCAACCAGTCAGAATGTTATCTACTGTACATTGATTGAGCCTTTAACTGGTGTTGAGGGTCTACCTATGTTATAACTAATTCTAACTGACTGAGGTGCAGTGACCAGCAAGATCAGATGCTAATTCCAAATGTGGTCCTCCAAGATTAAGGTCCAGATGGTTAGAGATATAATGTTATTCCCAGCGAGCCTTGCTTAATATTGGCTGACTCTCAATGCAGCTGCAAGGACTGACATCACCAAGTGAGACCTGGCATTCACACGGACAATTCCTGCCAAAATTCATTCACTCTCAGTCACCTCCAAGGATTGACGCACTCCAACAGAACCCGTATAAATACTGGGAAGTGCCTAGGCTGACTCCCAGAACAGGTATAAATATTGATATACTCCCGAAGACATCCTGCAGATACTGACTCACTACCAGAGCACTTGTCAATATCAGCCCACAGTGTGAAAAATAAGCGTTGACACATTGTCAGTGAGTTCCAGTGAATGCTGATGCATTTCCAGTGTTCCTGTAAGTATTGACACTCACCCAGAGTGCCTGCACATACTGGTGTAGTTCCAAAGAGTTTACGTAAATATCAACACACTCCAGGTAAAAATTAGCGTAGTCCCAGGGAGTCAGCCAGAAGTGGAACTTCTCAGTAGTCAAGCATTTTAATTCCCATTCCCGTTCCCGTTTCGACATGTCGGTCCATGGCTTTGTCTTGTGCAATAATGAGGCCATGCTCATTGTGGAGGAGAAACAGCTTATATTCCATCTGGGCAGCCTCCATCCTGATGACATGAATATAGATTTCTCCTTCAGTAAAAATAGATTTCCATTCCCCTCACCTCTTCTGTTCCCCACACTGGCGTCTTACTTCTTTTCATCTACCTATCATCTTGCCTTGGGTCCACTCCTCTTTCCCTTTCTCCTATGGTCCACTCTCCTTCCTATCAGTTTCCTTCCTCTCCAGCCCATTATCTTTCCCAGCCACCAGGCTTCACCTATCACTTTCTAGCTATCCTCCTTCTGCTCCCCTACCTTTTTATTCTGGCATCTTCCCCTTTTCTTTCCAGTCTTGGCCCGAAACGTCAAGCATTCATTTCCATAGATGCTGCCTGGCCTGCTGCATTCCTCCAGCTTTTTGTGTGTTACACAGAGTATAGTTCAGTTACATTGGCCCCTGTGCATAACTTAATAGACACACCCAAAATGCTGGAGGAACTCAGCAGGCCAGGCAGCATCTATGGATAAAAGTCGATGTTTCAGGCCAAAATCCTTCATTAGGTCCTGAATTTCCAGCAACTGCAGTATCTCTTGTGCTTATAACTTAACAGAACCTTGCAACAAGAGTAAACTTTGGAATAATTAGATATGCTCTCAGATTGTGGTTGATATCTACCTTATTTCCTTTGAACCCCTAGGTTCTGCAAACTTCAAAGTCTACATCTCACTAAAATTTGATATTTTCCTTTTCTAATATTTCATGGAAAGAAACAGCAGAGGGAAGAAAGTTACTCCCTGAGGTTATTTAAGCCAGAATATTTGAATCATATCTTAAGATAAATTCTAGACATCATTAGGACAATACTTGGGTCCAAAAATGACCATGGGAACTGACTGAATTGTTCTCGATATAGCAGATTCGTACGTCAATAGAATTTCAATCATTAATCTCAGAGCTAGAGGGCAGCAAATGCTGGTTCTCTTAAAACAAGACTAAATCCTACTGAAGAAACATGTGGAAAACCAGAGTACAGGTTGGTAGCAGTACAGCACAAATCAATTATTACTTTTGTTGACATGCCTCACTTGGCAGAGAGACCTCTGATGCTCATTTTGCACTGATTTCAAGGTGCAAACTATATTTATTATCAAAGTACATATACGTCTCCATATACTGAACTTCCTGAGATTCACTTTCATGCATTCAGAGTAGAGTAAACAGTACATTAGAATCAGTGAAAAACTACACAAAGACTGGCAAACAACCAATATGCAAAAGAAGGCAAATAAATACAAAATAATAAATAAATAAATAGATAGATAGATAGATAGATAGATAGATAGATAGATAGATAGATAGATAGAAAAAAACGGACGGATGAATGAATGAATGAATAGATCAATGAATGAATAAATAAATAAATAAATACTACTGAAGACATAGTTGTAGGGTCCTTGAAAGTTAGTCCACTGGTTGTGGAATCAGTGTCAAAGTGAAGTTGCCTACACAGGTTTAGGAGCCTGGAGGCTGAAGTATAATAACTGTTGCTGAATCTATTTATGTAGCACTTAAGTCTTCTGTACCCCCACAGAAATAACTGCACTATAGTGCAAAGAGCATTCCACTGCTGAGCTAGGGTACATATGGCACTTAGAAAGAGTGTTTAATATTATTATAGACACAGATGCTGGAAATCTAGAGCAATACACACAACGTGCTGGAGGAGCTCAGCTGGCCAGGCAGCATCTATGGATGAGAATAAACAGTTGAGGTCCTGATGAAGGATCTCAGCCCAATACATCGACTGTTTATTCCCATCCATAGATGCTGCCTGACTTGCTGAGCTCCTCCAGCACACTGTGTGCATTGCTTTAATATTGTTATTATTTATGTTTTTTTTATATTTGCCCCACAGGTTATCCTTCTTTATTTGGCAGGGTATTAGAAACTGGTGTGATAGGATAAAGGATAAGGATGTTGGTTTACAAGAAATGCTGTATAGTGAGATTGACATGAAAAGTAAGATTGCAGTCAATGGGATGGGTTGCAGTGCAAAATCGGGCCAAAACTGAAAAAGGTGACAAATAAAGGACTGTAGGTGATATACTTCAGTATATGAAATAAGGTAGATGATCTTGTAGCGTGGTTAGAGATTGGCCAGTACAATGATGTGGATATCATAGTTGAAAGACAATTGTAGATGGAAGCTTAATATCCAAGGATACGCCGCAATCTTATCAAAGAGACAGGCAGTAAGGCAGAGGAGGAAGAGTGGTTCTGTTGGTAAAAAATGAAATCAAATCTTTAGAAAGAAGTGACATAGGATCAGAAGATGTAGAATCTTTATGGGTAAAGTTATGAAACTACAAATGTAAGAAGACCCTAATTGGAGTTTCCAAACAGTGGCCAGGTCTACAAATTACAGCAGGAGATGGAAAAACCATGTCAAAAATGCAATGTTACATTAATCATGAGGGTTTTCAATATATAGATAGACTGGGAAAATCAAGCTGATGCTGGATCCCAAGAGAGAACTTGTGGAATGCCTCCTAGATGGCTTTTTGGAGCAGCTTGGGGTTGAGCCCATTGGGGATCAGCAATTTTGGATTGGATGTTGTGTAATGAACCACATATGATAAATGAGCTGAAAGTAATGGAATCTTTAAGAAACAGTGATTATGATATGATAGAATTCACTCTGCAATTTGAGAGGGAGAAGCTAAAGCATCAATATCAGATTTATCAGTATTACAGTGGAGTAAAGGGAATTACAGCAGCATGAGAGAGGAGCTGGTCAAAGTTGATTGTAAGGGGACACTGGCAGGAATGATGACAGAGAAGCAAACGCTGGGCTTTCTGGGAGGTGCAGGATAGATACATCCCAAAGATGAGCAAGTATTCTAAAGGCAGGATGATGCAACCATGGCTGACAAGAGAAGTCAAAGCCAACATAAAAGCAAAAGAGAGGGTATATAATAGGGCAAAAATTAGTGGGAAGTTACAGAATTGGGAAATGTTTAAAAACCAACAAAAGCTAACTAGAAAAATACCATGAGAAGGAAAAGATGAAATATGAAGATTAGCTAGTCAATAATATCAAAAAATATACCAAAAGGTTTTTTTTTCAGATATATAAAGAGTAAAGAAAGGTGAGAGTAGATATTGGACTGCTGAAAATCCATACTGGAGAGATAATAACAGGTGACAAGGAAATGGTGGATGAACTGAATAAGTATTTTCCATCAGTCTTCATTGTGGAAGATACTAGTTGCATATCGGAAGTTAAAGAGTGTCAAGGGCAAAAGTGAGTGTAGTTACTATTACTAGGGGGAAGCTGAAAGGTCTGAAGGTAGTTAAGTCACCTGGACCTGATGGACTACACCCCAGAGTTCTAAAGGAGGTAGCTGAAGAGATTGTGAAGGTATCTTACAAGAACCAGTAGATTTTGGCATGGTTCAGTGTGACTGGAAAATTTCACTCCTCTTCAAGAAGGGAGGGAGGCAGAGGAAGGAAATTATAAACCAGTTAGCTTGACCTCAATGGTTTGGAAGATGTTGGAGTCGATGGTGAAGGATAATGTTTTGGGGTATTTGAAGGCACATGACAAAACAGGCTAAAGTCAGCATGGTTTTCTTAAGGGGAAATCTTGTCTGACAAATCTGTTGGAATTCCTTGAAGAAATAACAAGTAGAATACTTTGTATGTCAACGATTTGGATGATAAAATTGATGGCTTTGTGGTAAGTTTGCAGACATTTCTATGATAGGTGGAGGGGCAAGTAGTGTTGAGGAAGAAGAGATGCTACAGAAGGACTTGGACAGATTAGGAGAATGGGCAAAGAGGTGGCAAATGGAATACAGTGTTGGGAAGTGTATGGTCATGCACTTTGAATAAAAGCATAGACTATTTTCTAAAGGGTGAGGAAATTCAAAAATCCAAGTTGCAAGGAGATTTGGGAATCTTTGTGCAGGATTCCCTAAAGGTTCATTTTCAGGTTGAATCAGTGGTAAGGAAGGTGAATGCGATGTTGGTGTTCATTTCAAGAGGACTAGCATATAAAAGTAAGGATGTAATGCTGACACGCTATATGGCACTGGTGAGGCCTTACTTGGAGTATTGTGAGCAGTTTTGGGCCCCTTATATAAGAAAGGATCTGGTGACTTTGGACAGGGTTCAGAGGAGGTTCACGAGAATAGTTGCGGAATGAAAGATTTATCGGAAGAGCAGTGACTGAAGACTCCGGGCCAGACTCGCTGGAATTTAGAGCTTTTGGCTTGTGTGTAGTTTTTCATTGATTACATTGGATTTCTTTGTATCTATTGTGAATGCTGCAAGAAAATTGATCTCAGCATAGTAAATGGTGACAATATCCCATGGAGTTTTGTATATATCTCCTTGTGTTTTTGGTGTTTTGTATATACTCCAGGTGAAAAGTATATAATCCCTCATGCTTTCCCAATAACCTCTTTCCCCTTATTCATCAGCACCTTCAGCTTTCAAAGCAATTGTTCCCAGAACTTAAATTTCAAAGGAAATTTATTATCAAACTACGTGAATGTCACCACATACAGCCCTGAGATTCATTTTCCTGCAGGCATTCACAGCAGAACAGAGAAATACAATAGAATCAATCAAAAACCGCAGATAAACAAAGACTGACACACAACTAATGTCCAAAAAGAAGACAATTTCTGCAAATAAATAAATATTACTGAGAACATGCATTGTAGAGTCCTTCAAAGTGAGTCCATAGGTTGCGGAATCAGTTCAGAGTTGAAATGAGTGAAGTTATCCACAATGGTTCAGATCCCTGGTGGTTAGAAAGTAATAACTCCTTCAGTACCTTCCAATGTCTCCGGTTCTCTGTTTTGATGCTTTTTGCATTATACAGCCAGGGCAACCTCTATCTTTTGCTGTCTACTAGATACCATGTAAGGTATTTTTAACACTAACTGATCTAATTGAAATAGATACAGGTTGAACATGCTTTATCCAAAATACTTGGGGCTGGAAATGTTCTGGATTTTGGACTGTTTGCATCTATATAATAAGATACCTTGGGGATTTGCCTGAGTCAGCATCAGGTTTAATGTCACTGGCATATATCTTGCAATTTGTTAACTTAGTGCAGCAGTATAATGCAATGCTTGATAATATAGGAAACAGAAATAAATAAGGAAATAATTTAGTAAGTACATATATGCATGTTAAATAGTTAAATTAAAAATAGTGTGAAAACAGAACTAACAAGAATGAGGTAGTATTCACAGGTTCAATGTCCCCTTAGGAATCGGATGGCAGAGGAGAAGAGGGGGTCTGTGCTCAAAATCCATTTACATCACATATATATCTTATACATATACACTGAAGGTAGTCTTATATAATATTTTTAATAATTTTATACATGAAACTATAATATGTACATTAAACCATCAGAATGGAAAGCTATCACTACTTTGGCTGCCCAGGTGGACAGTCAGTAACAAACAAGAGAAATTCTGAAGACGTTGGAAATCCAAGCAACATACAGGTGTTGATCCTCCAGTTGAGTGTGGCCTCATCACGACTGTGTAACAGTGAAACCCGGCGTAGATTGGGAGACCGCATTGCCGAGCACCTAGAAACTTGCCAGAAAACTCAGGATCTCCTATTGGCCATCCATTTTAATTGCACTTCCCATTCCCATTCCAACATATCTATCCATGGCCTCCTCTACTGCTGTAATGAGGCCACACTCGGGCTGGAGGAACAACACCTTATATTCTGTCTGGGCAGCCTCCAAACTTCCAACCTGATGTCAAGAAAATCAATTTCTTGAACATCTGGCAATGCTCCCCCACCCCCTCAATCATCATTCCCTATCTCCCTCTCACCTTATCTCCTTGCCTGCCCTCCACCTCCCTCTGGTGCTCCTCCCCTTTTTCCTCCTTCCATGGCTCTCTGTCCTTCTCCCCCTGTCCAGCTCTGTATCTCTTTCAGCAATCAATTTCACAGTTCTTTACTTCACCCCTCCCCCTCCCGGTTTCACCTGTCACCTTGTGTTTCTCCCTTCCCTCTCCCTGCTTTTTAACTCTACTCCGCATCTTTTTTTCTCTCCAGTGCTGCCGAAGGGTCTCGGCCCGAAACGCTGACTGTACTTTTTTTCCATGGATGCTGCCTGGCCTGCTGAGTTCCTCCAGCATTTTGTGGACAGTCAGTGGCTGTTATGCATTATCATCATCCCCGGATCAGAATTGTAGTCATTCTCTTACCTTTGTTCATCACACATGGGTACTTCATAGCAAAAGTACTGCCTACCATAAATGCAAAGGAACTATAATCTGTGCAGGGTCACAAAAGCAGCAGAGCAGCGTTGAGAGAATACCTGAATCAGCTATTGAACAACAAACAACAACAGGCTTTCAGTCTCCACCTGTAATGCAGTGTTTTGATTAAAAGGTTACAGTACACGGAATCTGTATTTTACTGTTTTTAAAAGATTTTATGTAAGATATAATACACAAGATTGAAATTAATTAAAGGTAAATGCATGAAAACTGTGAAAAATGTCAACATTTTATTTTTAACATAATAATGACACTGGTCATGTTACACTCAAACATGAGAGTTTGGTTGGGGATGAATTTCAGGTATCATGCAAAAATAATATGTTTTGTAATTATCAAAAAATCATGAAGTTCTTCACTTAAAAATGCAGCACTAAACACTACAACTACATTAGACCTGAGAAACCTGAAGCTGAGTGTAGAACATTGTTGATATCATTGTGAGGAGGAACCTCAGAGGCAATTGAGGGACTCAAAAGTGAATGCTTGGGATGAGAAGGCAGTACACTGTGCTGGATTACTTTTTTAAATGAATAAACTCTTCTTGGGCTTCCACCTGGGTGCAAGTATCAATTTTAACTGACCTTTTGATGACAAACTCTGCCATCTTCATCGGAGATGATGCCTGGGTATGTCTAGTCTGGCGGTATTTATACCCCTGTCGCCACCCCTCCTGATTGGTTAGTCCTCATCCAATCAGGTTTCCACTGCCCCACCTTGCTTACAATCAATTTCCACAGTTTCTGGAAGGATCACAAGGACCGTGAAGAAATACTGGATTGATAGCATCCACAAACCCATAAGGAAGCTCAAATCACAGCTAATACGGGTCAAAGATGACTTGGAACTCAGAATAGCTGACGTTTACAGGATTCCCTGTGAATGCAGGGCAGCATATATTGGCAAGACAGGACACACGATGGAAACCCACATCAAGGAGCACAGGAGGTGTATCCATTTAGGTTACCTGGAGAAATGAGCGGTGGCAATGGCCATATGATTGCCTTCGATGCCATAAAACAACTGTGCCATACCAGTGGCTTTCGGAACCACCTGGTAAGGGAAGCCATTGAAATAAAACCAGAGGAAAAGAATGTTAACAAAGATGAAGGTCTCATTCTAAGTAAGAACTGGAAATTGTTTGTAAACAAGGTGGGACAGTGGAAACCTGATTGAATGAGGACTAACCAATCAGGAGGGACAGAGATTGGGGGTATGGATGCCACCAGACTAGATATGCCCAGACATCATCCTTGAGGAAGATGGCAGAGTTTGTCATCGATGCATCAGTTAAAATTGATACCTGTATTCGGCTGGAAGCCCAAGAAGAGTTCAGTTGTCATATATGCCAGAAAAGAACTAGATCCTGTTTTTAACTTTTTTTATGTTTCACCCTGTATCATCTGCATCCTTAACAAGGGTTTTTGTAGTAGCAATCTTTCTTTGATTTTATAAACTGACATCATTTCTTGTTCTGCTATGAATGCACATTGCTCTGGCCCTTCAATATCTCTGCTGCTTCATGATCAGCAAACACTGTAACACCACAAATCTTAACAAATTTAATGCTGTGCTTTTTCTTTAATTTTTACAACCAGCCTGCTGAATATTCACAAATCCCTTCAGTTTCCAGTTTGCAGTGATAGATCTTTGCTATTTCATGATCAGTATACCACTAAGTGGTATCTGTTCACTTCAGCTTTGTCGAATCCACTCTTTGAATACACAATCAAGATCTTACTTTTTCACATTATGCTGTGTTTCCCTATTTTTTGTTAACTTCTGTTCATTACTTTCAACATAGAACTTTAACAGTTAGTCCTTCTGTTTCTTCAGGTTGTAGCTGGCTGTCATTCCAACACCGTAAGTGTTGAATGCTTCACACTTACATCGCAGTCAAGTTTTTCCAACAACTTGACTGAGCGTGTTATCTTCAAATATAAATGCTTGTTTTTTTTGTTTTCTCTATTAATATAAGGATAACTGCAGGCCTTTTTGACATTTTCAATGATATTTTCTCAGCACAGAGCAGAGAATAAGTGCAAAACACATGGTTATCACTGTGAGTAATGCACAAAGGACTGGCTGTGATAATTGCTGAAACCAAGCTGGTGCCAACAGGACCACTCTGGGTATGAGAGGTCACTTCTCAGAACTATCGCATTGTTGCCTGGGAACCTTCCCAGCGCCTGGAGGAATTTTCCGTTTATGGCATTTTGTCAACACTCAAAATTTCAGATTTCAAAGGTTTTTTTGGATTTGGGATTTTAGATTTTCAAATAAGGGTGCTCAACCTGTGTCGCTGTCAACATTGTTATAAATGGCACTGTACAGCCCCACCCACGTCAATGGACGACATCAACTTTACATAAATTAATCAAACACTCACAGTGAGCAAGCTACTGCCAGTAGAAGATGCAAGGATGATTTTTTAAATTTCATAAACCATCAGTTCCTAGTGTAAGCTTTAAGGCCTTTCATGTCAGTGATTGCCACATTTTTTTGCTTTGATCATCCAGGCGAGTGGTGCCAGTCTTGGGGCTGCAATATTTATCCATAGTTGACAACATGAATTTGATGCCGAACGAAACTCTGCCTAATTCAAACTGGCTTTGAAATGCATGCTCTCGTGAGTTTAAAGAAGACGTAGACATATGAGCAAAATAATAACTAACTCATCATCTCAATCCATCAGATTCTCTTCATATACAAATTCATGAATGCTGGTGCTAGGTGACTGAGATCCTCACTGCAAATGTGATTGCAGTGCACCATTACCTCAGGCATGGCCATATTAGCATCATTAATGAGAATCAGATACCATTGTGCTCATTACAGTTACTGATGAGGCCAAAATGCAGCATTGATAGTGAAGAAATCTTGTTCCATTAAAGGAAGAATTTCAATTATTACCTTCCATAGCAGCTTCTGATGTGCAGTCACGAAGAAACATTTTCTTTAATCATTTTGAGTGAGCATCACTGACAAGGCCACAATTTGTTGCCTACCCCTCACTGTCTTTGACAGAGTGGTAGTGAACTGTCTTCTTGAACTACTGAGGCCTTTCTAGTGAAGATGCTCCGACAGTGTTGCTGGGGAGGGAGTACAGGAATTAGGGCCAATGAATGGCAATATACTTCCAGAGCGTAAGCTTATTATCACTGACATATATCATGAAATTTGTTGTTTTATGGCAGCAGTACATAAAATATACTATCAGTTACAATGAGAAATATATACATATCTTAAGGAGTGAAAAAAGGAAGAAAAACTAATGAGGTAATGTTCATGGGTGTTAGGACATAGTCTAGATTTAGGATGCATAGCAAATATTAATTTCACCAGCCTTCAGACGTGGATGTGGATTGTGGACTGAATTTAAAATGTAGCCCTGAACAATAGAATTCCTGGAGCTGTGTGCTAGGCAATGCTGATTAACATTCACTTTGAGTGTCTGGAGAGTGGGTGCAAAGAAGGAGGTGTGAAAATTATAGGTAATTCAAAGAAAGCATTGTCCTACAGAATTGTCCTGCTGTTACCTTTGATCTTTAGTATATAAAATGTCATGTAATATTAGGTCGAGAGGTCTCCTCCTCCAAGAGTGTCTCAATATGATGCCTGCTGCTCATTTTTGTTGAATAAAACTCTTCTCCATCTACTAGTTTTTGTGTCTCTCCAGTGACTTTGTTCAAATTTCAACAATGGGTTCAAGGGCTGTTCAGTAATCTGATGGTGGAGGGGAAGAAGCTGTTCCTAAAACTTTGAGCGTTTGTCTTCATGGTCCTGTACCTCCTCCCTGATGGTAGTAATGAGAAGAGGGCCTGTCCTGACTGGTGGGGTGTGACTTGGATAGAGTGTGATTTGGAAAGGGACCCTGACTTGATACTCTTGTCCTTCTTAGTGGTATGAATCCTGGGTTTTGAAGGTGCTGTCAGAGAAGGCCGGGTGAACAATTGCAGTGCACTTTGCAAATGCTGAACGCAGCCAAGAAAAGCAGCAGGTGGACCTCTATATGGGTTTACAACCTGGATGAATGATCCTCTGCCTTTCCCCTCATTCACTGTAGCAATACATCCAACCTCATAAATCCTTGCTTACAAATGAAAGCTGACGCAGAATCGTGTTTATTATCACAGACATCGGGAGTGAAATGTGTTGTTTTCTGGCAGCAGCACAGCGCAATACATAAAAATTACTATGTTACAATAAAAATATAAGAAATAAGTAAGTAGTGTAGAAACAGAGCACAAAACAAGGCACCGTTCCATGCATTCATGGTCCATTCAGAAATCTGATGGCAGAGGGAAAGAAGCTACTCCAAGAATGCTGAGTGTGTCTCTTCAGAAAATTGCTGAAAATTGCCAAAAAAAAATTGAAAATTGAACAAGAAACTAGCAAACTCATTGAATTATTACGGCTAAGGAAGAGGCCACTTGGCCCCTCCTGCTGATGCTGGTTCCCAGGGAAGCAAACCTATCAGCTGTATTTCCCCACTGTTCATTCAGAGCCCCACAAATCACTCTCCCTGAAGTGTCGATCACTTCTCTTTTGGAAGTCATGGGGAAATAGAGCACAGAAACCGACCCTCCAACGAACACAGAAAAAATTGGTCACAAAACACTAATCCTGTATTGATCTCATCTCTTCTATGTATTTATTTATTTATTATCTGCCACTCAATTCCATTCAGCTTCACCCAGAAACTACCACTCACCTATTCATCTATTCACTAGGGGAAACTGACAGGAAGCCGTTTAACCTATCAAACTGTATGTCTTTGGGATGTGGGAGGAAAGGAGAGCCTAGGGGAAATTCATGCTTTCGCAGGGAAATCATGCAAAATCCATACAAGTTGTGCCCAAGATCAAGACTGAACCCGAGTCTCTGGGGCAGAGAGGCAGTCACTGTGCTGCTGATTGACCCTGTTTTGCTTTTGGTGAATTTTAGATCATAATAACTTCTTGACCAAAATATTTTGCTCAAATCCGCCTTGTACATTGACCCAAAACTATAAACCCATGTCCCCAAACTCTCCGCTGAGGAGAACAAGTCCCTTCAAACTAACACCCCCCACCATAACATCATTGGCCTACAATTAATTTGGCTATCAAATGAGAATCTTAAATTCACACACCTTCAGCACATTTCCCATCTTCTCACTGGATAAAAATTTTATGACTAAAGATAATTCCCTCATGACATATAAAAATATTCATGTTTTGAGATCTCAGGATTATATAACTGCTAATATTGTGGTCAAATGACTGAAAATTGGTTTTAAAAATATCCAGAAACAAAGCAATAAAATATACCCTCTCAGGGTTTATATTAGCCAAAAGGAAAACGCTAGAAGGTCACAGCAGATGTGGCTTACAGAATTCAGCAATGTATCTGTTGAAAAATAAGCATTTTGCCAACAAATTTCACAAAGAGCCAAACCTCTTTTCACTGCCCATTATGTTTAACATTTTGGTTGCTGCCTAGAGATAACAACAAGAAACAAGTTCTCCAAAACATTGACAACCAATGAGGTGTCTTTGAAGTATGGTCACCAATGTAATGGAAGGGACGTGGCAGCCAATCAACACACAAGATCACGCAGTTGGATAACCTTATTGATAAGTTGACCTAGTGATAAAGGTTGACCAGAACTTCTTCAGTCATGCCATGGTTTCCTTTACATGAGAGGACAGACTTGGTCCCTTTTAATTACTCACCCCTGACAGTTTGCAATGGAGTGCCAACCCAGATTGCATGTTCATTCTCAAGGAAAGGACATTGACCCTGATCTCACAAATCAAATGTGCATGCACCATCACTGATCTGCAACTGATACTAGTACCCATGCAAACCCTCTCTCCATATTTCCATTTAACGTTGAGAGAGGGCATTTTGTCCACTCAGTCCTCACTGAGCAAGCTCTTTCTCCTATTAATTTTCCTTATAATCTTTTCCCCCAATTCACATCATCATCCTCCAGTTGCTACCGCATTGTACTATTAGAGGGTACAACTCTGTTGGGGGGACAGCCTACCTGGGGGAAGCAACAGTAGTCATGCCTCTGATACAGAGTCTGGCCCTGTGGCTCAGAAGGGTAGTGAAAGGAAGAGGAAGGCAGTAGTGATAGGGAACTCTATAGTTAGGAGGTCAGACAGGGGATTTTGTGGACGCAGGAAAGAAACTTAAATGGTAGTTTACCTCCCAGGTGTCAGGGTCCGGGATGTTTCAGATCACATCCAAGATATCCTGCAGTGGGAGGGAGAATAGCCAGAGGTTGTAGTACATATTGATACCAATGACATAGGTAGGAAAAAGGAAGAGGTCCAAAAAAAAGACCACAGGGAGTTAGGAAGAAAGTTGAGAAGCAGGACCACAAAGGTAGTAATCTCGGGATTACTGCCTGTGCCACACGACAATGAGTACAATACAGGAATAGAATGAGGTGGAGGATAAATGCGTGGTTGAGGGATTGGAGCAGGGGGCAGGGATTCAGATTTCTGGATCATTGGGACCTCTTCTGGGGCAGATGTGACCTGTACAAAAAGGACAAATTGCACTTGAATCCCGAAGGACCAATATCCTGGTGGAGATGTTTGCTAAGGCTAATGGGCAGAGTTTAAACTAGAATTTTTAGGGGGTGGGAACTGAACTGAAGAGACTGGGGAAGAGGAGGGTGGCTCACAAATAGAGAAAGCTTGGAGACAGTGTGTGAGGGAACAAAGGCAGGTTATAGAGGAGGGATGTGCTCAGACCGAAGGTTTGAGATGTGTCTATTTTAATGTAAGGAGTATTGTGAACAAAGCAGATGAGTTCAGAGCATGGATCAGTACTTGGAGCTGTGATGTGGTGGCCATTACAGAGACTTGGATGGCTCAGGGACAGGAATAGTTACTTCAAGTGCCAGGTTTTAGATGTTTCAGAAAGGACAGGGAGAGAGGCAAAAGAGGTGGGGGCATGGCACTGTTGATCAGAGATAGTGTCACAGCTGCAGAAAAGGTGGACATCATGGAGGGATTGTCTATGGAGTCTCTGAGGGTGGAGGTTCGGAACAATAACTATACTGAGTGTTTTTTATAGGCTGCCCAATAGTAACAGGGATATGGAGGAGCACACAGGGAAATAGATCCTGGACAGGTCTAATAATACCAGAGTTGTCGTGATGGGAGATTTTAATTTCCCAAATAACAATTGGCATCTCGCTGGAGCAAAGTGTTTAGATGGTGTGGAGTTTGTTAAGTGTCTTCACAAAGGTTTCCTGACGCAATATGTAGATAAGCCTACAAGAGGAGAGACTGTACTTGATTTGGTATTGGTAAATGAACATGGTCAGGTGTCAGATCTCTCAGTGGGAGAGCATTTTGGAGATAGTGATCATAATTCTATCTCCTTTACAATAGCATTAGAGAGAGATAGAATCAGACAAGTTAGAAAAACGTTTAATTGGAATAAGGGAAATTATGAGGCTATCAGGCAGGAACTTAGAAGCTTAAATTGGGAACAGATGTTCTCAGGGAAAAATACGGAAGAAATGTGGCAAATATTCAGGGGATATTTGTGTGGAGTTCCGCATAGGTACATTCCAATGAGACAGGGAAGTTATGGTAGGGTAAAGGAACCATGATGCAAATCTAGTCAAGTAGAAAAGAAAAGCTTACAAAAGGTTCAGAGAGTTAGGTAATGTTAGGGATCTAGAAGATTATAAGGCTAACAGGAAGGAGCTTAAAAAGGAAATTAGGAGAGCCAGAAGAGGCCATGAGAAGGCTTTGGCAGGCAGGAATAAGGAAATCTCCAAGACATTCTACAAGTATGTGAAGAGCAAGAGGATAAGACGTGAAAGAATAGGAGCTATCAAGAGTGACAGTGGGAAAGTGTGTATGGAACCGGAGGAAATAGCAGAGGTACTTATTGAATACTTTACTTCAGTGTTTACTATGGAAAAGGACCTTAGTGATTTTAGTGATGACTTGCAGCAGACTGAAAAACTTGAGCATGTAGTTATTAAGAAAGAGGATGTGCTGGAGCTTTTGGAAAGCATCAAGTTAGATAAGTCGCCGGGACTGGACGAAATGTACCCCAGGCTACTGTGGGAGGTGAGGGAGGAGATAGCTGGTGATGATTTTTGCATCATCAATGGGGATGGGAGAGGTTCTGAAGGATTGGAAGGTTGCAGATGTTGTTCCTTTATTCAAGAAAGAGAGTAGAGATAACTCAGGGTATTATAGACCAGTAAGTCTTACTTCACTGGTTGGTAAGTTGATGGAGAAGATCCTGAGAGGCAGGATTTATGAATATTTAGAGAGGTATAATATGATTAGGAATAGTCAGCATGGCTTTGTCAAGGGCAGGTCGTGCCTCATGAGCCTGATTGAATTTTTTGAGGTTGTGACTAAACACATTGATGAAGGAGGAACTGTAGATGTAGTATATATGGATTTCAGCAAGGCATTTGATAAGGTACACCATGCAAGGCTTTTTTAAAAACTTTTTTTATTGAGTTTTCAAATAATTACAGAAATAAAAGAAAATATACGAAAAAAATATATATACCCTTCCCCCCTCCCCTTAACCCCTCCCCCCTAACATCCCTATAGAAAAAAAAGAAAGAAAGAAAAAAAAGAAAGAATGCCTTGTTATTGGAAGATCCCCACATGCTCCATGGCGTTCATAATAACTTTAATATGTATATTTAATTCTTTCCCCAGATAACCAATTATTTCATCTTCGGAGCACCTATATACTTAATCTTGTCTTTTGTAAATAAGGGCGCCAAATTTTCAAAAATGTTTCATATTTATCTCTTAAATTATAAGTAATTTTTTCAAGTGGAATACAGCCATAAATTTCCTTCTTCCAACTATCTATACTTAAGTATGAATCCGATTTCCAAGTAACTGCAATAGCCTTTTTGGCTACTGCCAGTGCAATTTTTATAAATTCTTTCTGATATTTATTCAATTTGGGTTTCAGTTTTATCCCTTCAATATCGCCTAGTAAAAATAATATTGGATGATGTGGAAGTTGTGTTCCAATAATTTGTTCCAATAAAACTCTTAAATTTGTCCAAAAAGGTTGAATTTTAGAACAAGACCAAGTAGAATGTAAAAAAGTACCGGTTTCTTGGTTACATCGGAAACACTGATTGGATAAATATGGGTTTAATTTATTTATTTTTTGTGGTATAATATATAATTGATGTAAAAAATTATATTGCACTAATCTTAACCGGACATTTATTGTATTTGTCATACTATCAACACATAGTCTTGACCAGTTTGTTTCTTCAATTTTAATATTCAAGTCACTTTCCCATTTTTGTCTTGACTTATGGACTCCTTGTTTAATTGCCTGTTTTTGAATCAAGTTATACATACAAGAGATAAATTTTTTAATCCTTCCTTTTTGAATTAAAGTTTCTATTTCATTAGATTTCAGCAATAACATTGTTTGACCTAATTTTTCTCTTAAATAGGCCCTTAGTTGGAAGTAACAAAAAAGAGTGTTGTTTGATACTTTATATTTATTCTTTAATTGATCAAATGACATTAATATACCTCCTTCAAAACAATCTCCTATATCTCTAATCCCTTTTTGAAACCAATTATATAAAAGTTGATTATCCATTGTAAAAGGAATAAGTCTATTTTGAATTAAAGATCTCTTTGCTAATAAAGATTTCTTTGTCTCATCATCAACATTTATCTTATTCCATAAGTCAATCAAATGTTCAAATATAGGAGATTCTTTCTTTTCCCGTATCCATTTAGATTCCCATATATATATAAAATCTTCTGGTGTATTTTATCCAGTTCTATTCTAATCCATGCCGGTCTATCTTTCTCAAAAAAAGATGCAATAAATCTAAGTTGATTTGCTTTATAATAATTCTCAAAATTTGGAAGTTGTAACCCTCCTAGATCAAATTTCCATGTCAATTTTTCCAACGATATTCTTGACATCTTACCTTTCCAAAGAAACTTCCTCACATATTTGTTTAACTCTTGAAAAAACTGGGGTAGTTGTATTGGTAGTGATTGAAATAAGTATTGTAGTCTAGGGAATATATTCATTTTTATGGTATTTACTCTACCTACTAATGTTATTGGTAATACCATCCATTTATCGAGATCTTCTTGAATTTTTTTCAGTAATGCTAAGTAATGTAATTTATATAAGTTCTTTATATCATTATCAACTCTTATACCTAAATACTTTATACCATTTGCTGGCCATCTAAATTGAGTTATTATTCGACATTGACTATAATCTCCTTTAGTAAGAGGTAAAATTTCACTTTTATCCCAATTTATTTTACAACCTGATATTTTCCCATATTCTTCTAATCTATGGGATAATTTATGCAACGAGTGCAATGGGTTTATTAAATAAAGCAGAACATCATTAGCAAATAAGTTAATCTTGTATTCTTCCTGATTAACTCTGAAACCCTTAATATTTGGGTCCATTCTAATTAATTCAGCTAATGGTTCTTTCGCCAACATGAATAAAGCAGGTGATAATGGACAACCTTGCCTAGTTGACCTTGTTAACTGAAATGGTGTTGAAATTTGACCATTTATCACTACTTTAGCTTTGGGATTAGTATTTAAGGTTTTAATCCATTTTATAAAAGATACTCCTAATCCATATTTTTCCAATACTTTAAATAAAAAATCCCATTCCAATCTATCAAATGCTTTTTCTGAATCTAAAGCAACTGCCATACTCGTTTCTTTCCTCTTTTGCGCCAAATGGATTATACTAAATAACGGAGTTACATTATCTGCCGATTGTCTATTTTTAATAAATCCTGTTTGATCCATATGTACTAATTTTGGTAAGTATTTAGATAATCTGTTAGATAAGATTTTTGCTATTATTTTATAATCAGTGTTTAATAAAGAAATAGGTCTATATAATGCTGGCTTTAAAAGATCTCTATCTTTTTTTGGCAATACTATTAAAATAGCTGTCGAAAAAGATTCTGGAAGTTTATGTGTTCTTTCTGCTTGATGTATTAACTCCATAAAAGGAGGAATTAATAAATCTTTAAACTTTTTATAAAATTCAGGCGGAAAACCATCTTCTCCTGGGGATTTATTACTTTGAAGTGATCCTAGGGCTTCTTTGACCTCTTTCAATGTAAAAGGCATATCTAATCCCTTCTGTTCTTCTGTATTTAATTTTGGAAGAGTGATTTGTGATAAAAACTTTTCTATCTTGACATTATCGTTTTGTGATTCTGATTTATACAACTCAGAATAAAAAGTCTTAAAAGTTTCATTAATTTCTAAAGGCTTATAAGTAATTTTATTTACTCTTGTTCGAATTGCATTTAATGTTTTAGAAGTCTGGTCTGTTTTTAACTGCCATGCAAGGACCTTATGTGATCTTTCACCTAGTTCATAATATCACCGTTTATTTCTCATAATTGATTTTTCTGTTCAATATGTCTGGAGTGTATTATATTGTAATTTCTTATTAATAAGTTGTCTTTGTTTTTCTTCTGTCATATTTCTTTGAGATTCTTTTTCTAATTTTGTAATCTCTTTTTCCAATTGATCTATTTCTATCATATATTCCTTCTTAATTTTAGAAGTATAACTTATTATCTGACCTCTCAAATATGCCTTCATTGCTTCCCACAATATAAATTTATCATCAACTGAATGTGAATTTGTATCTAAAAAGAACTGAATCTGCTTTTTCATAAAATCACAAAAATGTTGACGTTTTAGTAATATTGAATTAAATCTCCATCTATAAATTGATTCCTCTTTATCTGTCATTATCATTGTCATTATCAAAGGAGAATGATCTGACAATATTCTCGCTTTATATTCCACATTTTCCACTCTATCTTGAATATTCGTTGATAATAGGAAAAAAATCTATCCTTGAATATGTTTTATATCTATTTGAATAAAATGAATAATCTCTTTCTTTTGGATTAATTCTTCTCCATATATCAATCAAATTTAAGTCTTTCATCAATGATAGAGTTAATTTTACTACTTTTGATTTTGTGACAACCTTTATTGATCTATCTAAAACTGGATCTAGACAAAAGTTAAAATCTCCACCTATTAATATTTTGTCATGTGCATTAGCCAAATTCAAAAAGACCTCTTGTATAAATTTTACATCATTTTCATTTGGTGCATAAATATTCATAATAGTCCATAGTTCTGAAAAAATTTGACAATGTATAATTACCTATCTCCCCACTGAATCAATTAATACATTTTGTATTTTAATTGGTAAATCTTTATTAACCAAAATTGCAACTCCTCTCGCCTTTGAATTAAATGAAGCTGCAATAACATTTCCAACCCAGTCTCTTTTCAATTTCTGATGTTCTATGTCTGTTAAATGTGTTTCTTGTAAAAAAGCTATATCTATTTTCATTTTTTTAAATGTATGTTAAAATTCTTTTTCTTTTTACTGGTCCATTAAGCCCATTAACATTAAAACTTTAAAAATTCAGTAAATTAGTCATTATTTTTAATTATGTTACTCCAATCTATAATAATACCTAATCTTTCAACTTTTGTGGTATCTTGGGAAATGTTTTTAAAATTCTCCATGTTGCTATGTGTGTCCCCACCAATCATCCAGGCAGAAAGATAGAAGAAAAATAGAGTATAAAGAAAAAAACAAAATACCCCTCTACTAATGTTGTGAAAAAAAAGAACACAACATTACCCCCCTCTGTTGTACGGGTCATGGCGATCGCCATGATTACACACGTGAGTCCTGCAGTAACTGATCCAAAGCTCCCCAGCCCCCCCCCCCCCCGCAACATAAAAAAGTATATATATATAAAAGAAGAAAAAAAATACTATTCTCAATTAGTATTTCTGAAATTTTGCTTTTCTCCCCTGTATCATCCTTAAACTTCCGTTCACTGTCTCTATCTTCATCTTTAATCCATTATACTTGGAAGTCTCTATGTGTAATTAGTGAATAAATGGAAGTTTTTATGCGAACTCCTCCGCTTCTTGATAATCAGTAAAAAACCTTCTTTTTCCCTCCTCCAAAAAAATTATCAGTGTTGCTGGGTGACGCATTATAAATTTATAACCCTTTTCCCGTAAGACTTTTTTCGCTGGGTTAAATTCCTTCTTTCTCTTCAAAAGGTTATAACTTATATCAGGATAAAAAAGAACTGCCTTCCCTGCTATCATCAATGGCCCGTTTCTCTTTTTGGCACATTGGGCAGCCGCCTTCAGGATCTTTTCTTTATCTTGGTATCTTCAGCATTTGATCAAAATTGATTTTGGATTTTGATCAGCTTGAGGTCTTGACCTTAAGGCTCTATGAGCCCTTTCAATCTCAATTAGAGTTTCTCCTTCCATTTCCAATTTTTCAGGGATCCATTTTTGAAAAAATTTTATTGGATCTTCTCCTTCTATATCTTCTTTAAGTCCAACAATTTTAATATTGTTTCATCTTCTAAAATTTTCAAGCTTATCAATTTTTTCCATAAATTGTTTTCTTTCTGATGTCCAGGCAGTAATATCATCTTCCATTTTATTCATTCTTTCAACCATGTCTTCCATTGTAGTTTCCAAATCTATAATTCTCTTTTCCATTTTTTCCTGTCTTTTTGTCATTTTATCAAACATAATCTCATTTGTCATTTTTCTTTTGATTACTTTTAATGCACCTAATTTACACATTATTTGCATCAAAGTCTTTTCTATATTTCCAGAAAAACTTTTACCTCCATCTTCATTTGATTTTTCCAGAGAATCTGACTCTCCCTCAGATTCACTTTCACTTTCGGTTTCAGTCGTAACTGGGATTTGTAGCTCCGGTTGCTCTCGTTTGCACATGCTTCTTCCTTCACGTTTGCGCAGTTCTCGTTGGTCTTTTTCTTTAGGATTGATCGATGTTGTCGCAGTTTCCTGTTCTGAATCGCCGGAGGTGAAATGTACCTGAGCCCGCGGTTCTTTGGCAGAAGTGGGCCTTGATTCTGTTCCAACTTGCATTGTCTTCACGGTAGTAGTTTTCTTCATCTTCTGTTTGTGAGGCATAACTTGAAACAATCCGGAGTAGTTTATAAGTAACTTTTAGAAAGTATAGACTAACTTTTCTTCACTTAAACATTAATTTATTGATTTTTAATGGGAGAGCTGGGTTCCAGCGTCTCGATCCTACGTCATCATGTGACGTCCACCTCACCATGCAAGGCTTATTGAGAAAGTAAGGAGGCATGGGATCCAAGGGGACATTGTTTTGTGGATCCAGAACTGGCTTGCCCACAGAAGGCAAAAAGTGGTTGCAGATGGGTTATATTCTGCATGGAGGTTGGTGCCCATTGGTGTGCCTCAGGGATCTGTTCTCGGCCCCTTACACTTCGTGATTTTTATAAATGACCTGGATGAGGAAGTGGAGGGATGGGTTAGTAAGTTTGCTCTTGACACTAAGGTTGGAGGTGTTGTGGATAGTGTGGAGGGCTGTCAGAGGTTACAGCGGGACATTGATAAGAAGTAAAATTGGCTTGAGAAATGGTCACCTCACTGCAGGAAGGATGTGGAAGCCATAGAATGGGTGCAGAGGAGATTTACAAGGATGTTGCCTGGATTGAGGAGCATGCCTTATGAGAATAGGTTGAGTGAACTTGGCCTTTTCTCCTTGGAGCCACTGAGGATGAGAGGTGACCTGATAGAGGTGTATAAGATGGGGGCATTGATCATGTGGATAGTCAGAGGCTTTTTCCCAGGGCTGAAATTGTTACCATAAGAAGACACAGGTTTAAGGTGCTGGGGAGTAGGTACAGAGGAGATGTCAGGGATAAGTTTTTTACTCAGAGAGTGGTGAGTGTGTGGAATGGGCTGCCAGCAACAGTGGTGGAGTTGGATACTATAGGGTCTTTTAAGAGACTTTTGGATAGGTACATGGAGCTTAGAAAAATAGAAGGCTATGGGTAATACTAGTAAATCTAAAGTAAGGACATGTTTGGCACAACTTTGTGGGCCGAAGGGCTTGTATTGTGCTGTAGGTTTTCTACGTTTCTAACTAAATGGTGGAAGATACGAGATTTTCATGCTCAACAGTCTCTAGAGTTTACAGCGGATGGTGCTAAGAACAAAAATATCCAGTGTGCAGATGTTCTGTGGGCAAAAGCAGCTTGAAATGAGAGTTATCAGAGCACACTGGTTCAAGCTGACTGAAAGTTGACAGTAACACAAATAAACGTGCATTAAAACAGTGGGGTGCAAAAGAGCATCCCTAAATGCACAACATGTTGAATCTTGAAGTGGAAGGGCTACAGCAGCAGAAGACACTGAACATAGACTCAGCGATATACCTAATAAAGTGGCCACTGAGTGCATATTGGGGTTTCTCTGCATTGGAAGGAACATCCTGTGCCTGACTCACCAGGGGTGTCCTGCAAATGAAATATTGAAATGAAGGTTATCACCAGAGGTGTTGAATTGGCCAAGTGGCAATGCCCCAAGTGGCGTCATGTTGACGGGTTTTCAGGTCCAGTGGAACTGTTGCCTTCATTCCCATTAAGTACCCCAGTAAAATTTCTTTACTAATATAAATGTCATTCTCTTCATATTCTAAACTTGTTTCCTCATCAATTTCCCAAGTGTTCATTGTATGCAATAGTCACAAACCATTCTTCCAATGTCTCCATTTTGAGATCCAAGTTTAATTTTTCTCTAGTCCATTATTTCATATATTTTCCCCAGAATTCAGTCCATGAAGTCATCCCCAAGTTCTTTTTGTCATTTGGTTTGTTCAATCTATTCAAAGATGACTTTTTCCAAGGATTAGGGCAGTATCTTTCTTACATGTCTCACTCATTTCCCAGTTGGTACTCTGGCCAATGTTGTGCTGATAAGTTATCCCTAATGTGCTATTTTGTAGACCCGTCCATGTTAGTTCTCCTCCCTGCCTTTATCCTTTGTTATCGAGTCTGTTGTCTCCCTTCGCATTTCCTAAATGATCAGCTCATCTGCCTGTACACGTGCAGTCCAAACAACGAAGTCTTTCCCTCTGTTTGTGTTGTTCATTTCTCCATCTTGTACCAGAGCTTTGTAACTTTATATTTAATGGTTTTGTTAACAATCCCCTATTAAATTCTGTCCTTTCTGTGATGAGCTTGCACGTTCTCCCAGTCTCTGTATGGGTTTCCTCCTGGTACTCCAGTTTCTTCCCACACTCAGTAACTTAGTTAATAAAGCCCTTTACTACTATTACACTCTCAGCCCTTTTTGCTGATAGCATCTGCTTGAATCATAAAAAACACTGTTCAGGTCTATCACAGTACCTGATTTAACCTTCTCATTTTTTTCTTTGTCATCCATGAGCATGTACATTCACAAAGAGGAAGATTCAGAACTAGTGCGAAATGAGTTCTGTTTAGTAATTATTTTCTTATAATAATAGTTGAAGGTTGCAGTGTAGACGACGGTGTGATTCATCTCCAGGTACTTGTACTATGTATTCATGATGATGAGCTGGCTCAGGCAGAATTAATTGCTGTAAGGCTTCAAGGATTATTCATTCATGAATAGGACAATGAGTATTCTTGCTAGGAGAATAGCAAGTGGGGATGATGCTTGATGAATCTTTTCATTCTATACAGGATGAAGCTGTCTTCAAATACACAGAGTGGCTCCTATACCTCCTACACCTAATAAAATGGCCACTGCGTGTATGTTTATGGTCTTCTGTTGCTATAGATTACCCACTTCAAGCTTTAATATGTTGTGCATTCAGAGATGCTCTTCTGCACACCACTGTTGTAACATGTGGTTATTTAAGTTACTGTCGCTTTCCTGTCAGCTTTTAACAACAGACTTTTAACATCATAAAGCAGCAAGATGTTTGTTATGTCTCCCTTCTCACTGTGAAATAGGGATGCCTCTTTTCCCCTTATTAGGGAGAGAGAGCCTGTGATTACCGGGTGAACAAAGGGTCTTCGGGGTTCTGCAAGTCTGTGTCTTTACTGATGCTTTGCTGCACGCTTGAGTGCATGATGAGGGGCACTGATGCTTTTTTTTGCTGGTGGGGAGGGGGTCATTGCTTTGCTGCTGCTTATGGGTGGGGGGGGAAGCTGGGGGGGACTTCGGGGTTCTAACATTTAACTGTCATCCATTCTTTGGGGCACTCCCCTGTTTTCATGGATGTTTGTAAAGAAAAGAATTTCAGGATGTATATTGTATACGTTTCTCTGACCTTTGAAACTTTTAATCGAGTCTGGCCATTCTCCTCTGGCTTCTCTTATTAATAGGGCATTTTTGCCCAGGGAACTGCCACTCTCTGACACGAGAAAATCTACTGATGCTGGAAATATGCCTGGCCTGCTGAGTTCCTCCAGGATTTTGTGTGCATTGCCACTCACTGGATTTTTATTTGTTTTTTGCACCATTCTCTGTAAACTCTGGAGACTGTTGTGCATGAAAATCCCAGGAGATCAGCAGTTTATGAAATACTCAAACCATCTCCCCTGGCACCAACAATCATTCCACAGTCAAAGTCACTTCACATTTCCTCCCCATTCTGGTCTGAACAACTGAACCTCTGGATCATGTCCGCATACTTTTAAGTAATGGGTTGCTGCCACATGATTGGCTGATTAGATATTGGCATTAATGAGCAGGTGTACAGATGTACCTAATGAAGTCATCACTGAATGTAATAGTGTAAAGAAAACAATGACTGAAACACTGCTCTTCCACATCCACTGCCATACACATAGAGTCCTAGAGTAAATACAGCATTGGAACTGTCCCTTCGACCCATCTGGTCCATGCCATCCCATTAGCCCATATTAGACCCATATCCTGCTATCCATGTAGAGTGATAGCAGATCATGGTGACAGGGAGTAAGGTAGCATTTTGGTGGGCAGACATTGTCTTCAGATGAGGATGTTGTATAGTCTGCGATTCAACTTGCAAAGCTACTACAGATGGAACAGGTCTAAACTTCCCATTGCAAATGCGCATGGGTTTTTGGCACTCCAGTGTAAGTGGGCACTGACTGTGACTACAGTAGCAAGTGATAATCCATGGGGATGGGGTTGATCATGCAGCAGAATCATAATATGTGGTCAGATAGAATACAGCTTGCTTCTGTTGGAGCTGGATGTAGCAGAGAACCTGTGTCCTGTCTTGCTGCAGCAGATTTCAGGTCCAGATGTTGCTTCTGGAGGCTGTTGTCACCAATTACCTAGACTCTGAAATGCACACTCATACCTCAATCACACTTGATTTTCGTGTGCATAAGAGGACAGCATGTCACCACATGGTTCTGAAGTTTGAACCAAGAACTGATGAGTAGTTATGCATATTTAGTAAAATGTGTATACTCAGATTCCTTATTTGCAAGATCAATCACCATTCACAATAAGGGTGCTAAAAATCGATAGAAACTTCAAGCAAACAACCATTGATACTCTAAGGTCGGTACAGGAATTGTCCCCTAGTTGATGTGCCTTGTATCCTTTGATTACATCCTTATCCGACAAAAAGGTCTATGAAAAGCATAGCTTTCTTGCTTGACAGCACACTAACTGTAAACTATCCTTGCCTGGACATTATTTTGACCCTTGCCATGCTGCAACTGTGTCAAGGCCAAGGTCCATGGTATCTGCCACTGAGTCCCAGAGTGACTGGGTGGGATTTTCAGTTGATGCTGACGATCATTGCCCAACCCCAATGTATCTCCTGGTAACTCCAGAGTCATAGAGATGGTGGTGAATCTGAAAGGCCTACATAGAATACGTATAGGGCGGGGGTCGGCAACCCGCGGCTCCGGAGCCACATGCGGCTCTTTTACCTCTGTGCTGCGGCTCCCTGTTGCTTTGGGAAATAATTGGTCTTTTGCAGCATCCGCGCCCATGGGGGCCAGGTTGAGGGAGGCTTAAAAGCAAGGCTGTTTAGTTCGAATAAAGTTATTCGACTGCAGTTTACTGACTGCGTGAGCACAACGCTACAACGTGTTTATATCGCTATTAATATACGTCACCACTGCCAATACCTGACACCCGTCAGTGCGCGATTTCTTTAATTTTTCGATCCAAGGTAGGCCAACTATGGAGAATTCTAAAAAAAGAAAAGTGACTGAAGAAAACAAAACGTTTAATGATACGTGGACAGATTCATTTGCTTTCACTGTTGACGAGACTGGTTTACCAGTATGCTTAATATGCAATGAGAAACTAGCAAACAGCAAAAAGTCAAATGTTGCAAAGCATTTCTAGAATAAACACGCAGCCTTTGCTCAAAAATATCCGGATGGAGATGAGAGAAAAAAAGCCGTTTCGGAACTGATGCGGAAGGTTGATCTGAGCAAAAATCATTTCAAGCAATGGATGAAGTCCGGAAAACCAACGACATACGCTAGTTATATTGCCGCTCAGGAAATAGTCAGGCACGGGAAGCAGTTTACAGATGGTGAATATATAAAAGAATCTTTCATTAAGATTTCAGAACATCTATTCATGGACTTTAAAAACTAGAGTGAAATTGTGCAGAAAATCAGGGATATGCCCCTCTCTGCAAAGACTGTCAAAGACAGAACCATAAAAATGGCAGAAGACATCACAAGACAACAAATTAAAGACATCAATTCAGCTGTGGCCTACTCGATTGCCTGTGACGAGTCTAAAGACAAAGGTGATATTGAACAAATAGCGTTGTTCTGCCGGTATGTAAACTCTGCCGGGCCACAGGAAGAACTGATTGAGTTGATACCTCTGAAAGACCAAACACGGGGGGGGGTGGGGGGAGGACATCTGTGAGGCTGTCTTGAATTGTTTAAGAGCCAAAGGAATAAAGACTACCCACCTGGTGTCAGTAGCTACTGATTGGGCACCGAATATGACGGGAACGCACAAGGGAATTGTGGCTTTACTGCATAAGTCGCTGGACAGAAAGCTGCTGATTTTTCACTGCATCTTGCACCAAGAGGCACTGTGCGCTCAAACATTTCCTCCGGAATGCACAGAAGTAATGGATGTTGTCATTCAGATTGTCAATAAAATAATGGCAAAAAGTTTAAATCACCGTCAATTCCGTTTGTTACTGGACGAGCTGGAAAGCGCATATTCTGATCTCCTGCTGCACAACAAAGTCCGGTGGCTGTCCAGAGGGGAGGTGCTGAAATGCTTTGTTGCGTGTCTGGAAGAAGTGAAAACTTTCCTGGGCAGCAAAGGGCTGGAAAAGCTACACTTCATGGTAGACATGACAGCGCACCTGAACACGCTGAACACAGCTCTTCAGGGGAAATGACGTACAGCCCTACACATGTTGGAGGAGTTTTGGCATTCGAGCGCAAGTTGACAGTGCTTCCCAGAGATTGACAGAAAGGTACTTTGTCTCACTTCCCCAATTTGAGAGAGTTCAAACAAGGTCATGACATGATAAGTTCGGAGTATTTACATTCTGCAATCATCGCAATGCAAACATCGTTTGGGAAACGCTTCTGTGAGTTCAGAGAGGAAAAAAACACATTATCCTTCCCGGTCACTCCCCCAAGCATCGATTCATCTCTACTGAATACGACTGCATTGGCAGGTGTGAGTAAACCTGATCTTGAGATGGAACTGGCCGAAATAGCCGACAAAGACATATGGGTGTCCAAGTTTAGACGCTTGACAACAGACCTTGCAGATGTTGCCCGTCAGAAGGCCGTTCTTGCTCAGAATCACAAATGGAGTGATATTGAAAACCTCCATAAACCGGACAAACTTGTGTTCGAAACATGGAATGCTATCCCCGACATTTATGTAAACATTAAAAAGTATGCGCTTGGAGTCCTGTCGATTTATGTATGTGAGCAGGTGTTCTCCAACATGAACTTTATTAAAAACAAACATCGCGCACGCCTCACAGATGACAGCTTGCGATCCTGTGTAAAGATGAAGGTGACGTCATACAGCCCTGATGTGCAGATGCTGTGCGCTGAGGTCCAGGAGCAGAAATCCCATTAACCAAGTATGATACATATTTTAATTGCCTATTATTTTAGGAATATTCATATTTTTTCATTGTTCAGTGAAATAGTCCTTTTATTTTTCAGGTTGACAGCTGGCTGACATTATTTTTGGTTTGCTGCTGGCGGAAAACTTAAGTTCAGTGCTTTTCATAAATACAAGAAGAACTCAAATAGACATTGAGTATTTTACTTAAAAGTAACCTTCAACCCAACGTCTTTTTTTCGGAGTTCAAAATGTTTTTGTTGCATGCAGAAATGTAATTTCGTTTTCTCTGCAGGAGTTCATCAATTTCATAAATGCAACACATTATAGTTTGTTTATACATAGCATAAAGGCAAACAAAAAAACGTTGTATGCAGTGTTATTTCATTTTAAATGTCAAACGGGTTTTGCGGCTCCCAGTGTTTTCTTTTCTGTGGGAAACGGGTCCAAGTGGCTCTTTCAGTGGTAAAGGTTGCTGACCCCTGGTATAGGGGATATTGAGAGGAAGCTTCCAATAGTCGGGGAGTCTAGGACTAGAGGGCACTGCCACAGAATCCAATGCTGTTCCCTTAGAACAAAGATCAGGAGTAACTTCTTTAGCCAGAGGGTAGTGAATCTTTGGAATTCGTCACCAGAAGTCAAATCATGGGTATATTCAAAGCAGTGGTTGATAGGTTCTTGATTATTAAGGGCGTCAAAGGTTACAGGGAGAAGGAAAGAGAATGGGGATGAGAGGGTTTAGTAAATCAACCATGATGGAATGGCAGAGCATTCTCAATGGACCAATTGGCCTAATCTGTTCCTATGACTTATGGTATGTAGTCTTCGTCCTCTTCTGCCCAGGCCTCTCTACCATAGGTTCCTTGTCTTTAATTCCCTAGGTGCACTATGTCCAATAGCAAAGGTTTTGTTCGATTGTCCAGAAGCAGAATTCACCTAGCACGAGATTGTTCATCCACTGATAAAATTCGTGAGCTGCGTTGGGAATGTCATGTGACAGGTTGGCTTTACCCTGTTGAAGATTTGTGCTTGCAAGGGTAATCCTGTTCAGTGTGAGAGGATCCACACGTTTGGATATTTCAAGATTCAACATAGTTTATTGTCATTCGACAGTGCACGAGTGTAAAGGAGAATGAAGTGACTGTTATTCTAGATCTGATTCAGCATTGCTAAATAAAAACCACAATAAGCATAAAGAACACAATTAAAAACAATACAATTAATACATATTAGCTTATTTACATAGACTGTATGCATAAAAAGTAATGCTAGGTAAAGGAGAATCTGTATGTATAGAGATTCTGTCAGGAAATGATGTAGTGGGGTGGGTGGGATGCATTAATGGGTGGAGGTGTTGATCAGCCTGATAGTTTTGCAGAAGTAACTGTTTTGTTGTACTTTCTTGGAAGAAGAACCAATGGTGGGATTATAGCAGAATGTCTCTTCATCAGAGTCCCACCGAAAGAGGAAAATTAACTCAGCACTCTCCCTAACATGTTAAATCACTCCTCCTCCAGTCTTGAGGTGCGACCCCTGTTCCTAATGTAATGTATAGATCTATTTATTTTGGACCAATGACACCCACCCTCCTGCCTTTAGCACCATTTATTGATCCGTTGTCTGCGCATGTGTATTGTTCCTCCCCCCACACTGCAATGTGAATACACCTGTTAAAGCCATCTCCTGTGTGCATGTTTTTGCTTAATCGATATGCAGTTGTGCACAGACACAATTAATTGGCGATGAGTACGAACCTGAATGTCAGAAAATATCATGAACTGCAGCAACAGTCATGGGACAAAATAGTGAGAGTTAAACAGCATGAGAACGCCACCATAGACGCTAACAAATGTGTGAGTGCAGTGTATCATAACAGTGCTGAATTTGAAGTGAAAATAACTTGGTGATGGCTTCATTTGGGAAAGTTATTGAATTTGATAGTGCTAATGAAGGCTGGGAGTCATATATCGAGAGGGTTGAACTGCATTGTAATGCAAACAATGTGGAGGAGGAAAAGAAAGCCCCTACACTTCTTAGCTTAATGGACCCAAGAACATACAGTCTGAAAAGCCAGCAAGCAAGACATCTGATGAAATTGTTACAATTTCACAAAATCACTTGAGCCCTAAACTGCTGGTCACAGCTGAGAGATTTAGATTTTACAAAAAGAATGAGTCAAAAGATGGAAGCCTTTCTGCATACATTGCAGAACTGTGCAAACTTTCCTAGTACTGTGACTTTAGAGATGGACTTTCTGATGCATAGTCAAAGCATTCAAAAGAGGCTATTATCTGAAAGTCCTAACCTTAGAACAGCCATTGACCATTACAATATCATTAGAGACTGCAGCAAAGGATGCAGCAGAACTACAGAAAAGGAGGTTAGAATGTGAACTGCACAAAATGTCCCTGAATGGTGCAAAAAGCCAAAAATGTTATCGATGTGGCAAATCCTCCCATGATGCAAGTGACTGTTGGTTCAAAGAAAAAATCTGCAGGAAGTGTCACAGACAAATTCACATAGAGAGAGTGCAAGGCAGATAAAAAGCACAACCAAGTGAAAAGTCTTGAACACAAAACTAAGCAAATACATAAAGTTACTGAATGCAAAACAGAATCAGACAACACAGAGTCTGACATAGGTGAACTGTCATACCTAGAACTACATAGTATTACTGAAGCAGCTTGCAATATAATATGGATCACAATAGATGTGTCTGGTGTAAAACTGAAAATGGAGCTCGACACAGGGTCAGCTTTGTCTATAATTCCAGAGACTGACTACAGCAGGCTGTTTTCTACGGTAGCATTTAAAAAATTTTTAGTGATGCTAAAGACCTACACAGATGAGGAAATGTCTCCCAAAGACAAACTGAAAGTAAATGTGATGTATGGAGGTCAAACACAATAGTTAGAGCTTAATGTGTTGAAAAAGTGGATGACCAGCACTTTTTGGATGTGAATGATTGAGAAAAATCCAACTAGACTGGCACTCAGTCAAAGCTCTCAGCGTGACATCAACAGTCAATGGCAGCCCAAATGGTAGCACTAACCAGAAACTAACACAGCTACTTAATGCTAATAAGAAGATATTTGAGAAGGGGATTAATAAACTCAAAATCCTGAAGGCCAGAAATGAAATGGATAAATCAAATATTCTATAATTCTATAATTCAAAAATTCTGTAAAACGCATTCAGTTCCTTATGCACTATGTCCTAAAGTGGATGATGAACTGTGGAGCCTGGAGGCATCTGGAATTCTCTCCAAGGTTGAGTGGAGCGATTGGGCCATGTCCATTGTCCTGGTGATCAAGGAAGGGAAGGCCAGAGCTACTCGCAAATGTGGGAATTTCAAGGTAAAAATCAGCTCGGTGCTGCGTATTGTGCAGTATCCCCTGTTGCAATTAGATGACATTTTTGCATCTTTGGCAGGCAGGGAGAGGTTTTCAAAGAATGACCTGTCACAAGCTTATCTGCAAATAGATATTGAGGAGTCAAGCAAGAAGTTCCTCACTATCAACACTCACAAGGGACTGTTCCAGTACAATCATCTCATATTTGGTGTCACATCAGCTTTATTAATTTGGCAAAGAGAAATAGACCAAGTGCTCCAAGATATCCCAGGAACACAATGTTACCTTGATGGCATCATCATGACTGGCAAAAAAGAGCACCTCCAGAACCTCAATAAAATGCTTACAGGCTGAATATAGTCTGTATGAAAAGAGAGAGAAATATGAGTTTTTCAAGAATTAAATCTCATATTGTGGACTTGTCATTGATAATCATGGCCTACATAAGTCAGAAGAGAAGACTGAAGCAGGACTACAGGCACCTGAACCGGAAAATATATCATAATTCAGGTCATACTTGGGTCTTGTAAACTACACCAGTTTCTCCCGAGCATTGCCAGTGTTGCATCCATTGAATGCATAGTTACAGACAGGCACGAAGTGGAAATGGTCAGAAAGATGTGAAAAAACATTCAAAGAAACAAAGATAACTAATAACATTTGGTGAACTACTCACCCATTATGATCAATTTCTGTGCCCACCAGACTGGCATGCGATGCATCCCCTTATGGAATTATAAAAGATAGACCTGAATGCCCAATTGCATTTGTTTCACGATCACTGATGAGAACAGAAACCAACTATGCACAAATCAACTGAGAGGCCCTTAGTCTAGTATGGGGAATCTACCTCTATAGACAAAAGTTTACAGAAGTTTACAGCTCCTTGTGCTCATTTTCTACCCCAGGAAGGGAATTCCAGAGATGACTGCTACCCAGTTACAACATTAGGCACTATTACTAGAAGCCCACTCTATTGACATAGAGTTCAAGGGTACCAAAGAACACAGCAATGGTTTGTCACGTCTTCCATTATTGGCAACTGAAGAAGAAAAGTCTTTATTCGGTGATTCTACACTGATTCCACCTGAACCATGCTGGGACCAGGATCCTGGTGAATTGCATAACTAGTATTGTGGATGGGGCTTGAAACTAAATAGTTCAGGAGAGGGTGTTTTAATAGCTGGAAAACTGTAGGCAAAGCATAAGGGAAGGAGAGTGTAGGAGAGGTTAATGAAGTGTCCAGAATGAAAAAGACAAGGAGTTTAGAAAGGGATAAGAGTTTAACTTCAGCCAACATGGAAACAAAATCAAAAAGAAGGTTGGTGAATACAGAACTGGAGGAATCATGTTGGATACAAAGTAAGTTAGTTACTCTTATAGTGCATTTAGAAAGTGGCATGTCTGATGCTGTGGGCTTCACTGTGTTGTGGTTCAAAGAACATCACAGCTAGGAGCTTAACATCCAAGGAAAGACATTGTATCAAACAGACAAGCAAGCAGGTAGAGGAGGTGGCTGGCTTTGTTGGTAAAATCAATCAAATCCTTAGGAAAAAACGACACAGGATCAGAAGAGACAGAAACCTTGTGGGTAGAGTTAAGAAACTGCAAGGGGAAAAAGACCCTTGATGGTCTTGCTATATGCAGGCCTCCAAGCCGTAGATGGGATGCGGGGTATAAAATACAATGGAAAATAGAAAAGGCATGTAAAAAGGGCAATGTTATGAACTTCATGGTGAATCTTACTATGCAGGTAAATTGGAAAAATCAAGTTGAGTTGGATCCAAAGAAAAGCAATATGTAGAATGTTTACAAGATAGCTTTTTAGAGTAGCTTGTGACCTCTAGAGGAAAAAAAATAACAATTCTGGATTGGGTTTCTGTGTAATGTATCAGATTTTATTAGGGAGCATAAGGTAAAGGAACCCTAAGGAGGCAGCATTCATAATATGATAGAATTCACTTTTCAGCTTGAGAGGGAGAAGTTAAAATCTGATGTTTCCCAGTGGAGCGAAGCTCATTAAAGATGTATGAGAGGAGCTGGCCAATGATGATTGATAGGTGCCAGTAGAGCAGCATTGCCTGAAGTTTCTGGGAGTAAATTGAAAGATATAGAATCAGTTCATCCCAAAGAAGAAGATTTTTAAAGAGAGGATGAGACAACCATGGCTGACAAGGGATGTTAAATACAGCATAAAAGCAAAAGAGAGGACATATAGATATAGATGCCTATATTGATTCAAATGTATAAGACAGTATAAGAGAGGCAAGAGAGGACATCAGACCACTGGAAAGTAATGTGGGGCAGAGAAATGGCAGACAAACTGAATATGTATTTTGCCAAATATTTATCAAACAATACAGACAAAGGAGAGTCAGTGGATGTTGTTTATTGGAATTTTCAGAAGGCCTTTCGTAAGGTGCTACACATTAGACTGCTAAACAAGATCTGAACCCATGGTATTACCAGAAAAATACTAGCATGAATAGAAGATTGGCTGAAGATGAAGAGTGGGAATAATAGGAGCCTTTTGGATCGGCTGTCTGTAATGAGTGGTGTTCTTCAGGAGCCAGTTTTGGGTCTGCTACTTCTCAAATTATATGTTAATGATCTGAATTGGTGGTTTTGTGGCCACGTTTGCAAATGATACAAAGGGGGGAAGGCAGTGTTAAGAAAGAAGGGTGTCTACAGAAGGGGATAGGGATTAGGAGAATGGGCAAAGGGGCAGAGTGTAGAGATATATATTGTCATGCACTTTTAAAGAAGGAATAAGGATATAAACTAATTTCTAAATGGGGAGTGAATTCAGAAACTGGAGGTGCAACAGTCCTTGTGCAGGATTTTCTAAAGGTTAACTTGTAGGCTGAGACAGTGGTAAAGAAGGCAAATACAACGTTAGAATTCATTTCAAGAGGACTAGAGTATAAAAGTAAGGATATAATGCTGACAGTCTGTAAGTCATTGGTCAGATCACATTTGGAGTATTGCCTGGCCTGCTGCGTTCCACTAGCATTTTGTGTGTGTTGCTGGAGTATTATGAGTAACTTTTTGTCCCAAATATAAGAAAGCATGTGCTGATATTGGAAAGAACCCAGAGGAGATTTAGAATGATCCTAGTATTGCAAGAGTTAATGTACAGTGAGCTCTGGGCCTGTACTTGCTGACGTTTCAAAGAAAGAAGAGGGTTTCTCATTGAAACCTACCTGAATATTGAAAGACTGAGATAGAGCTGATGTGGAAAGGATGTTTCCAGTAATGGGAGAGCCTATGATCAGACAGCATAGACTCAAAATATAAGGACATCCTTTTAGAACAGAGAAGTGAAAGAATTTCTTTAGTCAGAGGATGATTCATCTGTAGAATTCACTGCCACAAAAGGCTGTGGAGGCCAGGTCATTGGGTATAGTCAAAGAAGAGGTTGATAGTAGTGGTGTCAAAGGTTACGAAGAGAAAATGGGAAAATCGGGTTGAGCCATGATTAAATGGTGGAGCTGAATAGCTTAGTTCTGCTGCCATACTTTCTGGTCTTACTACATGAAAGACAATTGAATTGGTTGTATACTTGCTCTCTTTGCCTTCGGGGTGTGGAAGTCATAGATTTGAGAGGTGCTGCTGAAAAAGCCTTGGGAAAGTTCTGCAGTCCTGCCTTAGTCTAGTGGTAGAGGAATATAATTGTTGAATGAACTTCCACTGAAAGGGTCTGGTTTTGTCCCAACTGCACCCCGGTCCTGCTACTCTTATACTTCAATAAAATTCACTTAAACTCTACACAGTCAGTTAGATTATCTGCGTGGGTGTATGGTGTCAAACGTGTCTCTCCCTTGAGGACAAGGATACATTGCTTGATGAACAGAGCAATATGTTAGACAGCAGCAGGAACAAAAAGGCAAGTGAGTAACCTCAATGCAGCATTGGAAGGTGATCAAAGTCAATGCCTAAGGGCAATATTATATCACCACTCTTATGCCGAGGCAGATCAATAATAGCCTGTAACGTTCTCCTTCGGGTGTAACGAAACGCCGAATTTAACGTCCGGATAAACCACAGCCAATGCAAACCAGATCGCAGTAAGATTAACCATTTACTGTTCACTCTTCACATTAACATATGGTGAAAACTGTTGATAAAACAATACAAGATTGATACAGTATTTGTTCCTTCCTTAATATCACATTTCAAGTGTAAATACTTGCAAAGGTGACTATAACTACATTACACTAAGGTGCAGTATACAGGGAGAGTTTACCTGCTCCATTGACTACTTTAAATACACTTCCATGCAAACTATCCGCGACTCTTTAACTAACGAAAGCATAAACATTATCTACCGTCGTTACTTCTAACAGGATCGGCATTAACATCTTAGTTCAATATATCGATTATCTATTAACTTACAGCGTTGCTCTCACTGTGATTTCTCATGCCTGCAAAACTGCTTCTGCTCAGGTGTGCCTCGTGGAAAGCCCCCACCCTCGCGCTAATTTTAAACCGGTGTTTTCCCACAAGACGCGGCGAAACCGGATGTGACGTCATCGCATGCCGATATATTTTACATGCAATGAATATACTTTAAACACTTCTAATTCTAACTAGAAAATACTATTGAATGAATTACTAAGCGAAAATATTATAAACTAAATAACTGTCGTAAAGACAGCACAATGCCTTAGCATTGTACAGTCCTCTGTGGAATTTACGAATGCAATAAAATGAGAACTAGTCATGAGACAACTGTTATGCAAAGCATAATGCATGTCTTCCGATGTTCAGAAGTGATCATGAGTTATTAAATCAGCCATGGCTCAGTGGGTAAGCAATCTCACCTCTGAGACAAGTGCTACTCTAGAGAATTGAGTAACGTGATCCTTTACTTCTCTTCAGCACTGTGGGATGATAGCACCTTCAGAAATGTCTCTTAGATGAGACGCCAGCCTGACACCTTGCTGTCTCCCAGCAATGCAAAAGATCCAAAATCACTGGTAAACCTCAGCAAAGCTCTACACTCTCCCTCCCCTGACCCCTCACTTGCCTTTTCTTAGAAATCAGAATCCAAACATTTCCAGAGAGAGCAATCCATTAGAATAATTCCTGACTTGAGATCCCAAGAAATAAATCGTCTTGTCAGCACCGGCTTTGTTTCCAAACAAACTACTTTGAAACTTCAGCCCAGTCTCACACGGGAGAGCTTATAGCTAAATCTTTTATCTGATTCTGCAGGGTAGGAAAATTCTCTTGATCTCCAGGCCAAAGTTTGCCCTCAACTAATGGAACAGTGGATATACTCATTATAAAACTGGTATTTAATTATTTTATTGTGCAAAAATTGGCAGTAATATTTCCCATACAATAGAAAAGACAACACTTCTACTGGCTGTTTGGAAGAAGGTTTAGTATTCAACTCTTACTTTTTTCCATGGGGCCCAGCCAACTATGGACCAAGAGAAATGTTGGTTAGGTATTTTTAAAGTATTCTTTAAAGGGATAGCAAAGGAAATACCCACTGAAACCTACATAAGCAAATGTTACAGCAGAGGGAAAAAACACACAGACATAAACATAAAAGATTCTGCAGATGCCAGAGCAACAAACCCAACAAACACAAAATGCTGGAGGAACTCCAGAGCATCTATGGAGAGGAATAAACAGTTGCCATTACTCAATCGCAAGCAAACACGAGGAAATCTGCAGATGCTGGAAATTAAAGCAACACACACAAAATGCTGGTGGAACTCAGCAGGCCAGGCAGCATCATCAGGACTGACGAAGGGTCTCGGCCCAAAACATCGACAGTGCTTCTCCCTATAGATGCTGCCTGGCCTGCTGCGTTCCATCAGCATTTTGTGTGTGTTGCCATTACTCGATGCCATTTTCCTGCACTTTCCTCGTATTTCCATGTGTCCACTAATATCAAGATATAGTTCAAAGTTCAAAGTAAATTTATTATCAAAGTACATAAATGCCATATACAACCTTAAGATTCATTTTCTTGTGCAGTCTCACAGTAGGACAGAGAAATACAATAGAATCAATGAAAAACTACACACAAATGAAGACTGACTAGCAGCCAAAGTTCAAAGAAGATGAACTGCATAAAAATACATTATATATATTTAATGCTGAGAACATGAATTGGATAGTCCTTGAAAGTGAGTTTAACATTGAGGTGAGTCAAATCATCTGCACTGAGCCTGATGATTGAAGGGTAATAACTGTTCTTGACCCTAGTGGTGTGAGACCTAAGGATCCTGTACCTATCTCTCAACTGCACAGCAAGAAGGGAGCATGGCCTTGGCAGCAGGGGTCCTTGATGATGGAGACTGCTTTCTTGTGGACGTGCTCCTTGTAAATGTGCTCAATAGTGGGGAGGGTTTTGTCTGTGATGGACTGGGCTGCATCCACCACTTCTTGTAGGCTTTTTGATAGGCAGATAGAACCTGGTAAGGGAATTTGAGGGGGTAAAATTGAGGCTGATATAGGTAGAAAGAGAAAAAGAAAAGGAAAATACACTGTTGTGTCCTAGTGAGAAAGAAAATGCTGTGAAATTCATCCCTGTTGACATTAGCCATGACAATAATCCAAGGGATCACTGTGGCTCTGACAATCATCAATTTTTCTCAGGATATTTTATTTGTTGAGTGGAAAGCCTTCTATGCTGAGCCCCCTATGCCTCCATCCAGCTTCTTTCCATAGCTGTATTGTCTCTTCCCAATCAGCACTGTTATTTGACTACCCCTTGATGACTAGAACCATGGTCAAGGATTGTATGGCTACTGGACATTGAGGGGCTGGGTCTCATAGGGCCTCCACTAGGAGTGCATTATTTAAGATGTAAACATGAGAGCCTCTAGTGCAAGGGTTCCCAATCCTTCTTATGCCATGAAGCCTTACCACTAACTGAGGAGTCCATGGGCCCCTGCCTAGTGCTTTGTAGGTGTTCAGTATGTGTTGGATAAATAGGACCATATATGCAAGGAAAGAAACTTATTGACTATTTCCTGAATATATCTTTATGGAACAACTTGGCCTGGGCCCAGTACATTCAGTAAATGCAATCATGGAAAGGTGTGCTGGTGCCTTGACTTTCAAAGAGATTTGGCACATCCCAAAATACTTCAACAAACTTCTACAGATGCCCTGCTGGAAGTATCCCGACTGGTTGCATCATGTCCTTGCTTGGCAGTTCCAATGCACAGGATCACCAGAGGCTGGAAAGAGTAGTGGACACAACCTTTTCCATCACGGGCACCATCGACAGGAGGCTCTGCCCAGAAATGCAGTAGCTATCATCTGGGTCATGTCTTCTTCCTGTGGCTGTCAGCATCCTCTCACATTCTAAAAGCATACAGGTCAGTAGGTTAACATTGGTGTAATTAGGTGTCATGTTCTCATTGGGCCGGAAGGACCCACAAAGTTGTTTTAATCCTCCTCTCTATTGAGAACAATCCTAGTTTTTCCTGTCATTGTTTATTACTCACCTGTTTTGTTCCTTATGCCGCATGAATAAATCCCTGTGTACCCTTTCTAATCACTTGGCATCCATCCTAAAGTTGAATGCAATAACCAGTGTTTCACTTTTTCATCTCAGAATATAATCATTAATTATACATGATAAACTGGCTTTCATTTGCTATTCCCCACGGCACAGAAAAACAAAATGGAAGCCAGCACTAATATTGTTCCCAGCTCCAGTATTGTGTTGACTAGCCTGCAATTGTTGGGATCACTTTCCCTTCATTTTTAAATGCCACGAATATGGAATGCTGCAAGCCTGATTCACTGATTTATTGGCGGGTGGATGGTGGGGGAGCTGAGTGGCCTCAGTCATAGCAATGACTAAGCCTCAAGCTGCAGCGTTGCCTGTTCAGGACAAAGGCATTGGAGTCAGTGTACTCCACAGGTTCTGCCCACTCATTGTTCGCTCAACAGAAGACAAGTTGTATTGTGTTCAACTGCAGAATGCTGCAACTTTCGCAGACACAGGGACTTGGACTGCTTTTTGTGTGGCTGTATTTTACTGATATCTTAAATGCTATATGTGCCTTGTACTGTCTATGGCTGTTAGTACTGTATTTTGCACCTTGGCTACGGAGTAACACTGTTCATTTGGTTGTACTCATGAATATTCATTTATGATTTAAAGACAATTAAACTTGAATTTGAACTTGGAATCTCCAGTCAGTTTGAATGTAAAATGGGCATTGTAAATATATGAAGCACTCTCCATTAAGGCAGATAAAATGTGTCCCAAACACTCTGCTAGATTGAATTTCCACGTTTTGGGAGAAATAGACAATTGGAGTGTCAGTGGAGACTCGTTGGTCCAGTAACTTACTATAATGAGTACAGGGTATACTGTATATGTCTATTGAATAGATTAACAATAGTGCAAAAACTGAAATAATATATATTAAAAAAGTGAGGTAGTGTTCATGGGTTCAATGTCCATTTAGGATTCAGATGGCAGAGGGGAAGAAGCTGTTCCTGAATCATTGAGTGTGTGCCTTCAGGCTTCTATACCTCCTTCTTGATGGTAACAGTGAGAAGAGGGCATACTCTGGGTAATTGGGATTCCTAATGATGGACATCACCTTTCTGAGGCACTGCTTCTTGAAGATATCTAGGGTACTGCAAAGGCTAGTCCCAAGATGGAGCTGACTAATTTTATGACTGTCACTAGTTTATTTTGGTCCTGTATAGTAGCAATCCCCTCCCCTCGTACCAGACCGTGATGTAGCCTTTCAGAATGCTCTCCAGGGTACATCTATGGAGTGTTTCAGTTAACAAACCAAATCTCTTCAAACTCCTAAAGAAATATAGCTACTGTCTTGCCTTCTTTATAGCTTAAACCAGTCTGGCCATTCTCCTCTGACCTCTGTCATTAACAAGACGTTTTCACCCATAGAACTGTCACTCACTGGCCAGCTTTTTCATTTTTTGCAGAATTTCCATAAACTCTGGAGACCGTTGTTCATGAAAATCCCAGGAGATCAGCAGTTTCTGAAATACTCAAACAGAAGGCACCAACAATCATTCCACAGTCAAAGTCACTTCAGGTCACATTTCTTCCCCAATCTGATGCTTGACTGTGCCCGTATGTTTTTATGTGTTGAGTTGCTGCCACATGATTGGCTGATTAACAAGCAACAGGCGGCATTTAGGTTTTGATTAGTAAGAGTATTGAAGGTTATGGGGAGAAGGTATGAGAATGGGGTTGAAAAGGATAATAAGTCAGCCATGATGGCATTATGAAGCAGACTCAATGGGCAAAACAGCCTAACTTTGCTCCATTGTCTTATACACTTTTGGTCTACTTCCAAGAATATCGTTGTGGTGTGAGCTGAGAAATACTCCCAAGACAGGAAAATATGGTGTGGATGGGGAGAGGAGGGACAGATCTGTATTGCACAATATTAGAAGATATTTGCAGCATTGATACTCAAGTTGACTACCAACAAGAGCTGCACTTGCTCACTTCAAGTAACAAGTAGCAAGTAGCAAGTAACGTAATGGTTAGCGTAACGCTTTCACAGCATCGATGACCCAACGTTAATTCCGCCGCTCTTTGTACATCTTCTCTGCAACTCAATGGGGTTCCCCTGGGTGTTCTGGTTTCCTCCCACATTCCAAAGATGTACAGGTTAGTAGGTTAATTGGTCACATGGGTGTAACTGGGGGGTATGGGCTCATTGGACTGGAAGGGTCTGATACCCAGCTGTATCTTTAAATAATAAAAAACTAATAATGCTGTAATGCTATAAAAAGTAATAAAGAAGGAACTGCCAGTGAGAGATGTGTGTGGAATGTATTTATGATGGATTTGTTTGGGGAAAAGGATGAAGTGTTTATATATATACCTTAAAGAATCACATGCAGCATGAGGGGGAACTTGGATAGATAGTTATTACATTGACAGATATTAGTTGGCATTGTGAGAACTAATTCAAATCCACACCCTATTTACCGATCAGCAATAAAGGGAAGAAGGAGAGGCTCTTGCAGGACTGAATAACTTAACTGCTTTGAGAACTAACAGCCCTATACAGCCTTGGTCTATTTTTGTCATGTCCATTTTCCTTCTTACTCCCGCATCGGTATCTTATTAACAGCATCACCTTCTCATAATAACAGACTCAAAGCACTCACTTAGTACCACAGCCACGTCCTCTGCCCTCACAAGAAATCACCTGTTCATTTCCTCTATAACAAGAGCAGATCAGAAAAAGGAGCTTTTCATGTCCATTTTTGTAATCGACCTGAGAGGTCACTGTGAGCTACAGCCTGGCCAATGAAGATATGCTCACAAAGCTGTTTAGTAAGTAGGACTGGAAGTTAAAACCAGAGACTGTGAAGGGCCCATGCAGCCACAGAGAAGCCATACAGTGAGCAGCAGAATTAAAGTTGGTCTCTGATGCTGTAAAACCATTACGCTAACCATTATGCTACTTGTTATGCTGTCCAAGTCAAGAAGGTGTGCAACTTGGAAACCTGTAGAGGTGGTATCTGCATGTACCTGTTGTCTTGGTGCCTCTAGGTTTGGGTTAAATGTAAAAGTATTTCAATTGCACATGTCATCTCACTACCACGTGATACATGCACACCTCGCTTAAAGTAAAGACAAAGTTAGACCTGTATTCCTGGACTCCTGTGTCTTCCTTGAATTAGTTTAATGCTTTGAAGTTACAAAACATAACACTGAGGATGAGGTATTTTAAAAACAAACCACAGACAGCTACTAACCTGTTAAATGCAGCAAGGTGTTCAAACTTTTAAAAAAACACATAAAGAGTGACATAAAAACTGAGCAACACAGGTCCTTTGGAAGAGAAGGTATGATCAAGGTAAAAAAAAAGGCAGTTAAGAGAATTGTTCAGGGTTCATAAAGAGTGAGTACCGGGTGATAATAATTTTTAAAAATCAGAAACGACTGCTTACATCATAAAGATTGATGAGTTTGATTGCACAGCAGGTAATTGGCTCATGTATACTGAACTACTGGAACAGTATTTTGAAGCAAGTGAAATAGCCAATGGCAAGCGAGTGCCAATTTTGCTCAGTATATTGTTCAAAGGCATACAGCTTGTTTTGAAGTTTGGCTGCTCCAACCAGACCATCAGAAATCAGCTTTTCTGATATTGCCGAAGTGATGAAGGAAACAAAGCCATTGATGATTACAGAATGCCTTAAGTTTCAAAAGTAGAATCAAAAGGAAGGGGAGTTCATTTCAGTGCATGTGCTGAATTGAAGAGATTGTCTGAGCATTGTCAGTTCAGTCATGGGCTTAATGATAACACTAAGGGATCATTTGGTGTGTGAAATCTTCCAAGAGAGCATTCAAATATGGCTCCTAACTGAAGCACAACTTCCTGTTTCAATGGAGACCACAGACAGACACTCAATTTGAGTTGCAATCAGGAATGGAAGTGAGTGTGCACAATATTACAGCATCTAAACAGGAAGCAGCCTTGCCAAACAGGTTGTAATACCATTGTGGCAGGGCTCACGTGCATGCCACATCCCCTGCAGTGAAGCCATATGAACGCACGTAAAGACTGATACTGGATGATGCTACTGCATTGGAAGAACAAAACATATCGACAAAATAACGTTAAGTGAAAACATCGCGCCCAAGTTTTGCAGAGCACGTCCGGTTCCTTATACCACCCCTTATAAAGTAGCCAGTGAGCTAGATAGCATGAAGGCTGAAGAAATTCTTTCCAAGGTTGAGTGGAGCCCATGGGCAATGCCAGTGGACTCAGTAGCCAAAAGGAGTGGGTCTGTCAGGATCTGTGGTGATTCCAAGGTTACCATCAACCCGATACTGAAAGTAGATCAATACCCTCTGCCCAGGATAGAGGATATTTTTGCAAACCTTTCTGGAGGAAAACACTTTAGCAAAGTGGACTTAGCTGAGGCCAACTTGCAGATTGGAGCCGGAAGAAGATTCCGAAGTGTTTCTCACCATAAAAACTGACAAAGCATTTTATTGCTACAATAGGCTTATTTTTGCAGTGCCAAGTACGCCTGCGCTCTGGCAGAAAGCTATGGATCAAGTGATATAAGGCTGTCCAGGTGCACAGTGCTACCAGTATGACATCATTGTTACCAGTAGGAATGGTGAGGAATATCTCCAAACCCTCAAGACATTGTTAAAAAGATTAGAAGATTATGGGCTCAGAGCATAATGTAACAAGTGTGAATTCTTTAAACTAAACATCACCCACTTTGGTCACACTATTGACGCACAAGAATTATATAAATATGCTGAGAAAATTCAAGCAGTGATGACGCCCAAAGGCCAATTTCCTCTCTGCATACAGTATTGTAATGCAACACACACCACAGCCAGCAACCCACCAGCTACGCTGTTCCTGAGTCGCCCCTTGCATTCACACTTGGATCTCCTCAAACCCAGTCTCAGAAGGAGTACGCAGATCAAACAGCTGAGACAAATTGAAGGCTCCTCAAACAAGGAGGTTTGATGTTTCACTCCTGGACAAACAGGTCTGGAGATGGACTACAGAGGTGATCAAAAATGGGTACTTGGAAAGATTAAGGACAGAACTGCACCACTCTCCTAAGGAGTGGAGATTGAGTCCGGAGATGGCACATTGAGCAGTTAAGGAGAGCAAAGTCAGATTCCTGTCAGATCGCTGGCAGGTGGTAAGAGTGGGCTCCCTCACCTCTGACCCCCATTACAGGTGCCCCTCATGGCTTTATCCTAAGCCCCTTCCTTTGCTCACTGTATACCCATGACTCTGTCACCACCTGCAACTCCAATCTGCTAAGTAAACTGACAATACTACACTGATTGGCCTAATCTCAAATAATAATGAGACAGCCTACAGAGAAGAAGTCATCACCTGACACAGTGGTGTCAAGAAAACAACCTCTCCCTCAACATAGCAAAAACAAAGGAGTTAGCTGTGGACTGCAGGAGGAATGGAGACAGGCTGACCCCTATTGACATCAGTGGATCTGGGGTTGAGAGGGTGAACAGCTTTAAGTTCCACAGCATAAACATCACTGAGGATCTCACATGGTCTGTACATACCGGCTGTGTGGTGTAAAAAAGCACAACAATGTCTCTTTCATCTCAGATGGTTGAGGAAGCTTGGTGTGGGCCCCCAAATCCTAAGGACTTTCTACAGGGGCACAATTGAGAGCCTCCTGACTGGCTGCATCACTGCCTGGTATGGGAACTGTACTTCCCTCAATCGCAGGTCTCTGCAGAGAGTGGTGCGCACAGCCCAGCGCATCTGTAGATGTGAACTTCCCACTATTCAGGACATTTACAAAGACAGTTGTGTAAAAAGGGCCCGAAGGTCACCCCAACCACAAACTGTTCCAGCTGCTTCCATCCGGGAAACGGTACCGCAGCATAAAATCCAGGACCAACAGGCTCCAGGACAGCTTCTTCCACCAGGCCATCAGACTGATTAATTCATGCTGATACAATTGTATTTCTGTTATATTGACTCCTTTTTCTTGTACACACTATTATAAATTGCACATTGCACATTTAGACAGAGACGTAGCGTACAGATTTTTACTCATGTATATGGAAGATGTAAGTAATAAAATCAATTCAATTCAATTCAGAGTCAATTGATAGAGAAGAAAGTTGGCTACTGAGACTCCTTGCTGTCTCTTCCAACCACCATGGAGGAAGTCGCAGAACCTGAGATTGATATCACAGCCATAAGTTTCACCTGCCAAGCAGAGTGATCCCTCTTGTAAGGAAAGACGTTATCCTATAAGAGTAAGAAATCGTCCACAGTGACTAAATCTTTAAGCCTGAAAGGGACAATCTGCTGTGGATGTCCGTATGTTCTATTTGTATCAGATAATATACTATGTATATGGTCGAGATGCATTCTGTATTGAGTTAGAGTTTAATTAAGCAGGGATGAGTGTTGTGTATTTAATATTTCAGTAATACTTGAGTAATCTTATGATTAAACCTTCTTTTTGATTTAAATAATTAAATACTGGTTATAAGTAAAAACACGCTGTTTGCAAATGTCATCACGCTACCAAATGAAACACACCCGCCTCGTTTAAAGTAAACATGAAGTTACAGCCATATTCCTGAACTCTCCTGACCTCCTTTAATTAGTTTGATGTTTTGAGGTTACAAAACATAACAGTACTGTAGTACGTGATGGAAACAGACAAGATTTGGAGGCAGAGCAGAACGTGTTCAATAGAAAGAGGAAAGGGGCGGTAGTTGCAGAACCCATCCTTAAAGCTCCTACCTACAGATCTTCACAACACAATGCATAATGTCCTCCTCCTCCTCCTCCTCTCTCCCTCTGTTGCTCCCTCATGACAGATTAGTGTTGTGGATAAGGATGTTGATTGCGGCCTTAAATGCTCCTGTGAATGAGGTGAAAAGAAGGGCATCATAATGGCAGTTTGGCGGCATGATTGGGAATGCCCAGTAGACATGCAGGATTACCCTCACTACCAGCAGAGCTGTGACCCTCTTCTTTCCAGAGTGGTCCATTACCTTATCCTGCAAGGCAAGAGGTGAACTGATGTGTAACTACAATTGGCACTGTTCGCTCCCTGTTTTAAATGAACACTGAGAGTCAGGGACTTCGTGAATTTTATCATGGTTAATGAGGAAGGTTACATTGTACTGTGACCTCCATGGTGTGGATTCATGGGGATGTTTTGTGGACTGAGAGAGGAGTTAGAGGTCAAGTTTTGGTTTAGGGACAGTGAGGAGAGGTCTGGAGTCTTAAATCTCTGCTCTGCATCTGAAAACCAGTGACACTGACTTGGGACATCCGAGACAGACCAGCATGCCCTGGCCAGGATCAGCGAGTTGTCGGTTGGTTCTGGAGTCGGAGTTCCACGCGGATAGGAGCAACGAGGTCAAGGGACCACCGGGTTCGTGAATCAGGGAGACCAGAGTCTGAGGCCTACTGTTCAGGGTCCCGTCATCGGCGAGTCCTGAAATCAAGGCTGGTTGCTCACGATAGACAGCTCTTGGGGTCAATGCCAGGGACTGAAGCCCAAGGAGTAGAATCGGAAGACCAGATGTCAAGCACAGTGTCTGCTGAATCCAAATCTGCTGGAGTCTGTAGGCCGAAGAAGACAGCTTTTCTTGGGGATAGAGGAAAGTTTATGCGTGTGGATGGAAGGGAGGAATAGGGTTCATTTTGCTGCTGTTGTTGTGTCTGTGTTATTCGGGATGCTATGTGGCATTAAAATGTGTGGTGACACTCGTGGGCTGCCCCCAACACATCCTCAGGTGTACTGCTGGAAGCACAAACGAAGCATTTCTCTGTATGTTTCGAGGTACACTTGACAACTCAACTCGAATCTTGAATCTTGTGTCTTAAAGATGACGATATGAGAAGTTCTATGGCTGGCATGGTAGGGGGGTGTGTGTGTGTGTGTGTGTGTGTGTGTGTGTGTGTGTGTGTGTATGTGAGTGTGAATGTGAATTTTGTGCCTGTATTTACTGTGTGTGTGAGAGAGAGATACAGGTTGTCAGCTGTGAGTGTGCTCCTTGTTCAAAAGTTAATGTACTAATGTACTGTGCTGCCTAGACCACACTGTTTTCCTCCCACTACCTTCCTTACTCAGTACAGTCCCCTTTAAGACAGGAGCCAGCCCTGATCTCAGACCAGACAACGGCTGCTGTGCCCACCCATCTCAAGGCATGTGCCAGTCTGCTCTGTCACTGGAGAGCAACAGAAGAGCCTGACTTTGCTGGTCCTGCCCAGCCTTATTCTGCAGAACCCCAACCCAGGCAGACTGGTTTGAGTAGTTTATTCAACTTATTTGTCAGAATTGTAAAGTTTTGTATTTTATTTTTGTGTATATATCAGAGATGTGTATGAACTTACAAACGATCACAAAAACTGTCAGGGTGTACTCTGCTGAGATCTACTCTTGGCTGAAACCTCACTGTGGAGAGTCTGGACAGGGAGGCACTGCCAAATCTCTAAACAAAGTAAAAATGAATAAGTTCCCAATCCTCCATGAGTTAACAAATACCATATTTATTTTGATTTGAATTTGTTGCTGCTCTATAAAACCTTGGTTAGACAGTGCTTTGTGTTCAGTTTTGGACATCCCGTCATAGGAAGATGTTGTACCTTCAGAGAGGGTGCAGAGGAGATTTACCAGGATGCTGCCTGGATTAGAGAGGGTGCAGAGGAGATTTACCAGGTTGCTGCCTGGATTAGAGAGGGTGCAGAGGAGATTTACCAGGATGCTGCCTGGATTAGAGAGGGTGCAGAGGAGATTTACCAGGATGCTGCCTGGATTAGAGAGGGTGCAGAGGAGATTCACCAGGATGCTGCCTGGATTAGAGAGGGTGCAGAGGAGATTTACCAGGATGCTGCCTGGATTAGAGAGGGTGCAGAGGAGATTTACCAGGTTGCTGCCTGGATTAGAGAGGGTGCAGAGGAGATTCACCAGGATGCTGCCTGGATTAGAGAGGGTGCAGAGGAGATTTACCAGGTTGCTGCTTGAATGACAGAGCATGTCTTAAAAGGATAGGTTAAGTGAGCAAGGGCTCTTCTCTTTGGAATGAAGGAGGATGAGAAGTAATTTGTTGTGGGTGTTAAGAAGAAGGTGATAAGAGTGTTAAGATAAAAGGTGTTAAGATAAAAGGTGATTAAAAAAGTGATAAGGACTAGTGGACAGCCAGAGAGTTTTTCCAGGGCAGAACCAGCTAATACAAGGGGGATCATTTTAATGTGATTGGAGGAGTGTATGGGGGGAGGTCAGAGGTGAATTTGTTTACGCAGAGAGTGATGTGTTCATGGAACGCTCTGCCAAGATGGTGGTAATGACAGATACATTATGAATATTTAAGAATCTCTTAGATAGGCATAAAGATGATAGAAATATGGAGGGCTATGTAAGAGGGAAGGTTTAGGTTGATCTTAGGGTAGGTTAAAAGATTGGCACAGGTGAGTCGAAGGGCCTGTGCTGTGCTGTAGTGTTCTATGTTCCAATTGTACAATGTACTGCGTGTGTTAATCAAAATGGCTTCTTTGTTTTGTTAAAAGTAGGAATGCTTCTTTGTTACAATAAGCGTTTTTTCTCGCAGTTGTTTAGCTTTACAATTGCTGATATTGGGATTGTATTCATTTGTTAACCAATGGGGGAATGTTATTTTGTCTTGTGGGTCTAGGAGCGGGGTTTTCACGATCTTTTCGAGAGTCAGGAAGAAGATGCTGAAGAAGGTGGACTTGCGCTGCACTGCTCAGTCGACCACCAGGGTGGTCCCAGGTGCAAGGACGTGGAGGTCGGAGGGAAGTGACGAGGGGTCGAATGGCTCGATGGTTGAGCTCCAACGATGTGCACTAAACTGACTGAACTCTGATAAATTTTGTGCCTTTTACTTTATTTTCTTTTCCTTCATATATACTGTATTGTTAGTACTCATTTAGTTTTAGTAAAATCTTTAAAGTATATTCTATAATGGTATCCGGTGTGAGTTTGATATTGTGTGTGCGTCGCTGCATTAACTTGATTCCCACAGCACCTGCGTATACGGGAGGTGGGGTTGGAGAGTGGCTGGACTTTTTCCCCCTAGACGTATACCAGCCTGTTGGGCAAGTGTTACATAATAAACAAATAGAATTGATGTTACTTTAGAATAGCAATTAAGTTATTCACCTGAGTATTAAGCTCACTAATCCACTCATTGTTTTTATTCTGCTGCTTTCCAGCTTTCTTAGATATCACAACACCTCTATTGCTGATAGCCCTCCCCTTTCCGCAGGCCTCTCGTCACGGCAATTCCATTTGAAATAGAATACTGGGGCATAAAGTTCATTCCATCCATCCATTCGCAGGATATTCTTAGGTGAGCCAGAAAGATAAAGGTCTCGATTCCCTTTTTTTTCGCACTCAACACCTTCAGGCTAGCACACAAAGAGGAACAGCTGTCAAAAGACTTCCATGTGGCTTGGCAGGATTGGAATGGAGACACTCTAAAATGTTGGAAGACAGCTCAGACATAAAATCAAAGCATTTCTATTGCATTCCCTTTTGAAGCCAGAGACCCGTAAACAGATTCTGAGGGCAAGTTTGAGGTTTCGCAAGTTGTTTGATGAATGGATAAAGAAAGAGGCAGTTACTACTGGTTGGGAGGTCAGGGGTCAGGAGTCAACCATCTAAAATTGACATTAAGAGAATGTGGAGAGATGAGGTGAAATAAAATTACAGACATTGAATATCTTGGTGCAGAGAATAGTTAAACACACCAAATAAAGAATAGAACCGCGACCAGACAATTTAGTCCCTCATGCCAGTTCATCATTCAGTAACATAACGAACAATCATCTACCACAGCACTACTTCAGTAAATTCCCCAACCTTCTTAAGATCCAAACAGATATTTGTCTCTTTCTCAGATGTACTCAGTTACTGAGCCTCCACAAGCTTCCTGGCTGGAGACTTCCAAAGTCAGAGTTCGGAGATCAGTTCTGGCACTGTCTGTAAGGAGTTTGTACATTCTCCCCGTGACCATGTGGATTTCCTCCAGGTGTTCTGGTTTCCTCCCACAGCCCAAAGACGTACCAGCCGGTAGATTAAATGGTCACTGTAAATTGTTCTGTGATTAGGCTAGTGTTATATATGTGAGCTTTGGGCAGTACGGTTCACTGGGCTGGGCTGTATCTCTAAATTAATTATTTCAATAAAGATTCATCAGAGATGAACCAATTTCTCCAAAACTCTGTCCTGAACAGCCGACTCCAAAGGAATGTGAGGTTAGGTACCTGGCCGGTCTGACTAGCCCCTAGTGTGTGGGTGAGTGTGGGAATGTTGACAGATTGGGGGGTGGGACATCAAATTGAGTTTAGTATGGGATTGGAGAAACAAGTAATTGTAGATGCTGGGACCTGGAGTGAGAAACAACTGCAGGAGGAGCTCAGCAGGTCGAGCAGCTTCCGTGGGAGCAAAGAAATGGTCGATGTTTCTGGCTGTAATCCTGCAGCAGGACCGAGAGTGTCGGATTAGTGTCATCGGCCGTTTCACAGTCAATGTCGATTTGGAGATGTGAAGAGGCTGTTTCCATGATGTAAAACTGTTATTCTGAGACTGACTTCCTGATCTGGACAGTTCACCAGGGGTAGACATCATTCCCACGTCGACCTATCAAGTTCCACAAGAATCAGCATCCAGTTTATTATTAGTTGCTTAGGACATGAAGTTTATTGTTTCATGGCACCCATTCAGTGCAAAGACATGAAATACCTATAAAATATAAAATAAATAGTGTTGGTTAAAAAAATAACAAAATAGTGTTCATGAGTTAATGGGCCATTCAGAAATCTGATGTTAGAGGGTAGAAGCTGCTCCTAAAACATTGAATATGTATCTTCAGTCTTCTGTAGAGGACGCATCCCAAATTGTGGGGGCTCTTAGTGAAGGATGCCACCCTTTTAAAGACACACCTTTTGAAGATGGTGGGGAGAACACTTCCTGTAATGGAGCTAGCTGAGTCTAAAACCCTCTGCAAACTGTTGTAATGCTCCACGCTAGAACCTCCATACCAGGCTGTGATGCTGCTGGTCAGAATGCTCTCCACAGTGCATCTATAGAAATACGCAAGAGTCATAGTGCACCCTATCACAGAAACAAGCCCTTTGGCCCATCTAGTCCATGCCAAACTATTATTCTCCCAGAACTGCACCTGGACCATAGCCCTCAATACCCCTCCTATCCATTACTTATCCAGATCTCTCCTAAATGTTGAGATCGAACCTGCATCCACCAGCTTGTTCCCCACTCTCACCACCCTCTGAGTGAAGCAGTTCCCCTTAAATATCTCACATTTCACCCTTAACATATGACCTCTAGCTCGAATTTCACTCAACCTCAGTGGAAAAGCCTACTTGTATTTACCCTAACTATACACCTCATAATTTTTTATATCTCTGTCTATTCTCATTCTCCTAGCTTCAAGGAATAAAGTCCTAACCTATTCAACTCAGGTCCTCAAGTTCCAGCAACATCTTTGAAAATTTTCTCTGTACTTTATCAAACTTATTGATATTTTTTTCTGTAGGTAGATGACCAGAACAGCACACAATACTCCAAATTAGGCCTCATGAACATCTAGAACTTCAATATGACATCCAGCTCCTATAAGCAATACTCTGATTTATGAAGCCAATGTGCCTGAAAATCTCTTCATAACTCTATCTATGACACTACTTTCAAGGAATTATGGATCTATATTCCCAGATTCCTCTCTTCTACCACACTTCTCAGTGCCCTACCGTACCCTGTGTAAGACCTACCCTGGTTTGTCCTCCTAAATTGCAACATCTCACACTTACCTGCACTAATTTCTATCTGCCATTTTTCAGCCCATTTATCCAGCTGTCCAGATCCTACTGCAAGATTTTATAGCCTTCCTCACTGTCCACTGCACCCCCAGTCTTGGTGTCATCTGCAACTTTGCTGATCCAGTTATCCACATTATGATCCAGATCATTAATGTAGATGCCAAACAACAATGGACCCAGCACAGATCTCTGAGTCACATTACTAGTCACAGGCCTCCAGTCAGAGGCAACTATTTACTACTACTTTTCCCACAAAGCTAATGTCAAATCCAATTTACTACATCATCTTGAGTGCCAATAACACTCAACCTTCTAGATCAACCTCCCATGTGGGGTTTAGCCAAAGGCCTTACTAAAGCCCACATAGACAATGTCTACTGACTTTCCTTCATCAACCTCCCTGATAATCACCTTGAGAAACACTACAATATTGGTTAGACATGATCCATTTTACACAAAAAACCGTGTTGACTATCCCTAATCAGTCCCTGACTATCCAAATACTTGTAGACTAAATCTCCTGAAACTCGTAACCAAGTGTCCTCATGCCTTCTTATGATTACATCAATATGTTGGGCCCAGGATAAATCCACTGAGATCTTGACACTCTGTTCACTCTTTCCACAGCTGACTCTTCAATGAAGACTGGTATGTGTGCTCCTGACTTCCCCTTGTCGGAGTCCACAATCCATTCCTTGGTCTTGTTAACATTAAGTGTTAGGCTGTTGTTGAGACACCATTCAAACAGTCAATATACAGTATCTTACTCCTGAAGGTCTCTTCATTGCCACCCTGAGGTTCTAATAAAATCAATTGATTATAAATGGTGTTTGTGCTGTGCTTAGCCACACAGTTATTGGTGTTGAATAAGTAGTGCAGTGATTTAAACACATATCTTTGAGGTATATGTCTGGTGTTGATTTTCAGTTGTGGTGTTTTATTTCTTCCGGAATAGCAGTCTATGGAGAGTGACAAAGAATAGCAAGAGCAGATTTGCCAAAGGCAATAAATCAACAGTGGAAAAACACTCCAGAATCAGAATCTGCTCGTTTATGGCTGATGACCTGACAAACACAGCAGGATGCAGAAAGCTATTCACAGTGGGCAGTTGATTTTTGATTCTGGAGTGGCCAGTGAGTATGGGAATCCAATTGCAGTGTAATTGGATTGTGACATAGATTGGGGGGACAGCAATATCAAGCGCCTTCGCTCTACCCACCACAACAGGTTGGATTTCTCAGTGGCCATCCTTTGCAGTTTGACTTTCCTCTCGCACTCTGACATGCCAATCCATGGCCTCCTCTGCTTCCGTGATGAGCCCACTCTCAGGTTGGAGGAGCGACACCTCATATTCCGTCTGGGTTAGCCTTCAATCTGATGGCATGAACATTGATTTCTCCAACCTCCAGTAATTTCTCCCCTTCTCTTTTTTTTCAATTTCCCATTCTGCCTCCACTCTTACTCCTTCTCTTCTCCTCAACTGCCCATCACATTTCTCTGGTTACCTCCACCCCTCCCCTCCCTCATGGTCCACTCTCCTCTATCAGATTCCTCCTTCGTCAGCCCTTTACTGTTTCCACCTATCACTTCCCCGCTTCTCATTTCATTGGGGAGGATGGTCTCATCTATCTCTAGCCAGTTTGTACTCCTCCCCCACCTCTCACCATCTTACTCAGCTTCTTCCTCTTTTTTCCAGTCCTGATATAGGGTCTCAGCCCTGCTTTTATGCCTCCGTAGATCCTGCCTGAACTGCTGAGTTCCTCCATTTTGTGTGTTGCCCCAGTTGCAGTGCTCCTTTAGCTGGCAGGGGTCAAACAGTGGAGGTGTAAATGGGTTTGGCAGAGGGAGACAGCTCCAACAGCTCCTGACCAACAGGTAGTCAATCAACACCTCCCTCAAACTGTAAAATTTCCAAAGACCTTGCAAGCTCATCCAGTCATCATTAAACTTGTGAAGAAGGTTAAATATAAAGTCTGGCACAATAGATGTTAATATTTCAAAGGGCAGTCTTTCACCTGGGACCCATTGGCTTCCTGCCTTAGCTAAGAACTAGATAGAGTGGATGTAGAGGGGATGTTTCCTATGGTGGGGGAGTCCAGGACTAGAGGGCAGAGCCTCAGAATAGAGGGATGTCCATTTAGAATGGAGATGAAGAGGAATTTCTTTAGACAGAGGGTGGTGAATCTGTGGAATTCATTACCACTGTCGGTTGTAGAAGCCAGGTCATTGGGAATATTTAAGTCTGAGGGTGATAGGTTCTTGATTACTCAGGGCGTGAAAGGTTATGGGGAGAAGGCAGAAGAATGGGGTTGAGGGGGAAATGGATCAGCATTGATGGAATGTTGGAGCAGACCTGATGGGCTGAATGGTCTAATTCTGCTCCAATGTCTTATGGTCTAAAACTAGAAGTGTGAGTAAGGAATGCAGTAGACTCTGAATTGAGATTTTTTTAAAATTTAGAACATAGAACTACACAGCACAGTACTGCCCTTCATTATATTGTGCTAAACTTCTAACCTACTCTAATTTCAATCTAACTCTTCTCTCCTATATAGCCCTCCATTTTTCTATCATCCATGTGCCTCTCTGAGAGTTTCTTAAGTGTCCCTAATAGATTTTCCTCTACCACCACCCCTGGCAGGGTATTCCATGCATCACCACTCCCTATGTAAAAAAACTTACTTCATGATATCCCCTCTATACTTTCCTCCAATCATCTTAAGCCTGCTGGTGTTAGTCATTTCTGTCCTGGGGAAAAGGCTTTGAATCTCCACTTGATCTACGTCTCTTTTCATCTTGTACACCTCTAACAAGTCACCTCTCATCCTTCTTCGCTCCAAAGAGAGAGCCCTAGCTCACGCAACCTTTCCTCATAAAATATGCTCTCTAATCCAGGCAGCATTCCGGTAAATCTTCTCTGCACACTCTCTAAAGCTACCACATCCAAAGAGTTTGTGTCTGACCTGACTCTTTTGGTTCATGTTTCTCACAAGACAGTACTGTTCATAACAACCTGATTTTGTCTCCACAAGGGCTTGCAAGAGTCGCTGTGTGAAGGACAGGAGTATTTCCTGCTTCCTCAGCCCTGCTGAGGTGCATTGAATAATGAACTCCAGACTCACATTTAATCTGAGGATTAGAAACAGTTAATGATGATTATGATTACTATTAGTAATCATGATTATTACCAACAGTTTATGATTACTATTGAGTGAGCCTGACATATTGGCACAGGAGTCTCTGCTACTACCTCATTGTTCCAGGAGTGTTGGCTCAGTGCTGACTTCTGGTGTAGTCTGTGCGGTTTGCATCTCCTCCCTTTGATCCTGCATGCTCTGGTGTCCTCCAGACGTGCTTGCAATTGACAACTGTAAATTATCCCCGGTGGTAAGGGGCACTTAATCTGTGTATGTGTCAGCGCAAATAAACTGGTCATTGATAACTGGTTCACTATCGTCACTTGTACAGTGAAAAGCTTTTGTTTTACATCAATGTCATACAAAAGGAAATTAAAATGCAGAATGCAGAATATCGTGCTACAATTACAGAGAAAGTGCCGCGCAGGTAGACAATTAAAAGTTCAAAGGTCTTGGCAAGGTTGATTGAGAGCTCATCTTTCTCATTCAATTCTCATACCATGGGTTTGAGCCTGGTATTCTCAAACTTTTTTATTTTCTGCCTGGTTGCAGGGAGGAGAAGAGAAAAAAAGAAAGTGGGAAGGGTCCTTGATTTTCCAACACAGTAGGAGCCCGCAGAGGGGAGACGGCTTTCTGTGATGTGCTGAGCTTCGCTCACAACTCTGTGCAGTTTCTTTGGTCTTGGCCGGAATATTTGCTGTACCAAGCTGTGATGTGTCTGGATCTGATGCTTTTAATGTTTGAATATTTCTGAGAGTTATCGGGAAATCAACACATTTCCTTAGCCTTCTGAAGACATAGAGGTGTTAGTGTGTTTTTATGGCCACGTGATCGGAGCAGTACAAATTGTTGGTGATCCTTACAGCATTGGGACCAAGAGGGGGATGGGATGGATGGGATGGCTCTGACGGAAGCTAGCGTGGATGCAAAGGGCCCAAAGGCCTTCTTTCAGTTGTAATAAGTAAGTGGGGGGGGGGGGGAAGGAGGAGGCAGACATTATGTAAAGGAGGCCACTTATAAGTTATGGTGGGGGTTTGGAGGGGGATCAGTATAAAAACAGGGAAGTCCAATTTGCAACCACATTATAATGATACACTCTCCTGCAGGGAATGGGTTATTTGTCTGTTTCAGTTTAAACAGTCTTTGATACCCAAACCCTTTAATTAATGGACTATGATTGCCCCTGTACCTCAGCAAGATATCAAAATAAGATGAAAGATTAGCCTTATTTGTCACATATACATCAAAAGTACAGCAAAATGCATCATTTGCATCAAATCAAATCAGTGAGGATTGTGCTGGGCAGCCTGCAAGTGACATCTCGCTTCTGGTGCCAACATAACACACCCATAACTCACTAACCCCTAATCGTACGTCTTTGGAATGTGAGAGGAAACTGGAGCACCCGGAGGAAACCACACGGTCGTGAGGAGGATGCACAAACGGGGCCAGGAATTTGACCCCGATCTTACAGCAAGCATTGTAATATTATGCTAACCACTATGCTATTGAGCAGTCCCAAAGTCCAGCTGGCAAGATTTTGGACCTAAATCCTAAACAACAATGTCCCATTCATCTCTTTATAGATGTACTCTCAATGTCCCAGAACACTCCACCAACTGTGATCTTTTGGATTTAAATGCGTTTCCATTGGCAACCACTAACTAAGACCCTAAGGTCTGGAAATCCCCACTCTCTCTCTCTCTCTCCCTCCTCCACTCTTCCTTTAAGGCAGCACGAGGATGAGGACTGAACCCAGGTCTCTGGAGCAGCTGCCTCACAACACCAGACACCTGGGTTCAACTCTGACCTTGGGTGCTGCCTGTTCTCCCTGTGACTGCATTGGATCCCATTTGGTGATCTGGTTTCCTCCCATATCTCTAATATGGCTCAATAATTAACCCCTGTAAAATGCCTTCATGATGTAGGAGAATGGTAGAATGTGTGTGTGCGCGGGGGGGGGGGGGGGATGTTGAGGAGGATAAAACGTAAGGAAAATGGGACGAATGTGGAATTACTGTAAATGGATGGTTAATGGCTGGCAGGGATTAGATGGGCCAAAAGCACTGTCACTGTTCTATACCACAGTATGCTCCTCGAAGGTGGCCTCTCTACCTAAGCTTTAATACCCAGTCTCTATGCCCACCTAATATGTCACAGTATTACATTTGACTCGCAAAGTCAAAGTAAATTTATTATCAAAGTATGTATATCTTACCTTGAGTGTCATTTTCTTGCAGGCAAATGCAGGAAAATAAATACAATAGAGTTCATGAAATGCTATGCATACATAAAATTGATAAACAACCAATGTGCTGTAGAAGACAAATTGTGCAAATAAAAGAACTCTCCCAGATATAATTCCTATATAAAGAATGCTCTAAATTCAAATTGTTTTATCCTTTGTCCTTCCACTTGTGATTGACAGGTGCCTTGATTCTGAAATTTCCTCCATCCTAATTCAGGCAGAGGAGGCAATACGACTGCTGCTGTGCATCGAGGAGTCCGGACTAATTGCTCCTTCACTGATGTGAGATGCACGAGAATTAATTTGTTTAGGGTGCTGGTGAGAGATAAATTACTGTAGTCTAGCACAATTTAGTTTGTTGACTCTTAAAGCACTAAATTCCTGCTTCTTGTTTTGCAGAGCAAGTTTTATGCTCTCATCTTTGGGAAAGGTGCCTATTTTGAGTCAGCCTATTGATGAGAGAGTGGCTTATTGTGAAGTAAATCGTATTTGTTCACAGAAAGCTTGGCACTTCAAAGCAAAGGGCTGATTATTTCCCTAGTACTAACTCTTTCCCCTGCAGTCTAAAGCCAAGCAGATCAGAACACCAGTAACTGCAAAATGAATCTGAATGGATCTGTGCTCACAGATTGAGGTCTGGAAACTGTGATTAGCCTCCAACCATCAGGCTCTTGAATCAGTGTTCAATCACAACTTAGAGACTCATTTTCAAGGACTTTTACAACTCACGTTGATTAGGACAAGTATGGAATTTGCCGGAGAATATTAAATTAATGCAGGGCAAATTATGACAGCATTAGACAAGAACTAGGTCGAGTTAATTGGGAACAGCTGTTTCTGGGCAACTCCACATCTGCCAGTTGAGGGTGCTTAAAAGCCAACCGCACAGAGGACAGGACGGGAGGAGGGACGAGAATGGCAAGCTAAGGAAACCGTGGATGTCGAGAGAGGTGATGACATTTGTTAAGAAGAAAAAGGAGAAATACGTAAAGCTTAGAATCAAACAGACCCGTGGAGGATTATAAAGAAGCCAGAAAAGAACTCAAGAAGGGAAGTGGGGAAGCCGGGACAGGCCGTGAAAGGGCTTTGACAAGTCACAGAATCCCAAGGCATTCTATTCAAACATTAAGAGTAAATGGAAAACTAAGAAGAGGGTAGGAACACTCAAGGATAAAGTGGGGGGAGGGGGACATATGCTTGAATGCAGAGGATGTGGTTGATGTCCTTAACAAGTACTTTAAGTCAGTATTTGCCAAGGAGGAGGATGTGGAGGACAGGGAGATCAGTGCTGAGAATGTTGATATGCTCAGGCATTTCGAGGTAAAGGAGGAAGTAGTGTTTCCTCTCTTCAAGAGCATTAATCTGGATGTCCCCAGGGCCTGATGGGGTATACCCCAGATTATTGAGAGCAGAAAGAGGAGAATTGCTGGGCCTCAACCAATATCTTCATGTACTCTCTTGCCACAGGCAAGATCCTGGAGGGCTGGCAAGTAGTTAATGTTGTTCTATTATTCAAGAAGGGAACAAGGGATGATCCTGGAAACTATAGACCGGTGAGTCTCAGGTCAGTTGTAGGGAAGATAGTGGAGAGAATTCTTAGGGATAGGATTTATGAACATTTGGAAAGCTGTAGCTTAATTAGGGAAAACCAGCATGGCTTTGTGCAGGGCAAATTGTGTCTTACTAACTTGATTGAGTTTCTTGAGGTGGTGACAAGGGTGATTGATGAAGGAAGAGTTGTTAGTCAAGTCAAGTCACTGTTATTGTCATTTCAACCATAACTGCTGGTACAGTACAGAGTGAAAATGAGACGTTTTTCAGAACCATGGTGTTACATAACACAGTACAAAAACTAGACTGAACTACGTAAAAAAAACAACACAGAGAAAGCTACACCAGACTACAGACCTACACTAGACTGCATAAAGTGCACAAAAACAGTGCAGGAATTACAATAAATCATAAACAGGACAATAGGGCAAGGAGTCAGTCCAGGCTTCGGGTATTGAGGAGTCTGATAGCTTAGGGTAAGAAACCGTTACATAGTCTGGTCGTGAGAGCCCGAGTGCTTCGGAGCCTTTTCCCAGATGGCAGAAGGGAGAAGAGATTGTATGAGGGGTGCCTGGGGTCCTTCATAATGCTGTTTCCTTTGCAGATGCAGCATGTAGTGTAAATGTCCATGATGGCGGGAAGAGAGACCCCGATGATCTTCTCAGCTGACCTCACTATCCACTGCAGGGTCTTGCGGTGCAAGATGGTGCAATTTCCGAGCCAGGAAGTGATGCGGTGATCTTAGTAAGGTGTTTTACAAGGTCCCTCATGAGAGGCTCATCCAGAAGATTATGATGCAGGGGATCCACAGAGAATCGGCCATTTATATTCAGAACTAGTTTGCACATAGAAGGCAGGGGACTTATTCTAACTGGAGGTCCATGATTAATGGTACTCTACAGAAATCTATACTGAGACTTCTGCTATTTGTGATAAATGACCTGAATGAAAATGTAGATTAGTAGATCACACCAAGATCAGTGGTGTTGTGGATAATGTAGATCACTAGCAAAGAACACAGCAGGATATAGATCAGTTGCAGATATGGGCAGAGAAATGGCAAATGGAGTTTAATACAGGCAAATGTGAAGTGTTGCACCTTGATAGTCCAATGCAAAGAATCAGTACGCTGTTAAGGCCCTCAGTGTTGATGAGCAGAGGGATCATGGAGCCCAAGTTCATGGCTGCCTGAAAGTGGCTACAGGGGTTGATAGGGTGGTTAAGAAGGCAGATGACATGCTTGCCTTCATTAGTCAAGGCAGTAACTTCAAAAGTCTGGAAGTTATGTTGTAGCTTTATAAAGCTCTAGTTTGACTGCATTTGGAGTATTGTATGCAGTTCTGGTCACCCCATTATAGTGGGGATATTGAGGCTTTGGAGAGAGTGCAGAAGAGGTTTAACAGGAGGGTGCCTGGATGTGAGGGCATGAGAGATTACACAAACATGGGTTGTTTTCTCTGGAGTGTCAGAGACTGAGGGGAGATCCAATGGATGTTTATAAGATTATGAGAGGCAAAGGTATAATATACAGATATTTTCAAGGGTTGAAATAATAACAGAGGGCATGCATTTAAGGTGAGGGGATAATTTCAAAGAAGATGTGAGGAGCAAGTCTTTTACACCAAGAGTGGTGGGTGCCTGGGATGGCAGTAGAGGCAGATATATTTCTCATTCAGGCTTCCATGAGAGATGGTCATAAAAAAAAACATCATTTTTTGAACTTTGCACAACACACGATGCTAGTGTGGTGGGCAGTGACCGAGTAGCCCCACCCAGTATGGCAGTGCATAGTAGGACTGTGTTTATTTGATTGGGTCCATTCTTAGTTTTTGACGCAAGATGGGGGGGCCATTGGTAATTGGTGAGCACCGTATTGCATGGAGGGGAGGATGGTAGGCTGATAATTGGTGAACACTGTATTGCACGGAGGGGAGGATGGTGGGCTATTGAGGAGCGTGAAGTGGTTTTCACCCAATTTGGGCTGTGACGTCAACCTCTCCCTCCCGAATTACCTCCCCCAACTTCCCCTTTCAAGCCGCCGACTGACTTATTGGAGAGAATGAACTGCCAGTATGATAGAAAATTGGTGGGAAATTTTCATTCTAAGGGTGGTCCAGTGTGGTGATTTTTGAAGAGGAGGCTTGAGATGGAAGAGGAGGATTCTAGCCTGGGCCTATGGACAATTCTGATAAGGTTCATGATGAAGAATTACAATCTCTGAGTCATTTCACTGCACTAGTGCAACAACAGACGCAAAAAAAATTTGGTCCTTTTTTAGAAAACTACAAAAGTTAATTTACACAACAAGTATATAAAGTACAAACACTTATTTACAATCTGTGAATCAATTCAAGTTAAAATATGATTACTACTCTCTCAATACCCTGGGGGGGGGGCGGCAACTGCTCGCAGAAATCCCCCACTGCACCCATTGTGACCACAGGCTCCGTCTCCAAGGACAACTGGTCATGAACGTGTTCGCAGAAGAGGGGATAACAGTCAGCCCTGACAGAACCCTAGACTTCCCGTCGGCTAGACCCATGAATGGCCGTTTTGGCCAGGCGCAGGAGCAAGCCCACCAGTAGATACTCCTCGCGGCCCACCCCTTTCCGTACTGGGTGCCCGTATATGAGGAGCACGGGGCTGAAGTGCAACCAGAACCTGAGGAGTGGCCCCTTCAGATGCTCACACAGGGGCTGCAACCTCTCACACTCCATATCAGCGTGGTACACTGACTCCTCCCAGACACAGAATGGACAGGTGGACAGGGTGTCAGTGAACCTGCTTAAAGACCTGTTGTACGGTACTGTCTTATGCAACACCTTCCGGCCCAGGTCCCCTATGTACAGGGGAAAGACCCCTGCAAAAAGAGATTGGGGACCACCTCCTCAGCCAGATAAAGCAAACCGCCAAGCAAACTCTAGTTGGGAGACAAAGGCAAGGAAGTGAAAGGTGTGCAGAGCAGCCGGTACAAGATACAGAAGGACATGGGAGGCATCCCCACGAAATGGCTCATGCTGTTTGGGAGCCTTTCCAGCATGGTATCCCGAGGCCTGGGTCCAACGACCACTTCCAGACCATCAGGTGGTGGTGCAGCCGGAACCCCTCCACGGAGGCCCCTCGACACTCACACTGATAGGATGGTGACCAGTCCCCCTCCCAGCTCGAGCGTCGCCCCCCCAGCACAGGAGCACCCTGTCTGGATGAGACTAGACCCCATACCCTCAACAACTCTCGGTAAAAGCGAGGCAGTTCCCTCAAAGCAGAGCAGCTGATGCTGTCTGCCGGAAGCTGTGAGCCCTCCTGCAGGTGGTGTCCTGGCGGAGGAAATGCATCACCAGGGCGTGCTTTCTCGGGGGGTGGTCACTGTTCACAATTCTCTGCAGGGTCCTGACGCACAGAGCTGACAGCTGGGTATGCACACTCACCCATGACTGACCGCCCTCCGCGATTGGAAAACTCAGGGCCACAACAGAGACCCAGTGCTGCCCAGAAGTCCACCAGCCTCTTCTGGGTCCTGGAGACAAAAGCAGTGGACAGGACTGAAGTAATCACCCAGTACTGTGTCTTTGCAATGAAAGCTACTCATCAATGGACTGGTGATCCAAGTTGTCCTATTCCATTGTGCCTGGTCTGTGGCAAACAACTTACAGATGCAGCAATGGCTCCAGCAAAATTGAAAAGTCACTTAACTACAAATCACAGCCATATGACACATAAAGGTGTTGGTTAGTTTAAACGACTATTGGAATAAAACAAACAGATTAAAGCTTTTGAAATTAAAGTCACAGTCAGTAAAAGAATTCAGGAAGCAAGTTATTAAGTAACTTTAAGACCAGTTCACTCAAGAATGTTTGAAAAACTGTGTGAAAGCCTGAACAAAGAGCACACAGATCTCTTGCTACTTACAGAAATCTGATGGCTTAGCAGAGGAAGAGTTCTCAACCAGGTATTTGAGCTGAAAGGTGAATTGCAGGAGTACTTTCAAGAAAATAGTAGGCCAGATTTTGCCAAGTGTTTTGAAGATGAAGAATGGCTGCAGAAGCTAGCCTACTTAACAAACATTTTTCATCATATGAAGCAGTTGAATAAATCTCTGGGGAAAATGTTCTGACTTCAAGTAGCAAGATACTTGGATTTAAAAGGAAACTGAATATTTGGAAAAATCATGCTGTAATACGAAATACTGAAATGTTTCCACTGTTGCTTAGGCTTGAGAGTGAGGAAGGATATCAATAAGTTTTGAATCTTATTGAAAACCACCTGGGAGAAGTGCAGAACAAAATTGGAAAGTATTTTTCCTCCCTTACAACACAGTGCATGACTGGGCGAGGGACCCTTTCCCTGAATCTTCTGCTCAGCCTGAGGACTTGACTTTGAGACAAGAGGAAGAACTTTGTCAACTACACTCTGATCATGCTCTCAAAATGAGATTTACTGGCTTGCCTCTGGACAAGTTCAGGATTTCTGTGAAAGAGTATCCTGCCATTCATAGGAAAGCAATGAACATTTTGCTGCAGTTTTCAACTTCTTACATATCTAAGCAAGCATTTTTCTTGTTTAACAAGCATCAAGTGCCAAGATAAAAATTGTCTCATTTCAGTTGAAGGTGAAATCCGTGTGTGGCTATCTCAAGTTTGGTCAGAATTGGGAAATTTATTATGTTTGCCTTATGAGTTTTTAAATTTATGAAAGAGAAAGTAAGAGGAATTACAAGAAAGGTAAACTAAGTTTAACTATCTGTTTTTTTTTCAAGAAAGGTTGGCTAAAAATTCATTCTCCACTCAAAAGAGCATTGACAATTATTTGATTTTTATATATTTACAACTTACTGATCATGCAAACGTACCATGAGCTCTAGAGATAATAATATTCTTTTTACAGAGGTTTCCTGAGATCTGAAAATTATTTCAAGGGGTCCTCCAGGACAAAAAGGTTGAGAAAGGCTGTGTTAGAGTCTTTTAAGAGATATTTAGATAGGCACATGAATGGGAGGAAAATGGAAGGATCTGGACATTGTATAGGCAGAAGAGGTTAGTTTAGTTAGTGATTTGATTACTAATTTAATTGGTTCAGCACAACTTCATGAGCTAAAGGACCTGTTTCTATGCTATATTGTTTTATATTTATTCTCAGTATATGGTTTTATTTGCATATTTTTTTTTGCATATTGATTGTTTGTCAATCTTTAATTATGTATAGTTCACCTAAAAATATGTCATTTTATTTTCCTATAAATCCCTGCAAAAAATGAATCTAAATGTAGTGTATAGTGACATATTTGCACTTCAATTATGAAGTTACTTTGACTTTGGAAGCCGTGCGTTGGGCAGCAGTGTGGGGTTATATCTTGGTTGGAGGTGGGTGCAGCAGAGAGTTGTGTGGAATGGACAGGGAGGAGGAGGGTGTATTGGGAATGGAGAAGGAAGCATAGGAACTTGTTTATAGGAAGGGTACAAAGCTGTACTTAGAAGAGGGTTGTAGGATGGCCATTGGAGAAGGATTGGGGGGGAGTGAAACAAGATGGAGCTGACTTTAGGAAGGAGGTGTAATATAGAACAAACATTGGAGGGTGGTGTAGGCATTATAGAACTGCAGGTGTTGTGGTGTGATGTTCTTGAACAGGCTTGAGTTGGAGTTGGAGTTAAAAATGCCTCTGGGGAAAGATGGGGATGTTCAACCTTATTTAGATCTACGGAGCTATGTTTACAGGTCTCTTGATTAATTAAGCAAATGATAAATTAAAACAGCTAGTTCAAGAAGGCAATTTCTGTAATGAAGCTAGATTTTGGCTCTCTGACAATGGTCCAAGTATAGTGGGACTAAGTAATTAAAACTGAAGTAGACTTCACCCTTCCATGAGGACCTGCTCCAATATGCACATTACAATATTCCATGTGATATTAAACAAGTATTAAGCATCTGCAAGGCCATGGGGAGAAGATCAAATTAAAGAAAATGTCAGCAACAGTCTGCTCCATGGGCATTTGATCCAACCTGTAAAATTACTTGTGTGAACTTGCAGCTGCTGAAGTTCAGTTCTTCCTTGTTTGGGCCTCAGAATTTGAGCAACACATGGGCATGGGTCCGCACAGACTTTGTGGACCAAAGGACCTGTTACCATGTTGTACCATTCTATTTTCTATCTTCATATCAGTTAGGAACAGAAGTAGGTGATGCGATCCCTGTAGCTTGTTCTGACATTCAATATGATCATAGATGATCTGGTTGTAACTTTATGTTCCCACTGACCAGTCCCGATGTTACCAGGAACCTATCTACTCTGTCTTAAAAATATTCATTCTGCTTCCACCGCCTTTTGACAAAGCGTTTCAAAGACTCACCTTTCTGTCAACTGACTGCTTAACCAGTCCCCTCGTTCTAGATTCTCCCACAAGGGGACACATCCTCTGCAAACCCTCATCAGAGCCATTTATCACATCTGTACTAAGGCCCATCCAATGTGAACCAGATCCAGATTCATATTTATTTATCACATGCATGTTAAACAACCAAGGCAAGCCGTGGATGTGTTGGGGGCAGCCAGCAAGCATTCTGACGCCAACACATTCTGACGCCAACATAGCATTCCCACAATGCTTGGCAGAATAATACAGAGCACAACAAGAGATCAAACAACAGCAAAACAAGCCCTGTTTCTACTATCCCTGCACACTCACAGACCTCCAACCTCAATCTTTAGCCTCTGGCCTACAGAGGATTTAGACTGACAGACATTGGCTCTTTTACTTCCACAGCAAACTTGCAGAGATTCACCAAGTAGGGCACCAGCAGTTGAGCCTTGACTTCCAGAGTTCTTACTGATCATTGGACATCGATTTTTAATATCTAGAACTCACCGATGATGACAAATGAGTTCTAGAACTCTATATGGAAGAAGAAAGAGTGAGCTGCCTTACCCAGTAGAACTCACATTTACTGTGGTGAAGTGTTTTGGGAGGTTGCTCATGGCTTGAATTAATTCCTGCCTGAGTAAGGTCCTGGACTCACTGCAATTTACTTCCCACCACGTAGGCTCACATCGGACGCAATCTCACTGGCTCTTCACTCGACCTTGAACCACCTGGACATCAGTAATGCCTATGTCAAATTGCCATTTATCGATTAAAGCTCGGCTTTCAACACCACATCTCATCACTACTTATCAACAAGCTTCAACACCTTGGCCTCTGCAACTGGATCCTTGACTTCCTCATCAGGAAGTCACAATCAGTGCGGATCAGTAATAACACCTCCTTGCTGACAATCAACACAGGCGCATCTCAAGGATGCATGTTTAGCCCACTGGTCCACTCCCTCTACACTCACAAGTCAGTGGCCAAGCACAGCTCAAACATCATCCATAAAAACACCACTGTTGTTCGCATACAGGAGCAAGATAGTTCAACTTGGAGAGAGTTGTCACAACAACAGCAACCTTGCATTCAACACAACAAGACCAACGAACTGATTGTGGACTTCAGGAATGGGAAGTCAAGAGAACAAACACCAGTCTTCATTGAGGAGTCAGCAGTGGAAAGGGTGAGCAACTTCAAGTTCTTGGGCATCAACATCTCAGAGGATCTCTTCTGGGCCCAACATTATTAATGTAATCACAAAAAGGGCTAGTCAGTAGCTATACTTCATTAGGGTTTTGAGGAGACTTGGTGTGTTATCAAAGACACTCATAAATTTCTATAACAACACACACAAAATGCTGGTAGAACACAACAGGTCAGGCAGAATCTATAGGAAGAAGCGCTGTTGATGTTTCAGGCCGAGACCCTTTGCCAAGACTAACTGAAAGGAAAGATGGTAAGAGATTTGAAAGTAGGAGGGGGAGGGGAAAATGCAAAATGATAGGAAAAGACCGGAGGAAGTGGGGTGAAGCTCAGAGCTGGAAAGGTGATTGGCAAAAGGGATACAGAGCTGGAGAAGGGGAAGGATTGTTGGACGGGAGACCTAGGGAGAAAGAAAGGGGGAGGGGAGCACCAGAGGGAGATGGAGAGCAGGCAGAGTGATGGGCAGAAAGAGAGAAAAAAAAGGAGGGGGGGGGAAAGCTAAATATATCAGGGATGGGATAAGAAGGGGAGGAGGGGCATTAACAGAAGTTAGAGAAGTCAATGTTCATGCCATCAGGTTGGAGGCTACCCAGCCGGTATATAAGGTGTTGTTCCTCCAACCTGAGTTTGGATTCATCTTGACAGTAGAGGAGGTCATGGATAGACATATCAGAATGGAAATGGGACGTGGAATTACAATGTGTGGCCACTGGGATCCTGCTTTCTCTGGTGGACAGAGCATAGGTGTTCAGCGAAACGGTCTCCCAGTCTGCGTCAGGTCTCACCAATATATAAAAGACTGTACTGGGAGCACCGGACGCAGTAAACCACACCAGCACCTCACCTGGAAGGACTGTCTGGGGCCCTGAATGGTGGTGAGGGAGGAAGTGTAAGGGCAGGTGTAGCACTTATTCTGTTTACAAGGATAAGTGCCAGAAGGGAGATCGGTGGGAAGGGATGGGGGGGGGGGGGGGGAAATGAGTGGAAAAGGGAGCGATCCCTGCGGAAAGCAAAAAGGGGGGGAGGGAAAGATGTGCTTGGTAGTGGGATCCCATTGGAGGTGATGGAAGTTGCGGAGAATTATACATTGGACACGTATTCTATAGATGTTCAGTGGAGAGCATTCTGTCTGGTTACACCACCACCGGGTATGGAGGCTCCAATGTACAGGATTGAAAGAGTCTGCAGACAATTGTAGACTCCAGTGCAGGCACAAACATCCCCACCATCAAGGACATCTTCAAAAGGCAGTTCCACAAGAAGGCAGATCATTAAGGATCCTCTTCTCATTCCTACCATCAGCGAAGAACTACAGGAGCCTGAAGACCCATGGTCAATGTTTTATGAAGATTTTCCCCTCTGCCATCAGATTTCCCATCGGTCCATGAACACTGCTTTGCAATTCCTCTTTTGCACTATTTATTTATTTTGCCTGTAACATATTCATTCTTCTGTCTTGCATCATACGGCTGCTATAGAATATCAAATCTCTCAGAATATGTCAGTGATAATACTGATTCTGATTTCAGTTCTGCTTGACATGACTGGGAGTGAGAAATGTATCTTCATGGTATTCAGAACATGCTTACGTATACTCTGGATGCCCATTAGGACAATGTGACGAAGACTGCTCACATCTGTGGGATCATGCTGAGATCTTTTTCCGATAAAAAGCTCAAATATTACAGCTCTGCTAATCAAACCCCTGCTGAGAAATTCCATGCTGCGCACTCATAACTTTCCCAGATTGTATGTGGTCTGTGATTTTCCATCTTCATGCCATTTTTTATCTGGATTAACTTTTGGAACTTGTTACAGTCTCCACTGAAAGCCCATGAATGCTATGCCAATTAAAATTGCCAAGAATGAATTCAGCAGAGTTTTATTGAGTCTCAAGTTATGGATCAAAGCCAGGTACACAGGTTGGAATTGCAAATCTGCCGTCGCTTGACTGAGCTTCTCCTGCTTCTGTTATTCTACAAAGACTAATCCCAGGGTTGCATACTGCATACATACTTTGATAACAAAGTACTCTGTATCTTTAATTCAAATTGGATGTCCACAGAAATGTGTCTGTTGCATTTGCTCAGTCAGCTCCCTTCAGCAGTTCATGCCACTTCCAAGTCAGTCTCTGGGCTACCAAAACAGACACTCTGTTCTTAGCTCTGTCACATGAAGAAATTACTAGGCCGACTGAGGCAAAGAATTAGAGATGTGCTCAAAAACTTCTTAAAAATTTGCAACATCCCCACTTACTCCTGGGAACCTCTCAGGCATGAAGTGAAGAAACAGCAATCGTGAAAATATGAGACCCTCATGCGTCAGAAACACATGGAATCTTATGTAAATAGAAACCATGTATAGATTAAAGCCATGTTGACTGTCCCTAATTAAAACATAGGTTTTTCAAATGCTCACAAATCCTAACCAGAAGAATCGTCTCTAGTAACTTCCCTACGACTAACATTAGACTTACTGATCCATAGTTTCGAGGATTATCCTTATTTCACTTGTTGAATAAAAGAACAACATTAGCTACTCACTAGACTCTGTCTAGTAAGAGTCTAGTAAGTAATCAACAGTGAGAGTAAGCATTCGGCACAGACTAGAAGGGCCGAGATGGCCTGTTTCTGTGCTGTAATTGTTATATGGTTATAAACCTACAGGATTTCACCTGTGACTAAAGAGAACATGAAGATATTGGTCAAAACTCTGGCAATCTCATCTCATAGTAACCTGGGGCACATCCCATCAGGCCCTGGGGCTTATCCATCTTAATGGTCTTTAAGAGATCGTGAAATGCCCTTGCATTTTAGCATACTCTACATTAATCACCCTGTCCTGCACAACCTATTCTTTAGTAAATATTCATTCAAAACCTCACCCACATTCTCTGCCTCCAAGCACATGTTCCCTCCTTTATCCTTGAAGGGCCCTAACCCTGATAATCCTCTTGCTCCTGATGTATGGAGAGAATACCTTGGACTTCTCTTTAATCCTTCTTGCCAAGGACCTTTCGTGTCCCCAAAGGCATTAACCCAATGGCTGGGTTAATCTTTGGATGTCTGCTGCCAGGGGTAATAGCTCAGCATTGTTAGGCTGTTCTGCAAAATACGGCACAAAGTCTCAGGTTCTATTCTACCTCCTGAACCCGATAAAGTGATCACTGAGAGTATGTTCACGCTCTTCTATTACTCATTATCTTCAAGGTTTATCGTGTTGTGCGTTCAGAGATGCTCTTCTGCACACCGGTGTTGTAATGCTTGGAAATACGAGCCATTTTCCTCTGACCTCTCTCATTAACAAGGTCTTTTCACCTACAGCGATGCTGCTCACTGGATGCCTTCTGTTTTGTCACATCATTCTCTGTAAGCTCTGTGTGACAATCCCAGGAGATCAGCAGGTTCTGAGATATTCTGTCCAACACCAACAAATATTCCCACAATCAAAGTCACTTAGATCACACTTCTTCCCCATTCTGATGTTTGGTCCGAACAATCTCTTGACCATGGCTGCACGCTTTATGTGTTGAGTTGCTGCCTCATGGTTGGCTGAGTAGATATTTGCATTAACAAGCAGCTGTACAGGTGAACCTAACAAAGTGGCCACTGTGTATAAATACACAGTTTTCTACTGTTGCAGCAATGACAGGGGGAGGTAACTGAAACAGAGAGTAAAGTTTAGCTTGATTTGCCCTATGAACATTGAAACATACGGTGAAATGCGTTGTTTGCATTAAATCAAATCAGGGAGGATTGTGCTTAGCCAAGTGTTGCCACACTTCCAACAAAGCATACCTGAGACTTAGCCACGAGGAAATCTGCAGATGCTGGAAATTCAAACAACAACACACACAAAATGCTGGCGGAACGCAGCAGGCCAGGCAGCATCTATAGGGAGAAGCACTGTCGACGTTTCGGGCCGACACCCTTCGTCAGGACCCGAAACTCACTAAGCCTCGCCGTACATCATTGGAAAGTTGGAAGAAACCGGAGCACCCGGAGGAAACCCACATGTTTACAGGGAGAACGTTCAAAATCAGCGGGAATGAAACCTAGCCGGTGCTGTAAAGCAACTGCACTAACCACTACACTACCGTGCCACCTCATTGAACAGCAGAGCACAGAAACATGCCCTTGGCCCAATGACGTTGTGCCAAAGTACTTAAGTTAGTAAACAAATGCCCAACCCTTCTGCCTACACAATGTCCATATCATTCTATTCCCTGCATATCCATGTGCCTATCTAATAGCTTTTTGAACACCTCTATTGCATTTATCTCCATCACCACTCTCTGGGCAAAGAATTTGCCCAGCACATCTCTTTGAACTTAAATGCATTCATATGTCAACCCTAGGGAAAAAGAAGATACTGGCTGCCTACCCTCATAACCTTTTTTAGGCCAAGGACCCTTACAATTAATTGAGGAGTCTGTGGACCCCAGATTGGGAATCCCTGCGCTATTGGATCTCCCCTCAGCCTCCACTATCCCAGAGAAAATAACCCAAACTTATCCAAGCTCTCCTTATAGCGTATGCCCGCTAATCCAGGTAGCATCCTCTTCTGCTTTCTTTCCAAAGCCTTCTTCACATACTTCGTGTATTGGGGGACCAGAACTGTTTGCATACTCTAGATGTGACTGCAATAGAGTTTTATAAAGCTGCAATATAACTCTTGACCCTTGAATTCAGTTCCTTGACTAATAAAGACAAGCACGCCAATTGCATTCTTTAACAAACTATCAACCTGTGTAATTAATTTCAGGGAGATACGAGCTTGGATCCCGATATCCCTCAACATATCAACACTGTTAATGGTCTTGCCATTGACAGGGTACTATCTTTTTACATTTAAACCATTAGACATGGAGCAGAATAAGGCCATTTGGCCCATCAAGTCTGCTCCTCTATTCAATCATGGCTGATCCTTTTTGCTTCTCCTCAGCCCCACTCACCAGCCTTCTCTCCATAACCTTTGATTCTATGACCAGTCAAGAACCTATCAATTTAACACATACAAATAAGCTGGATGAACTCAGCAGGTTGGGCAGCATCCATGGAAATGAGCAGTCAACGTTTCATGCTGAGACTCTTCTTGGCCCGAAACGTTGACTGCTCGTTTCCACGGATGCTGCTCGACCTGCTGAGTTCATCCAGCTTGTTTGTATGTGTTGATTTGACCACAGCATCTGCAGTGTACTTTGTGTTAAGAACCTATCAACCTCTGCCTTAAGTACACCCCACAACCTGGCCTTTACAGCTGCCCGTGGAACAAATTCCACCAATTCACTACCCACCATCTCTGATTTAAATGGATGGTCCTCTCTCCTGAGGTTGTGCCCTCTTGTTCTACACTCCCCTATCATCACAAACATCCTTTCCACACTTACTCTGTCTGGCCCTTTCAACATTTGAAAGGTTTCAATGAGATTCCATTCATCTATCTGAATTGCTTGAAAATGCTTTGTCTGTTGTTTGCTAGCTTCCTTTCATATTTCATCTTTTCCCTCCTAATGATTCTTTTGTTGCATTCTGTAGGTTTTTAAAAGCTTCAGAATCCTCCAACTTTCTGCTTGTTTTTGCTTTGTTGTATGCCCTTGCTTTTGCTTTTACATTAGATTTTACTTCCCTTGTCAGCCACAGTTGTATTATTTTGCCATCTGTGTATTTCTTTGTTTTTGGAATACATCTATCCTGCACCTTCCTCTTTTTTTTTCAGAAACTCAAGCCATTGTTGCTCTGCTGTCTTCCATGTCAGCATCTCCTTCCAATTTACTTTGGCTAAATCCTGTCTCATATCACTGCGATTTCCGTTACTCCACTGAAATACCGTTAGCTCAGACTTTACTTTCTCTATCATATTGTGATCACTGTCTCCTAAGGGTTCCTTTACCTCCATTTCATTCCATAACACTCAATTCAGTATAACTGATCCCCTAGCAGGCTCAAAAACATGTTGCTCTAACAGGATATCTCATTGGCATTCAACAAGTTCACTCTTTTGAGATCCATTACCAACCTGCTTTTCCCAACCTACCTGCATATTAATATCTCCCATGACTATCAATACGTTGCCCTTTTGACATACCTTTTCTATTCCCCATTGTATTCTGTAGTCCACATCCCAGCTATTGTTGTGTATAACTGCAATCAGGGTCCTTTAACCCTTGCAGTTTCTTAACTCAACACACAAGGATTCAACACTTTCTGATTTTATGTCACATATTTCTACTGATTTGATGCCATTCTTTAGCAGCAGAGCCACGCCACTCCCTCTGCTGACCATCCTGTCCCTCCGATACCATGTATAACCTTGGACATTTGGCTCCCAAATACAACCATCCTTCAGCCATGATTCCGTAATGGCCACAATATCATACCTGACAATCTGTAATAGCGCAACAAGATCATCAGCCTTATTTTTTATACTCTGTGCATTGAGATATAATAACTTGAGTGCTATATTTGCTACCCTTTTTGATCCTGCATCCCTAATACACTGATACTCACCCTGCTGGCTGCAATTTTGTCCTATCATCTGCCTGCCCTTCTCAACAGCCTGACTGTTTATTACCTTTGCTTTTTTTACCACCTGTCCTATCCTGAATCCCTTTATTCCAGTTCCCCCCTCACCCACCGCCAAATTAGTTTGAACCTTCCCCAACAGTTCTAACAAATCTGCCCGTGAGAATATCGGTCCCCCTCTGGTCCAGGTGCACGCCGTCCCTTTAGTACAAATCATACCTCCCCTCGAAGAGATCCCAATGATCAAAGAAACTGAAGCCCTGCCTCTTGCACCAGCGTCTCAGCCGTCCATTAATCTGCCAGGTCATCCTGCTTCTACCCTCACTGGTGCATGGCACAGGCAGCAATCGAGAAATTTCTACCCTGGAGGTCCTGCTTCTCAGCTTTTTGCCTAGGTCTCTAAATTCTCTCTCAGGACTTCTTTGCCTTTCCTTCCTATTGGTGCCAATATGTACTAAGACATCCATCTGCACCCCCTCCAAAATGCTGTGGATGAAATCCGAGATGTCGCAGACCCTGGCATTTGGGAGGCAACGTGCCATCTGAGTGATGAATTCACGTCCACAGAATCTCCCATCTGTTCCTCTGACTATTGAGTCCCCTATCTCTACTGCTCCCCTCCTCTCCTTCTTTCCCTTCTGCACCACAGACCCATGCTCAGTGGCAGTAACCTGGTCTTCGTGGCATTCCTCTGGGGGGGAGGGGGCAACCCCCATGACAGTATCCAAAATGGTATATTTATTATTGAGCAGTATGGCCACAGGGGTGCTCTGTGCTAACTGCCTACTCACCATCCCATTCCTTCATTTACTATTCCTAAGTACAACACATCATATTTCAAAGTTCAAAGTAAATTTATTATCAAAATGCTTTTCTGTCACTACATACGTACAACCCTGAGATTCATTTTCTTGCAGGCATTCACAGTAAATACATAGCAATACAACGGAATCAATGAAAGACCAACAACAAGCATGACAAACACCAATGTGCAAAGCACAATAAACTGTGCAAGTGCAAAGAGAGACAAAAATATATAGTAATAAATTAATAAACTGGTAAGCAATAAACATTGAGAACATGAGTCCTTGAAAGTGAGTCCATTGTTTCTGGAAACACCTCAGTAACGGTGGGTGAAGTTGAATGAAAATATCCTTTCTGGTTCAAGAGCCTGATGGTTGAGGGGTAATAACTGTTCCTGAACCTGGTGGTGTGGGACCTGAGGCTCATTGTGGTGAGTGAAGTTACCCACACTGGTTTAGGAGCCTGATAGTTGAGGGGTAATAACTGTTCCTGAACCTGGTGACGTGTGCCTTGAAGCTCCTGTACCTCCTTCCTGATGAAGAGAGAATGGCCCGGATGGCAAGAGTCCTCGATGGATACTGCTTTCCTGTGACAGCACTCCATGTAGGTGTGCTCAATTGTAGGAAGAGTTTTACCAATGATAGATTGGGCCGTACCCACTAAGTTTCTTTGGCTTCTTTATTCAAGGGCATTGGTGTTTCCATAGCAAGTCATGATGCAACCAATCAATACACTCTCCACCACACGTCTAGAAAAGTTTGTCAAAGTCTTAGATGACATGCCAAATCTATGCAACTCCTAAGAAAGGGAAGGTGACGCCATGCTTTCTTTGTGCTGGCACTTAGATGTGGGACCCAGGACAGATCCACTGAAATGACAACACCGAGAAATTCTGACCCTCTCCACTTCTAATCACCTGATATGGATTAACTCAAGGACCTCCAGTTTCCTCTTCCTTAATCAATAATCAGCTCCTTGGTCTTACTGACTTTGAGTGAGAGTTTGTCGTGGCATCACTCGGGCAGATTTTCAATCTCCCTCCCAGATACAGACCTTTGATTCAGACAAAGGCAATGGTGTCAACAGTAAACTTAAAAATTTCATTGGAGCTGTGCTTCAGTATAAAGTCACACGTATAAAGTGAGTGGAACAGGTCGCTAAGCACATAGCCTTTTGGTGCTGATGGAGATTGTGGAGATGTTGTTGCCAATCTGAACTGTCTGGGGTCTGCGAGTGAGGATGTTGAGGACCCAGTTACACAGAGAGGTGTTGAGGCCTAGGTCTTGAAGTTTATTAATTAGGTTTAAGGGAATGATAGTATTGAATGCTAAGCTGTAGTCAATGAAGAGATCCCAAAGCATCCATCTTTACTGTCCAGATATCCTAGGGTTGAGTGAAGAGCCAATGAGATGGCATCTGCTGTTGACCTGTTGTGACAGTAGGCAAATTTTAATGGATCCAATTCGCCTCTCAGGCATGATTTTGTTATGTTTCACAACCAGCCTCTCAAAGGACATTATTACAGTGATACAAGTGCTACTGAACAATAGTCAAACAAAAACACACAAAATGCTGGAGAAACTCAGCAGGTCAGGCAGCATCTAGGAAAAGAGTACTGTCGAATTTTGGTCTGAAACCCTTTGGCAGGACTGAAAATAAAAGCTGAGGTGTAGATTTAAAAGGTGGTTGAGGCCATAATTAGGTTAGAGGAGTGACATCCTATATTCCATTTGGCTAGCTTCCAAACTTTTGGCATGAACATCAATGTATTGCCCCTCAGTCCCTTCACCATTTCCCATCACCTTTTTCCTCTCTCACCCTATCTCCTTGCCTGCCCATCATCTCCCTCTGGTGCTCCTCTCCCCCTTTTCTTTCTTCCATGGCCTTCTGTCTCTTTCACTAATCAACTTCCCAGCTCTTTAATTCATCCTTTCCCCTCCAAGTTTCACCTATCACCTTGTGTTTTTCTCTCCCCTCCTCCCACCTTTTTAATCTACTTCTCAGCATTTTTCTCCAGTCCTGCTGAAGGGTTTCAGCCTGAAACATTGACTGTACACTTTTCCTTGTTGCTGGCTGGCCTCCAGCATTTTGTGTGTGTTGCTTGGATTTCTAGCTTCTGCAGATTTTTTCTAGTTTGGAGCAGCTAACTACATTCTCCTTAGGCACCGGTATAATTGAAGTTTGCTTGAAGAAGTTGTGTACCTCAGGCTACATCCACACTACAACGGATAATCTTGGAAATGCCGGTTTTGCGTAAAAGCGATAGGCATTCACACCAAGCATTTTTGAAAATACCTCCATCCAGATTAAAACAGGTAATTGGGTGAATCTCCTCCCACTGGGCATACGCAGGACACATCTACAGAAAACAAGTAACATGTTTGGTGTTGAATCTCGCTGTGAAAGTGCACGTTTGTGCAGTTTCAGACTAGAAAAACTTAAAAGGAAATTGCCAATGACGGGCAGCTGTTGGCTCTCGCACAGGAGGACTTAAAACTAAAAAAAGACAGATACTGGAGTGTATGGAGGCAACCGACAGGGAGTTCATGGACAGTATGACCCGGCTGATGACAAACATTGAAAAACTGACTAACTCGGTTGCATTAATAAAGCACCTTGTTAAATGTATAAAACATGTCTGCATCAGTGTTATCTTGTACTTCTATACAATGTTACATTAGGCTGTTACACATCTATTGTCAGAGAAGTACTTGCATAAATATGTAAACCACCACACAAGCAAGGACAAAGAACAGGGCAAAGTGAGTATACTTATTTATTCAGTAAGTTATGGGTCAAAGTATCTGGTGAGTATATTTCTAACTCTCCTGGCTTCAGTCTCGTTGCCCTCTGTTCCAAAATTGTTAGGTTGTGTGGGGGTTGCGTTCAAGAAAACAATGAAATACCGCCATCGGTTCCAGCATGTCATGACAGCATTTTAAAAAATATCTGGTTACCCTGTCCACACTACTCTGCCCAAATGGCATTTTCAAATTTACACACTCTGGAGGGCGTTTTAAAAAAAGCTCCATTTTCGGGGAGGAAAATGCCGTTTCAGTGTGGATGGAGGGTCAAAACGAAGAGAAAAAGCTTTGGTTAACGATGTATCCGATCTAGTGTGGATGTAGCCTCAGACTGCTGAAGTGAGAGGTTGAGGGTATCAGTGAACAGTCCATCTCTTGGCCCATATCTGCAACTGGTCTATATCCTGCTGTATTATTCAGCAGTCTTCTACACTGTCCACAAATCTTCAGATCATCTGCAATCTTACTAACCCACTCATTGACATTTTAATCCAGATCATTTACATATATCAATAATGCTACATTATATTACTTGTGTAGTGGACATTGGTCACAACAACTGCTATCCACCAGCAAACTGTGGCTGCACTGTGTCGTATCTACAAAATGAGCTAGTCACTCACCCAACTCCAGCCAGAGTCATGAATATCAATTACTTGAACTTCTGGTAATCACAAACCCTCTTCAACTTTCCTATTCCCGTTTCCTTCTCTCACCTTATCTCCTTGCCTGCCCATTACTTCCCTCTGGTTCTCCTCCTTCTTCCCTTTCTTCCATGGTTTTCTACCCTCTGCTATCAGATTCCCCCTTCTCTGGCCCTTTATCTCTTTCACCTATCAGCTTCCCAGCTCTTTACTTCACCCTTCCCCCTCTCCGGGTTTCACCTATCACCTCCTACCTTGTACTTCACCCTCCTTTTGCCCCACCTTCTTGCTCGAACTTCTCTTTTTTCTTCCAGTCCTGATGAAGGGTCACAGCCCGAAATGTTGACTGTTTAATGTTTTCCATAGATGTTATCTGGCTTGTTGAATTCCTCTGGCATTTTGACTGTCTTGCACCCAACCACTCGGATAGCATCTCCCATAACATACCCTGCTTTGATAAAATGGCTGCCGAGTTTCATAATGCTTAACTTGCTTTGAGTTTTCAGCTCTTAAAATCTAAAATTGGTAAAAGCATACACAAAAAAACCTACTCTTTTCTGTATGAGTTCTCTCATTATTTCTTCTCAACAAACGATGAAAGCGAGGTTATGTGGTGACCCACTTCCTAGCACACTCAAACCGGCTCACAAATAGCCAGCGTGCAGGCACAAAGGCCAGGTCCGCAACAAAGGGAAAAAAGCCTGCGGGGGTTGGTGAGTACGTGTCCCTTGGAGCATCCGTGCCCGGGGAGGGCGGGATGAGGGAGGCTTTAAAGCAAGGCTGTGAAGTTCGAATAAGATCATCTTTAATTGCAGTTTACCGACTCCGTATCGTTATTATAGCACTGCGTGTAGCACACCGCTGCAATTGGTGACCCCGACGGTCCAAACAATTTTTGGACCAGAGATGACCGACGCCGCATCTGTTCATGCGGTTTCATTGAAACCTCCAAGCTTTTGGGCGCTGCGACCTCACCTATGGTTCCAGCAAACAGAAGCCCAATTCCATGTTCAGCAGATAACCTCAGAGGACACACATTACTACTACGTGTTTTCGACTCCATTCATAACTTGGCACACCCCTCCATCCGGACAATCATCCGGATGGTCTCCAGCAGGTTTGTTTGGCACGGACTCCACAAGCAGGTCAGTGAATGGGCCAGAACGTGCATGCACTGCCAGATGGCCAAGGTGCAGCGGCACACCAAAGCTCTGCCGCAGCATTTCCTCCCCACCCACCAGCGTTTCGATCACATTCATGTGGATATCGTGGGCCCCCTGCCAGTGTCACGCGGAGCGCAGCACCTCCTGAATATCGTGGACCGGTTCACAAGATGGCCAGAGGCGATCCTGCTCACTGACACCACCTCCGAATCTTGCACCCGGGCACTGATCGCCACCTGGGTGTCCTACTTTGGTGTACCGGCCCACATTACCTCCGACAGAGGCGCCCAGTTCACCTCCAGCCTGTGGTCAGCTATGGCCAGCCTTTTGGGGACTCAGCTGCACCACACCACTGCCTACCACCCACAGTCGAACGGGCTAGTGGAGCATTTCCACCGTCACCTAAAGTCGGCTCTCATGGCCCACCTGCGAGGAGCTAACTGGGCGGACGAGCTTCCCTGGGTCCTGCTCGGAATCCGCACGGCGCCCAAAGAGGATCTGCACACCTTGTCGGCCGAGTTGGTGTACGGCATACCCCTGGTTGTCCCCGGGGAGTTCATACCAGCCCCAAGGGGGCAAGAGGAAGATCCCGCAGCAGTCCTGGGCAGACTACGCGAGCGGCTCGGTGACCTGGCCCCCATACCCACTTGGGCAGAACCCGACCTGGGTACCCAAAGACCTGCAGAACTGTAAGTTTTTGTTTGTACAAAGGGGCGGGCATTGGTCACCGCTGCAGCGGCCCTACGAGGGGCCGTTTACGGTGCTCTGGAACAACGGGTCCACGTTCGTGCTGGACGTTGGGGGGAGAGAGGAGGTTTTCACGGTGGACCGACTTAAACCGGCCCATGTGGACCTGGCGCAACCGGTTGAGTTTCCGGCACTGCGGCACAGAGGCCGACCTCCCAAGCAGGGTCCAGCCCAGACTGTGGACATTGGGGTGTATCACCGGTTCTGGGGGGCAGTTATGTGGTGACCCACTTCCTAGCGCACTCGAACCGGCTCACAAATAGCCAGGGTGCAGGCACAAAGGCAAGGTCCACAACAAAGGGAAAAAGTCTGCGGGGGTTTGTGAGTACGTGTCTCTTGGAGCATCCGCACCCGGGGAGGATAGGATGAGGGAGGCTTTAAAGCAAGGCTGTGAAGTTTAAATAAAATCATCTTTAATTGCAGTTTACCAACTCCGTGTCGTTATTTTAGCACTGCGTGTAGCACACCGCTACAGTTATACTAAATGTCGTCTCACGAATTCCAGAAGATGAAACATTTCAACTAAGGGTGAATTTTCATTGATTTCCACATCATCTTTTTAAATCTCTGAGGGGAAAAATTGTCAGTATCAATAGTTGTGTACATTAGAAGAAAATGTTCCAGTTCTGATTGGGTATTGACCTATAGCCCACAACTGCTCTTAATTTGCTATGAACAAGAAAACCACCAATATCCTGTAATTGTGACGCTATTTATAAATTGTGTATCGTTGATGATATGATCTTTCCTGCTGTTTATGAGCCTCTGGTGCCCAAATGAACTTTAAAACTTTGGCGAATGCACAGGAAAGAACAACAATATTTGGGGTTTATTTGAATTCCAAGGTATGAGAGAGATTAATGGGCTAAAACATGTTTATTAGATGGAGGCAAGATGTTCATCAGGTTTTTAAATGAGGACTTGGCAGTGTAAATAAGAAATTCAACTTGAATTATGCAAGCAGGACTGAGGGACACAAGTAGTAAATTAAAGAGACTGGTAAGCAGCTTCTCTACAGATGTGGCTATATGGTGCCAGTTCCAAGATGGGCCATTCAGCAACATTTGTCCCTTAGCAATCAATAATGGAGATTTTATGGTCATAATATATGTAAGACTAGGGACAAACCATTTAGTGCTTTCACTATTTAACCTAATTCTGTACATCCACCTTTGGTCTTTTATCTTCAATAAATAAGACATCCAACAGACTTTAAAACTTCAGAGAATGTACGGGAAAGAGCAACAAGGTTTGGGGTTTGGTTCAGTTCCAAGGTATGAGAAAGATTAATGGGTTATCAGTTACAGTCTAGGAGTTTACTGTTGGCCTTGCATTTATTGTTGTTTGTGTAAGTGAACTCCAAATTTATACCTTCATCTGTGTTTTCTAACTTCATTCCTGAAAGACAAGACTCCAGGGCCTAATGCTGGACTCCACATCTTATCTGGCTTAGATGGGAGGTGAACAGTCAGTCTTCTTTCCAGGGTAAGACAGCCTAAGACTTAAGGCATTGGTTTAAGGGTGAGAGGGGCAAGATTTAATAGGCAGTGTTTTTTCCCACAGAGCTTTGTGCATATATGGAATGAGCTATCAGAATGTGGTTGAGCAGATATAATAATAACATTTAAAAGACATTTGGACAGATGCACAAGTAGAAAGTGTTTGAAGGGATATGGGCCAAACATAGACAAATGGTACTAGCACCTTAGATGGCATGGATGGATTGAACTGGCTGCCATCCTCTGTAAGTATAATTCTACAAATTCACTCTGTCCCCTCTCAGAGTTGAAAGCTTCCAACAAACTTCCTGTTGATTTTCTAAATTCCAGGGAAGATTGTCCTATTTTCAATCATCTTCACTCATAATTTGGCCTTTGGATTCCACATGTTACTCTGTAAAATCAACATAGTACTTTCTCCAATATATCCTCCGTCCAGAAATACAATACTCCAGGTTGAGACCGATTCGGATTTTGTTGAAGTGCAACATATCTGTTACCATTGTGCTCCAGTCTATTACGTTAACAGTCAATTGTCTATGGGTTTATTTACTTAAGATTCCTGTCCATGACAACTTATTGATCTATTGACAAGGACCCAGGTTTCTTTGAAATTCCATTCCTTCTAATGTTTCCATTTTAAGAAATGGACTGTCCTGTCCCTTTTAGGTCCAAGTTGGATGGCTTCATATTTGCATGTAGTGAAATCTGTTACCACAACTTCTTGATTCACTCATTCAGTCTACTAATTCCTCTTGGTGATCTAATGCTGCTGCCTACACTGCTGGCTTTGAGGTATATCTCTGTGTAATTAGCAGGTCCAAATTAGTGGCTCTCCGTTGCATCATAAGCCATTTATATCTGCAGCCCAACATGTAGCTTTGCAGGGCAGCACAACCAATTTCAGATGGTGTCCATTATCCATCCCCTTTATGGGTTGGACAATGTCCTGGCAGATCTATGGTCTTCTCTAAACTGCATGTGTGTAGATTCAGGTAAGAGTCCCATTGAGGTTGGGGGACCCTGTTTTCCACAAATTGCTTGCTGTATACTTCAGTCCAACAGAGTTCCTATTAAGCTTCCTTCAATGGACAGAAGTGGTTGGTATTGTTATCATGTAACTTTGCATGCAAAACTTTGTTCACATTTGTGATCAATATTCAGTGTCAGAGCAGCATAATCACCTGCTTTCCATTTTCCAAACTAACTTCTCATGTGGTGAGTTTGCTATGCCAGTGCGCAAATGTGGTCAAAGCACACAAATCAGGTGTTGGGGTGACATGATACAATCCGATTAACCAAAGGAAAGACCATAAGGTTGTAAGATACAAGAGCAGAATTAGGACATTTGGCCCATCAAGTTTGCTTTCATCATGGCTGATCCAATTTTCCTCTCAGCCCAATCTCCTGCCTTCTCCCCATTTCCTTCCATGCCCTGACCAATCAAGAAACTATCAACCTCTGTCTTAAATATACAGAAACTCTTGGCCTTCACAGGTGCCTGAGGCAAAGAATTCCACAGATTCGCCACTCTCTGGCGAAAGAAATTTCTCCTCATCTCTGTTCTAAAAGGACACCCCTCTAGTCTGAGGCTGTGGTCTTAGACTCTCCCACCACAGGAAACATTCTGTCCACATCCGCTCTATCAAGGCCTTTCACCAATGAGGTTATTTCTCATTCTTCTGAATTCCAGCAAATACAGGCCCATAGCCATCAAATGTTCTTCATGTAACAAACCATTCAATTACAAAATCATTTTCATGAACCTCCTTTAAACCCTCTCCAGTTTCAGCACATTCTTTCTAAGATAAGGGCCCACAATTGCTCACAATACTCCAAGTGAGGCCTCACCAGTGCTTTATAAAGTCTCAGCATTACATCCTTGCTTCTATATTCTAGTCTTCTTGAAGTGAATGCTAACATCACATTTGCCTTCCTCACCACTAACTCAACCTGCAAATTAACCCTTAGGGAATCCTGCACAAGGACTCCCAAGGCCCTTTGCATTTTTTTTGCATTTTCTTTCCATTTAGAAAATAATCAATGCTTTCATCTCTTCTACCAAAGTGCATGACAATACACTTCCTGACACTGTATTTCATCTGCTATTTCTTTGCCCATTCTCCTAATCAATATGTCCTTGTAGCTTCTCTACTTCCTTAAATCTACCTGTCCCTCCACCTATCTTCATATTGTCTGCAAACTTTGCAACAAAGTTATCAATTCCATCATCTAACTCATTGACATATAACATAAAAAGAATTGGTCCCAATACAGACCACTATGGAGCACAACTAATCACCAGCAGCCAAACAGAAAAGGCTCCCTTTACTTCCACTCTTTGCCTCCTGCCAATCAGTCACTGCTTTATACATGTTAGGATCCTCCCTGTAATAGCATGGAATCATAACTTGTTAAGCAGCCTCATGCATGGCACCTTGTCAAAGGCCTTTTGAAAATCCAAGTACACAACACCAACCGATTCTGCTTTGTCTATCCTGCTTGTTTTTTTTCCTTGAGGAAGCCATGCTGATTTTGGTCTATTTTATCAAGTGCCTCCAAGCACCCTGAAATCTCATCCTTAATAATTGATTCCAACATCTTTCTAACCACTGAAGTCAGACTAACTGGCCTATAGTTTCCTTTCTTCTACCTCTCTCCCTTCTTGAAAAGTGGAGAGATTTGCAATTTTCCAGTTCTCTGGAACCATTCCACAATCTAGTGATTCTCGAAAGATTATTATTAATGCCTCCATGATCAGTCAGCCAGCTCTTGCAGAACTCAGAGAGCCTGAAAGCAAGAGGTCTTGTGATGAAATCTCTGGCATTAGCTCTGACCAGTACATTAATGCGAAGTAATATTAAAATTAGATTAAGATTGGCTTTATTAGTCACATGTACATTTAAATATGTAGCAAAATGCATCACTTTTGTCAAATCAAATCAGCGAAAATTGTGCTGGGCAGCCCACAAGTGCTGCCTCACTTCCTGCACCAGACTCACTAACCTTAACTGCATGCCTTTGGAATGTGGGAGAAAACTGGAGTGCCCAGAGGAAAACCCACATAGTTGTGGGGAGACACATACAAACTCCTTATAGAAAGTGGCAGAAATCAAACCCTAATATTACAGCTGGTGCAGTGTTAGCGAGTGTTTTGCTAACTGCTACAATACCATGCCACCCTATGGTTAAGAGTTAAGCTGTGGAATTTTCATTAATGACTTTGTTTAAGAAGTCGAGCAAAAGGGAGCTTGAAAATCAGATGCTGGGAGTCTGCAGTAAAAATTGGAACCACTCAATAGTTCAGAGCGCATCTGTGGAAAGGGGAACAGTTAAAGTGTCAGAATCCTTCATCTGAAATGTTAACTGCTGTACTTTCCAAAAGAAATCTTTAGAGATTGCGAGCTTTATGCTGCTTCACACAGTGAAGTTTCCTTTAGCTTGTCTCATGTATTCCTGCTTGTGCCCATGTGAAAACATGTGAATTAGTAAATTTTTGCATTAATGAGCCAAATGAATGATTCATGGGCATGACACACCTCCCAGCTCCACCCTCGAGTGTGGGAACACCAGGCAACCATCTAGAGCCAGAGGAAGTAGGGGGTAGCGTGAGGAAAGCAGGGGTGGAACTGCAGTTTGAGGACCTGCCACAGGATGGGAAGAATCTGGTTCAAACTCACGAAGAACCCAAGTGCCTCCTTGCGACAGGATATCGAACAAAAATCCTGCCTGGGCAAGTCTGACCTCAGTCATGAGGCAGAACACAGCATCTAGAAAGTAGCCTGACCCCTTTGACATGAGGATGGCATTATGTGGAATTTCAGTCGGTGAAACTGTGCTAATTGAACAGGAATATAGAGGTCAGGGGAGCAGCTTTTACTGAGTTTTTTCTTTTTTTTTTGTCTCAAGAAATTTCTTCTTCTGTAGACGCTGGAACGCCTTCTCCAGGGATCAGGTGATATTGACTTCTCAGATTGCGTTTTGCAGAGTGACTGGTTTCCATTTGCAGAAAATGTAAATTGGAACCTTTGCTGTTCCACACAGCAGGGCTACATTTATTGTACAACTTACTGTGGTGATAAATGAACTCGCTGCCACTTCCCCCACCTCAAATTCCAAAACTCTTGATCTTAGCTTGTACTGGGAGGAAGACAGCGGAATTGCCTGTCGAGATTGAGTTTGGGTTTTTATTACTTCCTGGTGTAAAATGCCACTCTGCTTAATCTGCACAGTACAATTAATCCATTCTGTGGGCTGTTTAAATTTTCAACATGTTAGTTCAAGGAAGCAATTCTACATGGAGAGAGGACAAAAGTTGCCAAACTCCATTTTACTAATTTCTTCATTCCATTTTCACCAGTCTCAATCTTCCTGCCTTCTTTTTGTTTACTTCAAATTCACTCAATGGCCTCCCTTGAGAGCGGCCTCTAGTGGTAAGTCAGGTCCCGTCCCCTATTATTAAAGGACCTGTTGCTTATTTCACTGTGAGCACAATGAGTCAATGTAACCAGACTTCATCAAATGGCACCATCAATTCAAAGAGACGGACTGAAAGTCAGTAAAAGGGCAGCTTGCTGGAGGTTCAGACTCAAGTTCAAGTGTAAAGTTCAAAATTAATGTATTATCAAAGTACGTTTATATCACCATAAACTACCTTGAGATTCATTATCTTGCAGGCATTCACAGTAAGACAAAGAAAAACAATAAAATGAATTAAAGAAACCACCCACAAAGACTGACTAACAACCAATGTGTTAAACTGAAGACAAACTTAAAATACAATAATAATAATTATTATTATTATTATAATAATAATCATCATCATCATCATCATAATCATAAGTAAATAATACAGAGAACATGATTTATAGAGTTCTTGAAAGTGAGTCCATAGGTTGTGGACTCAGTTCAATGTTGAGGTGAGTGAAGTTACCTGGTTCAGGATCCTGATGGTTGAAAGGTAATAACTGTTCTTGGATCTGTCCTGAGGCTCCTGTACCTCCTTCCCAATGGCAGCAGTGAGAAGAGAGCACAGCCTGGGTGGTGGGCGTCCTAGCTGATGGATGCTTCTTTCTTGTGCCAGCTCTACTTGGAGATGTGTTCAGTGGTGGGGAGGGCTTTTCCTGTGATGGACTAGGCTGGATACAACGCTCTTTGTGAACTGTTCTGTTCGTGGGCATTTACTGGGCCATGATGCAACAGGCAGGTTTTGTAGATGTAAAATATTGCTGTCCCAGCAACAGGTAAATTTTTAGTGTTCTCTTGCAACCTTTTTCTTGTAGCTTTTGCCTACGTTATGAAGTCTACCAGAGAAGTGGTTGGGGAGTTATCAGCGAAAGGAGGACTGGATTTTGTCAAGGATACATGGCCAGGGGACAGAATATTAAACATAAACTAGCAGAAGTGAAAGCCATTTGAACATGGAATCTTGCACTTAAGGCTTTCAGATTTTATAGCACTCTGCGGAAGCTCAACTGCTGTTTGCCAGAGTCATAAAATGGGTTCATAATGAGTAATTGTCCTATTTTATGACGACCTGATTTAGCTGAGCCATGAAATAGCTTTCTTGGAGCTTGTCTGGCTTTCTGCATAGAAACAGAGCAATCTCCCCATCTGGACACATTTGTTATCGTTGTCTAGTGGGTCTTTAATGTGAAATCTCAGTTAAGGCCTCAGACTTCATCACAGCGAATTGCAGGAGTGGTGCTGCTATTATACAATGAGAACCAGGGTAGGAAGGAAAGAAGGGAAAGCTGCACTGGAAATTCATGAAGGACTGGAATTCTGCAAGCGGCAATCAGTAGAGAGAGGAAGGCACTGGTATTCTACATTGGAATTAGCAGGAAGGAAGATTTTGCAACAGAAATCACTGGGAAGGGACATGGAAGGGCATCCTATGTGAGGCTCTGTTAAATGTGCTGAAGGACCAGTGTTCAGGGTTTTCTACTCTGGGGACTGGGTAAGGTGAAGACCAGAAATCTGCACTTTGCATCAGAGGAGTGGGGAAGAAGACACATTTGCTTTGGGAGTGATTTGTGAGGAGTTGAGTAATATTCTCCATCAAAATTGGTGGGGGGCAGGAGGGTGGACTGGAATCAGAAGCAGGAACTGGCACTCCAGCAGACTCCAATAGGATGGAGGGGGGCTTTTGGGGAGAAGGTGCAATTCACGGAAGGTGGAAACCATTTACTTGTTGATTTCCTAGTTTGGCAGTGAGGATACCTGATCATTTTATGATGGGAGTGTCTAACAATGACACCTACAGGACAACCTAGCCCGAATTTCCCATAACATTGCACAATCAACACTGCACAAGAAATGGCATCATCAACCTGGCGCAGAAGTAATTTCAGGATCAGAATGATGGATAAAGACAGGTTTTGCTGGGTCAAATTTTCAGAATTACATAGAGTAGTCTCGATACAGTTATAACCCTGCTTCATGCAGGCAAACAAAATCAATTTTCACTCATATAATGTCTTCAAAAAGCAGTGCCTCAAGAAGATAGCATCCATTGTTAAGGAGCCTCACCATCCAGAACATGCCCTCTTCTCATCAGAGAGCTTCAGGGACTGTAGGCAGGCACTCAACATTTTATGAGCAGTTTTTTCTCCTCTGAATGGACAATGAACACTACCTAACTTTTTGCATGTATAATTTTTGTGTATTTCAAATTACAACTTAGGGTATTTTTATGCATTGATTTTATTTTTTATCCACTGCTGCCACAAAACAACACATTTCCTGATCTATATCACTGAAAATAAACCTGTTTCTGATTCCGAATGGAAAGAGAACAGCTTAAAGGAATTGAATTTCCAGGGAAGTGTGCTAACTAACCCTAAGTCACTTGGTCATAACACCACCTCCGGTGATGATGCTGATCAACAGGAAAGAAAGCCTCGCTTTTATTTGCCACCTGTGTTGATCTCCAGGTAACTTACAGATGTCGATTTACTGAAGTCACAGGGAGAGCCAAGAGAGCTGGAAAGAGCAGTGCCTCAGAGGAGAAAGGCCACTGACCTCTCTCAAAGTACAATGATCTGGGACATTTCACTTAAACAATGAGATTTATATGTTCTGGTTTAAGAAAGCACTGGTGAACTTCAGCAACATCTGGCCGGTGACACACAAAACAAGGAAAACAACTAGAACTAAATACTTCGTTTATCACACTTTTTTTTCGTCAAATGATCATCGCAAGTAATAATCTGCAACTTCCCTTTGGAAGACTCCCCCACCTTGGATATTCTCTTCCCTCCCCTCCTCCATCAAACAGAAGATACAAAAGATTGAATCAGAATCAGGTTTATTATCACCGGGATTTGACGTGAAATTTGTTAACTTAGCAGCAGCAGTTCATTGCAATACATAATCTAGCAGAGAGAAAAAATAATGTTACTGTAAATAAAATAAAACATAACAATGATAATGATAAACAAGTAAATCGATTATTGAATAGATTTTAAAAAACATGCAAAAATAGAAATACTGTATATTAAAAAAAGTGAGGTAGTGTTCAAGGGTTCAATGTCCATTTAGGAATTGGATGGCAGAGGGGAAGAAGCTGTCCTGAATCGCTGAGTGTGTGCCTTCAGGCTTCTGTACCTCCTACCTGATGGTAACAGTGAGAAAAGGGCATGCCCTGGATGCTGTGGGTCTTTAATAATGGACACTGCCTTTCTGAAACACTGCTTCCTAAAGATGTCCTGGGTACTTTGTAGGCTAGTGCCCAAGATGGAGCTGACTAGATTTACAACCTTCTGCAACTTCTTTTGGTCCTGTACATAGAAACATAGAAAATAGGTGCAGGAGTAGGCCATTTGGCCCTTTGAGCCTGCACTGCCATACAGTATGATCATGGCTGATCATCCAACTCAGAACCCTATACCTGCTTTTTCTCCATACCCCCTGATCCCTTCAGCCACAAGGGCCATATCTAACTTCTTCTTAAATATAGCCAATGAACCAGCCTCAACTGTTTCCTGTGGCAGAGAATTCCACAGATTCACCACTCTGTGTGAAGAAGTTTTTCCTCATCTCGGTCCTAAAAGGCTTCCCCTTTATCCTTAAACTGTGACCCCTCGTTCTGGACTTCCACAACATCAGAAACAATCTTCCTGCATCTAGCCTGTCCAATCCCTTTAGAATTTTATACGTTTCAATAAGATCCCCCCTCGATCTTCTAAATTCCAGTGAGTATAAGCCTAGTCGATCCAGTCTTTCTTCATATGAAAGTCCTGCCATCCCAGGAATCAATCTGGTGAACCTTCTTTGTACTCCCTCTATGGCAAGAATGTCTTTCCTCAGATTAGGGGAACAAAACTGCACACAATATTCTAGGAGTAGAGTCACCAAGGCCTTGTACAACTGCAGTAGAACCTCCCTGCTCCTGTACTCAAATCCTTTTGCTATGAATGCCAACATACCATTTGCCTTTTTCACCACCTGCTGTACCTGCATGCCCACCTTCAATGACTGGTGTACAATGACACCCAGGTCTCGTTGCATCTCCCCTTTTCCAAATCGGCCACCGTTCAGATAACAATCTGTTTTTCTGTTCTTGCAACCAAAGTGGAAAACCTCACAGTTATCCACATTAAATTGCATCTGACATGAATTTGCTCACTCACCTAACCTATCCAAGTCACCCTGCATCCTCTTAGCATCCTCCTCACAGCTAACACCGCCGCCCAGCTTTGGGTCATCCGCAAACTTGGAGATGCTGCATTTAATTCCCTCGTTTAAATCATTAATATATATTGTAAACAACTGGGGTCCCAGCACTGAGCCTTGCGGTACCCCACTAGTCACTGCCTGCCATTCTGTAAAGGTCCCGTTTACTCCCACTCTTTGCTTCCTGTCTGCCAACCAATTCTCTATCCACATCAATACCATACCCACAATACCGTGTGCTTTAAGTTTGCACACTAATCTGTGTGGGACCTTGTCAAAAGCCTGTTGAAAATCCAAATATACCACATCCACTGGCTCTCCCCTATCCACTCTACTAGTTACATCTTCAAAAAATTCTATAAGATTCGTCAGACATGATTTTCCTTTCACAAGTCCATGCTGACTTTGTCCGATGATTTCACCTCTTTCCAAATGTGCTGTTATCACATCTTTGATAACCGACTCTAGCATTTTCCCCACCACCGTTGTCAGACTAACCGGTCTATAATTCCCCGGTTTCTCTCTCCCTCCTTTTATAAAAAGTGGGGTTACATTAGCCACCCTCCAATCCTCAGGAACTAATCCAGAATCTAAGGAGTTTTGAAAAATTATCACTAATGCATCCATTATTTCTTGGACTACTTCCTTGAGCACGCTGGGATGCAGACCATCTGGCCCTGGGGATTTATCTGCCTTTAATCCCTTCAATTTACCTAACACCACTTCCCTACTAACATGTATTTCCTTCAGTTCCTCCATCTCACTAGACCCTTGGTCCCTTACTATTTCCAGAAGATTATTTATGTCCTCCTTAGTGAAGACAGAACCAAAGTAGTTATTCAATTGGTCTGCCATGTCTTTGTTCCCTATGATCAATTCAGCTGTTTCTGACTGTAAAGCACCTACATTTGTCTTGACCAATCTTTTTCTTTTCATGTATCTATAAAAGCTTTTACAGTCAGTTTTTATGTTCCCTGCCAGCTTTCTCGAATAATCTTTTTTCCCTTTTCTAATTAAGCCCTTTGTCCTCCTCTGCTGGTCTCTGAATTTCTCCCAGTCCTCAGGTGTGCCGCTTTTTTTTTATTAATTTATGTTTCTTCTTTGGACTTGACACTATCCCTAATTTCTCTTGTCAGCCACGGGTGCACTACCTTCCCTGGTTTATTCTTTTGCCAAACTGGGATGAACAATTTTTGTAGTTCATCCATGCGATCTTTAAATGCTTGCCATTGCATATCCACCGTCAACCCTTTAAGTATCATTTGCCAGTCTATCTTAGCTAATTCACATCTCATACCTTCAAAGTTACCCTTCTTTAAGTTCAGAACCTTTGTTTCTGAATTAACTATGTCACTCTCCATCTTAATGAAGAATTCCACCATATTATGGTCACTCTTACCCAAGGGGCCTCGCATGACAAGATTGATAACTAACCCTTCCTCATTGCTCAATACCCAATCTCAAATGGCCTGCTCTCTAGTTGGTTCCTCGACATGTTGGTTCAGAAAACCATCCTGCATACATTCCAAGAAATCCTCTTCCTCAGCACCCTTACCAATTTGGTTCACCCAATCTATATGTAGATTGAAGTCACCCATTATAGCTACTGTTCGTATATTGCACGCATTTCTAATTTCCTGTTTAATGCCATCCCCAACCTCACTATTACTGTTTGGTGGCCTGTACACAACTCCCACCAGCGTTTTCTGCCCCTTAGATATGCTCTACCCATATCGATTCCACATCCTCCAGGCTAATGTCCTTCCTTTCTATTGCGTTAATCTCCTCTCTAACCAGCAATGCTACCTCACCTTCTTTTCTTTCCTGTCTATCCCTCCTGAATATTGAATATCCCTGGATGTTGACCTCCCATCCTTGGTCACTCTGGAGCCATGTCTCTGTGATCCCAACTATATCATATTCATTAATAACTATCTGCTCATTCAATGCATCCACCTTGTTACGAATGCTCCTTGCATTGACACACAAAGCCTTCAGGCTTGTTTTTACAACAATCTTAGCCCTCATACAATTATGTTGAAAAGTGGCTCTTTTTGCTTTTTGCCCTGGATTTGCCTGCCTGACACTTTTACTTCTCACCTTACTACTTTTTGCTTCTACCCTCATTTTACACCCCTCTGTCTCTCTGTACTTGTTCCCATCTCCCTGCCACATTAGTTTAAAGTCTCCTGAACAGCAGTAGCAAACGCTCCCCCTAGGACATTGGTTCCAGTCCAGCCCAGGTGCAGACTGTCCTGTTTATATCGGTCCCACCTCCCCCAGAACTGGTTCCAATGCCCCAGAAATTTGAATCCCTCCCCCTTGCACCATTTTTCAAGCCACGTATTCATCTGAAATATCCTCCTATTTCTACTCTGACTAGCACATGGCACTGGTAGTAATCCAGAGATTATTACCTTTGTGGTCCTACTTTTTAGTTTATCTCCTAACTCCCTAAATTCATCTTGTAGGACCTCATCCCATTTTTTAACCTATATCGTTGGTACCTATGTGCACCATGACCACTGGCTGTTCACCCTCCCATTCCAAAATGTCCTGCAGCCACTCAGAGACATCCTTGACCCTTGCACCAGGGAGGCAACATACCATCCTGGAGTCTTGTTTGTGGCCACAGAAACGCCGATCTATTCCCCATACAATCAAATCCCTTATCACTATAGCTCTCCCACTCCTTTTCCTTCCCTCCTGTGCCGCAGAGCCACCTATGGTGCAATGAACTCGGCTGCTGCTGCCTTCCCCTGATGAGACATCTCCCCCAACAGTATCCAAAACAGTATATCTGTTTAGGAGGGAGATGACCCCAGGGGACTCCTGCACTACCTGCCTACTGCTACGCTGTCTAGTGGCCACCCCTTCCCTTTCTGCCTGTGTAGCCTTTACCTGCGGTGTGGCCAACTCACTGAACGTGCTATTCATGACTTTCTCAGCATCATGGATGCTCCAGTATGAATCCAATTGCAGCTCCAGTCGCTCAATGCGGTCTGCCAGAAGCTGCAGTTGGACACACTTCCTGCACACATAGTCGTCAGGGGCACTGGAAGTATCCCTGATTTCCCACATGCTTTAGCTCGTAAAAAAGGTATGATTTCCTACAAAAACTTTCAGTTTCGAATAGTCGAGGATTATTCTTTTGAAGTAATGAGAGCCAGGATCGCTTTTAAACCAGTGATGGCAGAGATTCATTCGATCGGACTTAGACAAGCTTTAATGTATCCAGCGAAGCTTAGAATTGTGCTGCCCGACTACAGTCAACGATTTTTCAACACTCTGGAAGAAGCGAAGAAATTTGTTGGAGAATTTCGATCTTCTACTGCAACTTGAACTATGTGTTATGTGGAAGATTTTTCGGAGAGAGGATATCTTTCTATTTTAAGTTTTAACCTATGAAGTTGGGTTATAACTTTTTATTTTTTGATCTATGGGTTCGGTTTTTTTTTACTAGCTTCATTGTTTATAGATGTTTTTTTTTAATTTTGATAATATTCTTTTTTTTCTTTCTGTTTTGGTTATATACGTTTATATTTTGCATTAATGATTTATCTTTTTTTTTAAGTTGTTTATTTTTCCCGTAAGATTCTGTTTTTTTACAAGCATTTATCTGTTTGCCTGTACTCAGATATGGGACGAATGTTTTGGACTTTTAGTTTTTTTTATATATATGCTGTACTGTACTATATCCCTTTCTTTTTAAATGTTATTTTGTCTTTTAACAGATTGCTGAACTCACATTTGTATTTAGTAATATGGTTTTTTCAAAATGGCGTTTCTTCTTCCCATAAGTCTTTGCTCTTGAAACGTCATCTTGTATTTGAATATGGGATTTTTTTTTAAAGGTATACTACACTTTTAAATTTTGACGTTTATACCTTTTTTTTATTAATGATTGTTGTATTATATTAGTTTTTTTTATTATTCTGATTGATATATATATTTTTTTTTGCAACTCTATATTTTAATTTGGGTGATATATAGTTTTCTTCTAATCTTTTTTTTTATAGAGCTGCCATCTTGAAATGGGGGTAATATTAGTATTAGATTATGCGCCTGCCGCTTGGCTTTCTTTCGAAGGGTGGGGGGAGGGGGTAGGGATCTTTTTTCACGCTTTTGCTTTTTATTTTTTTGCTTTTAGTTTATGGGCCGACTTTAAATTACTAATATTGTTGAGGTGTCATGTTCTCCGGCTGCTCCTGAATCAATTTTCCTCCTTCCTGAATTGTGGGTTATGTGTCTTTTTAACCTTTTATGATACACACAATTAATATTGGTATGATGGATAGATCTGTTAACTTTATCTCCTGGAATACTAATGGTTTAAATCATCCGATTAAACGCAAAAAAATATTTAAAGTATTCCATAGACTGAATGCTAATATTATCTTTGCACAGGAGACCCATATCAGGAGGGAGGATAATCAACGTTTTTTTAGGTTCTGGAAGGGTCAACAATTTCATTCGAATTGTACCGCCAAAATTAGGGGTGTGTCTATTTTTATAGATCCCTCAATATCGTTTACACATCATGAAATTATCTCTGACCCACAGGGTAGATTTTTGTTGATAACTGGTTTACTTTTCCATCGGAAAGTTGTTCTAGTTAATATTTATGCTCCAAACTTTGATTGCCCTGAATTTTTTAGACGTTTATTTACCTCTCTTCCTAATCTAAATGAATATATGTTGATAATGGGTGGAGATTTTAATTGTTGTTTGAATCCTTCGATGGATAGATCTAAACCTATTCGCACTCTTCCGAATAGATCAGCCCTACTTATTAATTCATTTTTGGTTGACTCGGGAATTACAGAAATATGGCGGTTTTTGAACCCTAAAGATAAAGAATTTTCTTTTTTTTCACATGTATATCATAGCTACTCTAGAATTGACTATTTTCTTATTGATCATCGGTTATTAACGGATGTTATTGATTGTAAATATGATTCTATTACTATTTCGGATCATGCACCTTTGAAGTTATCTATTAAGATTTCGGACTATTCCAATAACACCAGATCTTGGAGACTTAACGCTACTTTGCTTCAAGACCCAGAATTTATTACTTATATAAAACAGCAAATTGACTTGTTCTTTTCTACAAACTGTACTGAAGAAATCGACAGAGGAATACTTTGGGACTCTTTTAAGGCTTTTATTCGTGGTCAAATTATCTCATATTCTGTTGGTAAAAGAAAACAAAGATATTTAGATATTGCTTTATTGGTGGATAAAATTAAGGAAATTGATAAGATTTATTCCGTGACTCCTACCAAAGAACTTTATAAGAAGAGAGTTGAGCTTCAAATGGAACATAGTTTACTATTATCTTCTTCAATTGAAAATCAATTAATTAGGACCAGGGCTCAATTTTATATTCATAGTGACCGTACTGGTAAACTGTTAGCTAATCAATTAAAGGCTATCTCGACTAAGCGACAAATTATTAAAATTCGCAAATTAGACGGTAATTTAACTACTGATCATAAAGAAATTAATAATACCTTTCAAGATTTTTATAAATCTTTATATCATTCAGAATTTGATGGTGACCAGTCCATGATAGATAATTTTTTTAACAATTTGAATATTCCTAAACTGACTGATGAAGATCATAGTCTGTTAGATGCTCCTATTTCTATAGTGGAAATAGGAGAGGCTATTTCATCAATGAACTCAGGGAAAGCTCCTGGTCCTGATGGTTATATAGTAGAATTTTTTAAAACTTTTTCTTCTTTGCTTTCTCCTTGGTTATGTGAAATTTTTAATGATGCGTTTGCTAAGAAGAGATTACCTCAATCTTTTTATGAAGCTAATATTTCTCTAATTCTTAAAAAAGATAAAGATCCTACTTTATGTACATCTTATCGCCCTATATCATTATTAAATGTAGATTCTAAGATTCTTACAAAAATTTTAGCTATTAGATTAGAAAAAGTACTGTCTCAGATTATTTCAGAAGATCAAACTGGTTTTATGAGGAATCGGTATTCCTTTTTTAATGTTAGAAAATTGATTAATATAATTCATACTTCACCACCCACAATCCCAGAATGTGTTATTTCATTAGATGCTGAAAAAGCTTTTGATAGAGTTGAATGGATATATTTATTTAATACATTGAGAAATTTTAATTTTAGTCCTAATTTTATATCATGGATTAAATTAATATATCATAAACCTGTTGCTTCTGTTTTTACGAATAACCACAGATCCTCTTTTTTTCAATTATCTCGTGGTACGAGACAGGGTTGTCCCTTAAGTCCTTTATTATTTAATATTGCATTAGAACCTTTAGCTATTGCTATTCGTGAATCTCCTAATATTTTTGGTATTACCCGTAATGAGAAGTTATATAAATTATCTCTTTATGCTGATGATTTGCTGTTATATATTTCTGATCCTGATAGGTCTATTCCTGCTATTTTATCCTTGTTGGTTCAATTTGGTACTTTTTCTGGTTATAAACTAAATTTAGATAAGAGTGAATTATTTCCTTTAAATGCACAAACTTTATTGACTGATAGGACACCATTTAAAGTTGTTACTGATAACTTCACTTATCTAGGTATAAAAATTACCAAGAAATATAAAGATTTATTTAGAATGAATTTTTTTAGAATGATTTCCCACATGCTGCAGGATGAACAAACCACGGGGCCGATCTCAGCTGCCATGACCTACCCAATACTTGCCTCAATTTTTGAAACTTTCTGCTTTGAAAGGAACTTACCCGGCCTTACCTCACTTGGTGTGAAGCTCGTCCTCAGCCTCTTCTCATCGAAGCCTCTCAAGTCAAAGCGTCAAATCTCCACTCCTTCACTGGTCGCTTTCCACAGGCTTAAGGACAGCTTCTGCCCTGCTATTATAAAACTATTAAGTAGTTCCCTAGCATGATAAATTGGATGTTTGACCTCACAATCTACCATGTTATGATCTTGACCCTTGTTTACCTGCACTGAAGTTTCTCTGTAACTGTTGCACTTTATTCTGTTTTTATTCTTTTGCCGTGTCCCACATCAATACACTGTGTAAAGATCTGATCTGTATGAACTCTAGGTAAGACAAGCTTTTCACTGTATTTTGGTACATGTGACAATAATAAACCAATTCTCACTCCAGTTCCAGTTCTTGTGCTTGAACAAAGTTGTGGTCTTATGAGGGTTGCAGCAAAGCAAGAGTTAATGTAATTTCCAGGCAGGTCTAATTTACAGATAGTTCACAGTCAACCCACACAAAGGAGACCTTTGGAGAGCCTAACTTTGCTTTGCACAGCAACAGCCCTTTTGGTGTACAAAGACCAGATAAGGATGGAAACAGAAGAACCAAAGCTGACACTTACAGTTGGTCAGTTACTTTATTAACTCTGAAGTGTTATAACATATAACCATATAACAATCACAGCATGAAAACAGGCCATCTCGGCCCTCCTAGTCCGTGCCGAACTCTTAACCTCACCTAGTCCCACCTACCCGCACTCAGCCCATAACCCTCCACTCCTTTCCTGTCCATATACCTATCCAATTTTACCTTAAATGACACAACTGAACTGGCCTCTACTACTTCTACAGGAAGCTCATTCCACACAGCTATCACTCTCTGAGTAAAGAAATACCCCCTCGTGTTTCCCTTAAACTTCTGCCCCCTAACTCTCAAATCATGTCCTCTCGTTTGAATCTCCCCTACTCTCAATGGAAACAGCCTATTCACGTCAACTCTATCTATCCCTCTCAAAATTTTAAATACCTCGATCAAATCCCCCCTCAACCTTCTACGCTCCAATGAATAGAGACCCAACTTGTTCAACCTTTCTCTGTAACTTAAGTGTTGAAACCCAGGTAACATCGTAGTAAATCGTCTCTGCACTCTCTCTAATTTATTGATATCTTTCCTATAATTCGGTGACCAGAACTGCACACAATATTCCATATTTGGCCTTACCAATGCCTTGTACAACTTTAGCATTACATCCCAACTTCTGTACTCAATGCTCTGATTTATAAAGGCCAACGTTCCAAAAGCCTTCTTCACCACCCTATCTACATGAGACTCCACCTTCAGGGAACTATGCACAGTTATTCCTAGATCTCTCTGTTCCTCTGCATTCCTCAATGCCCTACCATTTACCCTGTATGTTCTATTTGAATTATTCCTGCCAAAATGTAGAACCTCACACTTCTCAGCATTAAACTCCATCTGCCAACGTTCAGCCCATTCTTCTAACCGGCATAAATCTCCCTGCAAGCTTTGAAAATCCACCTCATTATCCACAACCTCCTACCTTAGTATCATCAGCATACTTACTAATCCAATTTACCATCCCATCATCCAGATTATTTATGTATATTACAAACAACATTGGGCCCAAAACAGATCCCTGAGGCACCCCACTAGTCACCGGCCTCCATCCCGATAAACAATTATCCACCACTGCTCTCTGGCATCTCCCATCTAGCCACTGTTGAATCCATTTCATTACTCCAGCATTAATACCTAACGACTGAACCTTCTTAACTAACCTTCCATGTGGAACTTTGTTAAAGGCTTTGCTGAAGTCCATATAGACTACATCCACTGCCTTACCCTCGTCAACATTCCTCGTAACTTCTTCAAGAAATTCAATAAGGTTTGTCAAACATGACCTTCCACGCACAAATCCATGCTGGCTACTCCTAATCAGATCCTGTCTATCCAGATAATTATTAATACTATCTCTAAGAATACTTTCCATTAATTTACCCACCACTGATGTCAAACTGACAGGTTTATAATTGCTAGGCTTACTTCTAGAACCCTTTTTAAACAATGGAATCACATGAGCAATACCCCAACCCTCCGGTTATTGGCCTTTAATCTGTAGGTTCAATTGGCTATTAATAGCTACATTATTAAAGTGTGATTGGTGATCGATCGTGCAAATAAGGAGTTCGAACATACGCAAGGTTACCAATATCTATATCCAACAATTGAGGAAGGAGTCTGAGATTTCAGAGCCCAGTCAATCACTGATGACAGCATGACAGGAGTCAACCAACGGCTTGCGACCCCTACAAAGGTGGGGGGGAGGTGTGTGTGTGCAACTTAATTTACATTTCTCCTTGAAGCCCTGTCTGTGGCAGGGAATAGTGGAAGAGTCAAGTTCTCCTCTTGATAACTGGCAGATCCATTCAGACCTCAGTTTCTGGCCAAGCAGTGGTGGGGCAGAATGATGTACCGTGGAGAACATTCTGACAGGCTGCGTCACTGTCTGGTATTGGGGGGTGGCTACTGTACTGGATCGAAATAATCTGCAGAGGGTCGCAAATTTAGTCGGCTCCATCTTGGGTACCAGCCTACAGAGTACCCAGGACCATCTTCAGAAAGTCAGTATCCCCCAGCACCCAGGGCAGGCCCTTTTCTCAGTGTTACCAGAACCCTGAAGGCACACACTCAGCGATTCAGGAACAGCTTCTTCCCCTCTGCCATCCGATTCCTAAATGGACAGTAAACCCATGAACACTACCTCACTTTTTTAATACATATTATTTCTGTTTTTGCACAATTTTTAATCTATTCAATACATGTACACTGTAATTGATTTACTTATTATTTTTTTCTTCCATATTACGTATTACATTGAACTGCTGCTGCTAAGTTAATAAATTTCATGACACATGCCCAGACGTCCCACCCTGCAAAAGCTCATTTCAGGGAGGTACCACCATCAATTTGCATGAGACTCCCAGAACTTCTCGGAGAGGTGGAATGTCTGCAATAGAGTAGACATCTAGCCAGCTAGTTTAAATAACGTTAGCTATGCTAATGATTGAATGACACCTGTTAAACTCACCTCAACAGTCATTTAACCCACCATGGGCAATAGAAAAGAAACTGTTACAAACGCTGCAGCGAGCAACACTGTCATTCTCATTCTCTCCCTCTCTCTCTCTCTCTCTCTCTCTCTCTCTCTCTCTCTCTCTCTCTCTCTCTCTCTCTCTCTCTCTCTCTCTCTCTCCCTCCCTCCCTCTCTACCTCTACCTCTACCTCTATCTCTCTCAATCTCTATCACTCTCGCAATCTCTCTCTCTCTCTCAGAAAAATCGATTTCAGGGATATTGTATATAATTTGTGGTCGTCAGGGAGCCGCTATCAATATGCAGGAAACTCCCAGAACTTCCGGGAGAGGTGGGATGTCTGCATGCCGGTGATAATAAACCTGATTCTTCTCATTAAGGAGGAGGTACAGGAGTGTGGAGATATACACTCAATATTTTAGGAACCGCTTTTCCTTCTGCATCATCAGATTTCTGAGTGGACAATGAGCCTTATGTACAGTAACTCACTATTTTCCCCTCTCTCTACCAACATATATATTTCTTATCGTAATTTATAGTTTTTTAAATATGCACTGCAATGTGCTACTGCCACAAACAGCAAATGTCATGACGTAAACCTAATTCTGATTCTGTTTCGGAGTTTAAATGTTCTCTCTGTGACTGCATGGGTTACCTCTGGGTGCTCCGGTTATCTCCGACGTGTCAAAGGCGTGCAGGTTAGAAGGTTAATCGGTCACATGGGTGTAACTGGGTGGCATGGGCTCAGGAACCTGTTACAGTGATGCATCTCTCAAGAAAAACCTTTTGTAAAATATACTGAGCAAGTGCTGGGGCTATATTTTCACTTGCAAACGGTCCTTTCCATCCTCATGTGGATTATTTGGATCAACAGAAAGAATATTTACTTTGACACTTGCATTGATCTCAGGCTGTGACAAAGATGTTAGTTGGCAAATGAAGTTGTATTTGGAAAATGGCCAAGCAGTTTGCACCCAGAGCAACGAAGTAATGACCAGGTAATCCATCATCAAAGGATAAATATCAGCTGGGCCTGGGGTGAATATAGAAACAGCACAGAAATGAGTCTTCTAGCTTTCAACATTGTTGTGAACCAATTAAAACTTGTGTTGGGCTCTTCGACTTGTCTTCAAAGCTGCGTCAGGAGATGTGAGGGTGCAGGCAGCACCTCGGTAAAGAGCAGCACTGGAGCAAGATTGCAGTACCCGGGGACCTCAGGGGCTGTTGTGTACTCTGCTGAACAGAGACATCACTCACCCCCAAACACTCCAGACACAGTACTCCAGACGGTGGGCTTCATCTTCCAGCACATGGACCAGACAGCGGCCTCAGTTGCTGGCACTGGCATTGTGCTGGTACTTTTTCAGTCCTGCTCTCCCAGGAACACCTGGCAATCAATTCTCATCTGTTGAATCTGCTGGGAGCTTTCCTGGTGGCGGCGTATATTCCACCCCTAGCAAATGTCAAGCTGGCCCTGGAGGAGAGCCCACATTTAGCAATCACAAGACAGCGCACCTTGATGTCTTCCCAGTCATAGCAGGGTGCTTCAACCAGGCCAGCATCTACCATCAACATGTCAGCAGGGAAACCAGAGGAACTTGACCATAGTTACACCAACATCTCCAATGCTTACCGTGCCACCTCACACCCGCACTTTGACATGTCCAATGCCCTGGCTATACTGAGGACCACAAGGGAGGTGGAGGTGCTCAGGGACTGCCTTGAATCAGTGGACCTGGGCAAAGTCAGGGATTCATTTTTGAATTTGAATGAAAATGCAATAGCTGTCCCCAACTTTATCAAAACCTGTGTGGAAGAGTATGTGCGTTTGGGAACACGCTGAGTTTTCCCAAGCCAGGAGCTCTGGATGAACCAAGAGATTCTCAGTCTGCTGAGGGCCAGATCTGTGGTGTTCAGGACCAGTGTCCAAATAAAGTGAACATGGAGAGGATGTTTCCAGTAGTGGGTGTGGTGAACTATGTGCCTGTCGGGACACGCCCCTGCTGACTGCTCCTGTGGCTCCTCCCACAGGCCCCTGTATAAAGGAGACCTGCGGCCTGAAGATCGGCCTCAGTCTCCAGGACCTTGTATGATAGACACTCACTCCTGGTTCCTTCTTCCAGTCAATAAAAGCCGATATCTCGCCTACGTCTCAGTGTGAGTTATTGATGGTGCATCAATTTTATTGACTGGAAGTTTTAAAACATGGAACCCGTTTTGCGTCCGGACCGGTTGGATTTGGACCCTCAAGACCCTGACGCAGCTCTCGCTTTTGAACACTGGCTTGCATGCTTCCAATCGTACTTGGCGGAGCTTCGTGCGACTGAACCCGCCGTTATGCACAGAATCCTACTCTCGAGGGTCTCCTCCAAAGTTTACTCCTTTATCCGGGACCTGCCGACCTACGAAGGGGCACTGGACGCCCTCAAACGACAGTACCTGCGGCCGGTGAACACCGTCTACGCAAGACATCGCTTAGCTACCCGGCAACAGCGGCCTGGCGAATCGTGCGCTGAGTTTCTCCGAGCACTACAGACACTCGTCCGAGCTTGCGACTGCAAGACGCTCACGGCAGAACAGCATGCGGAGCTGCTGGTGCGAGACGCCTTTGTGACGGGACTGAGGTCAGTGTACATGCGCCAGCGACTGCTGGAGAACTCGGATCTTACCTTAAGCTCGGCGATAGAGAAGGCCAACGCTCTAGAAGCTGCTTTGCATAACGCCGACGCTGTCCAGTCGCGCGATTCCCCGCCGGTTTCGTGGACGCCTCAGACCCCGCCACCGCCGGCTCCCGGGAGCGAATTCGCCAACGCCGCCGCCAGTCGCCATTCCACGAGCTCCCCGACCCAGACCACGGCTGTGGCCCGTAAGCAACTCGTGCTTTGTTATTTCTGTGGCCAAAAGAAACATCCTCGACAACGCTGTCCAGCGCGAGAAGCGACCTGCTCCAGCTGCGGAAAGCGGGGCCACTTTGCCAAGGTCTGTAAGTCTCAACCTCGAGCGGAGTGCAGCGCTGCGGGTGAAACGTGGGGGCCGCCATCTTGCATGCCGGGATGTGGGCGGCCATCTTTGTCGACGTCAGCACGCCCCGCCCCCGATCCTCGGATGCTGACCGGGTACCCCGGATGTGAGCGGCCATCTTTGTCGGCGTCAGCATGCCCCGCCCCCGACCCTCCGATGCTTACCGGGTGCCCCGGATGTGGGCGGCCATCTTTGTCAACGTCAGCATGCCCCGCCCCCGACCCTCCGATGCTGACCGGGTACCCCGACGGCGATCCAACTCTGGCCACTGTAACCCTCGACCAAAGCGCCCCACACCAGCTTGCAAGATCCATGATGGACATCCAGGTGGAGGGGCATTGGACTGGATGCCTGTTTGACACGGGCAGCACTGGGAGTTTTATTCACCCGGACACAGTGCAACGCTGCGGACTTGCAACGCGGCCGGTCAGTCGGAGGTTCCATTTGGCCTCTGGGTCGCAGTCCGCAGACATCCGGGCGGGTTGTGTAGCGACTTTGGTGGTGCAAGGCACAGTATATCGGGACTTTGAACTGCTGGTCATGCCTAATCTGTGTGCACCTGTGCTATTGGGGCTGGACTTCCAGAGCCATCTCGAAAGTGTGACTATGGTATACGACGGGCCCCTCCCACCACTCACTGTCAAGAATCCTCAGTTTTGTGGGACTTCTTCACATACCCCGCTACTGACCACACACACACACGGACACACACATCCCATCCAGAACCAGGCCAACAGCTGCGCTACCGACACTTGCAGCCTCTCCACTCTCAAGATCCCTCCCCCACCGCTGTTCGCCAACCTGACCCCCGACTGTAAACCTGTGGCAACCAAAAGCAGGAGGTACAGCGCGGGGGACCGGGCCTTCATTCGGTCGGAGGTGCAGCGGCTGCTCAGGGAGGGGATCATTGAGCCGAGCACAAGCCCTTGGAGGGCCCAGGTGGTTGTTGTTCGGACTGGGCAGAAAAATAGGATGGTGGTGGACTATAGTCAAACCATCAATAGGTTTACGCAGCTTGACGCATACCCCCTACCCCGCATCGCGGATATGGTCAACCAGATTGCTCAGTATAAGGTGTACTCGACAATAGATCTGAAATCCGCTTATCACCAGCTCCCCATCTGCCCAGAGGACCGCCCCTACACCGCCTTCGAGGTGGGCGGCCGGCTCTATCACTTCCTGCGCGTCCCTTTCGGTGTCACGAATGGTGTCTCTGTCTTCCAGAGGGAAATGGACCGGATGGTGGACCAGTACCAACTGCAGGCCACATTTCCCTATCTGGATAACATCACCATCTGTGGTCATGACAGGCCAGATCACGACGCCAACCTCCAACGGTTTCTCCAAGTGGCCGCAGCTCTGAACCTTACTTATAACAGGGACAAGTGTGTTTTTGGTACCACCCGCCTTGCTATACTTGGGTATGTCGTGGAAAACGGGGTTATTGGGCCTGATCCCGAACGTATGCGCCCCCTGTTAGAGCTCCCTCTTCCCACCACTCTCAAGGCCCTCAGACGGTGCCTGGGGTTTTTTTCCTATTACGCCCAATGGGTCCCCCATTATGCAGACAAGGCTCGCCCCCTGGTCAAGTCTACCTCGTTTCCCCTCTCTGCTGAGGCCTGCGCGGCCTTCAACTGCATTAAAGCGGACATTGCCAAAGCTACGATGCATGCAGTGGACGAGACCGCTCCCTTCCAAGTGGAGTGTGATGCCTCCGATTTCGCTCTGGCTGCTACCCTTAATCAGGAAGGCAGACCAGTAGCATTCTTTTCTCGCACCCTCCAAGGCTCTGAAATTCGGCACTCCGCGGTGGAGAAAGAAGCCCAGGCCATAGTGGAGGCTGTTAGGCACTGGAGGCACTATCTTGCTGGCAAAAGATTCACTGTGCTGACCGACCAGCGCTCGGTTGCGTTCCTGTTCAGCAACCAACAGCGGGGCAAGATCAAAAATGATAAGATTTTGCGGTGGAGGATAGAACTCTCCACCTACACCTATGATATCCTGTACCGGCCTGGCAGACTCAATGAGCCCCCTGATGCCCTATCCCGGGGAACATGTGCTAGCACACAGCTCGACCAGCTGTACGCCCTTCATGCACAACTTTGCCATCCGGGGGTCACCCGATTTTACCATTTTGTGAAAGCTCGGAACCTGCCGTACTCCCTGGAGGACATCAGGACGATGACCAGGGACTGCCAAATTTGTGCCGAGTGCAAACCGCACTTCTACTGTCCTGACACGGCACAACTTGTCAAGGCCACCCGCCCTTTTGAACGCCTGAGTGTTGACTTTAAGGGCCCCCTTCCCTCCACTGACCGCAATGTCTATTTTCTCAGTGTTATTGACGAGTTCTCACGGTTCCCCTTTGCCATCCCCTGCCCCGACACCACTGCCACGTCCGTCATAAAAGCCCTGCGCCAGCTCTTCACTCTGTTCGGGTATCCCTGCTATATCCACAGTGATAGAGGGTCCTCCTTTATGAGTGAAGAGCTGCGCCAGTACTTGCTAGCTAGGGGCATTGCTACCAGTCGGACCACGAGTTATAATCCCCGGGGTAATGGCCAGGTAGAGCGGGAGAATGCCACAGTGTGGAAGGCCACACTTTTAGCCCTCAAGTCCAAAGGGTTGCCGGTCTCTCGATGGCAGGAGGTCCTCCCTGAGGCACTGCACTCTATCCGCTCTCTGTTATGTACGTCCACCAATGCCACCCCTCACGAACGCCTATTCTCTTTTCCCAGGAAGTCTGTCACTGGGACCACCCTACCAGTTTGGCTGACGTCCCCGGGGCCAGTGCTGCTCCGGAAACATGTGAGGAGCAATAAATACTCCCCGCTGGTGGAGAGGGTTCACCTTCTCCATGCGAACCCCCAGTATGCTTACGTGGTCTTACCTGATGGGCGGGAGGACACGGTCTCCATCCGCGACCTGGCACCCGCAGGTGCAGCAGACCACTACCCTGAAGGCTCTCCGGTAACTGTGAACCCTGCACCAGAGGTGACACCGTACTCACCAGGCCCTACACAGACTCCTCACGACACTTGTATACCGGGCGTTTCGTACGCATTTATACCAGGCGCCTCGCACATGCATGAGGGATCACCGGCGCCTAGTGGGCAAGAACACGCGCAACCCCCGTCCCCTGTGCAATCGCCAATGTTGCCGGCACCTATGCGGTCACAGCCGGTGCTACGTAGATCGCAGCGACAGATTCGACCGCCTGATCGGCTTGACTTGTAAGAACCTTCGCTACATGAGGACTTTTTCAAACGAAGGGGGGGTGAATGTGGTGAACTATGTGCCTGTCGGGACACGCCCCTGCTGACTGCTCCTGTGGCTCCTCCCACAGGCCCCTGTATAAAGGAGACCTGCGGCCTGAAGATCGGCCTCAGTCTCCAGGACCTTGTATGATAGACACTCACTCCTGGTTCCTTCTTCCAGTCAATAAAAGCCGATATCTCGCCTACGTCTCAGTGTGAGTTATTGATGGTGCATCAGTGGGAAAGTGTGGAACCAAGGGCCACAGCCTCAGAATAGAAGGATGTCCCTTTTAGAACACAAAGAGGAATTTCTTCATTGAGAGTGCGATGAACCTATGGAATTCATAGCTACAGTCAGATGTTGAGGCCAGGTCATTGAGCATATTTAAAGTGGAGGTTGATACGTCTTGTTTAGGAAGGTCCTCAAAGAATAAGGGGAGAAGGCAGGAGGATGGGGTTGAGAGGGATGGGGTAAATCATCCATGACTGAATGGTGGAGCAAACGTAATGGCCCAAGTGGCTCCTATGTCTTATGCTCTTTCTGAGAAGGGCAACTTTCTGAGTGCAGCTTCCAAGGGACTCATTGAATATTCTTGTCTACGATTAGTACAGCCACAGACACTGTATTGTGCAATATTGCTTCAATTCATTTAAAACAAATATCCTTCTTCAGACCCACCAGACTGGGGACTCCAGTCCACCCAGGGTGTGAGTGCAGCAGTTCTGGAGGCGCAGGGGACATCTCCATTGTCTCAGGACAATGGACAACTCCAGGTGACATGGAATCACACATAGATAGAACCAAGAGGCCAGCATTGAACCCATTGCTGGAACGGAGAAGCTGCATTTCTACAGATGTGCTACTCAGCCATCCAAGGTCTAATGTGATCTATTATCAGAGATGGCCAGTACCAACCTGACTGCCGTGTAACACCATGTTGTCCTGAGCAACTGAATGTGGTTGAGGAGACAACGTGAAACACACAATGCTGGAATCTAGAGCATTAAACAAAAAACCTGGAGGAACTCAGCGAGTCAGACAGCATCTGTGGACCGAAGTGAACAGTCAATGTTTCAGGTCAAGAGTCTTCACCCGAAGTGTTGGCCATCCACTCCCCTCCGTAGATGCTCCCTGACCTTCCAAGTTCCTCCAGCATCTTGTTTCTTACTCCAAGAAATCATAGGCTTTGTGTTCTCTCAAATGTGCACAGGTCTGGTCAAATACAAAGCAAACTCTGTGTTACTTAACTTTCAGCACATGTCTTACGACTAATGCAATTTTATTGATGTTTGTATCGCGGTTTCTGCACTGGCTGATGTGTGTTTCTTTTTTAACAAAATATACTTTATTCCAAAATAAAATTATATACAATAACCATTCAAAGACTTTCAATTCTTTACAGTTGGTACCATTACTGTCCTTACATTTTCAAAGTTCTAATGTTTTGCCACCCACGTGGCACTTTGTTCTTTCATCTTTACATTCAGGGGGTATACCCCCAAACCCCCACCCCTCAACTCCCACGGGAGAAGGACCCTAGACTGTGGTCCTTCCCCACTGGGCCCTTGCAGTGGCCGCACCGAGTTTGAGTGTGTCCCTCAGCAAGTACTCCTGCAGCCGAGAGTGTGCCAGTTGGCAGCATTCCCCCATGGACATCTCCGTGTGCTGGTAGGCCATCAAGTTTCGGGCCGACCAAAGAGCATCTTTGACCGAGTTGATGATCTGCCAGCAGCACCGGATGTTGGTCTCGGTGTGCGTCCCCGGGAACAGCCGGTAGATCAGAGAGTCCCCTGTTACGCAGCTGCTGGGGATGAACCTCGACACAGCCCCTTCCATCCTCCTCTACACCTTCACCGCGAACCCACAGTGTGCAAAGAGGTGGGTCACCGACTCCTCCTCTCTGCAGTCCTCCTGTGGGCAGAGGAGTGTGGAGACGACGTTCCGGGTGTACAGGAGGGATCGGACTGGGAGGGCCCCTCTCACCACCAGCCAGGCGAGGTCTTGATGCCTGTTGGTGAGGTCTGGCGATCAGGTATTTTGCCAGATGAACTGGACAGTCTGCTCAGGGAACCTCCCCACTGTGTCCATCACGTCCTTCTCCTGCAGTGTCTGCAGGACCTTACGTGCTGACCACTGCCTGATGGCCCTGTGGTCAAAGGCCTTGACCTGAAAGAACTCCTCTACGAAGGACAGGTATGGCAGCAACGACCAGCTTACAGGGGTGTTGCGCGGGAAACGGGCCAGACTCATCCTTCGTAGCCAGGGTGACAGGTAGAACCTGGGCACGTAGTGGTACTCTGTGCCCACGTACCTGGGATCCACACACAACCTGAAGCAGCCACACACGAAGCTAGCCATCAGGGTGAGGGCGATATTGAGGACATTTTTTCCCGTTGTCCAGGGACTTGTGCATGGTGGTCCATCTGACCCACTCCATCTTGGATTCCCAGACGAATCTGAAGACGGCTCAGGTGATTTCCGAGCTGAAGGAACAGGGGACTGGCCACACCTGTGCCAAGTACAGCAGCCCTGAGAGCACCTCACACTTGATGACCAGGTTCTTGCCCGCTATCGATAGGGAGAACCCTCCCCACAGCCCCGGTTTCTGTTTCACCTTGGCAGTCTGCTCCTGCCAGTTCTTGTTGCACGCCACGGCCCCTCTGAACCAGATCCCCAACACCCTCAGGTGATCAGCCCTGATGGTGAAGGGGACGCTGGATCGGTTGGGCCAGTTGCCGAAGAGCATGGCTTCACTCTTTGTGCGGTTGACCCTGGCCCCCACGCCTGCTCGAACTGTTCGCAGATGCTGATCAGCCTACAAACTGACCTGGGTCGGAGCAGAAGACGGTGACGTCGTCCATGTACAGGGAGGTTTTGACTTGTGTCCCTCTGCTGCCTGGCAGCGTCACCCCTCTTATGCCCTCATCCCTCCTGATGGCTTCGGCAAAGGGTTCTATGCAGCACACGAACAAGACAGGGGAGAGAGGGCAGCCCTGCCTGACTCCAGACCTGATGGGGAAGCTGTCTGTTTCCCACCCATTGACCTGGACAGCACTACCGATGTCCGTGTAGAGCAGTTTGACCTAATTCTGGATTCCCTCCCCAAATCCCATTTTGGAGAGTACATCCGCCATGTACGTGTGCGATATCCTGTCGAAGGCTTTCTCCTGCTCCAAGCTGACCTGGCTGATGTGTGTTAGGAGATGCTTGGTTTTGGTCTATTGCTTGAAGCTCCCATATTACAATCAATATTGTCTCAGTACTTCAATGGCAATACATTCCTGCATCCAAAAGCAATTGTAAAAAGTGTGGAATAAAGATTAAGTTTAAGCTTACAAACACAATCAAACTGTCCTTAAAGGTGGATTACATGGTCAATTATTGATTACATGGTCAATGATTACCTCATTGTTGCATGTGCAAACGTGGATGAGTTAATGTATTTATGCATCACACACAATTCACTCATAAACATTCTCAGTATGGAGGAGTGAGCTCACTGCCCACAACAGCCAGCTGAGTATGAAAACCTGTGTCACTAATCCACACTCAGAATTTGCTTTCTTGCTTAATATAATTAGAATAATAGAGAAGGCCTGAACACAGAAGTAGAAACAGAATGTAATTAGCCACCCCCCCCCCACACACACACACTTCCAATCAACAATTTTGTCAAAGCCTTTTAACCTCAATATAATGCTTCCCCCCTCCCCCGCCCATAGACTGAAGGAACTACCTGCATAATTCAATGATTCTCAATGTGGATAACACTCTAAAGTACACAACAGAGGGCTACATATTAGATCTGCAAACAAATTCAGGACAGTCTGAAATTATTCTTTTATTATTTTGTTTATTTAGCAATGAGTGAGGTCTCCATCAGTCAGGGTCGACCAAGGATGTTGCGTCCTGTTTGTCTGAATACGCGAGCCTGGTCAGTATGAAATGGAGAGCAAGCTGTTGCCCATGTAGCGGGCTTCCCCCTCTCCACGCACCTGATGAACCCAAAGGAACGGCTGAGACCCATACAGTTTGGTACCAACTGCTTCGCAGGAGTTGCCGGTCAGCGTTGAACTCACCGTGGGACTGCCGCTGGGTTTACTCCTGAAGCCTTCCCCTTGAGAGGGTATAGCCGCAAGGCAGCGGAGGTTTGAGGTTAGAGCTTTCCTTCTAGGTGAGCTGCCAACCCCTTCCACCCAAAGCGACTGGTTTAAGGCGCCAGTAACTCACCTTTGCCCCTTCTCGCCGGGTTTAGTAGCTAAGCCACATGTGAAGGCCAGGAGGTGAATTTGGTTGTCAGAGGCTATTTGAGGCACACACCATTGGGGGCATGTAATAGGGAGTGGGAGCTTGATCCCATTATCACCCCCAGCTATAACAATACAGCGTGGAGTCACGCTGCTCTGCAACCCCTGACAATCTGATCACTAGACAATTAACAATGAGCAATTAAAGAGAAAACCAGGGCACTCCATCAAAACCAACACATTCCATGGAGAGCATTACAGATGGCACCGGAAATGGATGAATTTCAGAGCGCCCCGAGCTGTAATAGCTTCACACTAGCCGCTCCTCTACTGTGCCTTCCAAGAATTGTTGTTGTGAGAGATAATTAAAACAACGGTTTGATTTTCTCCAATACAAAGTGTTTTGTGAGGTAAACTTGTTGCATATCAGCAAGATTGGTGTTGGCTGCTCTATTTTTTTTGAGAGGGAAAGACTATTTTGCCTCGGGAGTAGCACCTACTCAGAAGGAGCTGACTTTCTCGTTGCAGTTTGAAATGCACACGGAGTATATAATTGCTAAGTGATTAAGGGTTTTGAAAATATAAAACAGATTCATGATTGATTCTTTCCAATCTAAAATTCCTACCAAGTTTGAAAACATCAATTTTCTCTTCAGCACACAGACTACCTCTGGAAATGAGACAATTAGTCATTTTAATGGAAAATTATGACCTGCTTTAGCATGTTGATACAAAAACAATATGGCCCCTTCTATTTGCCAATGGGAATCAATCTCCATCATCCATCCAAATGCCACCCATTGCTGACGGCCCCAATATGTATCTTAGTAGTGTTTGCTTTGTAATGCATTAAAAAAAGCATACTTCTTTTTAACTTCTGCCAACTTTGTTCCACAACCAGATAAGAAAAACTGACACTGCAGATACATCCCACAACCCCAGCCATCCTCCATGGACCTTCAATACTTCTGAATTATGGAGGTGATAATTTATGTATCAGGAGAGAGTTTGGGGAAGGAGTATCAGAATTATGAATGGTTTCTGCTTGGAGGTGACCCAAAGCTTTCTGGAAGCTCAGCTAGGATGAGGTACTGATTGTGGTAGAGTTTTTTCTCCTGGTCTTGATCAATAGGGATATGACTCTGCTGCACAAGGTTATCAATTCATTTATATAGTCAGAATCATCTCAAAGTTCAAAGTAAATTTATTATCCAAGTTTATATGTCACTAGATACAACCATGAGATTCATGTTCTTGCCTGTATACACAGTAAGTACAAGAGGTATAATAGATTCAATTAAAGACTACACCCAACTGAACAATGTGCAAAAGATAACAAACTCTGCAAATACAAAAGAAAAAATATATAATAATAAATAAATAAGCAATAAATATCAAGATGATGAGTCCTTGAAAGTGAGTCCATAGGTTGTGGGGACAGTTCATGGATTGGGCAAGTGAGATTGAGTGAAGTTATCCCCCCTATTTCAAGAGCCTGATGGTGGAGGGGTAATAACTGCTCCTGAACATGGTGGCAACAGTCTTCAGGATTGTCCCCCTTCTTCCTGAAGGCAGCAGTGAAAAGAGAGATTGGCCTGGGTGGTGTTCAGGACCAGTGTCCAAAGAAACAGAGATGCTGCTGTGCTTTCTTTGAAATGTTACTTATGTGCTGGAGCCAGGAGAGATCTTCTGAAATGTTAACACTGAGGAATTTAAATTTTTCTGATCTTCTCCACCACTGATCCTCCAATGAGGACTGGCTCATGGACTTCCAGGTTTCTCCTCCTGAACCTTGGTCTTGCTGACATTGAGTAAGAGGTTGTTGTAGTGATAACCCCTCAGCCCGATTTTCAGTCTCACTCCTATTTGCTGATTCATCACCACCTTTGATTCAGCCAACAACAGTGGTGTAGTCAGCAAACTTCAATATGGCATTGGAGCTGTGCTTAGCCTCAAATTTGTATGTCTAAAGTGAGTAGAGCAGGGGACTAAGCACACAGCCCTGTAGTGCACCTGTGCTGATGGAGCTGTTACTGCCATACTAAACTGACTGGGGTCTGCAAGTGAGGATTTCGAAAATCCAGTTGCACAAGGAGGTATTGAGCCAAGGTCTTTGTGTTACCCTTAAGGCATTCATTTAGTTTATTATATTTTTGCTTTAGTAATTCATTTGTAATCATTTTCTAATTAAAGTTAAGGTTGTTGAAAGTAAATTTGTTATCTGTGATATATCGTGGCATGCGATGACGTCACACCCTGTTTTGCTGCGTCTTGTGGGAAAATACCGGTTTGGAGAAACGGGAAGGAGGGGGCTCACATGTGCAGGATCAGCGTGAGAAAAGTTTTCTTTCTTTGCACTAGAAACATCATAGGAGCAACACCGTAAGTTCATAAGATAATTGATATGTTGAAGTAAAAATTTTAACGTTGATTCTGTTAAAAGTAATGACGGTTGATAAAGTTTATGTTCTTTGTTATTTAAAGAGTTGCGGATAGTTTGTGTTGAAGTGTATTTAAAGCAGTTGATATCATAGGTAGATTCTGACTGTATGTTGTACTTTAATGTAATATAGTTTGTTGTGGTTTTATTTTTCTAAGTATTTATGATATAAATGTGATGCCAAGAAGGAAACAAATACTGTATATATTTTGTATTGTTTTATCAACAGTTTTCACCATATGTTAATGTGGAAGAGTGAACAGTAAACGGTTAATCTTACTGGGATCATGCCTCATTGACTCCGGTTTATACTTGGTGTTTAGTTCAGAGTTTTTACACCTGTGCGAGAACACTGCAGTCTTGAATCATATTGATTAGTTTTGAGGGATAATAGTATTGAATACCAAGCTGTAGCCGATGAAGAACACCCTGATGTATGCATCTTTGCTGTCCAGATGTCCAGGATTGAGTGAAGAACCAATGAAACGGCAACTGCTGTGGACTTATTGTGACGGGTTGGCAAATTGGAGCAGATCCAAGTTGCTTCTTAGGCAAGAGTTGATATGGTTCAATACAGTGGATGCAAGTGTTGCTGGATGATAGTCATTGAGGCCAGTTCCAAAGTTCTTCTTGGGCACCGGCATAATTGAAGCCTGCTTGTAGCAGGAGATATTGGTGGACACTGCAGCTAGTTGATCAGCACAGGTCTTTACTACTCAGCCAGGGAATGTAGGAATACATGAAGGTTCCTTCATGCTTTGATGGCCAAAATGAGCCAAGAAGGCATTGAGCTCATCTGGGATCTAAGCCTTTTTGTTACCTATGTTGCTTGGTTTAACTTTGTAAGAGGTGATAGCATTCAGGCCTTGTCACAGCTGTTGAGCATCCTTCAATGATTCCAGTTTGGTCCAGAATTGCCACTTCACATGTGAAATGGCTTTCCTGAGATCACATCTGGACCATTTGCATCTTACTTGTTCACCAGACCTGAATGCCACTGATCTGGCCCTCTGCAGATTGCAGATGTCATGGCTCAGCTAAGGCTTTTGGTTGGGGAAAGCTCTGAATGATTTTGTGGGGATACACTCATCAGCGATTGTTCTAATAAAGTCTGTGACAACCACAGTGCATTCATTCAGATCCTCTGGTGAGTTCTTGAACATGGTTCAGTCCACCAACTTGAAGCAATCCTGCTGCTACTCGTCTGCCTCCCGCAACCACCTCTTTGTTGTCTTTATTTCTGAACCCTTTCTTTTTACCCTCTGCCTGTATGTAGGTAGAAGAAGGCTAGACAAGTAATCAGATTTTCCAAGATGTGGTCTAGGCCTGAAACAGTAGGCATTCCTAATCGTAGTATAGTAGTGGGGTCGAATATGTTGGGACCCCTGGTGCTTCAGGTTATATACTGATGATAATTAGGTAGAGATTTCTTCAAACAAGCCTGATTGAAATCCCCAACTATGATTTGAAATGCGTCAGAGTGGTCTGTGCTTGTTTGGTGATGGTTCCATTCAATATCTTGCGTGCCAGATTAAAGTCAGTTTTTGGCAGTATGTAAACTGTGATTAGGATCATGGACAAGAACTTTCATGGTCAGTAGAACAGCCAACACTTAATCATTTGACGTTCCAGGTTGAGAGCGAAATAGTGTGACAAGTTCACTGCTTCTGGCACCACAAAGTGTTTATTATGAAACACGGACCTGCAGTTTCTCTGTAGTCTGGTCCATCCTATGTATCGAGAAACATGGCTTACCGGCATACCTGTAGTGAGCCATGTCTCAGTGAAATACAAAACATAGCAATTTGTCATTTCCCTCTGAAACACCAAGGTTTCCTTAGGTCCTTAGTCTTGTTCTCCATTTGCTGTATATTTGCGAACAAGATGCTGGGTATAGGAACTTTCATTCTTTCATGTTTCAAACTGGCTGAAAGTCTTCACCTCCTCCCTTACTTCCAGCCATGGTGATTAACCTTTATCTGCGAAAAGGTGCCATATCTGCATGCTTTAGTGTTAAATCGCCAAATCCTTCAGAAGATCATAAAATGACTGGTTCATTAAGACGGTTCAAAAATACATTGCTTAAAGGGAAATTACAGACCACAGATTACAGTGAGAGTATTCAGAAGAACTATATTTAGAAGTTTTGTAAGCAGCCCACGACATTTGGCATGGAAACAGTCTTTTCTGCCCAAGTAAATCCATACTGGCCATCAACCACTCATTCACTTCGATCTTATCTAAAACCTTGTTCTGGAGTTGGAGGACTGTCCCTGTGTGTGGCTGGGTGGCAGGGAGGAAAGAGACTTGTTTTGCTGTTGTTGTTCTGCGTTGTTCTGTTGAACATTGTGGGCATGCTATGTTGGCACATTTCTGGGCTGCCCCAAGGACATTCTTAGGTTGTGTTGGATGTTGGCACAAGTGACACATTTCCCTGATGGTTTTGATGTGATAAGTAAATCTGAATGTGAATCTGAACCACTTTACCCTCACCACATTCCCGTCATTGCCTTCCAGATTCGATAATTCAGCTCCTACTTCTTCCAAACCCTAATAAGCACTCACCAACATTCTAGAGACAACATTACAGTGACCAATCAAACACCCCCCATCCTTAGCATAGTCATATTTACAGAGCTTGGAAAGAGGCCCATCAGCCCAAGTTGTCCATTTCCTGCATTTGTCCCATAAGCCTCTAATCCTTTCCTATCAAAGTGTCTTTCCAAGTGCCCGCTTCTACCACCTCCTCTGGCAATTCATTCCATCTACCCACCATTCTCTCTGTGAAGAAATTTACCCCCTTGGCCCCTTTTAAATCTTTCTCCTTTCCCCCTAAACCCATGCCCTATAGTTTTAAACTTCCCTGCTCTGGGTTGGAAACCCATACAGTCACAAGTGGTGCATGCACTGGAAATCAGGACTGATTGTAGGTCACTGAAACTGAGATGCCACTTTACCACCCCAAATACCTATTGCCTCCAGTATCCAACTCACATGACAAGTGGCAGTCCTGACAGTCAGTGCAACGAACAGTTAACTATGATTGGTCACAGTTCACAATCATACATTTTGAGCTGCAACTAGTTTCTCACTGGACATGATTCATGAGAACTGATATTCTTGTCCTGAGACAGAAGCTGGGACGGCTAACAGCCCTGATTGAATGAGACCATTTCAATACCCGTGCTTTTGCTCTTCGCCATCAGTGGGGCCGAAATCATAAAATCCATAAACGTACGAGGAATCATCTGGCCCACAACAGCTCTTTGAATGAATATTAGTTAGTCCCACCCTTACTCTTTTCATGCTCTCTGGAAATACTTGATATTTTTTACGTAAGATCAATTCAATTCAAGTGCTAGTTGTCATAGTGACAAAAAATTCAGGCTATTTCAAAGTAAAGCAAATGTATTTTCAAATGCAGTGTCCATGCTTAAAGGATCAGAGTGAAGGTCAGATCGAACTGGTGCTCTGTGCCAGTCATTCAGCTACACAATAACACCCTTTCAGAAAGGTTACATGTTTCAGGAACCATTCACATATACCGGTACTTTTTGTTAGGTCGAAGATAGATTTCAAAGGAATAGAGACAGCTGACCCACATAATACACATAATTACGCTAACTTAGACTCATTAACTATCTTGGTAGAGATTATCGCCAACTGAGACAACCCACCTTTTTATAAAGCAACAAACAATCTGCTGGAGGATATCACAAAAATTGCTGGAATGTCGTGAAATGTCAACAGTGCTTCTCCCTATAGATGCTGCCTGGCCTGCTGTGTTCCAGCAGCATTTTGTGTGTGTTGCTTGAATTCCCAGCATCTGCAGATTTCCTCATGTTTGCTGGAGGATATGTTGCCTGTATCTAGCGCATCAACCACAGGTATAGCAGACCAATTGTTATTTTCCTGTATTTGGCATTTGATGTTAGGGATTGTACAGAAATCGCCACTATCTAGTGAATAAATTTGATAGAATTTTGAATATAGTTCAAGAGAGACAAAGTTCCAAAAGAAAACTAACGTTTCAAATGTGAAGGGAACCATTGTGAAGTTAAGGGCTATGCAGAGGTGCAGCTAGTGGAGCTGTTGGCTTGTGCTGTAGTGACCCAGGTTTAATCCTGATTTTCAGTGATGCTTGGTGATTGCATATTCCCCCTGTGACCTTATGGGTTCCCCTTGATGTTCCAGTTTCTCCCACATCCCAAAAGTATACTGTTTAGCATCACTTTTGTTGGCAGAATGTCAGATGGCAGTGAGGGGGTGTAGAAGAGAGGGATAAATCAGCTGATGTCACAACAACCTTGCACAGCAAGAGCAAGGAATTGATTGTGGACTTCAGGAAGGGGAAATAGGGAAAATGCCCAACAGTCCTCATTGAGGAGTCAGTGGTGGAAAGGGTGAGCAGCCTCAAGTTTTTTGGTGTCAGCATCTCACAAGATCAATCCTGGGGCCAATATATTGATGCAAGGAAGTCATGTTGGATGCAATACATCATTAGGCAACACACACAAAACGTTGGAGGAACTCAGCAGGCCAGGCAGCATCTATAGAAAAGAGTACAGTTGATGTTTCAGGCTTACTCTTTTCCATCGTTAGTGCCTGGCCTGCTGAGTTCCTCCATCATTTTGAGTGTGTTGCCTGGATTTCCTGCATTTGCACACTTTCTCTTGTTTGTGATTGGATTACTTCATTCGGCATTTGAGGAAATTTGCTATGACACAAAGACTCTAGCAAATTTCTACAGGTGTACATTCTGACTGCATCGCTGGTGTGGAGGATCCAAATGCAAAGGATCAAAAGAGGCTGCCGAGGGTTGTAGGCTCAACCTGCTCCCTCATGGGCACAAGCCTCCCCACCATCAAGGACTTTTTCAAACAGCTGAGCTTCAAGAAGGCAGTATTCAACATTAAGGACTATCACCATCCAGTACATACCTTCTTTGCTTACTACCAACAACAAGGACGTACCTACAGACTCACACTCAATATTTTTTGGAACAATTTCTTCCCCTCCATCATCAGATTTCTGTAAGATCCATGAACACTACTTTGCTCTTCCTCTTTACCACTATCTATCTTTTATTATTGTAACTTACAGTATTTTTTTATGTCTTATTCACATATAAGACAGTGATAATACACCTGCTTCTAATTCTGGAAGGTTAATTGGCCACTGTAAATTGGTCCTAGTGTGAAAGTCGGTGGAAGCAGATGAGGGGAAATAAAGGGAATGTGGGGAGATCAAAGTAAGATAATTATGATAAATGTAAGTCAGTGCTTGATAGCTGGCATTCTTAAGGGCCTATTTACATGCTGAAAGACTCTATGGCTCCATGGATAGCCTAAAATTATGTGGGAAATTTCATTAGACAAGAACTGGAAATTTTTAAAAGAAATGTTTAAAAATTCTCAATAAATATATATTCCATTAAAAAGCAAAGTTCAACAAGAATAGAGATCTATTCATGGGGAAATAAAGTGATTCAGAATAACATTAGTTTATTGACAGAAACGTAGTACGTCAAAACTCTGGGAGGGTTATAGAAAGCAGCAACAATCAACAAGAAATATCAATGAGTGAGAAAATAAATTGAGAGTACATTAGAAACAATAGGGTGAGAAGAGAACAGCAAAAATAACCAGATCCTTTGGAGACATGTAGGTAGAATAAAGAAATAGTGGAGACATTGAATACATACTGACTTCACTGGAGAGGATAAATAAATGTAGCAGGAGTAAGGAGGAAGTAAAACCTACATTAAAAATAAGAAACCATAATTGTTATCTCTGTGGAGCAACTACTACAGAAACTCAAGCTAAAAAAAATTGAACTGTCCTGATGGGTGTAATCCCAAGAGTCTGGTAGGGCCACTTTTGCATTGACAATGAAGACATTAGTGATGATCTTGCAAAATTCCTTAGAATCTGATATTCTCTCAGCAAATTGGAAGACGAGAAATAAAACCACAATTTCAGAAGAGGGAGATACAATAGAGGGAACAATATATTGAATGTTGGAGAAAGGCTGAAGATCAAGAACCACAAGATCTGTTGCAGCTCTATATAACTCTGGCTAGATCACATTTGGAATATTGTGTTCTTTTCTGATTGCCTCATTATAGGAAAGATATGGAGACCATAGAGAGGATACTGAGGAAAATTACCAGGATGCTAACTAGATTAGAATGCTTATGCCTTATGAGGATATGTTGAGTGATGTAGAGCTTTTCACTTTGGAGTGAAGAAGGGTGAAGGTGAGAGGTGACCTGATTGAGCTATACAAAATGAAAAGATATATAAATCAAATGGCTAGAAAGAGTTTTTCTCACAATAGAAATTTTAAGGTGATTGGAAAAAGTATAAGGGAGGAATTGTCAGAGGTAGGTGAGAGTGGTGGATGTATGGAAAACCCTGCCAGTACCTGTGCAGATATTTCTTAATTGGTTCTGCTAACAACTACTCTTAGTGTGAAAATGTATCTCAGATACCCTTTAAATCTCCTACCTCTCACATTACACCAATGCCCTCTAGTTTTAGACTCCCCTACAATGGAAACAGACACTATGCCACTCATAATATTATATGCCTTTGTCATGTCATCTCTCAGCTTCCTTTGGTCCAGAGTCAACAGCCTATTCAGTCTTTCCATATAATTCAAACCCTCCAAACCAAGTAACACCCTTGTGAACCTTTTCTGTACTTTCTCTAGCTGAATCACATCTTTCCTTTAGTGTGGTGATATGTTGTCTGAAGTAGTATCTTAACTCTGATCAAGAGGGCACAGCCTTCAAATAGATGTATATTTCTTTAGAACAAAGATCAGGATGAATATCTTAATCAAATGGTAGTGAATCTGTGGAATTCTTTCCCACTTACAGCTGTGGAGGTGTCAAAAGTTATGGAGAGAGGCAGGAGAATGGGGTTGAGAGCAATGATTAAATGGTGGACCAGACAATGGGCCAAATGGCCTAATTCTGCTCCTATCTCTTATGGTCTTAATACAGCTGCAACTTGAGGTTGCAGCTCAGTGATAGAAGTGTAAATGGTACTTTTTAAGTGATGAATAGCAGAAACATAGAAACCCTACAGCACAATACAGGCCCTTTGGCCCACAACGCTGTGCCGAACATACTTTAGAAATTACCTAGGGTTACTCATAGCTCTCTATTTTCCTAAGCTCCATGTACCTCTCCATGAGTCTCTTAAAAGACCCTATCATATCTGCTTGCACCACCGTCACCAGCACTCTCTGCATAATAAACTAAGCCCTGACACCTCCTCCAAGCACCTTAAAACTGTGCCCTCTTGTGCTAGCCATTTCAGCCCTGGGAAAAAGCCTCTGACTATCCACACAATCAATGCCTCTCATCATCTTATACACTTCTATCAGGTCCCCCTCATCCTCCGTCACTCCAAGGAGAAAAGGCCGAGTTCACTCAACCCATTCTCATAAGGCATGCTCCCCAATCCAGGCAACATCCTTGTAAATCTCCTCGGCACCCTTTCTATGATTTCCACATCCTTCCTATAGTGAGGCGACCAGAACTGAGTACAGTACTCCAAGTGGGGTCTGACCAGAGTCCTATATAGCTGTAGCATTACCTCTCAGCTCTTAAACTCAATCCCATGATTGATGAAGGACAGTGCACCGTATGCCTTCTTAACCACAGAGTCAACCTACGATGGACTCGGACCCAAAGATTCCTCTGTTCCTCCATACTGCCAAGAGTCTTACCATTAATACTATATTCTGCCATCATACTTGACCTACCAAAATGAACCATCTCACGCTTATCTGGGTTGAACTCCATCTGCCACTTCTTAGTCCAGTTTTGCATCCTATCAATATCCTGCTGTAACCTCTGACAGCCCTCCACACTATCCACAATACACCCAATCTTTGTGTCATCAGCAAATTTACTAACCCATCCCTCCACTTCATCATCCAGGTCATTTATACAAATCACGAAGAGAGGGGTCCTGGATCAGACCCCTGAGGCACACCACTGGTCACCGGCCTCCATGCAGAATATAACCTGTCTATAACCACCCTTTGCCTTCTGTGAGCAAGCCAGTTCTGGATCCACAAAGCAATGTCCCCTTGGATCCCATGCCTCCTTACTTTCTCAATAAGCCTTGCATGTGGTACCTTATCAAATGTCTTGCTGAAATCCATATACACTATATCTACTGCTTTAACTTCATCAATGTGTTTGGTCACATCCTCAAAAAATTCAACGAAGTTTGTAAGGTATAACCTGCCATTGACAAAGCCACGCTGACAATTCCTAATCATATTATGCCTCTCCAAATGTTCATAAATCCTGCTTTTCAGGATCTTTTTCATCAATTTACCAACCACTGAAGTAAGACTCACTGGTCTATAATTTCCTGGGCTATCTCTATTCCCTTTCTTGAATAAGGGAACAACATCCACAGCCCTCCAGTCCTCCGGAACCTCTCCTGTCCCCATTGATGATGCAAAGATCATCACCAGAGGCTCAGCAATCTCCTCCTTTGTCTCCACAGTAGCCTGGAGAACATCTCGTCCGGTCCCAGAGACTTATCCAACTTGATGCTTTGCAAAAGCTTCAGCACATCCTCTTTCTTCATATCTACGTGCTCCAGCTTTTCAATCCACTGTAAGTCATCCCTACAATCGCCAAGATTCTTTTCCATAGTGAATACTGAAGCAAAGTATTCAATAAGTACCTCTGCTATCTTCTCCGGTTCCATATACAGTTTTCCACTGTCACACTTGATTGGTCCTATTCTCCAGTGTCTTATCGTGATGGTTGGAGTGCTTAACGCAGAGAATATCAGAAGATACAATAAGTATGAAAAAGGATACTGGGCTTGTTGATTGCTGTTTGTGTTGCTCTCTGTGATGCATTTGGGTGAGTATTTGAAGTGTTCAGCTCAAGCACTCCTTGATTTTGAATCACAACTAGGGCTGCTCTCAGGTTGGCAGGGCAACATCCCATATTCTGTCTGGATAGCCTCCAACCTAATGGCATCAATATTGATTTCTCTAACTTTGAGTAATTTCTCCTCCTCCCTCCTCTTTCCATTCCCAAATCTGACTCCCCTCTCACCCTTTCCCTTCTCCTTACCTGCCCATCACCTCCCTCTGGTTTCCCTCATCCTTCCCATTCTCTCATTATCCTTCCCTATTTCTTCAGCCCTTTATCTCCTCCACCTATCACCTCCTAGCTTCCTACTTCATTCATTCCCCTATTCTACCTACCCACTCACCTTCCCCCTTACTTGGATTCACCTATCCCCTGCCAGTTTGTACCCCTTCCTCTGCCCCCACCTGAAATCTGACATCTCTCCTTTCCCCTTCCTTTCTCATGATGAAGGGTCTTAGCCCAAAACGTCGACTGTTTATTCCTCTCCATTGATGCTGCCTAACCTACTGAGTTCTTCCAACAGTCTGGGTCTGTTGCTCTATAATCTGCAGCATCTCTCAACTAAATCATTACCAATTACTGCAGAGGAATGCTCAAAATGACACAAAGACAGAATTGCTAGGAGCAACCATCAATAAAATTATTTTAAAGCTCGGCTTTGAGGTTTTTATGGAATGTAATAAAATCAATTCGTAGGATTAAACATATTTCTTTGCATTTTTAATTGGTTTAGCCATAATTAAAATCAGTGATTACTGCTCAGAAATTCACAGGAAATGACAGCATAACTATAACCGGAGGATTAGCTTCGAGAGAGCTTTAGGGACACTGATCCTTGGAGCAGAGGTGAGATTCATTGTCTCTTTAGCCAATTTGTTAAGAACTCTGTTTCTAACAAATGCTGCCTGAGCTGAAGGAACCCACCACTCAATACCGAGGTACTGCCTAAGAAGAAGCATTCAATGATGCAAATGTTTTCAGCTTCTAATTCAGATTTTCAGAATGTGGTTTTTCCGGATGTAGCTAAAACCAGGACATATTCTTTCATATCAGTAAGATTAAAAGAATCTAAAAGAAACACATGGTACAGTTTTAGGCAATTCAGTGGGATAAAGTTTAGCATTAAGATTTTCAGAAGATGAGATAATACTGCAGTTTCTCAAAGACTTCACCAACAAGGTGGACAAGAGGCATAGGATGGATGTAATCAGAAGTGTTCAATGGTATCGAGGAGAACTTAACAATCAACATAATTTTTGAACAGAAATGTGGGATCCTGCAGATGCACTGGAGTAAATTTCAGCCATATTTTGAAGGTGATGCACCGTGTTGGGCCTTAAAGATATAGGAGCAGAATTAGGCAATTCAACCCATCAAGTCTGCTCTGCTATTCAATTCTAGGTGACGTATTTTCCTTCTCAACTCCATTCTCCCTGTAACCTTTGATGCACTTACTAGTTAGAAACTTATCAACCACCACTTTAAATATACCAATGACTTGGCCTCCACAGCCACCTGTGGCAATGAATTCTACAGATTCTCTACCCACTGGCTGAAGAATTTTTTTCTTATCTCTGTTCTAAAGGGATATCCTTTATTCTGAGGCTGTGATCTCTGGTCCTAGACTTTCCCAATATTGGAAACATCCACTCTGTGTTCACCCTATTCAGCTCTTTCATTATTCAGTAGGTTTCAATAAGATTTCCGCCCCCACCCCCACTATTCTTCTAAAATCCAGTGAGTACAGCCATCAAACGCTCCTCATACATGTAACACCCTAGGAAAGGTTTCACTGTGGTTAAAAGGTTAGACCATTAATGTCAAACACGAGGAAATCTGCAGATGTTGGAAATTCAAGCAACACACACAAAATGCAGGTGGAACACAGCAGGCCAGGCAGCATCTATAAGGAGAAGCACTGTCAACGTTTCGGGCCGAGACCCTTCGTCAGGACTAACTTACAGGAAAGATAGTAAGAGATTTGAAAGTAGGAGGGGGAGGGGAAAATGCAAAATGATAGGAGAAGTCTGGAGGGGGTGGGGTGAAGCTGAGAGCTGGAAAGGTGATTGGCAGAAGGGATACAGAGCTGGAGAAGGGAAAGGATCATGGGACGGGAAGCCTAGGGAGAAAGAAAGGGGGAGGGGAGCACCAGAGGGAGATGGAGAACAGGCAGAGTGATGGACAGAAAGAGAAAAAAATGAGGGGGAAAAAAACCGAAATATATCAGGGATGGGGTAAGTAGGGGAGGAGGGGAAGTTAGAGAAGTCAACGTTCATGCCATGCGGTTGGAGGCTACCCAGCCTGTATATAAGGTATTGTTCTTCCAACCTGAGTGTGGCTTCATCGTGACAGTAGAGGAGGCCATGGATAGACATATCAGAATGGGAATGGGATGTGGAATTAAATTGTGTGGCCACTGGGAGATCCTGATTTCTCTGGCGGACCGAGCGTAGGTGTTCTGTGAAACGGTCTCTCAGTCTGCGTCGGGTCTCACCAATATATAAAAGGCCACACTGGGAGCACCGGACACAGTATACCATACCAGCGCCTCACAGGTGAAGTGTTGCCTCACCTGGAAGGACTGTCTGGGGCCCTGAATGGTGGTGAGGGAGGAAGTGTAAGGGCAGGTGTAGCACTTGTTCTGCTTACAAGGATAAGTGCCAGGAGGGAGATCGGTGGGAAGGGATGGGGGGGGTGGGGAACGAGTGGACAAGGGAGCGATCCCTGTGGAAAGCAGAAAGGGGGGGAGTGGAGGGAAAGATGTGCTTGGTAGTGGGATCCCGTTGGAGGTGGAGGAAGTTATGTAGAATTATATGTTGGACCGGGAGGCTGATGGGGTGGTAGGTGAGGACAAGGGGAACCCTATCCCGAGTGGGTGGTGGGCGGATGGGGTGAGGGCAGATGTGTGGGAAATGGGAAACCAGCCTGTCCATGTAGACCCATTGTCTCAGCTTGCTCCTGCCCCACCAGACTCATTTTTGCATACCTTGACATGGTTTTATCCCCCCTTGTTCAATCCCTTCCCACCTATGTTCGTGACACTTCTCACGCTTTGAATTTTTTCAATGATTTTAAGTTCCCTCGCCCCCACCGCCTTATTTTCACCATGGACGTCCAGTCCCTATATACCTCCATCCCCCACCGGGATGGTCTCAAAGCTCTTTGCTTCTTTTTGCATTCCAGACCTAACCAATTCCCCTCTACCATCACTCTCCTCCGTCTAGCGGAATTAGTTCTTACTCTCAATAATTTCTCCTTTGGCTCCTCCCACTTCCTCCAAACCAAAGCTGTAGCCATGGGCACCTGCATGGGTCCCAGTTCTGCCTGCCTTTTTGTTGACTTTGTGGAACAGTCCATGTTCCAAGTCTGCATGGGTATCCGTCCCCCCTTTTCCTTCGCTACATTGATGACTGCATTGGCGCTGCCTCCTGTACGCATGCTGAGCTCGTTGACTTCATTAACTTTGCCTCCAACTTTCACACTGCCCTCAAATTTACCTGGTCCATTTCCGACACCTCCCTCCCCTTTCTTGATCGTTCTGTCTCCATCTCTGGACACGGCTTATCTACTGATATCTACTATAAGCCTACAAACTCTCACAGCGACCTGGACTATTCCTCTTCACACCCTGTCTCTTGCAAAAATGCTATCCCCTTCTCACAATTCCTCCATCTCTGCCGCATCTGCTCTCAGGATGATGCTTTTCATTCCAGGATGAAGGAGATGTCTTCCTTTTTTAAACAAAGGGGCTTCCCTTCGTCCACCATCAACTCTGCTCTCAAACGCATCTCTCCCATTTCCCGCACATCTGCCCTCACCCCATCTGCCCACCACCCCACTCGGGATAGGGTTCCCCTTGTCCTCATCTACCACCCCACCAGCCTCCAGGTCCAACGTATAATTCTCCGTAACTTCCCCCACCTCCAACGGGATCCCATTACCAAGCACATCTTTCCCTCCCCCCCCTTTCTGCTTTCCGCAGGGATCGCTCCCTACGCAACTCCCTTGTCCATTCGTCCCCCCCATCCCTTCCCACCGATCTCCCTCCTGGCACTTATCCTTGTAAACAGAACAAGTGCTACACCTGCCCTTACACTTCCTCCCTCACCACCATTCAGGGCCCCAGACAGTCCTTCCAGGTGAGGCGACACTTCACCTGTGAGTCGGCTGGTGTGGTATACTGCGTCCGGTGCTCCCGGTGTGGTCTTTTATATATTGGTGAGACCCGGCACAGACTGGGAGACCGTTTCGCTGAACAACTACGCTCGGTCCGCCAGAGAAAGCAGGATCTCCCAGTGGCCACACATTTTAATTCCACGTCCCATTCCCATTCTGATATGTCTATCCATGGCCTTCTCTACTGTCAAGATGAAGCCACACTCAGGTTGGAGGAACAACACCTTATATACCGGCTGGGTAGCCTCCAACCTGATGGCATGAACATTGACTTCTCTAACTTCCGTTAATGCCCCTCCTCCCCTTCTTACCCCATCCCTGATATATTTAATTTCCCCCCCCTCCTTTTTTCTCTCTTTCTGCCCATCACTCTGCCTGTTCTCCATCTTCCTCTAGTGCTTTCCTCCCCCTTTCATTCTCCCTAGGCCTCCCGTCCCATGATCCTTTCCCTTCTCCAGCTCTGTATCCCCTTCGCCAATCACCTTTCTGGCTCTTAGCTTCACCCAACCCCTCCGGTCTTCTACTATCATTTTGCATTTCCCCCTCCCACTTTCAAATCTCTTACTATCTTTCCTTTCAGTTGGTCCTGACGAAGGGTCCTGGCCCGAAATGTCGACAGTGCTTCTCCTTATAGATGCTGCCTGGCAAACCACTAATGTAATGGTTTTTCTGTAGAAGCAGTGTTTGGGTTATAACTAGAGATAACAGGGGGCTTTGAAATGTGTGCTGTCCAATGAATGGAGTGTTTTTTCTTGTTGTGTGCCTGAGAATGAGGTGATCTGGGTCTTTTGTTCAGTGGAAGATGAAGAGAGAAGATGCCTGAAAGGGGTGGACTTGGTAGGCTGGGGGGGGGGGGGGATGAGGAAGGGGTTGACAAAACCTGGGGGAAATCAATGGATGACCTCTGGAAGGGAAACCATGAATTCCAATGTGCGCATTAGACTGTTTCATTAAAATGGGCCCCTTCCTTTTTGTTTTTCTTTACTAACCCTCTAGTCAAATTAAGAATTAGAAAGCTAAATCATTTAATTGCACATGGTGTACTGTCTGTTATTTCGTGGTACGGATTTGTAATCACACAGCATCCACACAAACAAGAGGTTTTGCATCTCAGATTTCACACATTTGACGAGGCCAAAGACCGTCTTCCCTAGACAAACAACGCTGGCCAAACCTGAGGGTTACATACATTAACCCACTCATTCTCGTAAATCTCCTCTTGACCCTTTCAAATGTCAGCATACCCTGTCTGAGATATGAGGCCCAAATCTGCTCATAATACTCCAAGTGTGGTCTGACCAATGCCCTATAAAGCCTCAGCATTACATCCTTGCTTTTATATTCCTGTCCTCTCGAAATGAATACTAACATTTTGTTTGCCTTCCTTCCTACTGACTCAAGCTGCAAGTTAACCTTTAGGGAATCCTGGATCTCTGATTTCTGAATTCACTCCATGTTTAGAAAATAATCAGGAAAGAGAATACAATTAAACAGTGTATTTCCTCTTCAGTCTCAGCACAGGATAAAATTCCACAGCAAAATTATCTAGAATGTAAGTAAATATCCACTCTGTGGCCTCTCTATAAGATATACCTGCTCATTAATGCATATATCAAATTAGCAATAATATGGCAGCAACTCAATGCATAAAAGCATGCAGACATGGTCAAGAGGTTCAGTTGGTGTTCAGACCAAACATCAGAATGGGAAGAAAAATAATCTAAGAGACTTTGATTGTTGGTGACAGATGGCTGGTTTGAGTATCTCAGAAACTGCTGATCTCCTGGAATTTTCATGCACAACAGTCTGTAGAGTTTACAGAGAATTGTGTGAAAAACAAATGAATGGCAGTTCTGTGGGCAAAAATGCCTGGTTAATGAGAGAGGTCAGAGGAGAATGACCAGATTGGTTCAAGCTGACAAGAAGACAACAGTAGCTCAAATAACCGTGTGTTACAACAGTGGTGTGTGCAGAAGACATCTCTGAATGCACATATTGAACTTCAAAGTGGATGGGCTGCAGCAGCAGAAGACTCAATACTCAGTGGCCACATTATTAGGTACCGCGTCTACAGTTTGCTATAATTCAAATTAAAACTTGCAGCTTTCACTTAGACTTCTGTTCAATTATATTGGTGGTGGCATCAGGTGCATGGTAATTAATAGTTTCATTCTAAACAAAATTCTCCAACCAGGAAAATTGAGTTAGAACGAGGAAGATACTAATTGTAAGTAAAATGAGATAGGACCTCGTTCATCCAACAGGTAATAGGCTAAGTCAATGATTCTTAAGGGGGGTGGTTGCGTGTCCTAAGGGGGCATTAGGGGAAATAGAACTCATCGGGGGCATTCAAGACTCTTGGGGAGGGGTGGTAAACGGCACCCTAACTTGAGACATGAGACCTGACCGATTGTTAGTAGAGCAGGCACTTCCAAAGGACAAAATTACGAGGCACTGGAACACAGCAAGAACCATGGCTCTGCAGGCAGTGAGCACTCGTTGTCACAACACGACTGAAAATCGGCAATCACATCTGACCTTACCAACCAAGCAGACGTTAATAGGAATGCATAAATTAGCAGCCAGGGTCCCCAAAGTTCCCATTGTCTTGTGCCCCAGAACGAGTTCATGCAATTTAACAGTTGGTAAGACAAGTACACCCTCTCAAATGTCTATATAGATCTACGGAAAACAGGTCGTGCAATGAAACAGCACTGGCCAGAGCCAATCAGTGAACCTGCTGACCCTGAGGATTCCTCTTGAGGTGTGCAAAGCAAACTCGGCATCATATGTGTGGCCAAGAACCACCTTTGGGGATTATGAGACTATGTGATTGGTCAATCGCACTAACTGCAGTAGTGTAAAGGTGGCTTGCTGACCTTTGTCCTGACTAACATTCAGATTCCAATCTGAATCCTTGTCAGCGTAGTTTTCACTGTCATGATCGTCTTCCTCTTCTCCTCGCTATCCTTTTCGTGCCGCTACCATCGTTCCATCCGTGTCAACTCGCTGTCATTGTCAACATCTGATAGACATACCCAATTGTGTTCATTTTTTAATTTAGCCCTGTTATTGATGGATAAATATGTACAGTGCGATCTCCGAGTCTGAAGGCAGTGAAGTCTTGAATTCGAATCTTGCTAAGAGACAGAAACTGCAGAAAGTGCATCAATATAATGTTACGTACCTGGAGTATGGGTTTATTCCATTTCCGTCAGATCAACAACACCCCATGTGTCCTACTTGGAATACTATACAGTCTAATGAAGCTATGAAACATCAAAATTGCAGGAAGGCTTCCATAAAAGGCAGCCTGAAAAGGCTACTTATGGTATTACTCAGTTCTAAAAGATGAAAAAAGCATTTGAAAAGCATTGCACACTAAAGTTATTTGCCAAGAAAGCTAAAAATGACCTTGATAGTGGTCTCTTTGCTTCTTACAACATTTCCAAAATGAAAGCAAAGTTAATAAAATCTCATACAATTGGTGAAAGATTAATAATTCCTGCACTCAAAAACTTCTGTAGATGTACTGTGGAGAGCATTCTGGCAGGCTGCATCACTGTCTGGTATGCGGGGGGTGGGGGGGTGCTACTGCACAGGTCTGAAAGAAGCTGCAGAGGGTTGTAAATTTAGTCAGCTCCATCTTGGATACTAGTCCATCTTGGGTGTCCAGGACATCTTCAAGAAGCAGTGTCTCAGAAATGCAGTGTCCATTATTAAGGACCCCCAGCACCCAGGACATGCCCTTTTCTCATTGTTACCATCAGCTAGGAGGTACAGAAGCCTGAAGGCATACACTCAGCGATTCAAGAACAGCTTCTTCCTCTCTGCCATCCGATTCCTAAATAGGCATTGAACCTGCGAACACTACCTCATTTAATTAATTAATTATTTTTCTTCGGTATCATATATTGCATTGAACTGCTGCTGCTAAGTTAACAAATTTCACAACACATGCCGGTGATAATAAACCTGATTTTGATTCTGAATCAGAAATGCTCACCATTGTTCTCAAAATGGATGCCAGTATTTCAAAACCAGTTCCTCTGAGTAATAACTGTAGCTCATCATATTGATGAAATGAATGAAGTCATTGAGTTTTAACTATGCACAGAGCTATAAAATGCAGAATTTGGGATAAAACTGGGTGAGTCAACTGCGAGAGACCATGAGGTATTGTTAATGGCATTTGTACGGTTTATCAAAAATGGAAAAGTTTATGAAGAAATTCTCTTTTGTAAAAAGTTTAAAAGCAAATAACAGGGAATCAATCTATGATGAGCTCAGATTGTATATTGAAGATAAAAGTATTCCGATTAGGAACACGATTTCATGTGCAGCAGATGGAGGCAGGTTGCCATGCTGGTTTAGTGGCATTTATGAAAGAACTTCCAAAGTCTGTTTGAAATCCTTTGTGTAATTCATTGTCAATGTCTCACAGCCAAAAAAAGACCTCAGCCAGCGACTTCTTTTCAAGCGTGACTCTTGTCATATCTGCTATCAACAAAATTAAAGCTCATCCATTAAATAGGATATTTCACCAGTTATGCCACGATAATGACAAAGCATTTGAATACTTGCTTCTTCACATTGAAGTGTGATGGCTGTCAAATGGCTGCAGCTTAAAATGTTTCATTGATCTTTCTGACACTCTGGTTGAATTTTTGCTCAAAATTGACAAGAGTTTGGGAAACGAGATTCAACTTCTATGTGGAGATATAGTATACCTAGCTGATCTGTAGGGCAAATTGAAAATTCTAAATATAAAGCTGCAGATTACGAATTTCGATTCAATCCAGGCAAAACCAGCAGGATCTGCCTTTAATTGGAAAATTGGAAATACATAAACAAAATATTGGGTGAAATTTTTTTCTCAGTACCCCTGCATGGCACTCTCTTTCACAGATGGTGATTTGCAAGAGTACTGCTTACACCTGCAGTCACCAAAGAGAGATTTTCAGAATCAATTCAAGAATTTGGTCTTGAAATTCTGGACTGGGCAATTAACCCATTTCTTTGCAAGGTGGAAGAACAGGAAGAGAATTTGCAAGAAGAAATTATCAAATTTAAGAATGATGAAGAGGCAAAAATGCTTTTCAAAACTGTCAGCTTTTGTGGTATGTAGCCACACTGTCAACCAGAGTTTTGCTGGTTTTTGGAGATGAGCCAAACTGCTCTTCTTGGTATTTCCATCCACCTATCTTGTTGAAAGAGTTTTCAGTGCAGTGAACCTCATATTCACAAAAAAGAAACTGCTTGGACATTGTTACACACGGAGACTTAAGGTTTTTGCTGTCACAACTTCAACCAGATATTTCAACTCTTCGTAAAACCATCAAGCTCAAGGATCACATTGATGTTGAAGCTGCTGTAGAGCGCACAGGTACTGTGTAAAGTAGGTTTAAAGTCAAACAAAAATTTAAAGCAGAATCCATTTTTCTCATGTTAGCATATGGTAGACATGTTTTTACACTATGGGGGCACCAGAAAGTATATTGTGCCTAAGAGGCCGTTGGCAAGTATAAAAGTGCTTTAGGCAAAAAAGGTTGGGAAACAAGTGGTTAAGTTATGCACAGAAACCATCCAAATGCAGGTTACAAATGAAGCCAATCAATCAAGAAAAGTCCGTGAACCGTCAAGTATTTAGGCATCAATGAATGAATGAATGGGCGTGCTTACCCTTCAACAAGGAGACAGGTTGCTGGATTCGATGTCTTTCCCCATCTAAAACTTTTTATCTATTGGCAATTAAGTACATATTAGAAACTACTAATATTGACATGAAGATACAATATTTAAATTTTTTTTACCCTGAAAAAATATGTATATTTATCCACATACAATCCTGTAATAATGAGAGACTTAGTCATTATCAGTGAAGTCAAATAAACTGGGAAACTTAAGTCTTGCCTTAGGGAATCATTGTTTGCTCTTGATTCTCATAAAATGAACATGGATTGAAAATAAGTAATTATTGACTTTTTATCTTTCAAATTTTAACCAATACAAAGTAATAAAAAAGAGCCCTGATAGAATTTTGCTCCAACAATGCTGTATTTACATTTTCATTTATTTTGCTTTAAGAATGCTACACATTCCTTTCAAAATTCATACACAGATTACATGTCTGTCTGTGAGCTGGGCAAGTCAGCTGGGAGACTAAGGTGGTTGGACAATAGAGCCCAGAAGGATGAATACATACATGGAACCAGAACAAAGGGCAGACTGCAATTACAGAGGGGGAGATGCAGATCTTGTTTGAGAAATACCTCAGATAAAGCTTGGGCTCATCTGCAGTTGCTGTGAAGCTGACTTCAATTTAGCTGTGTTTTGAAAACATCTCTTTGTTGCTTTTGAAACTGCTGAAAATATCAATTTTGTCAAATACTAATAAAAACTGGAAATATTTCCCACAAACTGAAGCAAAAATAAATATTGAAAAATTCAAAGCATTTGGGAAACAAACATCTGCTGTTACTTCTCTTCCACTGGCATCCATCCTCAGCCATATGGATTCTGAGCAGCATAGTGGGTCGAGCCACTGTCTCACCGCACTGCAGCACTGGAGACCAGCATTTAATTCTGTCCTCAGGCAATCCATCTCACCAAATAAGACTATAAGACAGAGTAGCAGAATTAGACCATTCAGCCCATCAAGTCTTCTCCACCATTTCATCATGGTTGGTCCATTTCCCTCTTAACCCCATTCACCTGCCTTCTCCCCATAACCTTTCATGCCCTGACAAATGAAGAACCAATCAACCTCCAATGCACCCAGTGACCTGGCCTCCACAGCTGCTTGTGGCAACATATTCAAAAGATTTGCCATGTTCTGGTGAAAGAAGTTCCTCCTCATCTCTGTTCTAAATTGACGTCCCTCTACTTTGAGGCTGTACCCGCTGGTCATTGACTCCCCCAACCAAAGGAATCTTCCTCTTCACATCCACTATCTACACCCTTCAACATTCGATAGGTTTCAATGAGACCCGCACGCCTCATTCTTCTAAATTCCATTGAGTACACGCCCAGAGCCTTCAATTGCTGCTCATATGATAACCCTTTCATTCCTGGAATCATTCTTGTGAAAGTATCTCTAAACCTCTCCAGTGTCAGCCCATTCTTTCTTAAAAAAGGGGCCCAGAACTGCTCACCATGCTCCAAGTGAGGCATCCCGGTGCCTTTACAGCCTCAGCATTACATTCTTGCTTTTATATACTAATCCTCTTGAAATGAATGCTAAAATTGCATTCACCTTCCTCTTCACCAATTCAAGATGCAAATTAATCTATAGGGAATCCTGTAGAAGAACTCCTACATCCTGTTGCACCTCCAATTTTTAATTTTTTCCCCATCTAGAAAGTAGTCTATGCTTTTATTCCCTCTACCAAAGTGCATGACCATACACTTCCTGACACTATATTCCATCTGCCACCTCTTTGCCCATTCTCCTATTCTGTCTAAGTCCTTCTACAGCTTCTCTGCTTCATCAAAGCTACCTACCCCTCCACCTACCTTGGTTTCATCTGCAATCTTGGCCACAAAACAATCAATTCCATCATCCAAATCATTGAAATATAATGTGAAAGTGGCGGTTCCAATACTGAGCCTGTGGAACGCCACTAGTCATTGGCAGCTAACTAGAAAGTCTCCCTTTATGACCACTCTTTGCCTCCTACCAATCAGCCAATGCTCTATCTATGTAAGTATCTTTCTTGTAAAACCCTGGGCTCTTATCTTGCTTAGCAGCCTCATGTGCAGCACTTTGTCAAAGGCCTTCTGAAAATCCAAGTATACAACATCTACTGATTCTCCTTTGTTTATCCTGCTTGTCATTTCTTAAAAGAATTCCAACTGATCTGTCAGGCAAGATTTTCCAGTAAGAAAACGATGCTGACTTTGGCCTATTTTGTCATGTGCCTCCAAGTACCCTGAAAATACATCTTTAACAATCAAATCCAACATCTTCCCAACCACTGAGATCAGGCTAACTGGCCTATAACACCCACAAAATGCTGTAGGAACTCAGCAGGCTAGGCAGCATCTACAGAAAAGAGTATAGTTGACGTTTTGGGCTGGGACCCTTCCTGAGAACTGACCTGCTGAATTTTGTGTGCGTTGCTTGGATTTCCAGCATCTGCAGATTTTCCCTTGCTTGTATCTGGCCTATAATTTCATTTCTTCTGCCTCTCCCCCTTCTTGAACAGTGGAGTAACATTTGCCATTTTCCAGTTCTCTGGAACCATGCTGGACTCTATCAATTCTTCAAAGATCCAGGTGACTTAACTACCTTCAGACCTTTCACTTTTCCAAGCATCTTCTTCCTAGTGATAGCAACTGCACTCACTCCTGTCTCCTGAACACGGTATGAACCTCCAGCATACTACTAGCGTCTTCAGATTGACGCAAAATACTTATTCAGTTCATCTATCATTTCCTTGGTTCCCATTACTATCTCTTCAGCACCATTTTCCAGCAGTCCAATATCTACTCTCACCTTTCTTTTACTCTATATATTTGAAAAAAAAACTTTGGGTTTCATTTTTGATATTGTTGCATAGCTTCTCTTTATATTTAAGTAATACACAGAAAATGCTGAAGGTACTCAGCAGCTCAGGTAGCATCTATGGAAGAGAGTAAACAGTCGATGTTTCAAGCCAAGACCCTTCATCAGGACTGGAAAAAAAGAGATTAGAAGTTAGAGCAAGAAGGTGGGGGTAGGAGAGGAAGAAGTACAAGGTGGTAGGTGGTAAGTGAAGTAAAGAACTGGGATGTCCATTTGTGAAATAAATAATGGGTTGAGAAGGGGGAATCTGATAGGAGAGGACAGAAGGCTATTGAAGAAAGGGAAGGAGGAGGTGCACCAGGGGGAGGTGATGGACAGGTAAGGAGAGAGGGGAATGGGGAACGGTGAAGGAGAAGATGGGGTGTGGGGGGATTGGAATAATTACTGGAAGTTCAAGAAATAGATGTTTATGTTATCAGGTTGGAGGCTACCCAGAAGGAAAATAGGATGTTGCTCCTCCAACCTGAGTGTGGCCTCATTGCAGCAGTAGAGGAGGGCATGGATGGACATGTCAGAATGGGAATAGGAAGTGGAATTAAAATAGGCAGCCACCAGGAGATATCACCTTTTCTGGCAGACAGAGCATAGGTGCTCCATGAAGCAGTGCCCAATCTACGTCGGGTCTCACCTATATACAGGAGGCTACACTGGGGACACCGGATACAGTAGATGACCCCAACAGACTCACAGGTGAAGTGTCTCCTCACCTGGAAGGACTGTTCGGGGCACAGAATGGTAGTGAGAGAGGAGGTGTAGGGGCAGATGTGGCACTTGTTCTGCGTGTAATAAATGCCAGGAGGGAGATGAATGGGCAAGGATGAATGGACAAGGGAGTCACATAGGGAGCATTCCCTGTGGAATATGGACAGTGGTGGGGGGAGACGGTTAGATGTTCTTGGATGCCGGAGGTTACAGAGAGTTATGTGTTGGACATGGAGGCTGATGGGGTAGCAAGTGAGACAAGAAGCACCCTATGCCTGGTGTGGTGGTGGGAGGATGTCGTGAGGACAGATGTGTGTGAAATGGAAGAGATGCGGGTGAGGGTAGCAGGCAGCACTAATGGTGGAGGAAAGAAAGCACATTTCCTTGAAGGAGGACATCACATTAGTTCTGGAATGAAAAGCCTTATCCTGAGTGCAGATACGGTGGAGACAGGAATTGAGAGAAGGGGGATGGCATTTTTACAGGTGACAGTGTGGGAAGAGGTATAGTCCAGGTAACTGTGAGAATCACTGGGTTTATAAAAGATATCAGTGGATAAAATGTCTTCAGAGACAGAGAGACTGAGAAAGGGAAGGGAGGTGTTGTAAATTTGAGGGCAAGTTGAAGACAAAGTTGATGAAGTCGACAAGCTCGGAATGGGTGCAGGAAGCAGCACCAATGCAGTTGTCGATGTAGTGTTAGGGAGTGATAACAGTGTAGGCTTGGAACTTAGACTGTTCCAGATAGCCAACAAAAAGGCAGGCTTAGCTGGAACCCATGCGAGTACCCATAGCTACACCTTTTGTTTGAATGAAGTGGGAGGAGCTAAAGGAGAAATTATCGAAAGTAAGAACCAGTTCCAACAGATGGAGAAGCGTGGTAGAGGAAGGGAACTGGTTGGTTCTGATGTCCAGAAAGAAGAGGAGGGCTTTGAGGCCTTCCTGATGGGGGATGGAGGTGTACTGGGACTGGACATCCTTAGTGAAAAGAAGATGATCAGGGCCAGGGAACTTGAAGTCATTGAAAAAATCAAGAGCGTGTGAAGTGTCACAGATGTAGGTTGCAAGGGACTGAACCAGTGAGACAAAACAGAGTCAAGATATGCAGATATAAATTTGTTGGGGCAGGAATGAGTGTAAACAATGAGTCTACCTGGACAGGCAAGTTTCTGGATCCAGGGAAGGAGGTAGATATGGGAGCTATGGGGTAAGGGAACTATGAGGGTGGTGGCAGTGGAAGGGAGAACCCTAGAGTTAATAAGGTCTTCATTTCCCTTCATATTTCATCTTTTCTTCCTTATGGTTTTTTTAGTTGCCTTTTGGTGTTTTTTTTAAATTTCCCAATCCTCTAACTTCCTACTAATTTTTGCTCTATTATATACCCTCTCTTTTGCTTTTATGTTGGCTTTGACTTCTCTTGTCAGCCACGGTGCAACATCCTGCCTGTGGAACACCTCTTCCTTTATCCTGCGCCTTCAGAATTTCTCCCAGAAACTCCAGCCATTGCTGCTGTGTTATCCGTGCTAGTGCCCCCTTCCAATCAACTTTAACCAACTTCCCTCTCATGCTTCCATAACCCCCTTTACCCAACTGCAATACGATACATCTGACCTTAGCTTCTCCCTCTCAAACTGCAGGGTGAATTCCATCATATTATGATCATTGTTTCCTAATGGTTCCATCACCTTAAGCTCCCTGATCATATCTAGATTATTATGCAACATCCAATCCAGAGCTGCTGATCTCCTAGTGGGTTCAGCCACAAACTGCTCCAATAAGCCATTATGGAGGCATTTCAGAAATCCTCCCTCTTGGGATCAGCACCAACTTGATTTTCCCAATTTATCTGCATTTTGAAATCCCCTGTGATTTACGTAACGTTGTCTTTTTGACAAGCTTTTCCCGTCTCTCACTGTGATTTGTAGATTACATAATTTCCCTGCATGGGCATCCTCCCACATGCCAAAGGTGTGTGGGTTAGCAGGTTAATTGACCACTGTAAATTTCCCTTTGTGTGTAAGCAAGTGATAGAAATTGGGCTGATGAGAAAATGGAAAGAATAAAAGAAATAGGATTAATTTAGGATTTGTGAAATAGTGGCTGGTGTGTATGGGGTGCCTAGGGAGAGGTAGCACCTCTGATAGGGGGGCCTGCCGTACCCTTTTTCAGGGCAGCTTGACCACCTTTGGTCCCCACTGGGCGCTCAGATCTCACCTGTGGCTCCAAATAGCTGTAGCACGTGCAGCAGCCACATACAGGTAAACCATCTTGGCAGACGGGTCAAACCAGATGAGGGTAGCCGATGAATCTTTGACCCTCGGTGAGGCAGGGGATTTGCCTATTCCAGCGTGTGAAGTCTGGCTTTGGCAGATGGAGTGGAGGAGACCGATTAATGGTCCGACGGTCAAGAAGTCAGGCCAGCAGTCATTGGTGGAGCGCTGAAAGCACGACAAGGCACTTAGACGTCCTCGCCATCCACTGCAAGAGATGGTGATCTCTTTAACCTCACCCGGCAGAAGGCAAAAGCAAACCACTGCTGTAACCTGCTGAGTACATGATTTCCCAATATGTCAGAGTGGCGTGGACGGAAATCGTCCGCTAACTGGAAATGCCAGATGCGATCTAACAACAATGATGAAATAGTGACTGCCAGTCCCCGGAAATTTAAAGGGCTGAATTGCCTGTTTCATTGCTGTACAAATTACATGGTCTCTCTTTCATCCCCTTGATGGACAACCTCTTCTGTGTAGTAATGAAGTCACCTGTGTTACGTACTCGTGACACATGACAGTGGAGCCCTTGTCATGTGACTGGGGTTGAAGCTGTACTGGACTTGAGGTGGTGGAATGATGTCATTTTCCCGCCAGTAGAGATCATGTGACAGGTTTTTTTTACAGGTTATAAAAGGTAGACCCCACCCGGTGAGGAGGGGCAGTTCGTGGCTGGATTTGCCAAGTTAGCTTCATGCCACTGCGTGTTTGAAGTGATGACGCAGTTTAGTTGAAGGATGAAGTTTTTATTTAATGCCTAAAGTTTAAAAGGTCATTGCCAGCAGGTTCTTTATGATTCTGTTAGTTTGAGAATTACTGGAGAGTGAAGATTGGAAGTTGGAAGTTAAAGATCGAGGAGAATCGCTTTCTACGGTGAAACGGGGGCAACCTTTGTTTGATCCTTATTCGGAAGGATTTCGTTGATTATCTTCGTGTTAATCCCTGGGTAACCAGAAAGGATTGAAGGTAGTGGAGAAGGAAAGGTCAGTGCCTTTAAGCCGTTCTGTTTTGTGAATTCTTCGTGGGAAGTTCGATGTCGGGGATTGAAGCAAGCGACGTGAAAGAGAACCTAAATCGTCCTATAAAGTCTCTCCTTTTAAATGGACTGAGCATATCGAACTTTTGGCAATACCACTTTAAAGAACTGTTTTGGAATATCACTTTACGAACTGTTTGAACAGCCGCTCAGCAGCTATTTCCGGTTACGGTAGTGTTTGTTTACTTTTGGGGGGTTTGTTTTCGGTGTTTAATAAACGTGTTGTTTGTTATAAGAAACCCTTGCCGATCTCATATATTTATTGTTGCCTGAATACGTAACACCTGGAAGATGCTTTCCCTTTTCACTCTTAAATATTCTCCAGCCTGCTGGGAATACTCCACTACCTGTGTGTAAGCCATTTCACTGCATCTATTTCATTGTCTGATGATAGCTGCAGGTCCCTGGACAACTTACATTGTCGGTTTCAACACACTACAAAACAGAGGCAGCAAGACAGCAGAGCAAGAGCTGGTATCCTGGGAATCTGCGAGTGTGCTGGAAATATCAGCCGCTCCAACTAAGATGGCCTATCACCTGAAGGCTAGTGGTGAGCGCTCACTGCCTCAAGCTCTCACTTTGGCAGCTCGCACTGTGAATTTGGAACTATAATGGGATTACTTGTGCTTCTGTAGTCTCATCATTATAGAGAGGACTCTGAGCCCTGGGTACAGGTAAATCACTTTACTAAGTGCTGTTGACAGCTTAATTCTAATGCACGTGTTGTGATATGAAGGGCACATCTTCACTTTGTAAACCATTCCCAATACCCAGGCTTCTCCTCCCCTAACTCCCTATATTCATTTTACAACCAAATGGTGCCTAAGTTATGGCCATGTGAAACCCCACATTTGAATTATTGTACTGTAATTCTATATGCTATGACAAAAGCTTAAGATTGTTTTGATTTGATACAACAATATGGAAAATATCATGACATTGATAAGACTCCAGAAATCTCTCCAAATGAGGTTTTTTACATTTGGGGGGGGGGGGGGTAACATTTTCTGCTGTACTGATGTTATTATGGAATATATACAAAAAGTGATTACTTATTTGAATTCCTGAATAAATTCTCTACAAATCCATGTGATTATATGTGTCCTAGGGTTTTTATTGACTTTTCCAAAATAAACAACAGACAAATATTTTTCTAAAAATGAAATGATTCACTCTACTAAAATTGGGCACTGTACTGCGAGTGTCACTAATGGCAGTTTTCAATGTAGAATTTTATAACAACATTTGGTGAAAAGTGCTTGAACTCGGCTATATTGTGACAAATTTCAATGTTGAGGGATCACTGATGACAAAATAACCACTAGTTTGGATATATATGTTGTACTTTATATTGGCCACTTCTCAGAAATGCTTATTTTAGGATAGTGTTATAAAATGCATGAGAGCACACATAAAGCTACCACTGGTGCAATGCTATCACATATTTTCTAACTCTAGAGATGTATACCTTGCCAAAAATCACTATGAGCATTATTCCCCTCAGATGGTCCCGACAAACCCTACTGGTGCACGGACTACAAGGATTCCCAAGTCCCTTTGCATCTTTGCGTTTTGAATTCTCTCCCCATCTAAATAATAGTCTACCCGTTTGTTTCTTCCACCGAAGTGCATGACCATACACTTTCCAACATTCTTGTCATTCTTGATCGTGCTTTGTAGATGGTAAAATTTTCAAATGTTATTTAGTGACTTGTTCACTGCAGTATCTGTACAGTTTGCCCCACTGTTTACTGGTTTTGACTGATTCAGATGCATTTCTAATCAATAGCCATCCTGAGGATGTTAATTCTGGGAGACTGTGTTCTGGAGTGACACATTTTGCATTGTTTCCCACTTAACAAGTTTGATTTACCCAAGGTTTTTAAAATTCTGATAGGAGACAAATTGAGGAAGATATCTTCACCAGTTTTGTGAAGAAGCCATTAAAGTCTTAACCAAAACACTGTCAAGGAACAATAGGTATATCCAGATGCAAAGTTATTACAGCATGTAATTGTTTTCTACTGGAAGCTACTGTTGCAAAGGCTTTGATATCTGTTGGATTAAGGTCTAAATTGTCTCCCTCGTAATTTAACTTGCTTTATGTTTGCTTCCTTGTTTGTATAATCACCTGTTTGTCTGTAAATGTGTACTTTCAGTAATTTATTGTAGAGCCGGTTCTATAACCTTTGTAGTTTCTTTATCTGCAGCCTGCATCATGCCTTAAATTAAACTATTTCAAGGGTTATTCTTATCAAGGAATTTCCTTATCTATCCAGTTTGAGCTTGTTTTCAGTATAAGACTGTATAGGTAAGTGTACAGTGTATAGGTAGAGTGAGTGGGTATGAAAATGGATACGGTAACAATTAGGAATTTGTGGGCCTGTTATGTTGTTGGGCAGATTGACCCTTGATACTAGATAAGGGAAGAACAATATATGCGTCTGGTCTACCGGATAGCATGCCTGAGAGTAAGCTAAAAGTGCTGATTTGCGTAAAAACAATCAATTACCTTGTCTCTAAAAATGTTTTTTTCATTGTTTGGTTGTAAGCTTAATAGGATGCATTGTCCCTGTGGAGGCAGAGGCCGATTGTTGAAGTTCACATCAACCATGGTCCTTGCAGGTGTGGAGGATGTATGTTGGCTTAATACGTGAGCAGGACTTGGATTGGCTAAGTTGGGGTTGTGTAAGCGTCAGATTGGATACCTAGACCTACCAGCTGGATTGGGAGGTGGCGATAGTAGTATAAAGGTGGGCAAGTTCCTTCTTGGGCAGACCACTCACCTAAGTCCCATCTTTGGGCCGAGCATCTGAACCGGCGCCAAGGACCTCCACCCTAGCCAGTCCACGGCCGATTGCATGCATCAGGGACCATGCAGACGTTGCTAAGTATACTCGGTGGTGTAGACCACTAGGGGTTGCTTAAGTTAACCCTATTAGTGGTGTAGGTAGTGGACAATACAAAGCATTTCTCACAACTCTGTTTCTTCTCTGTATTAACAATAAAATGGGTTTTGAAGGAATTACTGAGTTTGGGTCCGTTTGTTCAAGCCAAACCAAATAGTTGCAGCATCCACCCATTACGATTATTCTATTTAGACCTTAGATTTGTGGAACAAAGACAACCATAACATTTTTGTTCTTTGTCTTTTCCTTTCTTATTCCTTCAGTTCTTACTTATGGTAGAGTACTGTTATTTCTTTGCTATAAACCTGGAATAAAACCAGTGCAAACACAAGACTTGTGCCTCATTCTTAACTTCTGGTAAACCTTCTGGATAATGTCATCTCCAGATCCAAAACAGTATTCGAGTGCGAAGTAGAGGACATATATGGCTGTGAGAGCACCGTCTTGAATGGCTGTATCAACCTACCACTGCCACGATAGCGCAGTGGTTAGCGCAACACTGTTATAGCTCAGGGCGTTTTGTAGTTCGGAGTTCAATTCCAGCACCCTCCCTGTGAAATGTGCAGTTTTCCTCGGGTGGCCTGGTTTGCTTCCACAGTCAAAGGTATATTGGGTAGGTTAATGGATCACTGTCTGTGATTAGGTTAGGGTTAATAAGGTTTGTTGGGGATTGCTGGGGCAGTGTGGGTCAAAGGGACAGAAAGACCTACCTGCACTGTATTGCTAAATAAATAAATTAAAAAAACAGAAAACAGGCTTCATATTACAAAGTTTGTCATTTTAAAGAGTGGAAGCGCTGAAAATCTAAACAAGAAGGTAATTAAAATCCATCTTACATTTATATAGTCTTGCACATCCCCAGTATTGTCTTCATCACCAGTGAATTTCTTGTGAAGTGCAATTATTGTTGCTTTGGGAAAGCAATTCACATGAACCATGTTTCCAGATTAAGTGATGTGAAGACTGTTACGCTAAGCTGCTTATGGTGATGCTGATTGAGGAATGTTCGCTACAGCACTCAGCAAACATCCACTTCTTCAAAGTATGCCTCTGTGTGTTTAATGTCCACTGAAAGGAATTATTGTAACTTTTGTTTATTGCGTGCTCATGTGTAAGTTTATCTGAGAGGCAGCATATCCCACAGGGATAGTATTTCCTCAGTATTGTACTGAAGCTACACCTTAGACTATTGGCTCACACTCGGGCTCTGTCAACAGCTGAGGGGAAAAAAAGCTGAAAGAAAGTTAAGGAATTAAAATTATTAAGAAGTTTAATAATTTAGCAATATCTGAGAGGAACAGCCATTAAATGAGGAAATAATTAGTCTGTTGCCCAATATTCAGACATACATAAATACATCACAAAGAAAATGCTAGCCAACCATAAAATGCTTTTTCATAAAGATGTTTGCAGTGGAGAATTGCCAACACTCATTCTCAATTCCATTTGCACTACAATGCAGCTAAAATTAATACAATATCCTGAAATTTCTCCAATTTTCTAACCTAAGGCAGGGAGCATTGTTGGTTTCTTCCTCCTCCCAGGTTCGCACCTTCCCCCAACTACACCCCCACCTAACTTCCTATGGCTTTTCACTTGTTTAACATCTCTTAAACTGTCTGAAATATTAGTTCCTAGTGCTGCAAATTAGCCCATTGAGGGTTATGGTATTTTTTCTAAAGATCTAAAAATGTATCAAAATTATCCATTTTATTTAAAACGCACTAGCTATAGTCAAAAAATATTTTAGTTGCTTAAGCCATTGGCAAATGCAGTTACATGAAGCTCTGACAATGGATTGGGATTCTTAAGTTTTCATTTTTCAAACTAATGCATTCTGTCAAATCCTGAACAATGATTGTAGACTTCAGGAGAGGGAAACCAGTAGTCATTGGAGGATCAGAGGTGGAGAGGGTCAGTAACTTTTAATTCCTGGGTGTCACTATCTCAGAGGACCTAGCCTGGATCTATCATATAAATATAATTGCAAAGAAAGCACAACAACATCTCTACTTCCTCAGGAGCCTGCAGAGATTTGACATATCATCAAAAATCTTGGCAAACCTCTATAGATATGTGGCAGAAAGTGTGCTGACTGGCTGCATTACGGCCTGGTATGGGAGCACCAATGCGTGAATGGAAAATTTTACAGAAATTCGTACATTCGGCCCAGTATATCATGTGTAAGTCCCTCCCAACCATTGAGCACATCTGCATGAAATGTTGCCGTAGAAAAGCAGCATCCATCATCAAAGATCCTCATTACTCAAGCCATGGCCTTTTCTCGCTGCTGCCATCAGGTCAAAGGTACAAGTGCCTCAGGACTTGCACTACCAGGTTCTTGAACAAAAGGGGATAACTAAACTCATTCTAATTCTGCTGTTCCCACAACTGATGGTCTCACTTTAAGGACCCTTTTAAGCTTGTTATTTATTGCTATTTATTTATATTTGTATTTGCACAGTTTGTTGATCATTGATCCTGTTTACAGTTACTATTCTATAGATTTGCTAAGTATGCTTGCAGGAAAAAGAATCTGAGGGTTGAATGTGGTGACATGTATATACTCTGAAAATAATTTACTTTGAACTTTACTCATTTATTTTCAAGATTCAATGCAAATTCATTATCAAATTTCATATATATTACAATATACTCTGAGATTCAATTTCTTGCAGGCATTCACTGTAGAACAAAGAAATAAAATTGAATCACTGAACCAATAGAATCAGGATTTGCAAATTATTCTGTATTTTCAAATAACATGCTTTTGATTTTGATTCATTGCTGGTTTGGTTGCCATCCAAGTTCAACAACCATTACCATGCACTGTCAGTAATAATTATATTGAATGACATGAGGATTAATTGATTGAACAGCATTAAGGAAGACACGCAATCTGCCCACTGTTCTTCCTGTCGGCAGGATTCACCACAGCCATTCAAATGAAATGAAGTCTCAAGTTCAGAAGAATGAGGGGTGAGCTCATTGAAACCTATCGAATATTGAAAGACCTCGATAGAGCATACGTGGAGAGGTTGTATCCTATGGTGGGGAAGTATAAGACCAGAGTATACAGCCTCAGAATAGAGCAGCGTCCATTTAGAACAGCAATGAGGACGAATTTCTTTAGCCAGAGAGTGGTGAATCATTAGGATTTGTTGCCACAGGCAGCTGTGGAGGTCAAGTCATTGGGGATATTTAAAGCAGAGGTTGATAGATTCTTGATTAGTCAGGATAGAGGAGGCAGATTGCAGCTGAGAGGGAAAGTAGATCAGCCATGATGAATTGGCAGAGAAGACTTAATGGGTCAAATGGCCTAATTCTGCTCTGACAGCTTACAGTCTAATGGCCATGTAAGTATCAATTGAAGTTTACATACTGTCCTGTATACCAGTGAAAAGGAAACCTAAACCTTTTCAAACCAGACTGATACTCTTATAATCCTAGACCCTTTGAAAAAATGTTCAAAGGCCAATTGATTATTCATGCATGTAAAGAACAATCCTCTAAGATGAACACTACCTTGTCCTTGGGTTTGGAGACTTGCATGCCTCAATGACCCGGAGAGATATGTTGGTAGGAGTCATGGCCTTGTGATTTGGCTCTAGGTAGGGTCACCCATGCCAAACAGGTCAAAGGCTAGAGACCAGACTAAGAGTGGTCCACCGGTCCTCCAGGTTCAGGGGTTTAGTTCAGGGCTGACAACCCTGACTGCTCAAAAAGAAATGTTATGGAAACAGCAAAGAAGAATCATTCGATACAATCAGAGATGGAGGACCTTCTTCACTGCCCTAAGCACAAGCAACATAAACTTCAGAAGAATATTGCACAGAAGGAGATATTAATAATAGATACTTGAATGATAGTTTATTGATAACATGGGTTACAATTCATGATACTGTTAAGTCTCAATTTTATTGGGAGATAACTGGGTAAGTTTCCATCATCCATGCCACCTTTTAAAAAGGTGTTTGGTTTAAAAAGGTATTTTATGGGTTGTGTTTGCTGCTGCTTGTAGAGACTGATAAATAGACTTCGTTACAACAAACTTATTTTTGAAATTCTTTTTTTACTGAATTTTCAAATAGGTGACAAAGAAAAAAAAATTGTCACCCCTTCCCCCCTCCCCCCAAACATATCCCTATAGAAAAAAAGAGAGAAGAAAAAAGAAAGAAAGAATGCCTGGATATCGGAAGATCCCCACATGCTCCATGGAGTTCATAATAGCTTTAATATGTATATTTAATTCTTTCCCCAGATAACCAATAACTTTATCTTTGGAGCACTTTATATTTAATCCTATCTTTTGTAAATAAGGGTGCCAAATTTTCAGAAATATTTCATATTTATCTCTTAAATTATAAGTAATTTTTTTCAAGTGGAATGCAGCTAAAAATTTCATTCTTCCAACTATCTATACTTAAGTATGAATCCGATTTCCAAGTAACCACAATAGCCTTTTTGGCTACGGCCAATGCAATTTTTATGAATTCTTTCTTATATTTATTCAATTTGGATTTCGATTTTATCCCTTCAATATCGCCTAGTAAAAATAATGTTGGATTATGTTGAAGTTGTATTCCAATAATTTGTTCCAGTAAAACTCTTAAATTTGTCCAAAAAGGTTGAATTTTAAAACAAGACCAAGTAGAGTGTAAAAAAGTACTGATTTCTTGATTACATCGAAAACATTGATCAGTTAAATTTGAGTTTAATCTATTTTTTGTGGTGTAATATATATTTGATGTAAAAAGTTATATTGTACTAATCTTAGTCGAACATTTATTGTATTTGTCATACTGTCAAGACATAATCTTGACCAACTTGTTTCACCAATTTTAATATTCAAATCAGTTTCCCATTTTTGTCTTGACTTATGAATTCCTTGTTTAATTGCCTGTTTTTGAATCAAATTATACATACCAGAAATAATTTTTTTAATTTTTCCTTTATGAATTAAAGTTTCTATTTCATTAGGTTTCGGCAATAACATTGTTTGACCCAGTTTATCTCTTAAATAAGCCCTTAATTGGAAATAACAGAAAAGAGTGTTATTTGATATTTTATATTTATTCTGCTTTATTTGTGTTGGCAATAGAACCATTAGCTGAATTAATTAGAACTGACTCAAATTTGGGTTTCAGAGTTAATCAGGAGGAATATAAGATTAACTTATTTGCTGATGATGTTCTGATTTATCTAACTAATCCATTGTATTCATTCCGTAAATTATCTTCTAGATTGGAAGAATATGGGAAAATATCAGGGTACAAAATAAATTGGGATAAAAGTGAAATTTTACCCCTTACTAAAGGAGATTATAGTCAATGTCAATTAATAACTCCATTTAGATGGCCGATAAACGGTATAAAGTATTTAGGTATAAGAGTTGATAATGATATAAAGAACTTATATGAACTAAATTATTTTCCATTATTGAAAAAAATTCAAGAGGATCTTGGTAAATGGATGATGTTACCAATAACATTAATAGGTAGAGTCAATGCTGTAAAAATGAATATATTCCCTAGATTACAATATTTATTCCAAACACTACCAATACAATTACCGCAGAAGTTTTTTCAAGAGTTAAATAAATGTGTGAGGAAATTCCTTTGGAAAGGTAAGATGTCAAGAATATCATTGGAAAAATTGACATGGAAATTTGACCTAGGAGGGTTACAATTACCAAATTTTAAGAATTATTACAAAGCAAATCAACTTAAGATTTATTGCATCTTTTTTTGATGAAGATAAACTGGCATGGATTATAATAGAATTAGATAAAATAGGAGAAAATATACCAGAAGATTTTATATATAAATGGGAATCTAAATGGATACAGGAAAAGAAAGAATCTCCTATACTAAAACATTTGATTGATTTATGGAATAAGATAAATGTTGATGATGAGATAAAGAAATCTTTATTAGCAAAGAGACCTTTAATTCAAAATAAACTTATCCCTTTTACAATGGATAATCAACTTTTATATAACTGGTTTCACAAAGGGATTAGGTATATACGAGACTGTTTTGAAAGAGGTATATTAATGTCATTTGACCAATTACAGAATTTTTGAAATTCTTGTAGTAAGATTGTCCTAGAATGGATGTTACAAGACTGCCAGTACATCCAGGAACTTGTAAGCAGTGTAATGGTTGAAATAATCCCAAACATCTTACTCTTTATAAAGCAACGAGAAAGATTCATTATCTTTTAAAATTAAGGAGATCTAACACAAGGTGATGGTAAGCACATTCAAACATCCCCTGACAACTATTCCTCTCCCACCCCAATCCCAACTTAATAAAAAAGAACAAAGAAAGTGATACATTCACAAACTCAAACTATGTAATTTTTTACAAGAGATTCTGAACATCCTTGGAATCTTAAGCAAGGTGCACAAAGAGCTCATCAAATCAGGTAGCATCTGAAGGAAGGGAATAAACATTCAACGTTTCAGGGTAAGACCCTTCATCAGGACCCATTGTCCTACGTCATTTTAACAAGCATTACAATAGTGCAATAGAGCTGTCTTAACAACAGTTATATAATTAAGTATAGAGATACTTTACACTAGCAAAATGTGGTATGCAAACTGACAAATTATTCAGCAATTTATTTATATTCTGTACAAACTATAGCAAACACTCTTGATCTACAAAATACTTTCTTTCCTTTCTTCCCTACTGCTAAATATTTTTTCCTAAAAAATAATTCATTTAACGTCTAAGTCATAGAAATATTTGAAGTATGCCAAAATGGCCTAACTTCAAGCAAATGTCTGTAAAAATGCTAAGATAGCTCTTTATACATTTACTAAGAAATTCACAAGAATTCTTAGGTCCAGACTAATTTATTTTGATCTAGTAGTCCAGCAAAAATCCTCAGCTTTATGTACAGTAAGATTAGGAGGTGGGGGGAGGGGAAGAGATCCACTGTTAGCTCTCAAAGGGTATTTCATACCCATTTGACGTATGAATACAGCAAAAAAATGCTTTCAGAGATTATGTTAAAGGAGCAATTTTAAGCTAAAATAATTGCAGATCTGGCATGAGTCACAGAATTAATAGGAGCATTGGGGCCATGATATATTAATCATGTCACACAGCAAATTACTTGGGGTTCAATCTGATTTTTATCATAATCTCAACAACACTGGAGTACACTAAATGAGAGAAGAATCTTGTGTTTGGCAACATACCCCAGATTTTTGTTGGGTGGAACATTTGTGCATTTGATGATGGTTATTTAATATTAGACAACTTTGCTTATCTAATTAAGTATTAATTTAAAAACCTGTAAAAGCTGGAAAATAATTGAGAATTTATAGAAATGTCAACAAAATGCATGACAGGTTGCCCAATTACTCCCCTAACTTTATTTCAGATTAACTATGTTAATTCAGATTCATACTATGTCATTCATGCCACTGAATCATTCTTATAAGTAAATACCCAACCTCAACTGCCAGGCCTGTGTACAATGAAAAATTCACATAGCTGAAGAGGCAAGACCACAACTCATCAGTGTCACTTTGTAAAATGGCGGTTACTTCAGAGACAGTGCAAGTTTTTTTGAGAATGTCTAGCATCAAGAAATACCTCCCAGCTAGAATTTCTTTCAAAGTTGGGTGTTAAATATTCCCTACTGCTAAGTATTTTTTTATATTGAAAAATGATCTAGCTGTGTATTTAACTGCTTTGGAGGTGGCCAAGTGCTTGGGAACATGGTTACTTCTGTACCCCAGTACTGCGCAGCACAGCACTTGTTACAGACTCAGTGTTTGGAACTGAGAAAAAGCTGGGAAGAAACAGCAAAAATACTTTGTAGTTTTTCTCCTCATATAAATCAGGACATAGGAGAGGAGTTGCTATTCTCATTTCAAGCAAACTAAACTTTGAAAAAGTATTCAAAATGGGAGATAAGGAGGGCAGATATATTCTAGTAAGCGGGAATATAGACGGGAATTCAGTTACTCTATTGAATATATACCTACTCCCAGGAAGTGATATTAGTTTCTTCCAGAAAATCACTAATATGCTAACAGAAACAGAAGGTCTCTTGGTATGTTGGGGAGATTTAAATTTACAATTACAACCAAAGTTAGACTCTTCCAGTAGAAAAACCTATGAAACAAAGTCATTACATAAGAAAGTTAACACACTTTTTGAGGATGTTGGTCAAATTGATATATGGAGACACCTTTTCCCTATAGAAGGGATTACACTCACTATTCTGCCCCCCATTCTTTATATACAAGAATAGACTATTTCATAATATTTGGAAATGATAAAGACAAAATAAACACCTGTGGAATTGGGACAATACATTTAAGTGACCATGCACCTCTAGATTTATCTGTTGATTTTGACCTGCAACCAAAGAATACTATATGGAAACTAAATTCAAGTCTACTCAATGATCATATTTTAAGGAACAAATTAAAAAAGAAATTGGTCTTTACTTAGAATTCAATGATAATGGAGAGGTCTCACCTCCCATTCTATGGGATATTCTGAAGGCTGTCTTAAGAGGGAAAATTATAGTGATAGCTTCATCTAAGAAAAAAACAAGTAATAAAACATCCGAGGAATTACAAAACAAGCTGAAGGAACTAGAAAAAAAAACACAAACTGAGTTTGGTGCAGGATACATTAGGGGAAATCAAAAAAAATTAGGAACAAAATTAATAGTTTGGCTGCACAAGAAATCAGGAAAAATCTAATATTTTTGAAACAGAGATACTATGAAAATAGATCTAAATCTATGAAAATACTGGCATGGAAAAAAAAGATAGTAGAAAATACAATTCATAGAATTAGAGATCCAGGAACAAAAGTTACAGAGAAAGGTTGAATAGGTTAGGACTTTATTCCCTGGAGCGTAGAAGAATGAGGGGAGACTTGATAGAGGTATATAAAATTATGATGGGTATAGATAGAGTGAATGAAAGCAGGCTTTTTCCACTGAGGCTAGGGGAGAAAAAAAACCAGAGGACATGGGTTAAGGGTGAAGGGGGACAACTTTAAAGGGATTATTAGTGGGGGGTTCTTCACACAGAGAGTGGTGGGAGTGTGCAATGAGCTGCCAAATGAAGTGGTAACTGCGGGCTCACTTTTCACATTTAAAAAAACCTTGGACAGGTGCATGGATGAGAGGCGTATGGAGGGATATGGGCCGGGTGCAGGTCAGTGGAACTAGGCAGAAAAATGGTTCCGCACAGCCAAGAAGGGCCAAAAGGCATGTTTCTGTGCTGTAATGTTCTATTGTTCTTCTATATTAAAAAAAGTGATAAAAAATAAGTTAAGTGAAATTCAGGAAGCTTTTGAAGTGTTTTACAAAACTCTACATTCTAAAGTTCCAGGGGGAAGCATAACCCAAATTGACACCTACCTGAATTCTCTAGTTACCCACTTTAAATGAAGAACAAAATAGAATGATGACTGCTGACATAACTGAAGCTGAACTAAAAACTGCAATTAGTAGGCTTAAATTAAGTAAGTCAGCAGGATCAAATGGTTATACGGCAGACTAGTGCAAAGAATTTAAAAATGACTTAATTCCTGTTTTACTCCCCACACTGAAATGGCTCTAAAAAAGGTACAAACGCCACCCAGCTGGAAGGAGGCGATAATCTCAGCTATACCAAACAATGGCAAGGATAAAATGTGGGTCATTTAGAACAATATCTGTTCTTAATGTAGATTATGTATTATTTACCTCCATCATGGCTAAAGAATTTCTACCCACACTGATACATAATGATCAGACAGGTTTTATACAACAATGCCAAACACAAGACAATATAGAAAGGACACTACACATTATGGATCATATACAAAAAAAATAAAATTAAAGTAATAGCGATAAGCATGGATGCTGAAAAGGCATTTTCTTAATTGGAATTTTCTTTACAGAGTTTTACATAGATTTGTTTTAGATGACACAATTATTAAAATTATACAGGCACTATATAACAATCCCTCTGCTAGGATTAAAATCAATGGATATTTATCAAATAGTTTTACCCTAGAAAGGGTCTCAAGACAGGGTTGTGCATGGTCACCGCTACTTTTCGCATTATATCTGGAACCACTAGCTCAATACATTAGATATATATGAAGGTATCAGGGGAATTACTATTAAAGGGACAGTTCATAAATTGGCCTGCTACGCGAATGACATTTTGGTCTACCTAGAGCAACCAACATATTCTTTACCTAGCAAACACGAGCAAATCTGCAGATGCTGGAAATTCAAACAACAACACACACAAAATGCTGGTGGAACACAGCAGGCCAGGCAGCATTTATAGGGAGAAGTGCTGTTGACGTTTTGGGCTGAGACTCTTACGAAGCCTGGCCTGCTGTGTTCCACCAGCATTTTGTGTGTGTTGTTATTCTTTACCTAAATTGATGCAATCCTTTGAACAAAATGGTCAATTATCAGGATAGAAGATCAACATAGATAAAACCCAATTACTTTCATGTAACTATAGCCCATCAAGAGAAATTGAAAGTAGTTATCCCCTTGGCATGGCAAATAGAGTCTTTCAAATATTTGGGCATCATTATGCCAAAAGATTTGGCAAAATTATCGGAATTTGTCTATATATAAAAAATTTCAGCAAGACATAACAAGATGAAATCTAATTCCTTCCTTTAGTCTCAGTTCAAGGATTGAATCCATTAAAATGAATATATTGCCCAGTCTATTATATCTCTTTCAGACCCTACCAATAGAGATTTACCAATAAAGATTAACCAAAACCAATTCAATGAATGCTACAAAATGTTATCAAGGTATATATGGCAAGGTAAAAGACCTAGCGTTCCTCTCAAAACTTTGCAATTAGCCAAGGAAAAGGGGGGGGGGGGGGGATGAAGTCTACATTCTGTTCGAGATTATTATTTTGCAGCACAGTTGAGAGCTGTGATATGCTGGTGCAACCCATCATATGACACTCAATGAAAAAATATTGAGGAGAAGCTGCCTTCCATCCCCATACAGGCAATTTTGGCTGTTAACAACCTACAAAGGTATAGAAATACTATTGATAACCCATGGGTGAAATGGACTCTTAGAATATGGAAAACTATTATAAAAGAATATAAACTAGAAGGAGATAAACTAGATAAACTAGAGGACGAAGGGTCTCGGCCTGAAACGTCGACTGCGCTTCTTCCTCTATTTGCTGCCTGGCCTGCTGCATTCCACCAGCATTTTGTGTGTGTTGCTTGAATTTCCAGCATCTGCAGATTTTCTCATGTTTGCGTAATTCAGATAATGGTATAGAATCATTTCAAGCATGTATAAGAGTCTGTCAAATCTTAAAACACACTCATCTTCATATATTAAAATAAAATTGGAGAAGGAGGGATAATTATATCTGAGGAAGAATGGACAACAATATGGAGGTATCAATTGAAGTGTACCAGTTCACAGAAATGGAGGGAGATTGGGTGGAAAACCTGATAAGATATTTTATTACACCCTCTCAGAAATCCCATTATGATAGTAACCTCCCTGTTTGCTGGAGAAATTGTGGAAATCAAAATGCGAACTATTGTCATATTTTCTAGGAATGCCCCGTTATCAAAGACTAGTGGAGTGTCCTACAATACATTTTTAAATGTTAAATACTCTTAGAAAGTAAGACCATATATTTTGGGTATATACCTCAAGAATGGTTGAAAAGAGATAAATATTTCATGAATATACTGCTGGTGGCTTGTAAGAAGACTCTTACCAGGAAATGGTTATCACAGGAGAGCCCAACTTTAAACGCATGGATGGAAATTACAATGGACACTTACAAAATGGAGAAGTTAACAGCATCTGTCAATCATAAGTTGGAACAATTTGATTCATACTGGGAAAAATTGTTTAATTACATAACACCCCATAGGCCTGATTTTATTTTCACAAATCAATGATTATATTGTTAAAAAGAATCACTCCTTACTTGTACGTAGTTTTCCTTTTGTTTGTTTTTTCTTTTCTGTAAGTGTATACCTCAGATAAATACTTATGTGGAGATTTGCGGCAAATATGAATATATGATATATACAAACAGTATCTGAAATACATCGTATGGAAATGTTTGTGTGATGGTGAATTTCAATAAAAAATAAATTACAAAAAAAAAAATTACTAGTGACTAAACTTGATTTTCTCCCAAATTTCCTTCAATTAAACTCAATGGTAAGGTAGCTGAAGTGCAAGAAGAAAGAGAGAAATAATACAAAGATAGGGGACAATGAAATGCAGCTCAAAAAGATTGTACCAAAGGAACTGTTAACAAATATCAAGAGGTATCAAGCAGTGGACAACAGTAATCAAATTCATGACTCATGTAACACACACACACACACTATTGTTAGTTGTAGCCATATTGATACCATTAAGTTTCTATACTAATTTCTCACAATTCCTGTCACTTGAGTTGCTTTCCAATGTTCTCAATTTTGAATGCTCAGGGTTATCTTTATGTTAAAACTGCAGGTAAATGGCAAGACTCATTCTTCAGGGAAAGACTCTAGCACATAATATTTTCACACCTTTAAATGATTAAAGATGAAGTATTTATATGAATATCTGTCTCACAATTGTGAAATATTTAATGTTACACAGATTAAAACAACATTTTCATTGTTAACAAATGGTTCCAGTACTCAATGAAAGTTTATGTCCCATTTCTTGGTGCAGTGCTCACATCCTAGCCTGTTTATCTTTAGAACTTCTTTCCCCGAACAGTTCTCTCATCTTCCTTTTCCTTGTGCTCACATTTGAAAATTGTCTGAAATATAAAGGAAATTAAATTAATAACATACTTTACTTTGCTCAGTGGCATTCAAACTGTTTGGCTGATTAAGTGTAAGTATTCACAGAATTTCATCACCTCAAAGGGAAGGTGGGTCGATGCTGGGAGAGCCAAGTGCTCTTATTAAGTGGGACAGGGAATCACACTGATAGTGCTCCTGTGCACCCCCTACACTGAAGCCATTGACAAAGAAGAGCTCCCCTAAAAGCTTGGTAAATTTAGATGGAAATTGCTATGTCACAAGGTCATATTTTTATAATTGGTTTAAGTCAAGACAACAGAGTTCAGTTGGGATAGTGTATCACAAATAAACTTAGCACAGAGGAAAGGAAATTATCGATTATGGGTCCTACTCCCAATCTGTATCTTGTTGCTCATTTTGAAATATTGACATTGTTGTTTTAATACTACTAACATTTGCAGTCCAGATTTATAATGGGAAAGCCTGAGCAGTTTTCAGAAGAAAATGAAAATCATAAAAAAAAACTGATGATGAAGAAAATCTGAAATCTAACAAAAGTAGCAATGCTAAAACATTGACTTTTTCTCCTTCCACAGGCACTGAATGATTTGCTGATTTTTTCGTAGCATTTTCTGTTTTTATTTATGGATACTTGGAATGTCCAAATAGCTACGATCCTCAGGAGTAGAGGTGGAAGGGGTTAAAAATTGTGCAAGAGAAAGAACAAAAAAAAAATCACAAGTACATGATGTGCTTCCTTCAATAAATATGCGATCTGGCCTGCAGCAGTAATTACATAAAATCAGCTGAGAATAATAGGAATAAAATGTTTCACCTTGAAAAATTATATCCTTTAATCAACATGGGACAAATTATATCCTTTAATCCTTATATCCTTTAATCAACATGGGACAAGACTACTTTTGCCACTTTGCAACTTTCAAATAATTTCATGTGAAATAAAAATAGTCTTCAACTTCAATAGTTGAAGGAATAATAGGAATAAAATGTTTCACCTTGAAAAATTATATCCTTTAATCAACATGGGACAAATTATATCCTTTAATCCTTATATCCTTTAATCAACATGGGACAAGACTACTTTTGCCACTTTGCAACTTTCAAATAATTTCATGTGAAATAAAAATAGTCTTCAACTTCAAACATAAATTTCATAGGTAAGATAATCAGAGTTCATTAGCAAAACACATCCCAAATTGATTACTGAAGAACTGATTTTACTAAGTTGCAGTAGGTGTGGATTGTACATTAATCAGACTGAGAATGCAGAATGGAGGAGTAGGAACATAATACCTGATTGGGAATTATTACAGCTACTTTAGGGCACAGTGATTAAGTTTAAATATACTCTTTACCAAAGGAACAATTGCAATATTGTGTGGTTGGTTTGGTATTTGTGGTCTCTGCTGCATTTTTTCCACATGCACATGATTCTGTTTCTTTTATTATTTATCCTTTTCCAATTACTTGAAACGATGTAGTCAAACCAGCTGATATTCAGAAAGAACAAAAGTTACTTTTACTTTAAGCAAATATCCACAGTTGGTCTCAAATGTAGGTGCTGCCACAAATGCATTGAATAAGCACTTGGGCCATGGTTTTACAAAGTGAGGATTGGAGTGAAGATTTGGAGGAAGAAGGATTGGGGGGAAGAGGGTTAGGGAGGAGCATGTAAAGTCAGTGGGTTAACTGCTTTCTGCTAGAAATGATGGTTAAAATCAAACTCCTCAGATGTTTCACTGGTTATTTTAAAATACTTCAGATGTGGCCTGGTTGCTGAGTTCTTACAGCCATTGAATTCTACAATATTTCTACATATTTGTTCAACAGAAAGAAGTCTAGACAAGCTAACAACAAGACCTTTTTTATTTATCAGTTTGCCAGTGGGCAATAGCAATTCTGTAATGCACGAACCGTGGAGAATTGTGAACACAACTCAGCACGTCATGTAAGCCTGCCTCCCCTTCAAGGCCTCTGTCTGGGTAAAGATGTTAACATAATCAAAGACCCACCACCTTGGACATTATTTCTTCTCCTCCCTCCCACAGGGCAGAAAATACAAAAGCCTGAAATCACATTAACACTAGGCTCAAGGACATCTTCTATCCTGCTGTTTTAAAGCCAGAAAACGGAACGGTCCTCTAGTGAAATAGACTCCTGATCTCACAGTCTAACTTGTTACTGCACTTTCTCTGTACCTTAAACTTTATTCTTTATACTGTTCTTGTTTTCCCATGTACTACCCAAATGCACTAACACGATGAAATTATCTGTATGGATGGAATGCAAAACAAAATTGTTACATTTGTTACAATTGTTCCTCATTACTTTTAAAAATAAACTAATATACTATAAATATATAAAGTAGTAATCCTTCCAAATTTCCAATAACTTCACTTCTATTGTTAACAATCTTTATTCATAGTTTATAAAGTAAATTTCACAATCTTCCAGCAATTATTCTTTTAACAACCTAAAACTTGGCCACAAATAAGCTTATATCATTCAGATTTGAATTAAAAAGGATGCACTCATTAACGCTGAGTAGTTCTGGGAAATACTGAGTGGAGTCAACGGCTTGATCTAGAATTTGAATATTACAACTGAAATTTGCAAACTCTCCAGGCACCTGTCTCAAAACCTGTAGTTAGTAATTACCATGGCGTTTTCACAGTTTGGCACATTTTTCAGAGATATAAGCAGAAGCAGATGAAAAAAGATATTGAATATATGTTACATATTCCAGAGCAATCCAAACCACCTGAGACCCAATGAATAAAAAATGTGAAGAGTAGTTACTGCTCATTTGGTAAATGAACCTGACAGCCACATGAGGAACTCATTGAAATGCATCACTGGGATCCACCCAAAGAGATCAAGCCTTAGTTAATCAATACAGTAACTCTGCCCTAAAGGTAAAAGAAAGACATTTTCTATAGAGGTTTTTCATGACATCAGGAAATTTCAAAAATAGTTTGCAGGTAAAATACTCCTGATGTTCAGTCACTGTAGCATGGTAGGAAATGTACAAAGACATTTGGACAGCAAAGCTCTTTAGCAGAAAGACTGAAGATCAGCTAATTTGTTTTTAATGAATACATTTAAAACAAAAAGTATTGCCCAGGATATCGGCAGAATTTTGTTACACTTCAAAACAATACAGACTTTAACTTTCATCAAATGCATCAGATTTATCTGAAATGCAACACTTCTTCAATAACATGGAATTCCTTCGGTATTGAAAAATGAATAGATGAAGAAGGCTAGTTCGGTATCTAATTCACTGTACATCATTTCCAAGCAAGACCCTTAAGTAATTCAGATTCTAGCATTTACAATTTTTTTTTCTAAACAGTTACTTATATCAAGAGACTGTGATGTTGGAATTGGGAGCAAGAAACCAAACTAGAACCTAGTGGGTCAAGTGGCATCTTAAGAGAGAAATGAACAGTTGACATTTTGGGGCGTGTCTCTTCATCTGAACTTATTCATATTAGCTTACTTTACAATGGAATATGAAGTAAGAACAGTTGGACATGTTCTAGAAAAACATAAAATCAAGAGATTCTACAGATATTGGAAATCCAGAGTAACACACATAACTCTGGAGGAACTCAGCAGGTCAGACAACATCCATGGAAAGAAGCAAAGTCAATGTTTCGGGTCAACAGCCTTAACCAGTCTGGAGTACAGAGATGATTTCTGTAATTAACTATGGGTTTTAGATGATCCTGACATGGCCGGCATTTACTTCTCTTGAGAAGGTGGTTCTGTTGAGTAGGTGTTCAGAGTTTGGAATCATTGGGGTTTCCATGCAGCCTCTGCACTGGATCTTCTATATGGTAGGTCACAGGTTTGGGATTAATCATTGGAGTACCTTTAGTGAATAACTGCAACTGCAATTTGGAGACAATACACACAACAACTACAAACGTATGTTGCACTATTAATGGGAGGTGTGACTATTTAAGGTGGTTGGAATTACCTATCATAAAGGCTTCTTCATTGGAGGTGGTATAAGCCCCTTAAGCCTGGTTAGAACTGTGATCATCCACGTATATGAAGAATATATTCTATTATTTTTATATGTTTCCCTGCAGATTGTTCATTGGTCTTGGAACATCAAAAGCTAGTTCACTCACTGTAGAATGCCCAGTCTCTGACTTGCATCTGGCCTGCTTAGTGAAATCTCCAATCAATGGTAAAAACAATGGTGCTAACGATGATATCATTGGGTCAAGTAAGTGGTTACAGTGGAAGAATGATACTGTGGAGATTTTTTTCAATGGTTCTTAATTTTTTGGTTTGAAATTTCTAAGATAAAATATTTGGCATTCAAAATATTCTGAACTCAAACAAGGAATGTCATTCAAAATATGGAAGGCATTAGGAAATAAAAATGAATTACTGACAAACTTTAAACAGAAATACAGCACTGTGCAAAAGTCTTAAGCACATATATAGATACAGTTGCAAGTAAAAGTTTGTGAAACTTTTGCAAATGCCTGATTTTCTGCATTAATTACTCAATAAAATGTGGTCTAATTTTCATCTAAGTCACAATAATAGACAAACACAATCTCCCTAAAGCAATAACATACAAACAATTGCACTTTTCATGTCTTTCTTGAACACATTGTTCAATTACTCATAGTCCAAGCTGGAAAAAAATAAGTGAACCCTTGTATTTAATAACCAGTAGAATCTCTTTTAGCAGCAATATTCTCCACCAAATGTTTCCTGTAGCTGCTGATCAGACTTGCACAACAGTGGGGTGGAATTTTAGTCCATTTATCCGTACAAAACTGTTTCAGTTCATCAATATTTCTGGCCATCTTGCCACAGCATCTCAATTGGGTTAAGGTCTAGACTCTGGCTTGGCCATTCCAAAACATGAGTGTTCTTTTTAAACCATTCTGTTGTTGATTTACTCTTGTGTTTCAGATCATTGTCTTGGTGCATTCTGGGCTGTACCAGAAAACCAGGTATGATTTGTGAAGGGCTATTTCAAGGGCAAAAAGACAATTTCGAAAAAGGTTGGAGGCGACATTGAATGCACAGCAACTCTGGCAGGGTCTGCAAGACATTACTTCCTACAAAGCAAAAGCCAATAGAATGAATGGCAGCAATGCTTCACTACCAGATGAACTCAGTGAATTCTATGCTCACTTTGAAAGGGAAAACTTAACTACAGCTGTGAAGATCCCTGCTGCAACTGATGACCGTGATATCTGTCTCAGAGGCCAATGTTGGACTGTCTTTAAAGAGAGTGAGCCCTCACAAGGCGAAAGGTCCTGATGGAGTACCTGGTAAGGCTCTGAAAACCTGTGCCGACCAACTAGTGGGAGTATTCAAGGACATTTTCAACCTCTCACTACTATGGGTGGAAGTTCCCACTTGCTTCAAAAAGACAACAATTATACCAGTGCTTAAGAAAAGCAATGTGGACTGCCTTAATGACTTTCGTCTGGTAGCACTCACATTTATAGTGATGAAATGCTTTGGGAGGTTGGACATGACTAGATTGAACTCCTGCCTCAGCAAGGTCCTGAACCTACTGCGATTTGCCTATCGCCATAATAGGTCAATGGCAGACACAATCTCAAAGGCTGTTCACATGGCTTTAGACCACCTACGTCAGGATGCTGCTCATCGATTACAGCTCAGTATTTAATACCATCATTCCCACAATCCTAATCGAGAAGTTGCAGTACCTGGGCCTCTGTACCTCCCTCTGCAACTGGATCCTTAACTTCCTAACCAGAAGAGTACAATCTGTACAGACTGGTGATAACATATCCTCCACGCGGATGATCAACACTGGTGAACCTCAGGGGTGTGCTTAGTCCACTACTCTACTCTGTATATACACATGACTGTGTGGCTAGACATAGCTCAAATACCATCTATAAATTTGCTGATTGGCAGAATCTCAGGTGGTGACGAGAGAATGTACAGGAATGAGATATGCCAACTAGTGGAATGGTGCCACAGCAACAACCTAGCACTCAATGACAGTAAGACAAAAGAGCTGATTGTGGACTTAAGGAAGGGTAAGACGAAGGAACACATACCAATCCTCATAGAGTGATCAGAAGAGGAGAGAGTGAGCAGTTTCAAGTTCCTGGGTGTCAAGATCTCTGAGGATCTAACCTGGTCCCAACATATCGATGTAGTTATAAGGAAAGCAAGACAGAGCCTGAAGAGATTTGGCATGTCAACAAATACACTTAAAAACTTCTATAGTTGTACCATGGAGAGCATTTTGACAGACTGCATCACTGTCTGGAATGGAGGGGCTACTACATAGGACATACTACATAGAAGCTGCAGAAGGTTGTAAATCTAGTCAACATCTTGGGTACAAGGTACCCAGGACATCTTTAGGGGGAGGAATCTCAGAAAGGCAGCATCCATTATCAAGGACATTCAGCACCCAGGGCATGCCCTTTTCTGTTATCATCAGGTAGGAGGTACAGAAGCCTGAAGGCACACCCAGCAATTCATGAACAGCTTCTTCCCCTCTGCCAACTGATTCCTAAATGGACATTGAATCTTTGGACATGACCTCACTTTTTATTTAATATACAGCATTTCTGTTTTTGCACTTTAAAAAAAATCTATTTAATATATGTAATTGATTCATTTGTTTATTTATTATTATTTTTAATCTTATTTATTATTTTTTCTCTCTGCTAGATTATGTATTATATTGAACTGCTGCTGCTAAGTTAACAAATTTCACGTCACATGCCAGTGTTAATAAACTTGATGGGTTGGCACGTGGCCAAGTGGTTAAGGCGTTCGTCTAGTTATCTGAAGGTCGCTAGTTCGAGCCTTGGAGGAGGCTTGCTTGTGTGTCCTTGAGCAAGGCACTTAACCACACATTGCTCTGCCATGATTCCGACGCCAAGCTGTATGGGTCCTAATGCCCTTCCCTTGGACAACATTGGTGGTGTGGAGAGGGGAGACTTGCAGCTTGGACAACTGCCGGTTTTCCTTAAAAAAAACCTTGCCCAGGTTTGCACCCTGGAACTTCCAAGGAGCAAATCCATGGTCTATCATGACTAACAGAGGCCTACACACAATAAACCTGATCCTGAACTTCAATTAATCTTCAGATAATGGACTGCTCCTCTGACTTTCTCCTGTAAATGTCTTAATACAATTTTGAATTCATTGTTCCCTCAACGAATTCAAGCTGTCCAGGCCCTGAGACAGCAAAGCAGCCCCAAACCATGATACTCCTTCCACCATACTTCACAGTTGGGATGAAGTTCTACTGTTAGTGTGCAGTACCCTGTTTCCTCCAAACATAGTGGTGTGCACTTCTGCTAAAAAGTTCAACTTCTGTCTCATCTGCCCACAGAAAATTGTCCCAGAAACTTTGTGGAATATCCAGGTGGTCTTTTACAAACTTGGGACATGCAGCAAAGTTTTGTTTTGGAGAGCTGTGGTTGCCTCCATGGTGTCCTTCCATGAACACCATTCATACTCGGTGCTTTTCTTGTGGTGGACACATGAACAGAGACTTCAGCAAGTTCCAGAGATTTCCGCGAGTCTTTTGCTGTCATCCTTGGGTTCTTTTTCACCTCCAGCATTGCACGTTATGCTCTTGGTGTGACTTTTGCGGGACGCCCACTCTTAGGGAGAGTAGCAAGTTTTTTTGACACAGTGGGCTGGAAGTGCCGCTTCTTCACATCTCTGATTCTGAATAACCGCCACACACTGTTGCAGGGCTTTTCCAGTCAGTATGTTGATTTGGGAAGGTCTAAGCACCTTATTAAATTATAATCAGGAGACTGATGGTAGGTGGCCTTGAATAACATATTCACACTTCAAGGCTAGTTTTTTTTTTAAAAAACTAGCATTATAAACCACTGCTAAAGTTTTGGGAAGTGAATACAGGATATGGCTGGTGGGCCAGGAGGAGCAGATTATGCAGATAATAAGGAGAAGACATAAAGAATATTGAAAAAGTAAAGTTGATAAAAAATTGAGGTTTGATATAACAGATGGCTGAGGAGAGGTAGAGCAACAGGTTCCCGGGCCTGTGTTTATTTAAAAGTCTTTTCTCCCTGACAGGTATAAATATTAAATAGAAAAAATTTGCTTTGCAAACTCCATGTTTGTAAAGTGAATTTTATTGTCCACAGTTTCAAAACAGAACACAACCAAACTGTGCTAACATAATAATCTACAAAAAATCTGTCCTGAAATAGCATTAATATTTGAGGCAAATTTGATCAATACAATCAAACTTTAATGATTATCAAGCACATGAAACCATACAGATATATATTATACCTGCAAGACTGGAGAAACATAGAAACAATAATCTCCAAACTGAAACAATTTCCCATGGAGAGAATTAATATGCATATGATTAATGGACCAACAGAACTAGCTATCTTTGACATGTTTAGGAATGCAAATGTATGTTTAAACCTACTAACATGCAAATCTGATTCTGTGACACTAGGTGTGAATGATATAAAATGGAGTTAACATTAAAATTAGTTTGTAACTGAAAATACAAAATCCTCACTATGGAACACATTGTTATCAACAACTAAGATGCAAATCAGATGTGAGATAATGCGAGCCAGTTCAAATTCTGGAAAATAACTGGACTCCACTCTCAGGCAAGAACCAATTTTAGTCAACCCTAGATTTAAACAACAGATCAAGTTTTGAAGTACTGTATAACAACTGCAAGTTTTTGTCCAAGAAATTTATAAGGCAGGATGGACTAAATAACATTTTCCATTATTTTATTTTTTATATATGAACAATCTCAAGGAAAGATAAAGAGCTGAATAACATTACCTTCCAGGAGAATGAAACATAAAATTAAGACTTAAGATATCTGATCAGTTTGGAAGTGTGAAATGTTCTGTTGTAGCGATGTGCTACACACAGCGCTGAAATAACGAAATGCAGTTGGTAAGTCGTTTCGAGACTAGTTTATTCAAACTTCGCGGCACTGGCATTTAAATCCCTAGCGCCCACCCTCTCCGGGCGGAAATGACGTCAGAGGTGCATTACCAAAGTCTCCCCCCACGCGCTGGCTATTTGTGAGCTGGTTCGCCTGTGCAGAAAGTGGGTCGCCACACTGTTTTCTTTCCTAAATATTTGCTGTGAGCTTACAGAATGGTAGACCAAGCTCAAGGTGTTAAATGACAACTGCTGATTCTTTGTTCTTTAGCCAGTTGTCATTTATTAAAATCCTTACTGCAGTTTTATCAAATATTATACAGTAAATGAGAGAGGAGGTTCTTCTCATAGACAAGTTGACCAACTTAGCATATCATAGCTAAACCAAAGAGCCAACCAAGAATCTCTGTTCTGCAGTATTAAATGGTCTGATTCAAATTGCTAACTGACTTAAAAGTAAACACATGAATCGACTTAAAACAAAATTACCCCTTCATTGTCTGGTGGAATGACTTGCTCAACACCAATCTCACTTACAATTTATTTGAAAGGTAGTCTTTTTATGAACATTATCATTAGTGTTTTCATACATGACTAAAACTACCATTGCTGATCTGCATTTTATCAGACCACACAGACTTCCCGGTATGTACATAAACTGAATGGGAATATTTTAATCAAAATCACAACAAAATGCAAGAAGCATCCACTTTCTCTTTTATGCTTATCAAGAAATTCATCATGAATACTTGAGAGCTGCAACAAGCAGAATAAGTGCAAATAGGAAATAGACAAGATTTTGCAAAATATGCCCTTATTCATTTGATACTTCGTCTGAAATTTCCAGCTATTACTCCTTCAGGATGCAGTAAGTAGCAGCTAAGTGCAGTAAGATTATGATAAATCTTGGTTATGACACATAATGAAAGCAGCTGATGTAGGTTTTCAATCTTCACAAATTGTTAAAACAAAGTGCATTTTTAATAATGTACGACTGAGTGCTATGAAGCATGAAGGATGGAAGAGATTAATTAATGGAGAGGTTATATTGTACATGTTATTCACTGTGTAATTTTATTTCTTTTGCATATTAACTGCTGGCAGGGTAATGCTGTGTATGGGGGTTGCAAAGAGAATAAAGAATGTTATTTGCATTTTTCTTCTGTAAACTGCTTGATAGGTTTTAATAGCTGATATTACATTTTGAGACATATCTCTTTGATCTGGGAAAACATTTTCGTTTTAGGTCCCACTTAGGCAATAAATCTACAATTGCAGCTTCTCATTCCTTCAGCATTTCCGTTTTCATTCAAGAAAGACTTGCTTCCTCTCCAGTTGTGTGGGTTGAAGAAGTCCATTACAGAACCCAAAGATCCTGCCACAGCAGAGACAGGCAATGTTCATTTTATGGAAAGGAGGACTTGAAGGGGGGAGGGTGTATTTAAAGCTCCTTCCTTGTATTTGGTCTTGATATCTTTGTGCTTGGAGCCCTCCTGGTTCCTATTCCATTATTTTGAAACCTTGGGCAGGAAATCCCACGAGGTGAACCCAAGTTGCAAAATGGTAAGGAAATGCAAGTTTTCACAGGTGACAATAATCCTACTTCCTCTCCTGAGACAAGATACAGGAAGCTGGCAAACCTGTGCTAGGATGAGGCAAGGGGGCAGCAGGGATCAGCAAATGGATTTTCAAGTGGAGAATGGAAATTTGCATTGGGAGTAGAGATTAAGGATCGGGAATGTAATGAACTGGGATCATTAGTGGAGAGATCAATGAATTGGGAATGGAATCAAGGACTAGCAGGTGAGGGCTGATAACAGGAAGGGGAGGAATATGGGACAGGAATCAAGGAGGGTTGGGAGGTTACTAGGATCTGGACAGAGATAAGGAGAGAATTATAATTCTTACCCATCTTCTAAACTGGAATTTAGGCCTCGTCTATTATAAAACTTGACTGCTTCTCAATTCAGATCATAATCTGGAACTCTGTGCTCCCTACTCCAATTTGCCAGTACCTAAACAGTACCTGCTGACTCCATCCCTAATCCCAACATGGTAGTGCCTTTTCTGGATCCCAGTGTTACTCCTTGCCCCAATCCCAGGTTGTCATTCCCTATTAAAAAGAAGACCAGCATCAGTGGTGGGAGCAGGGCCATCAAATGGGGACCAGGAGTGGAAACTGGCAAACTAGAATTGAAGGAAGAGAAAGGGTGGAATGTTGGATGTTAGAAAAATAATAATGATGACAGTGCATGGAATCAGCATGATGAACATCCAAAGAAAATTAATACTTAATCTGGCAACGGCACTTAACATTCATGTAAGCAAAGTCAAATACATTAAAGTCATCATATATGGAGAGCAAATAGCCTCCTTCTTTGTTATAATGAAATATGGACATGGGTAAGAATATGAGGTCCACTTCTGTTCTATGTTCTATTAACAGGAAAAAAATTCTGGTAGGTGTTGCTTAATGGATAAAAGAACCCACTACTTATGTTGCACTGAGTAGGAATGTGAAGGTAGGCAGTGTAGAGTTGAGACTGGGTGAGTAAATGAAACAATGACCAACTTTTCAATAGCCATCTTGTGGTGAATGCATATTGTGACTTGGACAGTTTTAGGTCTGGGTTCTGCTTCCATCGCATGGAATTCAGTGGCTCCCAGGATGTACTCAGAAAATGTATCACAAATTAGAATAACCAGTGCAGGGAGTAGCACAGATGGGTAGGAAATGAATGGAGAAAATAATTACATCACCTTCTGATCAGTCCAACACCCTTCCATTGGTAATTATTTTTTAATCAGAGCTTACACTATAATAATAGAATGCTTGGAATGAACATTAATGAAAATTCCCAGTACATAAAGAGCTGTTTCTATTAATGTCAATTATAAAACTGTATTCTGAATTGCTAGCCTACAATGGGATTAAGTAAGTTGAATTCCACAGCCAGAATATGGACATGATAATATCAAGATTACTATTAGTTATAATGCAATGAAGGTGCTTAGCTGGATGTAGCTGAATACTTTAATTGCATTCATAAGATGATATGAACATAAGAATATAAATAAAAGCAGGAGTAGACCATTTGGTCCATCGAGCCTGCTTCAGGGTCAGAGAATCCAGATTCACTGAGCTATGTCTAGTCCAACTCAATAGAAGAAACAACTTTTCTGCTCTTCAGTTTTGCCTTTCTTAATTTTACATATTTTGATAAGATTTCTTTTCATTTAGCATGTGCACATTTAGACTAGTTTAGTTATACTAGGCACTTTTATGTTTTTCTTTTCCTCTTAATAACTGTTTGATTAAGTTGAAGTTAGTAAATACACTTTCTTTATAATTGTATGTGGTGTACAATGTGTTATTTTTTGACAGATAATTGCATATGGGCAGTATTCGCACAGTATTTGACCAAATCAGGGTTCTGTTAGTCAAAACATCCCAACTTTCTAGTTTAGTGGGACCCAAATCACACCAACCCTAGACATATATTGTTTGAAAATGGTGGCTTTCTCACTGCTAAGTCCAGTGGCTGTCAGCAGAGCTGGCTAACGAGTCAAATTACTATAAAAGCCTGGTGAGGGGGGACTTCACTGCCAACCACATTTCTCTATCCATGCTAATACAATATCTTCAACTCCACAGATCCTTATCTTATGGTTAAGACTTCTACATGACACCTTATCGAACATCTTCTATAAATGTAAGTGTTCCACCTGCTGTTCCCTTTATCTAATGTGCTCATTGTATTCTCAAACAGGATCTGCCCTTCATGAATCCATGCTGTGCTTGAATGGTTGAGCTACTTATGTCCAAGTGTCTCACTAATTCTTCCTTAATAACTTCAAGCATTTTCCCCAACTACAAACATTAAGCTCACTGACCTATAGTTACCTGCCTTTTGCTTTCATCCTTTCTTTTACACAGAGCATGACATTTGCTGTCTTCAAATACATTGAGATATGCCCAGAGCCCAGAGAATTTTAGTAAGTTAATACAAATGAATCTACTATAACTTCCAACATTTCTTTCAGTACCCTGGGATGTATACCAACTGAGCCAGGGGATTTATCTACCTTTATGTCCACTAGCTTGCTCATCACTACCTCTTTAATAACTACCTCATCTCTTATTACACCTATAACTTCTCTTTGGCATGATCAGCCCCTCCTCCACCATGAAGACCAAAACAAGATAGTTGTTTAAGGTCTGGGCCATTTTCAAATTACCTAATATTAATCTCGCCCCTTCTGATCTTCCAAGGGACTTATGTTCACTAGTCACCCTTTTCTGCTTTAATGACTTTAAATGAGCTTTATTTGTCACGTGTACATCAAAACAGAGTGAAATGTGTAATTTTGTGTCAAATCAAATCAGCAAGGATCAGCCTGTAAGTATCACCCCACTTCCACAGAAACAAAATATGCCCTTTACTCACTAACCTGAACCAAACATCTTTGGAATGTGGAAAGAAACTGAAGTATCTCGAGGAAAACCTTACAGTTACGGGGAGAATGTACTAACTCCTTAAAGGCAACAGGGGAATTAAATCCTGAACTTGCAGATGCCACTGTAAATTGTTGTGTTAACCACTAACTTATTTTGTAATTTATTACAATATCTATTTAATATTTTGTGCTATTTCAGTTTCATAACCTATCTTATTTATTGCTTGCTTGGTGGTTCTTTGTTGCTTTTTAAAAGCTTTTAAAGTTTTTTCCATTTTTCCAGTTTCCCACTACTCTTGATGTCTTTGTATGCATAAGCTTTTAGTTTGAGGCTATCTTTTATTGCTATAGCTATCCAAGATTGGCTCTCCCCACCCTAAAGTCATTGCTTTTAACTGGAATGGGCTTCAGACCGTACCTAATAAAGTGGCCACTCAGTGGTTATTTGAGTTACTGTCACCTTCCTGTCAGCTTGAACCAGTTTGGCCATTCTCTTCTGACCTCTCTTATTAAGAAGGTGTTTTCTCCCACAGTGCTGCTGCTTGCTGCATGCTTTTTGTTTCTTGCGCTGCTTTCTGTCAACTGTAGTGTGCACGAAAATCCGAGGAAATCAGCAGTTTCCGAGATGTTCAAACCACCTCATCTCGCACCAACAATCATTCCATTGTTCAAAGTCACCTAGATCACATTTCTTCCTCTTTCTGAGGTTTGGTCTGAACAATGAGTGAACCTCTTGACTATATCTGCATGTTTTAATACATTGAGTTGCTGTCACATAATTGGCTGATTAGATCTTTGTATTAATGGAATAGGTGTCCACATGTACCTAATAAAGTGGTCATCAAATCTACTTTTGTGGAGCTCTGAAATTCTTCCACTGTTCCTCAACTCCCACCATATAGCCTGTGATCCATGTCTATGCTAACCAGTTCCTCCCTCATCCCATTGAAGTGTCCCTTGTTTAGGCATAATAAAATGGTTTTAGATTGAACAACTGCATGATCCACTTGTGTGAGAAACTAAATCATACTGTGATCATTCACTTCAAAAGGATCCCTAACAACAAAACAGTTAATTTTACCTATCTCATTGCACAGCATCAGATCTAAGATGGCTTTTTCCCTTGTAGGTTTAGTAATATGCTGTTCAAGGAAGCATGCATTCTATTTAGGCCCTTCTCGAGATTGCCTCAACCAACTTGAATTGTCCAATCTATGAGCAAGTTAAAGTCCCCCATGAAAAGTGCTGCTCCACTCTTACATGCATCAGTTATTGGTGAAGTAATGTGATTATTCAGTGGCCTATTGACAACTTCTTCTAGTGATATTTTCTCTTTACCCAAATCTCTAATCTCTACCGAATATTTTTACCTAATCTGTACCCAAATGGACTCAACATTCTGCTCCATAGATCTTATATTGTCTCCCACTATTGCTCTGATCACACCCCACCTCTCTTACCTTCCTCCCTATCCTTCCATATTCCCTGATATCCTTGGATATTTAATTCCCAATCACCTCCATCCTGCAGCCATGTTTCTGAAACCGCACCCCTTCGTACTCAAGCTCACTGACCTTATCTTTAATACTACAGGCATTCATATAAAGTGCTCTTACACTCATTGTCATCTTTGTGTCCTTTGCATCTGATTTTTTTGTAATCCACTCTGACTTTTCTCTTTTCTAATAATTGCTTTAATCTCTGCATTGCTTCCCTCTGTCTTTCTGCCTGGATTTCCATTCCCCTGCCATATTAACTTATTGCCTCCTGAACACCACTAGCAAACAACATCCCTAGGACATTAATCCCAGTGCTGTCCAGGAGTAAATCATCTGGTGTGTACTGGTTCCACCTCCTGCAGAAACAATTTGGATGCCCAGGAATCTGTAACCCTCCTTCCTGCACCACTGCTCAAGCCACATATTCATCCTAACTATGCTGCTATTCCTACTGTGACTCCACTAGAGGTCGTTCTTCTGGGGATTTATCACTTCCAGTTCCATTAAAGTCTCTCTATTACTACCTGTTTACTTATACATCCTATATTCTTTCAGCTCATCATTATCTCCAGACTTTTCTATTTTCACCCATCCCAGGGTTTAGTATGGACTGAGAAGAAATTATATTGGTAAATAGCAAAACTGCAATGAAATTAGACAGATACAGTGGATTCTTAATAACTGGGACACATCACGGCCAGTACATTTTGGCCCCAGTTAGCTAAAGTTTCATGAAAATAGATGAAAAGGTAAAAAAAAATGCAAAACTACTATTTAACTGAGTAATAAGTTACATACTTAAATGAAATACTGAACAAATTAGAACACTACTGAAACTATTACAGTTTTACAAAACTGTATTAGTTCCTAATAGTTATTGATGAAGAATTAATCGAGTGCATGTTACTATGTTCTTTTGATTGACTGTAAATGAGTAAAATCAGCGCAGACACCTAATGCAGATAAAATACTTCCAACAATTTCATCTTCCAAACCTTTTTTATTGTAACAATCAAGATGGTTGTCAATACCCGTGACAAAATCCACCACTTTTTGAACAAAAACACACAAGCAGATACCATTTAAAGACAGTATGAACCAAGCACGGTGCAGTCTCTAAAAGCCACACATGATTGATGCTAGTTAGAAACTGTTTGGCAACAGTTTCCTGTCCCAATTAATTGGCATAGTGTCCCAAAAAAACATAGGGAAACCTGGCTATTTAGTTTTTGTTCTTTAAGAGTTTTCTCAAATAAATAGCTGTCCTGATTAACCGATAGCCCAATTAACCAGAATCCACTGTATTTTGTATACATCTTTATACAAGAAAAAAACTCAAAGATCCTCTGGACTTGGTGGAGAATAAGAGTGAGTAAGAAGCAGAAAAAAATTACTATTTGTAAGGAAGTAGCATTTAACATGTTAACAGGACTAAAATCTAAAAGAACTCAGCAGGTCGGGCAGCATCTGTTGAAATGAGCAGGTCTCAGCCCAAAACGTTGACTACTCATTTCACTGGATGCTGCCTGACCTACCCAGTTCATCCAGCTTTTGTACGTGTTGATTTGACCACAGCATCTGCAGTGTACTTTGTGTTTACTGAAATCTAGAAGAATTCCCATGGCCTGTGACCTGCACTGCTTGTCATCATCCAGAATGGCTTCCATAGGCTTAAGAGTAGCAAGTTCAACCCCACAATTCAAAAAACAAAGGAGGAAAAGAGAATATGGTGAACCACAACTTTATTAGCCTGATACTAATTGTATGGACATTATCAGAATCTACAAGGAAAATGGCAGAAGGGCAATTAGAAAATAAATGGATTAGAGAGAATTAGAATAGCTTTATGAAAGAAAAATTATGTTTGAGGAATCAGTTAAAGCTTTCTTAAGTTACAGCTAATATAATATGTAGAACAAGGAGTTTTGGTATATTTGAACTTCCAGAAAGTCAACAGTAAGGCTTTAGAAAAGACATTATTAAAGCAAATTAGAACATATGGGATTGAGGATAATGCTCAGATGTGAAGTGAAGATGGTCAGAAATCTGGTGGTAGAAATAAATGGGCACTTTACAGGTTACGATTAGTAGCCTGCTACAGGGACTAATGCCATAGCTAATCATAATTTGTATCACTAGTTTCACTGATAAGACCAAATTTGTTAAGAATTGTGTGGGGGATGGAGAGGAATTTAAACAAATACAGACAAGGTAAGTAAATGGGCTAGACATGCAAATATTAAGGACAAAACTTTTAAGTCATTTTGCTGAAAAAGAAATGGAAAAACAAGCTTTTCTTTTAAATGGTGAGATACTGTAAAATGCTGGTGCTCAGAGATCTAGTTGTCCTAATTCATAAATTACCATAAATTGATAAGCAGATACAGAAAATAATTAGGAAGGCAATAATATGTTGGTCTTAACGTCGAGATTTTGAATACATAAATCAAGATACCTTAGTCTTGTTACATAGGCCTTAATAAACCAGACATGGAAGGGTTTCTGATCCTCCTACTCAAGGATAGATATTCTTGTGACAGGGTAAGTGTAATCGAAAGTGTACTCTTCTGGTTAACATGTTGCTATGGAACATGTACGACAGCTCTTCAGTAGTTAAAAAGCAAAGAAATCCGACTAAAAACATCACTAAAAATACCTTTTCTGAGGTAAATTGTGTTAAATTATCACCGCAAACATGAAGTGGTGAGTGATGGTGAGGCGAGCTCGGGGGATGAGCCAAGATGGTCTTGTGCAGAATTGTTGTGGATGGAGTTCCGATGCTCATCCAGCTGACTTGGGGGCGAGGCTGGATTACTCTGGATGCTGAAAGGAGAAGATGGGGCCTGGGCAGGGGAGAACCAGGGCCCATACAAACTGACCCAGGTGTGAGGTTGGATTGCTCTGGGCACCGAGCTGACTTGAAGAGCTTGAAGGAGGCTTCAGGCTGGGTAATGGGATCTGGGTTTGGGGTAAGTTGCTGGCTGGTGTGATCTGGGCCCACAGCATTTCACAGTAGCAGTGCCTGGGTCCTAGTGAGAGGTACCTTATGCTGTTTATACAATTTAAACACCGGCCCAGATCAGAGGTGAGAGCTGATTTTGCTCGCTCTCTACGATCATCACCTCCATGGCACTGAGGCTATGAAGACTGGCCCGGCTGCTGTGCTCTGTGCCTGCTAATCCAATGAACTGATAAGCAAGATTTTGAGCTGTACTGCGGGGTACGGATCTGAAGGCTCAATTTTGGTTTGGAATGCTGTTGTTTCACTTCAGTAATTTGAGTGATTTAATTTTTTTTCCAGGTTTTTTCTTTAATTGGATTCTTTTGCGTTTCATCCTTTGTGGCTACATGTGAGCAAGCAAATCTCAAGGTTGTATAATTTATACATTCTTTGATAATGAATGAATCTTGAATTAATTCATAGCATAATGAGATCCCTTATGAAAAGAAATTAAGCAAACAAAGCTAATTTTCTAGTGTCATAGAGTACTGCAGCACAGAAACAGGCCCTTTGGCCCATCTAGATAATGTTTATCTGCTATTGTGCTTAGTTCCATCAACTTGCATGTGGACCATAGCGCTCCATACCACTCCCAATCATGTATCTATCCAAACTTCTCTTAAGTATTGCAAATGAACCCATGTCCATAAATTTCACTGACAGCTCATTCCACAGTTGCATCTGAATGAAATTCCTCCACAGTTTCCCCTTAAATATCACAACATTCACCCTTAACCTATCAACTTTAGTTCTGGTCTCACCCAAACTCAATGGAAAAAAGCTTGTTTGCGTTAACCCTATCTATACCTATCATAATTTTGTATAACTATCAAATCTCCCCTCATTCTCCAATGCTCCAGGGAAAATCATCCTCATTTATTCAATATATCCCTATAACTCAGTTCCTCAAGTCCCAGCAACATGCTTACAAATCTTCTCTGTGCTCTTAATTTATTGATATCTTTCCTGTAGCAAGTGATCAGAAGAGCACACAATAAACCAAATATAATCCAATAAAACATTGGTCTCACCAATGTCTTATACAACTACAATGCAGCATCCCAACTCCTGTACTCAATACTCTGATTTATGAGGCCAATGTGCCAAAAGCTCTCTTTCTGACTCTATCTATCTGTGAGTCCACTTTCAAGCAATTATGGATCTGGATTCACAAATCTCTTTGCTCTACAGCACTCCTCAGAGCTCTATTATTCACTGTGTATGTTCTATCTTCGTTGTCTTCACAAAGTGCAACACCTCACACTTGTCCTCATCAAATTCCATCTGCCAGCGGCAGCCAACCCAGATCCTGCTGGAAGAGTTCATAAAGAAGAGAAAATCTGCAGATGCTGGAAATCCAAGCAACACACACAAAATGCTGGAGGAACTCAGCAGGCCAGCCAGCATCTATGGAAAAAAGTACGGTCAACATTTCAGTCCAAAATGTTGATTGTACTTTTTTCCCATTAAATGCTGCCTCCCCTGCTAGGTTCCTCCAGCATTTTATGTATGTTGCAAGAGTTCATAACCTTCCTCGCTGTCCATTATGCCCCCAATCTTGGTATCATTCACAAATCTGCTGATCCAGATTACATTATCATTCACATAACTTTTGTCACTTCTACTGTCTCATTCTTTAATAGGAGATCCAGTATTGTGCTCTCTCAAATTGGGATCTATACATATTAACTAAACTCTCCTGACATATTTTGCAAACTAACCCATCTAGTCTTTTTACAGTATAAGAAAAAAAGCCCTAGAGCTTGCTCAACCTATCCTCATAAGTCATGCTCTCTAATGCAGGCAGCATCCTGATAAATCTCCTCTGCAACCTCTCAACAGCCTCCACATCGATCCTATAATGAGAAGACCAGAACACAACACAATATTCCAAGTGTGGTCTAACTAGTTTTATACAGTTGCAACTGACCTCACAGCTTTGGACTCAATCCCCGACGAATGAAGGAACAATACAAGATACACCTTCTTAACCACCCAATCAACTTGACGCAGCAATATGAGGGATCCATTTATAGGGACCCCAAGATTCCTCTGTTCCACTACACTGCTAAGAATCCTGCCATTAATCCCGTATTCTATCTTCAAGTTCAGCCTCCTAATTTTATTACTTGGCACTAGTGATAGCTTCTGTTCTAGTGAACACTTGCACTGGAACCAAAAATTACTTTGATTATTCTGAACTGAGTTTCATTTGATCAAAATTAGAAGGTAACACTCTCCATTAAATCAGGAGTTGATAAGTATCAAATAACCTTGCATCTGTTGGATATAAGATTAAAGAGAACCCTTGGTATATGTTCATCTCTTGATCTTAGAAGGATCCTTGCATTCCTTGGGAATGCCCATGCTGGTACAGAATGAAAGGTAGTTATCAATCACAGGACAGGTGGTCTGCACAAATAGACAAAAAATTTAAAATAAATTCAATAAGCTGAGAGCTGCACCAGCAGTCTCAGAATTTCTGCAATTCAACTATTAGAGGGGAGAGTCCTCTACGACAGAAATCACAAGAGACCAAACTAGCCATCAAAACTACACTCTTCACATAATTGCTGACACTTGTTTTGTTTTCCACCTGCTGTGGTAAATGAAATTCTCATCCACGTTCAAATGCAACATGGCTGATGAAATATTCAACGAGAAAATTACTACACAAAATATTTTCAATATTGATAACTACACACATAAATTACCGCAGGACCCCATTCCTGGACTTTATTGGCAATGAAATTAGTCAGCCGAATTTTCTGTTTGGTGGGATGGAATAGAAATGCATTGAAAAATAGTAAACTTATACCTACAAGGCTTTCCACGACCACAGCAATCTTTAAACACAGCTAATGAAGTACTTCTGAAGTACAGACGATAGTTTCAATGTGAGAAAACATTTGTGTCGAGTCATGCAACAAAGTAACGCAAATCTGAATTAGTCAAGTTAACAAAATTATCTAGTATCAGACAAAGAACACTTCTCTTTTGAAGTATTTCCATAGTATTTTTAAAAATATGGATCTCTGAATTGGCACTGACTGTAAGACAAACTACCAAGACTTGGTGGAGGAGTGATGCAGCAAGGGGAGGCGGACACATTGTATGCCCACAGAGGTGAGCTGCAGAGGGCTTTGGTAGTCAATCCCTCTGCCAAGCCAACAGTTAGATGGCCATCTCAGGAGCCCAGAAGAGGAAAGCCATCAGCAACATGATGGAGGCAGCAGCCTTGAGATGGTTGTGGATCAGGAGGAGTGATCTGAGGCAGAATGCTACTCAGACACAAGACAGTGTCTGATCAACCCCAGCTGGGTCGCCCAGGTTAGGATGCCTGATGTTGAGAGACACAAAACACCCTGTTACTCCAGGTTACATCACTGATGATGTGTTGTGAGTGCAATGCAAGATGTATCATTTTGTCAGTCCACCTGGCCAGGCCAGTAGCATCTAGGAAGAGACTGGATGGCTACCACAAAAGAGTAGCGGCTCTGGAGACAGTGGACAGCTTGGAAAGACAGTACCAGGGGCAGTAAGGGCTATCAACTCAAGCTGCTTCTTCAGTAAAGAAGAACCCATCAAAGCAATTGAAAGAACTAAAGAGGTATACCCCTGGGGTGGTGAGGAGAGGGAGAGAATGAGAACCTCAACCAGACATACCAGCGGATGACTTACGCTAATGATCAACCGCCCACAAGTAGGAAATGTGTCTGCAGCAAAATATGTAAGAACCCACATGGTCTGAGGATCCACCAGGCCAAGATGAGATGTTTGAGCAAGGAACAGCAAGTAAAGCACACAGGGATCACCCCGGTGAGGCTCAGGAGGAGCCAGGTTCCGTTACCTCACAGTACCCAGAACATCTGCATATCCAAAACCTCAAGCTCAACCATAGCATCAGAACATCACCAGTGAAGTGGCCTCCAGCAAGCAAGGAGGATGAGTTTCATCAGTTTGATGACAATGTGGACAAGATACTTAATGCTTCCAGAGGGGACGCAGATAGAAGGCTCAGGTTCATGTAGGTGACATGGTTGGCACAACATTGTGGGCCAAAAGGCCTGTAATTTTCTGCAAATTTCTATGTAAGTTCTATGTCAGCGATCATCACCAGCCTCGCCACTGAAAGATTTGGCATGGAGCAGAAGCATCGGGTGAGCACACTCTATGTGATTAACTAGAGGGCCAATAAGATAAGCCAATTGAGACAAGAGCTGAGGTAACTTAAATGGCAGTTCAAGGAGGCAGCAAAGGAGAAGGCAAGTACTGCAGGAGCTTCATAACATCGTGAGGAAGAAGTTCCTCATCATCCATGGGGCACAATGACACAGGCAGAGCAGGAGAGAGAGGGCCAGAAAGAGGAGTACCTTCTTAGCTGATCCAATTAACTTCACCAAGGAGCTTCTTAGACAAAAGTGGAGTGGGCACCTACCTTGCCCAAAAGAGATAATTGATCAGCATCTTTGGGACACCTAATCAGACGCAACCAGGGAGCAAGACTTGTGGGAGGGCATACAGGGACCTGATATGTTCACCAGCACCTACCGCTGAGTTCGACAGCAGGGAGCCCAGCTTGTAAGAGGTCCAGGAAATAGTAAGAACAGCTAGGGCAATCTCAGCACCTGGATCAAGTGGAGTACCATACAAGGTATTCAAGTGGTGTCCCAAATTTCTGTACAGGCTGTGGAGGATCCTCAGGATGGTTTGGAGGAGGTGGAGAGTGGTCCACAAAGGAGATTTGCAGATGGTGTCTGGATTCCAAAGAAGGAGAATGCTTTGAGCATCTCACTGCTCAGCGTTGAGGGGAAGATATTTTTCAGAGTTGCTGCCTGACACCTATTGGAGTACCTCCTGAAGAATCATTATATTGACTCTTCAGTGCAGAAGGGCAGGATAGCGTTGGTTCCAGGTGCATTGAGGATACATGAGTGATCACTCAGTTGGTCAGAGAAGCATGGGAAGGTGAGGGAGATCTCTCCGTGCTCTGGCTGGATCTCGTAAATGCGCATGGTTCCATACTACATAAGCTGGTTGAAGTCGCCTTGAGCACTACTATGTTCCATTCAGGATTGGGGAATTCCTTTTGGACGACTACAGTAATTTCAGTCTAAGAGTTACCTCTGGGACAGTCACATCTGATCAGCATTGACTTGAAAAGGTGATCATAACAGGATGTACAGTGTCTGTGATCATCTTTTCCTTGGCATGCTAGCCAAGTCAGCAGAAGTAGAATGCAGAGAACCATTGTACTGGTCTGGTGTCCGTCAACCACTTGCGAGAGCATTCATGGATGATCTGACTGTAGCAGCAATGTCAGTGTCAGGATGCAGACGGATCCTTTAGGGTCTGGAGAAGCTCACCACTTGGGCAAACATGAGTATTTAAGACAGGAAAGGTGGTTAACAAATTCCGCTTTAACCAGGCGGCCAAATTCCAAGCCTATCAGAGAAGCCAGTGAAGAGCTTTGGCAAAGTGTTTAACAGCTCACTGACGGACACAACATTTATCAATGCAGCTAGGGAAGAGATGCAGCAATTGTTGACAAGTCAGGGCTGCCAAGTAAATTCAAGGCTTGGGTTTACCAGCATGGTATTCTCCCTCGGATCCTGCAGCCCCTGTTAGACTATGATGTCCCACTGTCAATAGTTGAGACCTTTGAGAGAAATATCAACCAGCTCCTATGGAGAGGGCTGGGTCAGCTTAGGAGCCTGAGCAGCATCACCTTGTATGAGAAGAAAAACAGACTGAAACTCCCCATCAGTAGTGTGAACGAGGAGTTCATGGTCACCCATGCAAGAGTAGTGCTGCAATATAGAGTCCGGTGACCCAAAGGTCTCATCCGCTAGCATTGCAGTGAGGATGGGCAGGAGGTGGAGAGCACAGGATGCAGTTGAACACGCCGAAGCACGGCTGTGCCAGAGTGTGCTGGTGGGCTCAGTTGCATAGGGATCGGCAGGCTTGGGTTGCTTCCCAACAGTCCACTATGATAAGATGCAAGGAAGAGCAAGAGGTCCAGCAGGAGGTGTGAGCTGCCATGGAGGAGGTATGTGCCAAATAGATTGCTGGCATAAGGCATCAAGGTGCATGGACAAGATGGAACCAGGTACAGGGCACATCTCTTGGGGGGAAATTTGGCAAGCTGAACTCCACTGCATCAAGTTCCTGATCCAGTCAATCTATGATGTATTGCCAAGCCCAGTCAACCTCTACTGCTGGGGCAAGGCCGAAACACCAACATGCTCTCTGTGCTGACGGAAGTGGGACACTAGAACACATCCTCAGCTGTTGTCCAAAAGCCCTGGAGAAGGGGCATTACCATTGGCACCATGACCAGGTGCTGAAGACAGTGGCTGACACCTTGTGCACAGCCACTGCCCAGGACAAACACCATCATCCAGCAAAGCAAGCAATTGCTTTTATTAAGGCAGGGGAGAAGGCTCAAATCCAGACCAAGAATCATGCAGGCCTCCTAGGAACAGCAAATTAAGACTTAAAGTTAAAGATTTAAAAATTAGGACTGGCAATTAAGAGTCAGCCTAGGGAAACAGCTCCGGTTCCCTGAGCATATCTTCTCTACAATTCTTAGGCCAGACAGTGCTGCTGTCAGAATCATCTAGACAGGTGATCATGTTAGAGCAGATAGCTCCCTGGGAAGACTAGATGGAGCAGTGCTGCAGCAAGGGGTGCCAGGCACATTGTATGCCCACAGTGGTGAGCTGCAGAGGGTTAGCTGGTCAATCCCTCAGCCTAACCTACAGCCAGATGGGCATTGCAGGAGCTCAGAAGAGGAAAGCCATAAGGAACATGACAGAGGTAGCAGCCTCGAGATAGCTATGGATCAGGTGGAGTGATCCGTGATAGAATGTTATTCAAACACAAGTCAGGGCCTGACCAACCCCAGCTGAGTGAGCGAGTCTGATGTTCAAAGACCCAAAACACACTGTGCCCCAGATTACATCACTGATGATATGTCTGAGTGCATCACAAGATGTATCTTTTTATCTATGACTTGGTATTGATTGTAACATGGGACTTCAACAGTACAATACTATGAAGGTACTACATTTTGTTTTTAAACTTAAAACAAGCTGGAACCCAGTCAGTCACAAATACAAGCATTGCTCATTTTATTCCATGTTCTATTATGATATCTCATTTAATCAGTTATTTCTAGTAATAAAATACCCCAGGGGTAACGGATGAGGAATTGATGATCATGAGAGAGAAAACAGCTTTTGGAGAAATAAGTAGGAGAGAGTGTCTAATGGAAATGCTCTTAGGCTTGTTTGGCCAAAGAGTCTCTTTCTGTAGCATAAGGAAACATTTGATTAACCTCTATTCCATTGCTTTTCACATTATACATTTCACATTAGGAAAATGGAAATTCAAAAAAAATTTGATGCATCATGAATTGTCATTTTGTACATATTTCTAATCTGGTACCACACCATTAATTCTATTACCAGTTACTGGAATAAATACCTTTTTAAATATATTAGGTTAAAAAGGCATTAAAGCTGCTTCTGTCAAGGAGTGAAATTTAAGTTGATTCTGAACACAGAACAACAGTACAGATTCCCTAAGTGTCAAGTATATAGGCAATGATTCATTTTGACATGGTGAAATAGCACAGAATGAATTAATTAAAATACTTAATGTTGCCAGCTGCACTTAATCCTTCCACAGAAATAGGGAGAAGCTGTACTGTAATTCAAAATGGGCATCAATTTGAGAAAAAGGTTTGGGAAAGCAAAGAAACAAGCAAAACAATTTCAAGATATTCACTGGGTATTCGTTATACATCTACAGTATTAAGAGATGTAACAATGTAAATGCAGAACTGAGGTAACCCTCTAAATGTGGCTCATAATAAACTAGGTTTATTAGTTAAACTCTGGCTAACACCCATGTTACTCAGCATTGCATGGGTAATGGTCAGAAGGCTATCTTCAATGAACAACACATGTCCAGGGTCGTTATGATTCGGGTTCAGCCAAACAGGGAAGTTGAAATAATCTGTTGTGGGAATGAAAATAAAGGTGAATGCTGTGTAAATACAGGCCCATGCAAAGTTTTTGTTCCCCAAGAGATAAAGTACCTTACACCAGCATGAAACTAAAGTGGAAGTATATTTATTGGTGTTCCAACTTTAACAGTTAACAGAAAATAGGGCCCATTACAGTTAAACCAGTCTAAATATGCACATAAACACTGAAGCTCATTGCTGAGCAGTCAGCTGCTTTGCTTTAATTACTCACAGTGCTGAACCCACATTTTACATGAAAGACACCAGCCACAGTATGTACTTCCCTTGAAGGCTGTTATGGTCAAACTGGTTAGCTCAGGACTATTGGCACTTCCTCCTTGGAAACATTCACCTGCACAAAGCACTTCTTACAAAGGTGTCTCTCCTTTGGGTGGGATTCTGTGAGTGTCTTCCCTCGTGCTCTTCTCTGTATTTCCTTCTTCTTCCAACACCTCTCGCTGCTACCTCATAAGCTTTTTGCAGTTCTTTCCTCATATTAACACAGATCTGAGATACATCTTCTGTGGCAAGTCCTCCCTGGAGGTTCCAAAACAAAGATCTACAGGTAGCCTTGCTTCGCATCCGAACATCAAATAGCATGGTGAGTAGACAGTAGCTTCACTCTGAGTACAGTTGCAACAGTGTACTAAATGTCCAATATGCTGGCTCCATTTGCTCTTTTTGTTGACATCCAGAGTTCCAAGCATGTGTAGCAATGTCCTGTTGAATCTTTCAGGCTGAGAAACACCCTGAGGGTGATATGGCATAGTCCTTGACCTCTTGACTCCAAGCATGCTCAGTAACTCATGTATGAGCCGACTGTCAAAATCCTTTCCCTGATCACTATATATCCTTCTTGGGAGGAAATAATGAATAAAATATTTCTCCCATGACACTTTTGTAACTGTGGATGCTCTCTAATCCTTTGTGGAAAAAACTTGAGCGTATCTGCTGCAGTGGTCTGCAACAATCAAGACATTCGCAGCGTTACTGGAATCAGGCCCTATGGAAAGGAAATCCATACACACTAAATCAAGTGGTCCTGTGCTTTGCAAATGAGATAAGGGAGCAACTCTTTTAGGTAACGTCTTTCTCCATATACATCAGATGCATGACTTAGAGTACTCTTTAACTTCAGGTTTCATTCGAAGCCAATAGAACTGACGGCAGGTGAATCCATTCATCTTGTCAAACTCCAAATGACCCGAGTCATCATTAAGTGACTTCAGTACAATCAGTACTCCGGCACATCTCAGGGAAAACCAACTGGATACGCCGAGGTCTGACTGGAGGAGACACAATCCTGTATAAAATTTTGTTCTTCATCTCCAGTTTTGTTCCATTCCCTCATCAGTAGGGGTATCGTAGGGTGTCTTCTCTTCTCAACTTGGGCCATATTCCCTTTGACATCAGATGACTAGATGGGACCTATATAAGGGTCATCTTGCTGGTCTGCTGCCAACTTCGCAGGTCTCAAGGCAGGCAACTGCTTTGTATTTAGCGCCTTAGTTGCAATATACTTGCAGAATAGCAGGGATAAAAGCTCCCAAATAATCAACAGCTCTTCTAGAACATAGTCTTCGCTCTGATTTCCCAGCTGGGGAAAATTGGCACATTGCTTGAACACCAAAGGCTGAAATGTCCTCCCACTCTCTGTCCGTTGCCAGCACCTCATGAGAATGTCATGGCAATGCATCTACATCAATGTTCTGACTTCCTGGCCGATATCTAAGGCTGAAATCATAAGCAGACAACACCGCCAACCAGCGATAACTGGTGGCATCCAATTTTACCAAAGGTCAAAATATACAGTAAGTCAGTGGATTGTTGTTGGTCCTCACCTCGATCTAGGCACCATTAAGGTAGTTAGTTAACTTATCCACCACTGTCCATGTCAATGCCAGAAACTCCAATTTGAGAACAGGATAGTTTCATTCAGATGGTGACAGACTCTGGCTGACAAAAGCAACATCTCAACTCTTTATTTTGGTGTCGATACAAACCACCACCTAGTCCTTCTGTGTGCAGTACATATGTCAATTGGGGGTTTGCAAAGGCAAGCACAGGTGTTTTACTCAGTGACTCTTTTAGCAGCTAAAATGCCTCTTCACACTTTGCATCCCATCTTTCCCCAAAAGGCTCCGAAGGGTCAAGATAAAGCTTGCCCTCTTCTCCCCATGTCTCTTCCCTTTCATCGTTAAGGGAGCATAACCACATAGGACTTGATTCAAAGGGTGGCTTACTCTAGTAGTCCTTTACAAATTTCTGGTAGTACCCACAGAATCCAAGGAATAAATGTAGAGCACTCATATTCTTGGGCCTTGGCCATGTGGTTATAGCCTCTATCTTAGATGGATCCATAGCCACTCCCCAGTTACAGTTTTAAATCTTCAGCTTTCAGTGGGTTTAACACCTTCAGTAGTCTTGTCTCATGCTCCTCCGGTGTTGACTCAAACACTATGAGATCATCTAAGTATACCAGGTCAACAAGCAAGCTTATGTCACCAACGATCTGCTCTATGATGTTGGAAAGTAGCAGGGGTTCCTGATATGCCCCGAGGCATCCTTTCAAACTGAAATAATCAAACAGACACATAAATGCCATCTTTTCTTTGTCAGCTTCACTCATGGGTATTTGATAACACCTACTTTTAGATCCAACACACTGAACCATTTACTTCCATTTAAGCAGGCCAGTGTATCTTCGATCTATGGAATAGTACATTGGTCCGGCACTGTACGTCCGTCCAATAATCGCACATTCATATCTTCCCATTCTTCTTCCTCACAACGATAGGTGACATATGTGATAACTCCAGTTTACTTCAGTTTCAGCTCTTCAGGTATCGGTGAGAAACCAAAGTTGAATGACTTCAATGCCAACTTCCCCGATGTAGGAGACTATTCCTCTTCCATTTTCCTCACCAGAGAACTAGACACTATCCACACAGGAAAAAGATGTTCAATTGGCATTCCATGTCTGAGGATAACATCTCTTCCTGAGGTATTCCTGACAATTACTGTCATCCTGTTTGCATAGATAGCCGAAGATTTCTACAGTTCAGGTCTCACTAGCACTCCTGCAGGTAAGAATGACTCTTCTTCCTGATTTTCCGAAGCTTCCACCAGGAGGGCCGAGACGTTGGGCATTCTGGCAAATTTCAGGGTTCCCATCACTCTAGCTCCTTCTCCAGGATGTAACATGACAGGTTTAGACTGGGTATATCATACAGTTCCTCACTTATGCTCATCAACTTGCATCTTCTCAAAAGCAGCTCTGAACACAGCGTGAAAGGACAGGGTTTAAAAAAAAGCTCTCCCTTTCTCTCCTTGCATGCCCCCACAAGCCTTTTCACAATAGAAATATTTGTTCCCATAGGAATGGAAGCTTCACCTTTTCCAAACGGATCTGGGAAAACCAACACTAGTGTATCAATAGTCTCAGCTACACCAACAATAGACAATAGGTGCAGAAGTAGACCATTCGGCCCTTCAAGCCTGCACAGCCATTTTGAGATCATGACTGATCATCTACTATCAATACCCGGTTCCTGCCTTGTCCCCATATCCCTTGATTTCCCTATCCATAAGATACCTATCTATCTATCTATCTATCTATCTATTTTCAACATCTGAAAACTCCAGTTTCAATGACAAGGAACCATCGTATGGGTGATCAGCACTCAGCACTTAATTATCTCAAGGGCACTAAGTGGCTTCAATGCTAATGCATCCAATACCTGTTGTACAAGGATCTGTAGAAAAAAGTAACTTGACAACTTGTGTCAAGTAGGGCTCTAACATAAATAACCTTCAATCCATATGGATACATCAGAGCATAATCCCACTAAGTCTTCTGGAAGAGTTTATTGCACTTCAGTATTTCTGGTGATACACTGACTGGAATGTGTTTGACCCAGTATATTAGGCCGTTCCTTTACTGGGTACCTCCATAGCTTTGTTTCTTCTTTTCCTTGTTTGCTTAACCACAGCCTCTCATAGTTTTGCTTAAAATATCCATCTTCTCCACAGTTGTAAAAGAAAATAGCAGTTGTCTCCTTAGTCAAAAGACCGTCTTCAGCAGCATTCCTCTGCTTAGTAAGTCCCACAGATTGGTCGGGTGTTGTACAGATGTGTCACGTCTAGATACACCACTAGCAGATATCAACCGAGATATCTCAGCTTTCAGGTTTTTCCACTTCATTTTGCAAAACCTCCATTTGTATGACATCAGGGGGTTGCTTTAACAGCAAGGGCTACAAATGAAGGCATTACCTGAGTGTTGGACACATTCCATTCCTCCATCATATTTTCCTCCTCTCTTACTTGTCTAGGTAACTCAGTAAAAGATGGAGGAGGATGCATCTTGTGGGTCATTCGAATACGTAGAGCAATCATTTCATGTCACTGAGCAGCCTTTGTAACGTGCTCCCCTCCCAAACAATTGAATGACCCCTTTGCAGCACAAAGAGTGTAGCAGAAAAGGTAAGCAGACAGCTTCTCTCCTTCCACTTGAAATGTGTGCCTGAATTTCATCATGAGATCACTGAATTTTCAGTAGAACCAAAAGCATTTTCCAGAGCTTCCATATAGTTAGCTGACATGTAAAGGATTTTCTACCTTTCAGAACCACACTACATCAGAGACCTGACCCTTTAAACTCTACCAGTCTCTGCTTTTTCGTATTATCTGAGCACCACCATTTATCCAACTGAGAGGTCTGCTCAGCCCAAGCCTCATATTCTTCTTCCCCATTAGGTGTGGGCTGACTCTAGTCAACATTCTCAGCCTATGATAACTTTGGCTCTCCAAAGGTACATTTTGGCATTTATTGACCGGTGATGTAATAGTCAAAACCAGCTCCGAATTTATATCGGCAGCTGAAGAACCTATTAGACTTTTCACATCAGACAAAGTCTTCCCCTCACTCTGTAGAAAAGAGAACTTGCCTTTAAAAATCTTCACCCTCAGCTGCATTCTCGCCAATTCTAAAGATATGATAAAAAGATAACCCTGCCTCTCCAGGTGCCCCTAACCTATCGGGCAGCACGACTTCAGGCACTGGTAGACTGGACTAACACGACGTTCTTATCAACTGACGTACCAGAACGCCGATCAGTGTAACTTCCCCCAAAAATTTTACAGAACTCAACGTTCTATATAGCAGTTCATCAGGGACAGAAACTTTAAGCAGAACACAAGCAATTTGAGGGGATAGTCTCTTCCAATCACACCAGAACCTAATCTCTGCAACATCCATAATAACATATCTTAATTACAGCGTACCTTACATCCCACAAAACACTAGCTTAAACACAAAGGAAGTACTTTACCAATCCTTATGCAGCACTTCATCCTGGATGAGCCCTGAAAAATATGAGCTTCTCATCGTAGCTTGTCAACTAGACTCATTAGCTAACTCTGGCCAACAGCTAAGTGACTCAGCATTGCAAAGGTAATGGTGAGAAGGTCACCTTCAATAAGCATCTCCAGTCTAGAGTTGATATGATTCGGGTTCAACCTAACAGGAAAGTTGGAATGTTCTGTTGAAGGAATGAAAATTATGGTGTATGCTGTATAAATACTGTCTGATTGGAAATTTTCATTCACCACGAAATAATGGACCTTACACCAGCACAAAATTAAAGTGGAAGTATATTTACAATTATTTCTACTTTAACAAATGTTTAATAGAAAAAGCCCCATTAAGGTTAAAACAGTCTAAATGTGCACATAAATGTTGGAACTCATTGTTGAGTAGTCAAATGCTTTGCATTAATTACTCATGGCGCTGAACCAATTCTATGTGAAAGACACCAGACACAGTTCAAATTTCCCTCGAAGAATGCATGAACAAACTGGTTAACTCAGAAGTATTGGCACCTCCTCCTTGGATCCAATTGTCTGCATAAAGCACTTTTTACAACAGGGAAGAACTTTGGTCAAAGTTCCACGAGCGTCTCTCCTTGTACTGCCCCCCACACCTCCTCCTTCATCCAACACCTCTCTCAACAAAGACCCAAACCAACCCACCTTCTCCTAGAAATCTGATGCCACCAAGCTCTCTCAAACATTCCATGGCATCCCACTGGACAGCATGTTATCAAGACAAACCCAATTGGCTTACAACCATATTCTTAAGCAGAGCAAATGACTCCTTATTTTGGTAGCAACCAAAATATTGGGCTGTGAAGCTTAATTAATAAAACACACTGCATTTTACAGAAAAGCTGCAGAAAATAAGACACCTAACAACATAAAGGTAGGAATACAAAATACATGTTCTTAACCAGGGCATTACACCCAAATTAAGTTTCAAAACCCAGTGGTCACAGACTCAAAATGAGGGTCTGGGCATTCACAGAGGTGAGAAGATATTGCTCAGATCCTTAAGACCCTCATGCACGTTAATATATTAAAATATGATTCATTTTCTATTCATTTCCCATGAAGTCATTTTCCTGTCTATAAAACCAACTGGACCAACTGGAAAATAAAATGAACATTCTGGAAAAATATATGCACTGCAACAGTTCCATCTCCATTAAAACCCTGCTCCATTCAAATGTCTTGGCTCCTGCTTTTTAAATTTTCACTGTGAGTTTATCTTTAATTTGCTTGGTTTTCCATTGAAACAGCAAATTAAATACAGCAATGTCACGAATTAATGAGCAAGAGAGATTAATCATCATTAAGCACGGAAGAGCTTGTCAATCTATGATGTACAAGTTATTAATAATAGTCAAGACTTTTTCTCTCCCAAAAGCCCATAGTAATGTTCCGGAAACACCTCTGTTACTGATTATTCATAGTTAGGTAATTCACAGTTAATTAAGCGTTTGATGCATAGGTAGTAACTTAAGTGAACTCAATGAAATTAAATTAAGTGGAAATGTCAAGGGATGCTACAAATGGTGGTCAAATAGTTCCGTTTATTATCTGAGAATGTACAATGTACAATCTGAAATTCTTAGTCTTCACAGACATCCATGAAAAACAGAACCCCAAAAGGAATGACAGAAAAACCTTAGAACAGGGTTGGGCAAACTTTTTGACTTGTGGGCCACAAAGGGTTCTAAAATTTGACAGGGGGGCCAGACCAGGAGCAGATGGACGGAGTGTTTTGGTAATACACCTCATAAGAGAAAATAAAATATCATGGGATATGTAGAAAACATGTGCTTTAATTTCAATTGAAAATGAACAAATGCATTACAACAAAATATCTGTCTTTGAAGTCCCATGGTATTTAGCTATTTATTGAAATGACTTTTAAAACACTGAAATTTAAATGAATAAAATACAGCTTTTTTTAATAGTAACAGTTATTATTTTAAAGCACTGAAAATTCTGTTATCCTTCAAGATATTATCATCATCACTCTCCTCCTGACTGTCTTTATTTCAAAAACGGTAGGAGATGCAGGTCTACTTGTCCTGCTCCTTCTTATTCAATTGTCCCCTGTGCCAAAACTCAACAACGACCAGCACAAAGACAGAACAGTGACAGCGCGCCAGTATGCGGAGCGCGTTATTTGATCTGGAGGGCATTTTTTATTTTGAGAACGTACGTGCACCTGCGCACTACTCATGTCCATCACTTAACAGAAATGACATGTAACATGTAAGGCTTATTGAAAAAAATATTTTCAAATGCATTTTTTACATAACACAATGAAGAAACTTATTTTTAATTTCAGTGGGAACAGTGTTGTTGGTCTCCCTTTTTAGCCAGCGCATCAAAGTCTGGATTTAGTTTTGTTGTGGCGATTCTCAGGATGGATCTGAGGTGTTGGTCAGTTAACTTGGATCTGTGGCTGGCTTTGTTGATGTTCATGACACTGAACGCCTGTTCACACAAATAGGTCGAGCCGAACAAAGAGTAAAGCGCAAATGTGGAGTAATACGCTGCACCTCAACAAAGGTCAATGTGTAGCGGTGTGCTACATGCAGCTCTAAAATTACGACACGGAGTTGGTAACTGCAGCCGAAGAAAAAAACTTCATTCGAAATCCCCAGCCTCACTTTTAAGCCTCCCTCAACCTGCCCCCCGTGGCGCAGAGGCTCCAAAGCTCTGTGCTCGCAAATCCCCGCAGGCTATCTCCTTTAGCCGGAATGCTGGCTAATTGTGAGCCGGTTCGGATGTGCCAGGAAATGGGTCGCCACAAATGTATATAGAGTGCGTCATCTATTGGGAAATCGCCAGAATTGTGGGGAAAAAACATTAACAGGGTTTATTAATATAATTTCATCAAGTTCTGCGGGCCGGATTAAAAAGCTTAACGGGCCGCATATGGCCCGCGGGCCGTAGTTTGCCCATGCCTGCCTTAGAACCTCAATTCCTCCTCTCCCTTGCTCAAGCAGCAGCAAAACATCAACCTCCTCTCCACTGTCTATTCAACAGAAACCATCAGGGCCCACCACCCACCAAGCAATAGCAAAACAATGTCAGGAATATAGGCTTAGCTGGAATTAGTAGCATATACGTTCGATCTTCCTATAAAAAGGATACATTTTTGAGAGCACCAAACTAAACACTTCTTCAGATATTGATTGCCGTTATGAGGTCAATTTCAAATGACCTAATTCTTCCAAATTTTTCATACTTGAGATAATTCACTTCATGCTAAAAGATACGGGTGATAACACCTCTCGTTCCTTATTATGCTCCCTCCTATTGTCAGTTTTAACATCCTTTTGAATTTAAGCCCAAATATTAATTTTTGGTTGGTTCTTTAATCATACTAAATAACATATCAAATCATTCTTTCCTTTGAAGGCATGTTTTTTTTCTAATCATGATCTCAATTGCAAGGAGAAATTCTTCTCTGTAACTACTTCCCAACCTTGTTTCAGTACAGGAGAAGCTATAGCAACAATTCCATTTGGTTGAAAGTGCAGACCAGGTATGAAACCTGGTGCTTTCTTATCATATATTTCTGCTAAACACTCTTCAATTCTTCATTTGGAATACATCAGTCAATCAAATGATTTATCTCTAATTTTCACCCATCACTGTTAACCCAGTTCTTCCAGGATATACTCATCATTTCTCTGTATTTGTTCCACAACATTCTGTGGCGTGCCCATCTGATCCCTATTTGCAGCTTACCACCAGTAGTAGTCTTAACGACCTTATCTTTCCTGCTGGCAAATATTAATTGGGTTGGAGTTAATCTTCCCTCCTTACTCTCTTCAGCCACTCTTCCTTTGCTGAGCTAAACACACTTCCAAGTCATAGCTTATAATCAGTGAATCAACATTCTTCTCATGGATGATGACTCAGAAAGCACCTCAATTAGTGATACATTCCACTATGTTGTCTATTTAATCTTTTGTGGACTTGACATAACATCCACTTTTTTATTTGTTTATATTCTTTGCTTAAGTACTTTAAAGCATTTCACCCTACCTGGCTTTGTTATAAGAGCCATGCTTGTCCACATTCCAGACTGATGTCCAGGCTTTAGTTAGGTACAGAAGTTGTTTGTTTACCTAGATGCTGTTTGGATTAGAGGACATGTGCTATAATGGAAGATTGGACAAACTTGTGTTATCTTTGTCTGGAGCAGCAGAGCCTGACAGAAATCTGATAGAGGTTTATAATCTTATGAGAGGCATAAATGGAAATAGACAACCAGTATCTTTTCCCCAGGGTTCAGATATCTAATACCAGAGGGCATGAGTTTAAGGTGAGTGTGGGTAAATTCAAAGGAGATGTGAAGGGCGAGACCCCCCCACACACCAAACTTTGTGGTGATGGTGACAAATACAATATGGGTGTTCAAGAAGCTCTTAGATTGGCATATGAATGTGAGGGATAGGATACATGGATTGTGTAGGCAGAAGGCATTAGTGTAATTGGGCATTTGATTATTAACGTAATTAATTTGGCATAATAAGGTGAGACGAAAGGCCTGTTCCCGTGCTGTTCTATTTTTATGTTTTAAATTAAACAAGATCTGCATCTATAATTACTGTATTGTGAATCCTCATCTGTAACCCCCTTTTAAACCTATCTTCATAAAGCTCAGCAGCATGATACTACACAGCTGAAGAACCAGAATGATTGCCAATGAAATCAAGTTTTTAGTAAGTAGTTACCTGCCTATCTACTTTAAATATGTTTAATGTAAAGAACATTCACTCATTTGTCCATAGAAAAATCAAGGGATGGAACTTAAAAATGAAAAGCAATTCCCTCCATGAAAAGCTGAAACAGTGTACTCACATATCTGTTGATTCTTCAGGCTCCTGGGAATATTCAGGATCTCTGCAAATATCAGAATCAGAGCTGCAGAAACAGAATAAATGGATTGAATTGAAACACAGAATCTAATTGAGCACTATTCTGTATAGTCAAACTCAAAATTATGTGTGAATATTTCCAGAAGGACTTGACAGTGTTTTACTATCTAAACAAGAACAGCACTTCATGTGATGAGAAAGCGCATCACAGAAATGATAGTCATAGATCAATTGGGATTCATCCTCTCATGCTAGCCACAGACATATTTCGATCAGAGCTTGGAGACATTGAGCTACCGCTCAAAATATTGCTAATCTTTTGAAATATGGATAGAAGGTTTGGAGTGTTTAACACAACCTTGCCTTTCCTTCAAATAGCGATTTTCTAGCTATTGAACAGAACCTCAATTGATTACTTTTTAAAATTAAAAGCCATTGGGTTCCTGACGAAGGGTCTCGGCCCCAAACATCTCCTTATAGATGCTGCCTGGTCTGCTGTGTTCCACCAGCATTTTGTGTGTTGTTTCAGTTACCAAGGTCTAGTTGGCAGCACTCTGGCCTAAGTTAAAAGCTGAGAGTTCAAGACACACCGCAAACTTTTGAGCCCAAAATCTAGGCCAATATTTCACAGTGGAACTGAGGAAATTCTTGCACTGTTAAAGGTGGGTCCAATGTTGTATCATGTCTCTATGCATCCTTACAGCTGGAAATTAATGAATACAGATTTTAATAAAGAGCAATGGAGTTTCAGCATCCTGGCCAATGGTTAAGTGTGCATTGATTAGTTGGGAGGGGCAAAATGTTGACTGGCAGGTAGTGTGACCTCCGACCAGGTGAGGGCAGTGCTGTCACATGACAGGCACGGCTCTCTGGTTACACATGGTCTATCCAGAAGATGTCAACCAAAGGAGCATTGTACACAGGGAAATTTGAGAAAGTGATTATAAAAAGCTATGGGATCTAGGCATAAATAGAAGCATGAAATACATGTACCTATAAAACACTAGTTGATGGTAACTAGAACATTGCTCACAGTTTAGGCATCACATGTTAGGAAAGTTGTGAAGGCCTTACTGAAGGTGCAAAAGAGATTTACCAGAATGATTTTGAGTTGTTAGACTTTAATTATGCAAATAGACTAAAAAACATATTCACCTTGGAACATGGAAGCTCAGAGGAGAACCAACAGGAATGTTTAAAATCATGAAAGATGTCAAAGCAGATTTAGAGAAACTGCTCCCATTGGTGCAGGGCTGAAGAGCCAGAAACATAGAGTTAAAGCTATTGGTAAAAGAAAAGAAAAAAATTATTTTACACAGTAAATGGTTTAGGGTCTGTAATGCATTGCCAGGGAAACTAGAAGTAGAATCAGTTGCACTTTTTAAAAGGGAGCTGGGTATGTATCGGAAACGAAAGAGGAGAGAGACTGGTTAAACTACTCTTACAAACAGATAGTATGAGCACAATGGACCAAATAGGCTCCTTCTTGCTGTAGCCATTCTGAGAATTTTGCCAGTTTAGTAGAACACCCAAATATGCAGGCAATTTATATTACAGTACTGTTATATTTTCTCACACATGCTCTTAGCCCCAGCACAGTCCTTGGACTGCAAACAGCATATTTCACTGTATTTTTCAATGTTTGTAATAAATATCAAAAAACGGTTTTCAATTTAGCTTCATAACTTTAAAGAATGAACTATAGAGTATAAATTTCTCAATTCCCAAAAAAAATTGTATCTTAAAGTTGACAGCATCTTACAAAACTGATTAAATCTATGTCAGCAACTCTTTCTCTCAAGATGCATTAGCTAAGTGTGATGTGATGCCAATGAACTTAGATCAAATTTCGAAAAGACTAATATGAACAATCACAGAGTTTTGATTATAATTTTAAATGGTGTCATTCTGTGGTAGAACAGGATTGAACTCAATGCGACTATCAGCTAGAGATTTATTTTTCTGAAACGAGTCAGGCAACAAAGAACAAAGACTACCTTCATTGAAATCAGAAGCTAGCAGAAGTTATTGAATTTTCATAGAAGATGCAAGATTTTTTTTATTGTAATTCTTCAGCACACGAAGTGTAAAGACCTTCACAAGTCTTCCAGAGCCCGCTGCAGTGAAGCATCCCCACAGCATGATGCAACCACCACTATGCTTCATGGTAGGGATGGTACATTTTTGATGATGTGCGTTGTTTGGCCTACACCAAACATAGTGTTTAGTCTGATGGCCAAGAAGTTCAATTTTGGTTTCCTCAGACCATTGAACCTTCTTCCAGCTGATTTCAGTCTTCCTCATGCCTTCTGGCAAACTCTAGCTGAGATTTCATGTGTTTTCAGCTGGTGGCTTTCACTTTACCACCTCCCAGAAAGCTGTGATTGGTGAAGCGCCTGGGCAACAGTAGTTGTATTGGCACTCTGTCCCATTTCAACCACTGAAGCTTGTAACTCCTGCAGAGTTGTCATGGGTCTTTTGCTGGCCATCCTCACAAATCCCCTTCATGGTCACTCTGTTTTTTAGGACAGCCTGCTCTGGGCAGATTTATAGCTGTGTCATATTCCTTCCATTTCCTGATGATTGATTTAACTGTGCTCTAAGGGATATTCAGTGACTTGGAAATTTTGTTGTATCTGTCTCTTGACTGAGCTTTTCAATAACATTTTTCTGGAGTTGCTTGGAGTGTTCTTTTGTCTTCATGGTGTAGTTTTTGCCAACATACAGACTCACTAGCAGTTAGACCTTCCAGATACAGGTGTATTTTTACTACAGTCAATTGAAACACTTTGACTACACACAGGTCTCCAAAAACTGATCTCCATTTAACTAATCATGTGACTCCTAAAACTAATTGGCTGCACCATTGATGACTTGGTGTGTCATATTTAAGGGGGTGAATATTTATGCAACCATTTTTAATATTAATTTAGATCGCTTTGTACAGATTTGTCTTTACTTTGACACGAGCCTTTTTCTGTTGATCAGTGTCAAAAAAAACAAATTCAATCCACTGTAATTCAATGTTATAAAACAGTAAAACATGAAAACTTCGAAGGGGGTGAACACTTTATATAGGCACTGTAACTAATTCATTCCCATTTCATATATTCATGAAACTTTGTAAATTCTACCTTCTCTGGAACGTCCTGTTTATCAGAGATTTAAAGTGATATACAGTTATAAGCAGACACTGAGAGCTTTGTTTATTTATGTTCATCACCTGGAATTAATCTCAAGAGGCAAAGAAAGAATTTTACACTGAAAGCAATAACACAAATATGGTATCACATTGCAGTATACAGCTACGGGGAAACAAATTTTTCTCAAGGTATATAGTAAAACGATTCAATAGGTGCACACCCACCGGGCAGATTACATTCATTAGCCGCATTCCTGTCAAAAGCCCTGTCTGAAGGTTATAGTTTGGAAAAAATGTCCAAGTTCTTCAGAGGAAACGTAGGAGCTAATCTCACAGCAAAGCTATCAGGAGGGTGGAATAGAAGAGGTTGTTGCTATAGAAGAATATAAACGAAAATGTAATTTTTAATTCAAGATGCTCAGGGAATAGAACCCAACATTGGTTATTAAGAACATGATGCATGACTAGGTCTAAACAAATTTCAATCAACTCACACAAAATGCTGGAGGAACTCAAAAGGTCAGGCAGCATCTTTGGAAATGATTAAACAGTCAACATTTCGGGCTTTAAGAAATACTCTCCTTCTTTAAGAGAGTAAAGGAATGACAAGATGACAGAATAAACAGAAGGGTCTCTGCCCAAAATGTCAACTGTTCATTCATTTCCGTATGTGCTGCCTGACCTGCTGATTTCCTCCAGCACTTTGTGTGTGTTGCTCTGGATTTCCAGCATCTGCAGAATCTTGTTTAAAAATTGAGTCAACTAAGGTTTCTGCTAGATGAATGACAGGAGATGGTCCAGAAAGATATTGAATTGTTTGAACTGAGAGATGATACAGGCATGAGTAAAGAGTTTTAGTGGTGGTATGGTGGAAGTAGAAGCAGCCCGTGTTATTACTTATATCAACATCTCTATAACCAGGGAACACAAGGTCAATTGTAGAATCTCCATCACTCTCTGAACAGTCTAAATCGGATGTTAAAATTGAGACCTTTCATGGAAGGACATTTGCTCGATATATTGCGTTGTAGTAAGACTGTACATGCGGATTTGCAGTCTGGGTTTATAATTTCACTATGAGCAAAAGGGAAGCCTCAAAATCTAGTTTATCTCCTCAGTGCTACAATATATGAAATTAGGTCCCGATATATAATTTTGCAGAGAAAACCAATGGAATTACAGGATTACATCCTCAAAATACATTAGTTAAGGTCCTAAACTATCCTATAATTCTACAGGATAAAAAATGACTTTCGTTTACTTTATTACTGTGCTGTTTAACAGGGAAAAGGATGGGATTGTGGTATACATTCCTCAAACACAAATGTATATTTTGTGCAACAGGAAGTCAATGTCACCTGCAATCACATTGGCATATTTGATCACCTGACTGTCCTATCCCTGACATACAGTGAGAGACTGAGGACCACAGAACCACTGGTGGGGGATGCGAAGCAATAGTCAAAGGAGATAGAAGAATGCTTACAGAACTGCTTTGAATTGGTGGACTGGACCATAGTCAAAGATTCATCTATATATCCAATTGAATAAGCCACAGTCATCACCAATTTTATCAAGACCTGTGTGGGTGGGTACGTGCTTTTGAGATCAGTCTGTCTTTCTAATATTGACTCCGCTTGTCACTTACATGATCAAAGATTCAAAGCACATTTATTATCAAGGAATGTATAAATTATACATGTTGAAATTTGTCTGCTTATAGGCAGCCACAAAGCAAGAAATTTGAAAAGACTAAAAACCACTGAGCAGAGAACGAAAGAGAAAATAACTTTGTGCAAAAAAGAGAAGCAAGCTAACAGCATCCCAAACCAGGAGTCCCAGAACAGCTCCCTGAGCAGTCAGAATAGGCCCAAGCCAAACTCCGGTCCCCAGTTTTCACACCAGTGGAGCAGAAGCACACAGTAGCCAGATCAGTTCACAGCTGCAAAGAAAGGAATGAACATTTGTGGGAGACTGAGAGAAATCAGCCCGACCCTTGCTTCCACACCTGACACTTGGGCTTCCAATCTATCTGGCACGGTATTTAAATTGTCCAAGCACCAAGCAGTGCCACATTCTAGGACTCAGATCCAGGCACCCTGATATCCCTGGGATGCTCTGCCCAAAGCCACTCTCAGTCTCACCAAATCAGCTCGACCTCAGAGCGATCCAACCTCACACCTGAGTTAGGTGGATAGGCATTGAAAATCTTCCACATCAACTCCTCTCCAAATTCCTCACTCCATCTATGGTAGCAAAATGAACTCCATCTATGAACCTGACGGCTCGAACACATTGTGCCCCGCAATGCCCCAGAATGTTTCATCACCAAATCAAACTTGCCTCCATCTGCCTCCTCACTGTCTGCGGTAGTAGTTTGCCACAATTTGTTTCATGGACGACGTTATAAGCAATGCTTTTAGTCAATTCTCTTGCCTTATGATTTACCAGTAAGCTGTCACACATCTTCGTTAGTGCCATCTTAAACCAGAAGTTGGTCTTCACATATTATCCACCAAATATCAGCTATATACCTGCTTTTGCCTCTTCATTTTATTCTCATCCTCAGACAAGGAATTTTAGTTTTTTGTTGTTTTATGTTTTTCCATGTAGGAAGGTAATTAGACAGTACACAATTTCTTTTTAAAGATTGTTTCATTGCCTGAATATCTGCCAATTGCTGTTACCAATTTACTTTGCTCACATTAGTTTTTAACCCAATGAAACTGCCACTCCAATTATTTTTTGGACTCGAGATTGTGTTTTGCTCCACCAATAAGTTCGTTCATATCATAGTTTTTGGGAAGCTAAACTTTATCTGCTTGATGCACCTTATTCACTTGATCGCTTTGAGTCAGAATTGCTCGTAAGAAAGTTTTCCTGAAGAAAACACTTTACCTTTTTAATCTACCATATCATCACTATATTTATCTTAATCCCTCTTCTCTCCATGTGAATATCTAAACTAAGTCATGTCAAGAATGACATGGCAGCGAGTTCTACACTCTAACTATTCTAAACAAGGAATGCTTACTCTTTTCTCTATTCAGCTTTGAAAGTTAGATAGAGGTACAGTATTTATAGCTCAAAGATTCAGATTATCCCACAAGTAGGACTTTTCTTTTCACTTACTATCGATCTAATTTAATCGCATAATACAAAGTAATGTAATCTATAGAACTCTTTGCTTACAGAAAAAAGTCTCCAACCAGTTCAATATTTCTTAACTTATAATCTTTGTTTGGGACCTACTTATAAATCTTTTTTTTGCACATTATCCAGCATTACTCTCATTAACTATAAAAACCAGAACTGTCCATAACTGAACCCTGATCTGCTTTTATAAATGCTATAACTTAACAACTTACAAATTCCTTTAAAAATAAAATCAAATTGCTTTGTTCATACTTCTAGTTCCAACTACTGACTTATGAGACTTTTAATGATTTGCTCACCTGGATATCTAGATTACTTTGCTTCTGCTGCCGAATTAATTACTTTTAACATTTCAGACTGAGACGCTTCATCAGGATCATGAGTCCTGATGAAGGGTCTGAGCCTGAATGTTGACTGTTTATTTCTCTCTTTTGATGCTGCCTGATTTGCCGAGTTCCTGCAGTATTTTGTGTTTGTTGCTCTGGATTTCCAGCATTTGCAGAATCTGTGTTTACCATTCTCTAACATATTTCGATCTAAACACCAACCATTTCTAGCCAATAATGCTGGCAAATTCAAACACCATTGATTAGCTCAAAACTGTCCTCAAAATGATATGAGGGAAGTTCCAGTGTCTTAGAAGTCTATCTAATACCAAGAAATCCCTCCCCTGCTACGGTAGTACCTTCATGAAGAGGGCAGAAACTTTAGTGAGCAGGAAAGAAATTTCAAAAACATGAATCCGAATCCCAGCTATTCTGCTTAGGCTTATTTTTCTGATGAAAGAGATATGACCTTTAATTTAGTACTACACAAGCAGTTTCACTTTCATTACATTATATTATGATTAGATAAGGCACAATGACTGTAACCATGGATGATATTTTTAAATACCCTGGAGCTACAATTATCAAAACATGACAAGCAAATTGACCATATAAATCATTTTATATTGGAAATTCAAATTTCCACAATGTATTAAATTAAATGTTCTGAACTATAAACAAAATATTGTCTGTGCAAAAGTGATTATTTCAGAAGCCAGTAATTACTTAATTAATCAGTGATCTTTACAAAGTACATATATAAACTGCATGGAAAGATATGAACTAACACAGGCCTATCCTTTTTAGAGAGATTGAACATACCTATGCACTTTCCCCATAGCCATGTTCCTGTTTTCTGATTAGTCAACATCACAGAGAGAAGCAATATGAACCATCTGTTCTGTACAATATCAATTTCAGATTACTATGCAAGAACATAATTAAGCTCCTGTCAAATATCACATCCACATACAAGTCACATAACAGATGAGGAGTTTGCTGATGCCTGTTACAACTTTTTACAGTTTGGACAAAACAAGGGGTAAAACAAATATTTGAAGTGACAATACAAATTTGACATACAGTCACCTTTTGAAGTGGTTACTATGTTGAAATTCAGCAGTGTCAAAATAAATGACAAAGACGATCCATTCAGGATCAGATGGAGTACTGACGTGAGTTTCATAAAGGGTACAAACATAGGTATGGATCAATTGAGCTCTAATTAAATTTTATGACTACGTTATTTCACATTAAGTTTGAGAGTGCAGGTTACAAACCAAATCAAACTCTACCCTAGCCTTCAGCATATTTTACTTATTTTGCATATAATAGGCTGTATTGTCCAAGCACACATTAGCTTGGATTTATCTTTAATTCTGGTTGCAAGGTGGCTGGATTTGCAAAATAATTTACTAACCGATGAGCCACTTTCCATGCAGTCATTCACCAAATCACCCACATTAGCAGCTGGCTACCACAATTAAGCACTCAGCTCTGCCAGAACTTTTTAGTCTAACTGGACATTTTAATAGTGAAAGGCATCTAGCTGAGTGTGACCAGGCCTTTTCAAATGGTTTAATCTTTGCTTCCCTTAAGTCATGGAAATCCCAGGAGAGTTTCTCACCTACATTATTTGGGTTGGGGAGCAAATGAAAATATACTCAACCCCAAAAATAGGCATAGCTGAGAAATGTTATCTCATTCGCTTGTGAAACATGGAAAATGATTTTTATCAGTGGTCACATACTTCCAGGTGTACTGATCAGCACCACAGTGTTGACCCAGCAAACCCTGCAAGGAGTTTAGCAGTCTAATCAAAGAAACTGAGCAGCATAGATTGCAGTACCATCTTTTCAATAATTGATGGGCAAACATCACGTTGTGTGATCCAACCATTCTAGTTGAACAGAAATCAAGCACATCTCCATTTTGTTTTGATAGAACAAGAAGCATATGATTTAACAATCAATTCCAAATACCATTACTTATTTGGATAGGAATCCTGCCCATAATTCAGTTCAGTCACTCTTTCCATGCCAAGGTCAGCACTTATTTTTTACATTTTTATTGGAACAAGGATGACTCATGAATTGGCTGATTAAAGAAGAAAGCAGCCAGATAATGCTGAGCAAATAATTTTGTTCTTGGTGACTTTGATCGAGTTTCCATGAGTGAACCAAGTCTCCTGAGAACTCCATCTGTGGCATTTAAGGTAGATTAGCTCAAAATTAAAAATAAATCTGAATCACCACCAATTACTTATAGGCTTATGTGGAATACTTATCACATCTCAGAGGAGTGAAAAGACCACTAAATGGAATAAAATCTGTATCCGGGTTTACTTAGAAGCAAATTAGACAATTAGAAATTATCCTGCTTCGAACAGAGAAGGTTTAAAAATCATTAGCAAAATATCAGGGGATATAAGATCATACAATAGAAGAACAGAATTAGGCCATTTAGCTCGTCAAGTTTACTCTGCCATTTTATTATGGCTGATCCAATTTTCCTCTCAGCCCCAGTCTCCTACCTCCTTCCCATATTCCTTCATGTCCTGACCAATCAAGAATCTATCAACCACTACCTTAAATATACATAAAGACTTAGCCTTCACAGCTGCCTGTGGCAACAAATTCCACAGATTCACCACTTTCTGGCTAAATAAATTCCTCCTCATCTCTATTCTAAAAGGATCATCTCTATTCTGAGGCTCTGTCCTCTGGTCTTAGACACTCCCATCACAGGAAACATTCTCTCCATATCCACTCTATCAAGGCCTTTCACCATTTGATAGGGTTCAATGAGGTCACCCATCATTCTTCTGGATTCCAGTGAGTACAGGCCCAGAGCCATCAAACTTGCTTCAATTGATAAGCCGGGTTCAATCCTGGTATAATTCTTGTGAACCTCCTTTGAACCTTCTCCAGTTTCAACACATCCTTTCTAAACTAAGGGGCCCAAAACTGCTCATAATACTCCAGGTGATACCTCACTAGTGCTTTATAAATTCACATTACATCCTTGCTTTTATATTCTAGTCCTTTTGAAATGAATGCTAACATTGCATTTGCCTTCCTGACTCAACCTGCAAATTAACCTTTAGGAAATCCTGTGCAAGGACTTCTAAGTCCCTTTGCGCCTCAGCTTTTTGTATTTTATTTTCATTTAGAAAGTAGTCAACCCTTTCATTTCTTCTAACAAAGTGCATGACATAAGAACATAAGAGATAGGAGCAGGAGTAGGCCAATCGGCCCCTCAAGTCTGCTCCGCCATTCAACAAGATCATGGCTGATCCAATCTTAACTCTAGTTATCACCGAATCCCACAAGGCAACAGTGCCAACTAACAGGGCACCATGCCGCCCATTTTATTTTATTGTTCATCCCGCCCAAACCCATGTGATCACCCGGGGAAAAGAAAAACCGATTTGCCAATTGAGGAGAAAAAATCTGGAAAATTCCTCTCCGACCCATCCAGGCTATCGAAAGCTGGTCCAGGAGATCACATGGCTGATCTAAACCTAGCCTCATGTCCACTTACCTGCTCGCTCACTGTATCCCCTAATGCCATTTTTATCCAGGAAAATGTCTATCTCCGTTTTGAATTTATTTAGTAGCTTCCACAGCTCTCTGGGGCAGTAAATTCCACAGCCCCACTACCCTCTGAGTGAAGAAATTTCTCCTCATCTCAGTCGTGGAATGGCATCCCCTTATTTTAAGATTATGCCCCCTAGTCCTAGTTTCACCCATCATTGGGAACATTCTTCCCGCATCCACCCGATCAAGCCCCTTCACCATCTTATATGTTTCAATAAGATCGCCTCTCATTCTTTGGAACTCCAATAAGTAGAGTCCCAATCTACTCAACCTCTCTTCATACATCAACCCACCCATCCCCGGAATTAACCTAGTGAACCTTCTCTGCACTGCCTCGAGAGCCAGTATGTCCTTTCTTAAATATGGACACCAGAACTGCACACAGTACTCCAGGTGTGGTCTCACCAATACCCGGTACAACTTCAGTAAGACCTCCCTGTTCTTATACTCCATCCCCCTAGCAAAAAAAGCCAGCATTCCATTGGCCTTCTTGACCACCTGCTGCACTTTCATACTAACTTTTTGTGTTTCCTGCACCAGGACCCTCAGATCCCTTTGCACAGAAGCACTTTCCAGTTTCTCTCCATTTAGATAATAACTTGCTCTATTATTTTTCCTGCCAAAGTGCAAGACCTCACACTTGTCAGTATTATATTTCATCTGCCAAATGTCTGCCCAATCACTCAGCCTATCTATGTCCCCCTGCAGGGTTTCAATGTCCTCCGCACTCATTACACGCCCTCCCATCTTTGTGTCATCAGCAAACTTCGATACGTTGCACTTAGTCCCTTTCTCCAAATCATTAATATAGATTGTAAAGAGTTGGGGTCCCATCACCGACCCCTGCGGAACACCACTAGTCACCAACTGCCAGTCTGAGATTAAAAAATTTATCCCAACTCTCTGTTTTCTGTTAGAAAGCCAATCCTCCACCCATGCCAGAATATTATCCCCAATCCCATCATTTTTTACTTTAAGTAATAATCTTTAGTGTGGCACCTTGTCAAATGCCTTTTGGAAGTCCAAATACACCACATCCACAGGTTCCCCTTTATCTACCCTATATGTTATGTCCTCAAAGAGCTCCAACAAATTTGTCAAACATGACTTCCCTTTTGTAAAGCCATGCTGACTTTGTCCTATTAAGCTATGTTTATCCAAATGCCCTGTTACTGTTTCCTTAATTATCGATTCCAACATTTTGCCAACCACAGATGTTAGGCTAACTGGCCTATAATTCCCAACCTTCTGTCTATTGCCCTTTTTAAATAAAGGAGTTACATTAGCATTTTTCCAATCTGCCGGGACCATTGCCGAGTCCAGCGAGTTTTGAAAAATTATCACTAATGCATCCACAATCCCGACCGCCACTTCCCTTAAGACCCTAGGATGCAAGCCATCCGGTCCAGGGGATTTATCCACCTTCAGTCCCATTAATTTATCCAGCACCATTTCCTTGGTGATTTGAATTGTAGTTAGCTTCTCTCCCCCTAGAGCCCCCTGTTTATCCAGTGTTGGGATATTTTGAGTGTCCTCTACTGTAAAAACTGATACAAAATATTTGTTCAGCGTTTCCGCCATCTCCATGTCTCCTACCATTAATTTCCCGGTCTCATCTTCTAGCAGACCAACATTTACTTTAGTCACCCTTTTTCTTTTTAAGTAACTATAAAAACTCTTACTTTTATGTTTTATGCTTTTCGCCAATTTACTTTCATAATCTATTTTCCCCTTCTTAATCAATCTTTTTGTTATTTGCTGCTGATCTTTAAAAGCTTCTCGATCTTCAATCTTCCCACTAGATTTAGCTACCTTATATAACTTTCTTTTTAGTCGTATACTTTGCTTTATTTCTTTACTTAGCCACGGATAACTATTTTTTCTTTTACACCCTTTTTTCTTCAGTGGAATATTTTTTTCTTGATAGTTGTAAAATAACTCCTTAAATATACACCACTGATCAAGTACCGATCTACCCTTTAATCTATTTTCCCAATCCATCTTAAGCAATTCTGCTCTCATACCATCATAGTCTCCTTTATTTAAGCTTGTTTGAGATCCAACCCTCTCATCCTCTAATTGAATATGGAATTCGACCATGTTATGGTCACTCATTCCAAGGGGATCCTTTACTAGGACATTTTTTATTAGTCCTGTCTCATTACACAGGACCAGATCTAAGACTGCTTGCCCCCTTGTCAGCTCAGTAACATATTGTTCAAGGAACCCATCCGGAATACACTCAATAAACTCTTCTTCAAGGCTGCCATGTCCGACTTGATTAGTCCAGTCAATATGAAAGTTAAAATCCCCCATAATTATAGCTGTTCCCTTATTACAAGCCCCAACTATTTCCTGATTTATGCTCCGACCAACTGAGTTACAGCTGTTTGGAGGCCTATAGACTACTCCCACCACTGCTTTTTTCCCTTTACTATTTCTTATTTCTACCCAAATTGTTTCGTTATCCTGATTCTTTGAGCCAATATCTTTTCGCTTTATTGCAGTGATTTCTTGCTTTATTAACATAGCCACCCCACCTCCTTTTCCTTTTTGCCTGTCTCTCCTAATTGTCGAATACCTTTGTATGTTTAATTCCCAGTCCTGGTCACCCTGCAGCCACTGATCCATAATTGCCACAATATCATAACCATACGTAATTATTTATACCGTCAACTCATCAATTTTATTCCTAATACTATGTGCATTCAAATAAAGGACTTTCAAATATGTTTGACACTTATTTCCTACCTTTTCCTTTTGTACAACTTTACGCTTATCTCCGTACAATCTTTCCCCTCCTGACACACTCTGTCTTTTTATTCCTCCACTTTTACCTACATCCATTACCTTCTCCATTGTCTTTTTAATTATTTGCTCTCTAGAATCCTCCCCCCCCCCCACTAGTTAGTTTAAAGACCCCTCTGCAGCCCTAGTTATATGATACGCCAGGACACTAACCCCAGCCTGGTTCAGGTGAAGCCCGTCCCTCCGGAACAGTTCTCTCCTGTCCCAGTACTGGTGCCAGTGTCCCAAGAAGCAAAATCTACTTCTCCCACACTAGTCTTTGAGCCAGCGTTTAACTCCCTAATTTTATTTAACCTAGCCAAATTTGCTCGTGGCTCAGATAATAATCCAGAGATTATTACCCTTGAGGTTGTTTTTTAATTTGACCCCTAGCTGCTCATATCCCTGTAACAGAACCTTCTTCCTTGTCCTATCTATGTCATTAGTACTGACGTGTACTAAGACAACTGGATCCTCCCCCTCCCACTGCAAGTTTCTCTCCAGCCCAGAAGAGATGTCCTTAACTCTGGCACCAGGCAGGCAACATAGCCTTCGGCTCTCGCTCTCGGTTGCAGAGAACCCTATCTATCCCCCTGACGATACTGTCCCCTATTACTACAACATTTCTATTGACTCCCCCCTCTGGAATGGCCCCCCACTCCATGGTGCTATGGGCAGGTTGCTCATCCTCCCCACAGTCCCCGCTCCTGCCCTCACAGGGAGTTAAAGCCTCGAATCTGTTGGACAAGAGCAAGGCCTGCATCTCCTCCAGCCCTACCTCCTGGATTCCCCTACTTTCCTCACTCATAGCCACACCATCCTGTGCTTGACTGCAATCTACATTAGTTAATCTATTAGGTGTGGCTATCTCCTGGTACACAGAGTCCAGGTAACTCTCCCCCTCCCTGATGTGTCGCAGTGTCTGAAGCTCGGACTGCAGCTCATCAATATGAAGCTGGAGTTCCTCGAGCAACAAACACTTGCTGCAAATGTAGTCGCTGTGTCCCTCAATGGGGTCTACCAGTTCCCACATCTCGCAGCAGTAACACATCACCTGCTCCATGCTGTATAGTTAATTTAATGTACTAGTATTAGTTATGCAAGAACCCTTTGCCCCAATACAGCTAACTATCACACTACTTAACAATACTTTTAAAGTTATAAGTGTAAAAGGAAGCAGGACTACTTACCAAGCAACTAACTGTGAGAGCTCTGCAGCTCCGGTCTTCCTCACCTCACCCGGTTCCGCCGAAGCCCGTTGAGCCAAAGCCCTTAGGTCTCCACTCTACTCCCGGCTCACTCCACTGCCCGCAACGACCATACACTTCCCAACACTTCCATTTGCCATTTCTTTGCCCATTCTCCTAATCTGTCTAAGTTCTTCTGTAGCCTTTGAACTTTCTCAAAACTACCTGCCCCTCCACTCATCTTCATATTGTCCATAAGCTTTGAAACAAAGCTATCAATTCAGACAGACAGACATACTTTATTGATCCCAAGGGAAATTGGGTTTCATTACAGCCGTACCAAGAATAATGAAGAAATATAGCAATATGAAACCATAAATAATTAAATAATAAGTTAATCATGCCGAGTGGAAATAAGTCCAGGACTCAGGGTGTCTGACACTCCGAGGGAGGAGTTGTAAAGTTTGATGGCCACAGGCAGGAATGACTTCCTATGACGCTCAGTGTTACATCTCGGTGGAATGTGCCTCTGGCTGAATGTACTCCTGTGCCTAACTAGTACATTATGGATTCCATCATCATAAGAGGAGAATATTATTCCAGGCAGCTAATTTCCATGTGTTAGGGCCCTTAGACAGAATTGAAACGTTAACTCTGTTCTCTTTCCCACAAATAGATGGTATACTGAGTATGTCCAATATTTTCTATTTTTGTTCTAGATTTTTAGTATCTACTGTATTTTGATTTTTGCTTATTTGTAAATTGCACTGCTTCAACATCACACTCACCAAGTAAGGTTTGCACTTCCTCTCAACGAAAGCTTGGTTCCAATGCTCCCTTTACCTCACCAGGGCTCCAGTTCCTGTTTTTTTTTTAAAATTCACCAGGACTCTGGTTCCCACTTTTCCAGCTACTTTTTGGGGCCTTTGTTCCTGCAAACTTCTTTTGAGATTTACCAGATTCACTAAAATGTTACTGAGTAACACTGCTCACAGTGAATTGGAAGTGTATTGAAGTATTAACAAATAACTTTGATAGCCTAGAAAAAAACACTGGTCCTGCACTACTAAAATCCCTAGCATGTTAGATCAACAGAGATTTACTGCAGCATCCTTTTACAGAAAAAAAAACCACCACATGCTTCACGACCTCAAATAATGTGGCATTGAGTCTCAATATTCTTGCAGAGAGAGAGAGAGAGGGGGAGAGAGGGAGAGAGGGAGAGGGAGGGAGGGAGAGGGAGAGAGGGAGAGGGAGAGGGAGAGAGAGAGAGAGAGAGAGAGAGAAATCAGCAAAAGCTCCTGCTAGTGTTCATTATTAATCAATCTTTGGAACCATACATACCTGCAAAACAAGATAAGGGCCCACTGGAGCTCATTGGCATGTCCCCATAATGCCACAAATGTTCTAGATTACAGTCACTCCCAAAGTGGGTGATATCCCCTCCCTGGGGGTGATAGAGAGTGCAGTGGGAGGGGGGTGTTCAGTAGCAAGGGCATCAGCTAAATAATCACAGGTTTAACAAGAAATAAATTATTTATTACAGCATTTGATCCTCAGTGGCTCATAATTGTTTAGAATGTATCACTGCATCTCTTGCTAACCCACTGTTCTCTTAGACTTTGTTCAAAGTGCATTATAGCGTAGTAAAGCAATATTAAACTTCTATATTTGGCAAATCATGAGAAATCTGCACAGAAGAAATTGTGTTATATCTGGACCCAGCCCAGGCATTATTGCTGTTTACTACAGTAGTATATTTGTTAGCTGGTATGATTCCCCTATTCTGATCATACAGTGACATCATTCCAATGAATTAGGGTATGATGTTCAATGGGGATACATTCAGAATTTCTCCTTTCAAATGGCCTTGGGCAGTTCTGTAGCACACAGGCTCACCAAGATATCGCTGCCTCACTTTATGTACCTTCAGGCAAAGAGTCGGGTTTTCCCTGAGTTATGATGATGTCATAATTTTCCTCTTTATCGATTGCAGCGCTTGAGGTTGGACTTAAATAACAAGTAATTGACCATGGTCACTAATTCATAATGAAAGTGGCAGGTTTCATATGATGTAATATGACCCTGTTTCAAGCCTATTTGATTTTCCAGCTTTAGTTTTATACATGTTGAGAGGATCGGAGTTGATGACGCTGATGATTATGTATTCTTGTGAGATATTATAAACAGCCCTTTCTTTTTCTTTTTTCAGTTTTTCTTTCTCTCTTTTTCTTTTTTTGCTTTTTTTTCTTTATTAGCTATTAGATTATTAGTTTAGTTTTTTTTTGCATAATAATTTTTTTTCTTTTTTCTGTTTTTTTATATTATATATTATGATATACCCAGATTTACCTTGTTCATCTATATACTGTATCGTTCATGATTTGGGAATACTCATTTATACTGTAATCATTGCTTATGTATTCTTTCATGTGCAATGGAAATATGTATGTTTGTAATCCCATTACCTATATATCAATTGTATTTTGTTGATATTAATAACAATAATAAAAGGATTGAAAAAGAAAGTGGCAGAAGCAGACCAAACAAAAAAGGAATGTACACCATATAGTGTGAAGTATCTAAAATAAGGATTTACACCGGCGCCAAGCAACCAACAGCAGCCAATGTCTGTTGTATGAAAAAGGTATTTTTTCAAATGAGGCAATAAAACCATCCAGGTTCCTTAAACATTTGAATAAATATGCTTTGATAAAGCAAATAAGAAGTTGGCATATTTCAGTCACTTTGTGAAAACTTTCAGAAAGGGAAAACACTTCAAAACATGTTTGCCAGCACTTTACAACAAAACAGTGATAGCTTGTATGCTTCATAAAACATTTCACTGCTCATTGCTAAACCTGGAAAGCCCCATAGAATTGGAGAAGACCGTTTTACATGAGTTACATAATTAAATTGATTCCACTAACAACTCTGTTCAAAGATGGATAGATGAAATGTCTAAGAATGTCTAAGAAGACACATTGTGCATCATACTTAGGACAGAATAATTTTTTTTTGCAGTTGAATAAGTCAACTTTGACAGGCAACAAATCTTTGCCTCTTGATTATGTTCTCTTCACAAAAGATGAAAGCATGGCTCAAGAGTTGCTATTTGGAAGGGGTTGTTGAGCAATTTTTCAGCAAGAAGGAAATTCTGCTGACCAATATTTGTGCTTGTGCAGCAGATGGGGCACCATCAATGACAGGACGCTACCATGGAGTTATTACTTTCTTGAAAAAAGCTGTACTTAACATGTTTACTATTCACTGTGTAATTCAGAGACATCTTATCACAAAAAAACGAGTGATCCGCTGCACAAATTATGAAATACTATTATCACAGTAGTAAGTAAAATCAAGTCCCATGCTTTCAATTCTTGACTATTTTGAGAACTTTGTATTGAGAATGATAAACAATTGGAACATTGGAACACAGAAATCAGATGGCTATCTAAAGGAAACTATCTGAAACACTATTATGCACTTTTCAAAACAGTGCTAGAATTCTTTGAAGACTCAAATACTTCATTCAGAATGAATGTTTCATTCATCCAGGTTGGGTAATAAATCCATTCCTGAACACTTGTAATGCAGAATTAACAGGAAGGATGGAGGAAAAACTGACCTCATTACAAAATAACTTTGAACTAAAGCAGAAGTTTAAAACAAATCGTACCAAGACTTCTGCTTGCATAAAATCTCTGAACTCTATCCTGCACTATGAAAAAGGTCAAGATGTGCTTTATTGTCTTTCCAACTTCCTATCTAGTGGAGTGCAGTTTCATCACAACTTCTTTCAAAGCAATGAAACAAACCACAAGTTACTGAACATGGGGATCGAAGACTCCTTCTGAGTGACATTCAGTTTGATGTTCAGAAGCAGATATCACTGCACAAAGCTTATCCATCTCATTGAAAGGCGAAAAAGCAATGAAATACTGAGTTAATGAACTACTAATGCACTGTACGCTTAATAATTGCTGGTCAAAATAGTTTTTACTGTAATGAAATGAATAATTTTGTTTATAGCTTTAAATTGGATTTGAATAAATTTTGCAATAATTTGCCACTGCTTTGAAATTGCAGTTCCTAATTTCTTTCACTGCACAATGCCAATCAAAATTTTTTATAGTTTTTATTTAATAGCCGCTAAAGGAGAGGGGGCACTGAGGATATGGTCTGCAAGCCAAGGGAGTTGTAACCTAAATAAGTTAGGGACCCACTGTTCTAGAGCCATACCAGGACAGAAAGCTGACATTAGGTACATTCTGTACCTAATAAAGTGGTCACTGAGTGTATGTTTGTGGGCTTCTGCTGCTGCAGCCCATCCATTTAAAAGGTTGCACATTCTAGGATGCTATTCTGCTCGCCACTGTTGTAACATGCAGTTATTTGAATTACTGTTGTTACCCTATCAGCTTAAACCAGTCTGACCATTCTCCTCTGACCTCTCTTTTTAAAAAAGCATTTTCGGCCACGGAACTGCCACTTATAAGATTTTTTTTTGTTGTTTATCACATCATTCTCTGTCAACTCTAGAGACTGTTGTACATGAAATCCCAGGAGATCACCAGTTTCTAAGATACTCAAACCACTCCATCTAACACCAACAACCATTCCACATCAAAGTCACTTAGATCACATTTCTTCCCCATGTCTGAACAACAACTGAACCTCTTGACCATGTCTGCATGCTTTTAAACATTGAGTTAATGGTACATGATTAGCTGATTAGATATTTGCATTAACAAGCAGTGTACAAAAGTTCCTAATAAAGTGATTACTGAGTGTATACAAAGACACAACATGGTGAAGTCAATGGACCTGTCCTTGATTAAATTCATGAGCTTTGTCCTGGACAGTCACTGTTGCCTGTGAACATTAACATCACACACATCTTATACTAAAGGATTATTTGGACATAATAACCTTTATGAACATAATATTAATGACCATTAATACCTTATTTAGTCATTGCAATAGTAAAGACACTCGACTGAGACAAATATTTGAACTGCAGTGTGTTAATTATATTTTAATGTCCAATTGCATTATATCAAAATATGCTGATTGTAAAAATATCAGTTCAAGGGTACACAAAAAATATAAATTAGAACATGTACAGTCTGGATGAGACATAAACAGACAAAACAGGATTTATTTTTCCATTAACAGCTTTATTAGGTAATACACAGCTGTTAATTCACCAGAATTGGAGAAATCTTTAAGCTCTGAATGTGTAAGATGGGTGACCTGTTATTTTTGCATTGTTAAGCTGACAGGTAACAGTGGAATGGTTAGAATTTCTGCAATAGTTGAGTGAGTTGGGTTGAGTGTTATAAAAGATGCGCCTGAGTCAGAAATCAGTCTCTATCAAATATATTGCCAATATTCTAACAGCTAGATTTAGTCTCAGATTACAATAACTGCTAAATATATACACTAGAATTCAAAATTAACTTAAATGTGGAATCATTTTAAACCTACTACATAATTTAAAAAGAAATACGAGTAAAAACAGAAAATTCTGTAAATACATTCCTTAGGTCAGTCAGAATCTGGAAAGAGAAATAGTGTTAACATTTCAATTCAATAAGCACTAATCAGTTTGCATGAAAGGTCAGTGACCTAAAACATCAGCTGCATCGCCCTTTCCTCTGATACTCTTGATGGGCTGTGTACTATTTTTACTTCAGATTTCCAGATTTTTTTTGCCTTTTAATAATTACAGAAGTTATGGAATTTTCTACAGGTGCTTTAGCTTAGAATTAAATATTTTAACTGACATTCTCTAATTCAGATTTCACAGCATATTAAGGATTTTTTACGTCAAGAAGCAGAAAGCTGTAGATGCTGGGAGTGTGAAATAAAAACAGAAAAAGTTGGCCTCATCTGCAGACCGAGAAAAAAGAATTGACCTTTCCGATTTCTAACCTTCCATTAAGCTGAAATAAATAAACAGTCTACATTTTGTGAAAAGCCAAATCATGAGGCCATGTTGGCCTGAAATGTTGACTATTTATGCCTCTCAACTCCCGAAGCTGGAGCTTATGAGACAAAGTGCATAATGGTGATTCCTTTGCTTGCATCTTCGGAAACAGCTCTATTTCTATCTTTAGTATCTTTATTTTTCCCTTTCAGGGTTCTTTTGAAGACCCTGACCTGGAGTTATATGCTGACTTCAGTTCTTTGCGGGAATGGAACCAGCCCTCGGGGTTTCACAATGAGCCGCTATTCGACACACCAAGGACGCAGCCTAGAGGACCAGCATGCCTTCGGGGTTCCAGGATTTTGTGGCTGTGGAGGTGGGCGGACTTGAGGTTGGTGCCTCCGCTGGAAATTGGTGTGTCGTGGGACATGGAAGATCGAAAGCAGCAAGCTGGCTGTGTGCCCAAAGACGTAAGTTTCTCTGACATTGAATGTTACTTTGAAACCATAGATGTTGCCTGCTATGCTGAATTCCTCCAGCATTTTCTGTGTTTTCATCTCAATTTCCAGAAGCTGCAGAATCTCTTCTGTTTATGATTAAGACTAAGTGTTACTGTCCCTGCTTCCTGATGTACTGATTATCTTGAGCATTTTCTGTTTTCATCAAAGGTGGTTTTTGGCAATGCTTACACTACTGAGGCTACTATCTAACATAAACAATTTATAGCAAGTTCTAATTCTAAAGTTCACTGAAAGTCTGCTTACGGCTAGAAGAATCAAACCTATTGTAATCTCTTATTATTGATTTTGTATTAGAATTAGGTATTTGACACTGTAGTCATCCAACAAAGTGCTCTCACTTCCACCAGTGCTGCAACAAAGATGTTCTGGGAACAGTTTTTGCTTATCTACTTCCATCTCTTTGTTCCCACCGTAAATGTTGCAAACCTTTAGGAAAGTGCTGCCCATTGCCTTCTGGGAATGTTAACAAGAAAAGAATGCAGCCTATTATTTAGATACCACTCTTTTCTGGTGTGTTAATGAATGCTAAGTTTTGCAAAATTGCCAATTCAGGTATCACACAAAATAAATATCAAAACAAGTCATTGATATTGTTAATAAATTTTGGTTTCTATTTACAACTGGCATTGTAGATTCACTGATGACAACTACTAACTAAACTGGTACTGATGGATGAGACAGAGAAAGAGAGAGATTGAGATAAGAGAGGGGGAGATAGAGAGATTGGTAAATTGGGAGAGAGAAAGAATGGAAAATGAAGTCAAGGAAAGAATGGGAAGGAAGTCAAGGAAAGAAAGAGGAAAATGGAATGGGGGGGGAGGGTTAATGGTGCAGCATTGAATCACAGGGCTCTCCCACTCTATAGGCAGCTCCACTGGCTGTGTCCCATGTAAATCAACATGGGATAATCAATTAAAATAAAATAAATGCCCTAGGGAATCCCTGCATGGTCCCAAACTTTCTCCATGAACTCATGATTCCCCTGTTGAGTGAAAAGTTAATGTTAAGTAGTACACAGTGCAAGTGGTATAGGACAGCACCATTAGCCTTAACTAGTGCAGAAATTTGTTTTAGAAATTGGTGCAAATGCTTCGAAATGTGTAGAATCTTCTCAAGTGTGACTTAAGCAGAGAAACAGGAGCAAGTAGCTTTACTTTTGCTAATCAAGCTTCTAGTATACGTGTTTAATGAACAGCAATTAGTGAATTTAAAGACACTGTCAGTAACACTGGATGAGTTGAAATTTTCAATCCTAATCATCACTATTAAGATTCACTTATACGTTTATGTATTACGTCATAAATATACATTTAATGGCCATTTTCTTAGGTACACCTACCTATTACTGAAAATATCCAATTAGCCAATCATGCGACAACAACTCAATGCATAAAAGCATGCAGAAATGGCCATGAAGTTCAGCTGTTGTTCAGAACAAATATCAGAATGGAGAAGAAATATGACCCAAGTTACTTTAACTGTGGAATGATTATTGGTGCCAGATGAGGTGGTTTGAGGATCTCAGAAACTGTTGAGCCTCTGGGATTTTCATGCACAACAGACTCCAGAGTTTATAGTGAATGGTGTGAAAAACAAAAAAAAACATCCAGTGATCCAGAAACATCCAGTTCTATGGGTGTAAAAGCCTCGTTAATGACCAAACTAATTCAAGATGACAGGAAGGCAACAGTAAATCAAATAACCATGTGTTACAGTAGAGGTGTGCAGAACAGCATCTCTGAATGTATAACATGTCCAACCTTGAAACAGATGGGCTACAGCAACAGAAGGTCATACAAGATTCTACTCCTGTACCTATGAAGTAGCCATTGAGTATAAATTGCTGTTCATGGCCAATCCAAATTGGAGCATGTTTGCACTAATGGTTCAGTAGAAACAATGCAACACATTTCTGAATGCAATGAAGTATGACAAAAACAATCAAAAAGGCTCCACAAACACAGATTAATGGGTGTTTTGATGCCCTTTGCATGTCTTCAGATTCACTGGACTTTCAGCTGGCTTCAATTTCCATACATTCCCCAGATGTTTCATTTTAGCTTGTTTACATTTTATTAGTTAGTATTTTTATTATTACAAATGCCTTAAAACATTCTTTTTAAAGCCATGTTTCATAAAACCTTTTCAAATCTAATTCTTGAGACTTGCTGAGAAGCTAAAAATTCCTGCATAAAGTAAAGCATTTGATAAGTTTAAATCAACAATTTTTCAATAGCTATGCTTCAACAAGTAACAGAAAAGTCTGTATGAAATTCAGTTTACATTCTGTGCAAAGATACATCTGAGCAGCCTTTCGGACGGTGAACCCACAAAAAGCATCTGGCTCAGGTGGGATACCTGGCCAAGTACTAAAGACCAGTGCTGATCAATTGGCTGGAGTGTTCACTAAGATCTTTCACCTCTCGTTTCGGCACTCTGAGGTATCCAACCTACTTCAGGCAGGCTTCGGTTATACTGGTGCCTAAGAAAAATTTGGTATCCCGCCTTGATGACTATTGTTTAATAGCACTTACTTCCCTAGTGCTGAAGTATTTGAAAGATTGGTGATGAAACATATCAATCTCTGCCTGAGATGCAACTTGGATCTGTTCTAATTTGCCTACCATGAATTTGGATTCTTGATTTCCTCACTTGCAGACCCCAATTAGCTTGGATTGGCAACAACATCTCCACCACAATCTCCATCAACATGGGTGTACCACAAAGCTGTGTGCTTAGCCCCCTGCTCTATTCGCTTTACATTTATGACTGTGAGGCTAAGCACAGATCCAATGTCATATTCTTGTTTGCTGATGACACCACTCTTATAGGCTGAATCAAAGGTGGTGACAAATCAGTACAAAGGAGGGAGACTGAATATCTGGCTGAGTGGTGCCATGGCAACAACCTCTTACTCAATGTCAGCAAGACCAAGGAGCTAATTACTGGTTACTGACTTCAGGGAGAAAACCAGAGGTCCATAATCCAGTCCTCTTTAGAGGATCAGAGGTGGAGAGGATCAGCAACCTTAAATTCCTCACTCTTATTATTTTGGAGGACCTGTCCTAGGCCCAGCATGTAACTTCAATTACAAAAAGCATAACAGCACCTCTACTTCCTTAAGAGTTTGACATCTAAAACTTTGGCAAAGTCTTATAGGTGTGTAGTGGAGAGTATATTTACAGGTGTGTCACAGCCTAGTATGGAACCACTGAAGTCCTTGAATGGAAAGTAGTGCATATGGCCTAGTTCATCACAGGTAAAGGCCTCCCCACCATTAAGCACATGTACATGAAGCACTGTTGCAGGAAAGTTGCACCATCAGAGTCCTCCACCACTCAGGACATTCTTTCTTCTTGCTGTTGCCATCAGGAAGGAGGTACAGGATCCTCAGGATTCACACCACAAGGTTCAGGAACAGTTATTACCCCTCAACCAGCCAGCTCTTGAACCAAAAGGGATAACTTCATTAGCCTCCATCATTGAAATGTTCTCACAACCTATGGATTCATTTTGAAGAACTCTTCAGCTCAAGCTCTCGATGTTTATCGCTTATTTATTATTATTTATTTTTATATTTTCACAAATTCTTGTCTTTTGCACACCCAAGTTGGTGCAGTCTTTCATTTATTTTATTATGGTTATTATTCTCTTATGGATTTATTGAATAGGCCCAC